>NC_091820.1:20585000-21210000 GCF_041296235.1 Equus asinus | reverse complement strand
TTCACACACATGAACAACTCTATGCAGGGATTTCTCCAATAGACGGTGTCACTAGTTTTTGTTTGTGAATTGGCCACATTAGGTGGAATCATTTTTGAGATTTTCAGATTCAGATCCTGAGCATGTGATTGAAAACTTGTCAGACCAAGAGATTCATAAGTACTTGGCATGAAAATTTTAAAAATAGATAACAGTCAAGGCAATTTACCAAGGATTTCAATTCTGAAGTCTGGCATTTAACGTGCAGTCCTTATAGAATATAATTTAGAAAGTACATTGAGTGTCCCCAGATACACACTACTTAAGCACTATGTATGATATTTCCATTTTCTTTTTACATTGTTGGATCTCATTTCACTCAGCAAGGTATTTGTTGGCTTTACTGAATGAAAAGGAGAAAAGAAAAACATATCTGTTTAAATTCCAGAACAAAATATGAGTCCTTACCAATACAATGCTGGGGACTTAGGCTATAATTTTTTGTGAACGGAAAAGCCTTATAATATGTGTTTAAGAGTGTGTGTGTATTCACGGGTATGCATTTGCAGAGGCTTGGGAGAGGGGCAAGAGAGGGTGAAAGACAAATCAGACAGATTAATGTGTGATTTCAAGAACCATGAATATTAGAAGTTACACTGAATGTGAACAAAGATAACAAGATGGTCATACGTAGAAGAGAAATGAAGAGCCAAAGGAACATATCAAAGTGAGTCACTGAGAAGCAGGAAGGAAATATTTAGAACACTCTTATGTATATGTACTTTCACTCTTTGTGTCTTTGTTAATGTTGTAGTTAAAGAAAATGTTGACTTAAAATCCATTGTCTACATTTAGAGTCATTCGTAGGATCATATCTGAGATTAATTTATACTGCAGAAAGATCTTTCTAGTGGTAGTAGTTCCCTGTTGCTGCTAAAACAAATTACCACAAACTTGGTGGCTTTAAACAACTCAGTTTGTTTTCTTCCAGTTCTGTAGGCCAGAAGTCCAACAGAGGTCTCACTGCGCTAAAATGAAGGTGTCAGCAGGCCTGTGTTCCTTCTAGAGCATCTAAGGGAACATCTGTTTCCCTGCCTTTTCCAGTTCCTAGAGGCCACTTAAACTTCTTGGTTCATGGCTCCATCACCATCTTTGAAGCCATTTTTGTAGCACTCATTCTCCTCTCTGACCTCTCTTCTCATCGTCAGATCTTTCTGCGACTCTGACCCTCTTTTGTCTCTCTTATAAGGACCCTTGTGATTACATTGGGCTCACCTGATTAATCCAGAATAACCTCCTCGTGTCAAGATCCTTAACTTCTTACATCTGCAAAGTCCCTTTTGCCACACAAGGTAACATTGTCACAGATTCTGGCAAGTAGGATGTGAACATCTTTGTGGGGAGGGAGGGGGCATGATACATCCTCAAACACCACTATACCCCTCTTACTCTCTCATTGTACCCCAATATCATCCTTCAGAGCAGTCATCACTTTTTCTATCTCACATTAGACTCCATGAGGGTTGAGGACTTTCTGGTGTAGGTTGCCATTTTATACCCAGTGTGGGGTGTAGTAGTACCTGGCATACAGCAAGCACTCTAGTTCTTGAATGGACAACCAAAATATATCCAGATCTCAGATATCCTGATTCCTAGCCAGAGACTCTATCTACTACATCATAATGCCACTTTTTCAATTAATATTATCGTTTTGTCACACATATTATCTGAAAGTAGTTCCTATCGATTGGCTTTACACTTGAACTAAATAAAATGCCTTCCTTACCTTAGCACAACTGAGAAGTTGCTGCATGCTCATCTTTAATACATAAAAGATCCTCAGGTTCAGATTGTAGTTAAACTGGATCGTGACCCATGCTAGAGAATTTAGTCACTTAGTCCTATTTTTACATCTCATAGTTTACCAGGGACAGAGAAAACATGCCATGATAAAGAAGTTGCAATTTTGTTTTGTGAGACATATTCTGAAAACCTGAAAAAATGAGTTGAAAAAAATCACTCTTTTATACATTTTTAACTACTTAAATTTAGATGGTGTTAAAGGATGCAAAATAATATATTTGAATCTATTTCAAGATTTGGGAAAATATGCTCCTGTTATATATTGTAGAAAGGTGATTTGTGTCTGAAAGGTTAGTCCAAGAAGATTAAGATCCCTCTAACACAGAAAACAAGAGAAATGCTCCATCCACAGGTTGCCATGGTTTCAGTTTAGCAAAAAACTGAAATTGGAAGGTCACCAATAAGTTCTGAACATATTCTTTTTTACGAAAAGAAATCATATCAATGCAGTGTAAAATCCTAGCAAGATTTAGAACAATACAGGTACTTTGAAAATTACAAAACCATTTGTCAATACCATATTAAGCTGATTTATTACCCTCTAGTGCCACAGCCTTTTATCTGCTGATGGGGATCCAGTTAAGAAATAAGATTATGACTCCTTTCTTGAAGTTTTCCCATACTATTTTCTCAGAAAATAAAGTTAATTAGACAATAAATCACTGTTTGTATTACTTCTCAACTAGTACCAATCTAAGAGGTGGATATTGAGTTTGAAAAAAATTTTCCCCTCCTCTGCATCAAAATTAGGTACAATTACTTTCAGTCAAATGATACAGAAGACTCAATGGTTGCAAGGAAGGAAACACAATTTTATCTAGATTAAAGAACAAAATAGTATTAGAAGGACAATGTCTCCCTAGATTACATCCTAATAGCTTCATGGTGAGTCTCCAATATGAAAATGCCAAGGAAGATTTTAACTTCTCCTATGTGGGTTCCCACTTTGGTCACATGCCTCCCTCCTCTATGAATGGCTCATTTGACCAAGTAAGGAAAATCAGATGATTGATGTAAATACACTCAATTGCCTTCTTGCTTGCCTCTCTGATAGGGATCAGGATGGCATTTGTTACTAAAAAAGGATGTAGTAGGTAGAATAATGACCCCTCCAAAAAATCCACAGCCTAATCCTCAAAACCTGTGAATATATTTGGTTACCTGGCAAAGAGGCATTAATCTGGCAGATGGAATTAATCAGGTGACCTTAAAATAGGGAGATTATTCTGGATTATCCAAGTGTGCCCAATGTATTCACAAGGATCCTTAAAAGTGGAGTAGGGAGGCAGAAGAGAGTCAGAGAAAGAGAAGTGACAATGGAAGAAGAGCCAGAGAGATGCTATGCTATTGGCTTTGAAGATCGAGGAGGAGAACCATGAGCCAAGAATAAGAGTAGCCTCCAGAAGATGGAAATGGCAAGGAAATGAATTCTCTCCTAGAGCCTCCAGAAGGAATAGAGCCCTGCTAACACCTTGATTTTAGCCCAGTGGGACCTGTGTGGGCATATGACCCACAGAATATGAGATAATAAATTTGTGTTGTTTTAAGCCACAATGCTTGTGGCATCAATCAAGTCATGGCAGTGATTGAAGGCTAATGCAAAGAGAAGTATAGCACAAATATGATCAGGGAGCAATTTCTGTAAGCAAAGCAACAGCCTTATTTTGCAAGTCATATATTTCTCCTTACTCAACAAAACAATTATTTTTTTTTCTAGTTTTCTTTTTCATGGGGTTGACATTGGAGGAAACTGCAGCTTAGTAATAAGAATATTTCCTCCAATGAGAACTATTAGACTTTATATGACTAATAGTCTTCTTTCAGAGGAGAAATTATTCTAGTGCTTTAAAAAATGTGTTATGTGAATCAAGTGATATTCTTCATTTTTTCAAGAATTTAGGATTTAGCTTATTAATTTATATGAACTCTTTATATGATAGACATTGTTTCCGTCAATATTGAGGTTAATATTTTCCCAGTTAATTGTTTTAATTTAAAATATTCAGATAAGTTCTTTTGTTTTATAAACCTCTTCATATTGTATATAGGCCATTTAATATACTTTAATTTTTACTTTTCTGATAAAACTTTCCTCATTCACTTCTCCATTGTTTTAAAATACCTGATTTGTCGTATGTTAAAATAAATCATTACATGTAACTAACCCGCCTCTCCAGGATTGCTTAGGGTTGATGCTTTTTTGACACTTGATTTTTCAGAGGTCTTAGGGAATGGAAGCTTATAAGCAAAAACAGCATGCAAACAAACCTATAATGTAATTTGTATTGAGATAATATTTACTTGAAAGCAGAGTTGCAGTTTTACACTACATACTTAAATGTAACACAGAAATGTAGCTCCTTTGTTTCCTATTGAGAACTCAAGAAACAAAAAGCAAAACAACTTTCTTCCTAGGACAAGACTTGTTTTCTGGCCATAGTAAAGATTAACCACAATAACTTGTACTAAACATGTCCCAGTGAATCAATGACCAGTAAACAGGCTTTTGAAAACCAGCCAATGTGCAGTAGCCTCACCCTTCTGAAGGGCTACCAGTTAGCAGCAGTCGTACTCCTGTAATCATGCTTCCATGGCTAGAGACCAACCAGTGCCTGAACATTCCATTTCTGCGGTCTGCCCATAGCTGAACTCCTTGCTTCTCTAAACTCTATACAAGATCAGCACTTTGCTTTTTTCAGAGAATGTGTGGTATGAACACTTTCCTTTCCTTAACAGGCAATAAATTCAGCTTTTCTATTTCAGATACTGAGTGGTAGCTTCTTCCTTCAAGACTTTAATTGCTGCTGTCTTCCACACAAACCATCCTCATCTCATCCACCCAACCGTCTCACTCAGGAACAAGCCTGCACACATGCACACACACACGCACACACACACACAGTCAAGAAAAAATTTAAAATTGGCAATCAAAATTAAAATGTCATTTTTTCAGTTTAGATTTTATCTTTGACATAAATCAGTTTAATTCAAGTAAAGTTTCCCTTTCCTCATTTCTCTCTCATTCCCTTGATTCTCTGCAATAAGGAACCTGGGGGGTTAGTTGGGCTTTACTTACTCTTATGGGGAAAAAAGGGAACCTTGTCTTCACAAAGTGTATGGGAGTGTAGATGATTTGCTCTCCTGGCAGCAGGAGAGAGGAGGGATTCAGTTTCAATTATTGTCCTGTGGTTTCTCTCTGGTCTCAGATGCACAGTGGCAGGTTGGCTCTAGTTTTTGGACTGGTGATCAAGTTTAATAAAGAGGTCCCAGATTGACGTTCACAATCTATGATAATGGCCATTTGTTCTCTATATTGCAGCCCCTTTGTCTACCTTTGAGTCCACTGGCTCTCTTAGCACCTCTGAGTCTTCTCACTAGGGCACTTATACACCCAGGCAATGGGAAACCAAGGTTGCCTCAGACTCATCTATATAGTCACCTTCCTTTACCACCACTGTGCTGTCACTCTGAAGATTGTTGGATTTGGTCTAGAGAAAGGCTTATCAGATACGCCCAGGCTGTCAGATTCCTACAAGTTGTATCCAGGGAATGATACCTCTTGTGCCCCTGATGTTCTCAAGATCTCCCATACTTATCTTGGTGTTTCTAAAGTACTCCTTTCCCTGGTTTCAGCCCAGTTGTGAGTAGACTGAACACACCTTTTCCCATGACTTCTCTCTTCCACTTCTCACAAACTACTAAGGAAGAAGGGCAGACTTACCACTTCTTCTTTTATATCATGGTTTTCTCTAGATTGTATCCTTCCTCTCTATAGAAACTAAAATTCACAGCTCAGATAAAAGGGTTATCCTCTCTAAAATACAAGATTTCTCTATGATCTAGTCTTCCATTTCTCAATATGTTAATGGAACCTAAAGGAATTTTGAAAGTCCTTTCTCTCTTGATAAACTCGGCTTTTAAGATTCTTTTGTGGTTGTAACTCAAAGTCAATTTGGGATCCCAAAAGCTAACTATTGATCTCTCATTTCTCTTTGTATTCCTATTCCAACAATTCTCATCTTTCCCAAGTCAAATGAATGCCTCTGACTGAATAGGGGGAAGTAATAAGCACAAGAATGTAAAAAATAAGTGAAAATGTGTTCATTTTTGTGAAAATTTTGTATTGATACAAATTTTTTGCCATAACACTTAAAATGTTTTCAAAATATATTCATATGTAATTCTTGTGTTTTAAGATAACTCAAAGTATTAAAGTCCATTAATAGTTTGTGCACATATGGAGATTGCTCATGACCCCAAAGATTTGGAACACAAAGGTCACATGTTCTTTACTTCCAAGTGCCATGAATCCCTCATTGTTTAATACCTAACTGGTGTGCTCTGTCCTATGAGACTGAAAACTAAGGGAACATTTAATCTAGTTACTATGTGGATATTTTTGTATGGTGGGTTAGTGGGGTCAGAAGGAGGTGGTGACTCCAAAAGACAGTCACTCAACAACCAGTAAAAAGAAATAATGGAGAGAAAAGTGAAAGTGGTTCCAAGTGGCAAGTGTTTTCTGTTAGGCAATAAGGAAAGAATATAAATAAATAAATTCTGAAGTCTTAAACATTTCAAAACTCACCTAGAATAGTAGAATGACGTGAACTATTTTGATTGCATTATTAAACATTAGCTGTAGATGTCCATGAAAAGTGCCAAGTCTTCTCTGATACTGTCTTAGGTTATTCAGTTGGTTTAGGGTAGCAGCAGCAGCAACAACAACCACAAACATTTATTGCCTGCTTATCCTGGGCCTGGTGCTTTTCTAAGTGCTATATATGTATTTTCATTTTAATACTCAAAATAACCCTGCAAAATAGTTATTAGTATAATTTCAATTTTACAGATTAAGAAATTGAAACACAAAGAAGTTAAGTAGCTTTTACGAGGGCACACAGATAATTGGCACGAAGCTTGGCTTTTGATTTATGCACTTGACTTCATGTTCCTAATATGTAAGCTATGATATTTCGCCAGAGGCATTAATCTGGTTGATGGAGAGTTATGGACTTCAGAGTTAGCCCAGGTGGTTGTGCATGCAGCATGACTGTAATATCACTGGGTATATCCCTTAATAATTGTCATTCCACAGAATGCTCAATTCTCCCTCACTTAGACATGTAGAGTCTGCTATTACTCAAAGTTTGTCAGCGATTATCACTTTGAGAATAGGATGGTCTGTAAATCATGGCGGTGGATTTTAATGAAGAGAGAAAACCTCAAAGACTCAATCCAAAGCTTAATACACCACAGCAAAATATGGCAGGAGGCTTCTCTGTCTAGAGACTTAGTCATCCAAGAGAACTATTGTTTCCTACTTAGGAATGCTAACCGGTAACTGACTTAGGATACCTGCCATTTGCATTGCTATTGTAGAAAGTTACCAAGTTCTTTGTGCCTGAAGCCAAGCTTGTGGCTTCTGCTGGTCTCCCTTGTGCCCAGATAACTGTGGTTATATGGAAGACAAGGCTCTGCCACAATTCAAGTTTCTCCTAGAGTCTTAAGAGGTTAGGGGACAAAGGAGAGGACATATGCCTTGGCTGAGAAAAACTAGATCCCAAGATTCCTCATAGAGACAATTTGGAGAATAAACATTATTTATGGCTTTTCCTTTTCATAGGATGAAGAGTTCTGAATATCGTAACAAACTGAAACAATAACAAATGGCAATAGAAATTTTAAAAAATACAAATAAAATGACAAAAGAACAAAAAATCAGAAAAGAAAAACTCACTTTGCATCACAATCGGTTTGTAAATAGAAGATATTTACATGGATACATAAATATTACACATATATTTTACTTTGGGTACTCTTATTCATTACAAACAAACATATTTAACAATATTGAGAGAAATATGAAATAAAAATGATGGAGTTTACTTGAGGTTTTGTTTTGAGGTTTAGAATTATAACCTAATTTAGCACTTAGGTTATAACTTTAGCTCTAAAGTCATTATATAAGCTATTATGAAGTTTTGAGAAAATCACTTAAAATATAATTGTAAATCTCCAAGAAAGAAATAAGCTGTTCATCTTATCAATTCAAGTGATATTTGTGAATTTAGTAGATTAAAACAAAGGAATGGCCTATATAAATAACAATTTCTTTTTTTTTTTCTTTTAGATTAGCCCTGAGCTAAAATCTGTTGCCAATCTTTTTTTTTCCTTCTTCTCCCCAAAGGCCCCTAGCACATGGTTCTATATTCTATTTGTAGGTCCTTCTAGTTCTGCTATGTGGGACACCGCCTCAACATGGCTTGATGAGCAGTACTAGGTCCACACCCAGGATCTGAATTGGAGAAACCCTGAGCCACCAAAGCCGAGTGCACAGACTTAACCACTCTGCCACGGGGCTGGCCCCTAAATAACAATTTCTATTGTTCATTTAGTGTCTGTTGACTGCCACACATTATAATCATCTTCCTAACTCTCCCAAGAATTCTAAGATGGCATTATCCACTCAATTTTACAGATACAAAAACAGAGACCCAGAGATATAAAGTCACTTCCTCAAGATTACAGTCAAGTAATTGTCAGAGCCAAGATTCAAACTCAGACTCATCTGACTCCATACCATTAGTATTGGTAAAATGACATACTAAATATAGATAGGAAGAAGAATCATTGATTAGTTCTAAAAACAAAACATTTTACTATAAGACAACAGGACTGAAGGTATATTTTCACTCAGATGAAGAATTTCTCATGCAACTTGTCTCAGATGGCATAGCCTGTGAGAATAAAGCAAAGCAAAAGCCAAATAGACAAAACAGAGGTGGGGGGGATGCAGAAAAAGTGAAATCTTGAGCTAACCAAAGGGTAATTGTTACATCACACCCATGACAAGTCACATTCAACCTAAGAAAGAATGTTAGGATGGAAGAATGTTCTTCCTCAGAATCTTGAGCATAGAATGGGGACTGGAATATAGGAATACTCAAAATCTGTTATTTTCCTGTTGTTATTGTTGCCATTGCTGCTGTTATTGTTAATGTTTTCGGAGATGATTGCAACAAGGGAATAAGAAAGATGAGCATATGTTATTACATCTCTTTTTGGTTTTTTTTCTTTTTGTCTGCATTCACAATACATTGAGTTAAAAGAGCGCTTTTTTAAAAAGTGCTTGTTGTTGAATATTTAATTCAGTTTAATCATGGAGTGAGAGCATATGAATAATTTCAAAAAGGATTTTTGATGAATTACTCCAGCTAGTTCAAAAGACGAGGAGATAGTGGGGTGGAAAGGGTGGCCCATCCCTGACTTTCATTACTTAAAAAGTGCCATCTTGGGCTGGACAGCATGTGATATAGAATAATCGATGAGCTATGATCTCTGGCTCTTCTTTCAGACAAAATTTTTTGTGAGCATGTGTACACACAGACACCCACTCAGGGACTTTCTTATCACTCTATTTAGTATACAATCAAAAACTTTCTGAAAGTTTTAGTGCAGCCAGACAAAATATGGTAGAAAGAAGACAACCAGATGACCACACATTATAGAGTCAGAGAACCTCTATTTGAATGGCATCTCTCCCTATTTATTATTTATTACCAGCTTTATTACTCTAAGTAGTTTCTTACACTATAAAATAGTTATAATACCTCCCTCACATAGTTGTTTTGAGGATTAAATGAGATAACATGTATAAAATAGCTAGTAAAATACCTGGAATCAGAATTAGCAGTAAATGGCATATAATACAACAAAGTTCTTTTGATTGTTGGCTGCTGAAGGGAACTCAATTTCTTTTGCTACCACTACCTCTGTTTCTCCCTTCAAGAATGAGTCAGACAAATTCAAATGACTCCATTTCTCAGAAGAATGGCTACAATTTGTGGGCACAAATGAGACTGTACTTTTCCAGTTAGAATTTTTAATTAAAGATGAAGCTCACAGCTCTGGTGGAAAGGGTCCCTGTTCTCTTCCTCCCTTCCATGTGGCAGGAAGGAACAGTGTCAACATTTCAGATGTCAAGAAAAAGTGAGAATAAAACTTTGGCCACTGAAAATGTCCTCCTTTGAAATTTCTTGTCCCTGTTTTTCCATTACCTCACTCTTTTCAGGAAGTCTTTCCAGTGCCCTGTCTGTGTTTCATCCTCCTATGCTGGTTCATCTTTCCTCTGCCCATTCCTATACGTAAAGTGTCCCCAACTATGTTTTTCACAAAAGAAAAGTGTCCATGGTCAAATATATTTAGGAGAGACTGCTTTAGATAAACTTACATAATGTTGTGTGCCTCAGCCTGGCTTTACACAGTTATAACAAATGGCAGTGAGTTTGAAGTTACTCACAGACAAGTTACGGGGAGCACAACTACTCTGTTTTGTCACTGAGGTGCAGAACTAGCCCCTGTAAGAATTCACATGGCTGGAGGTAGGCTTTTGACATTCTCTGGTGAGAATTAAAGCACCTAACAAGAGCATGCCCCTGAATAGCAAGTCATTTTATCTCCTCCCAGAATTTAACCAAGAGAGTTATGTTAAATACAGAGATGGACAAGATTTTTCCTAGCAATGTTCATGAATCTGATAGTATCAGGAAAACAATTGTTTCAACAAAATTTTTCAACAGTTGATTTTGTTTACTGAGGAAAAAAAATTGAACAGCTGGAACAAAGTATCTAATTTTTAAAATTAAAAAGATAGCCATAATTAACAAGGAAAAAATAAAGCACACATTTAGTTTCGAATAAAGTCTATTTCTATGAACAGAGATGATTAATACCTTTTGCAGGAAATCCTTATCACTAACCTCATAATTTATAGATAACAATATCAGTAGCGCTATTTTATATATCATTTCATACAATTCTCAAGTTTTAGAACACCTTGAGATATGTACTACAGTGATGAAATTTTAATGAGATGTGTTTTCCTCCATGTCTCCTGACATTTATTTTTATCCACCTTTTTTTGGCTTCCTACACAGTTTTTCAGATCCAAACTGAGTCACCATAATTTAAGACAATGTCAAAGTCTCCCTACTCTGCTCTATTTGCTTCAGACCTAGTGCTTAATACCCTTGGAAAACCGGCAGAGTTTAAGGTGAAATCTATAGATGTTGACAGGGATTAATCAATGTGATCTCTAAGAAGTAGATGGCCGACTTGCCCAAAGTCATTTTTTTTTCCTTCTGAAGTGCAAGACACTTCCATTCACCGTTATAATCAATAGTCTTCGTAAGTGATCCAACCATGTCACTGGAGCAGGTACAAATGAGCCCATCCAGTGATATCATTTATTTGGGGTTGTAGATATCCATTTCCAAATGTCCTTAAATGCCACCACCATCATGACCAAAACCTAAAGAAAGGAAACATGAAAGATACATTAGAAAATATAAAAAAAAAGTTTGCAATAAATGCTGCTTCTTTTTTTATTAAACTTTGATTCACTCAGTTGTGAGAATGAGCCTGCCAGATGAAAGTTTATGCTTTCAGATACATAGAATAATAGGAGAAAGTCCTCTTGGTTCAGAGGAGCTATTAGTTGGTAGGGGAAAAAAGCCTCAGGCTTGATTTGAGGATGGGGAATAGCTACACTGTTGTTGTGATTTTCTCCATTGCTGGGAAACATTTTGCTTTCTCTGATATTGTTTGGTAGATATTCTTTTTAAAAAATAACCTTGTTTCTTAAAGTGCAATGAAGTTATTTGTCCTTCGAGCAAATTTTTGAATCTATAATTTTTCAATAAGACATGTTTAAAAGAAACAAGATTAGAAGGTATAGTTTATTAAAACTATTCCTATGTTTTTATATTTATCCAAATTGGATACACATATACAACATTTAAAGGATTTGTACTGTTTTTTATTCACTAATATATGAAGCTGACAGGCTTGGTAGGTTTCCACATGGCTAACACATTCTATTCTTACACATTTGTATGTTCACCCATTTATTTATAATTGTGCGTTATATCCCTGGGCTAATGTATACAGAAACCGTTGACACAATCTCTGTGGGAAGAAAGATATACAAACCCAAACACATCCATATATGGTAAGTGTGTGTACAAGGTGAGGAGGGGTCAGGAGGAACAGGACCTAACCCTGGGAGAAAGTAGAAAAATCAGAGAATGAATCCTAAATGAGATGACACAGACCAGGACATGAAGAACCAAAGGGAGTTAGAAAGAACTAGATTAGTGTTCTACAGGGAATAAAATTGAGTGTGCAAAAGGATCTTTGACAAGAAGTCTTCCCATTCCATTCCTTACTGGATTAATACAATTATGACTTTACCTCTCATGTCAAACCCCAATCCATTCTTCCAAAAGCTAATGGAATAATTTTTCAAAAATCAAACCTGTTAATGTCACTATCATGGTTCCAAATTTGCAATAGCTCACCATAGACACTAGGAGAAAATGTCTTTATAAGTCCTGTTATGATTTTGACCCATGTTCTATTAACCCGTTTTGTAGACAGCTTTTATAGACTTGAAATTTCATTTAATGATATTAACTTATGTTGATAGACTTTAAAGAAATATTTCTTTAAATCCAATAGCTGCACTTATTGTAGGAATGTTGAACCCAAATATTTCTATGAATCCAACAGCTGTATTTACTAGAGGAATGTTGACGACATTGTACATTACATTACGTGGTGTTCTTTTTCTATGAGGATTCTTGAAAGGAATCTTTCTCTGATCTCAGAGTCAGAAATAGCTGTGTTTCTTCAGAGGAACTGTTTGACTTCCTCTTATGTGCTTTCTGAATCATGTAACTATCAGTTTGCCTATTTGGTCTGATGGAAACCAAATTCTAAGATTAGAATCCAGAATATACTATTATCCATTCGGAAGTGTTTAAGGTATTAAGGTATTTTTTTTAAAAAAAAAACTAGTATTATTTGCCTTTATCTTATTTCCCCATCTCAATTTCACTTGACCTAATTTTTTCCTCATCTATTTTGTTTTATTTCATATAAGTATAGTGTAAGAGTCTTTGAAATTTACATTAAATCTTCTCAAACAAGATATCACTCGAGGAAAAGAGGGGAAGAGAAGAAAGAAATGTACACAGTTCTCTCAACTTTATAACTTTTAAAGGATTAAACTGAAGGAGGAAGAGAAAAAACTATCCCCTGCACCCAAGTTATTCATGTAAATACTGGGCTTCTCCTCTCTGTTTCTGAAACATATCTTTTATAAGACAACTTTTAAAAAGCATAGAGATGTCTGGACTTAGCAGATTCACTGAAAGAGACCTCTATCTATTCAAAATTTCTTGGGAGGACCACAAATCCCCTATTCTCAGTCCAAATGATTCTGTAGTTGCTCACTCGCCACACCAAAGATTCAGAGGAAATCATGTAATTTGGTCCTAGCCAATTAGAACAACCCAACTTCCAATCAAAATGATTGATTTAGAAATAGACTCAGGACCCAAAGCTGGCCAGTCAGAGCCCACTGTTAGACTTTTATGGGAATTCTATTGCAAATGACGAGAATGAGAGAAGCCTAGAGCAGCTGGTGGTTCTTGTGCTTCCATTTACAGAAGCCTTAGAATTAGGCCACCACTGGAAGACGATTGAAAAGGGCTGAAAACAGTAAAAGAAAGAAACTTAAACTAATGCAATTAGACATTCTAGTTACATAAGCCAATGATTTTCTTTATTGCTTAAAATTGTTTCAATCGGATCTTTGTCATTTGCAAATTCAACTGTACAGCTAACAAAACTCATATGTAGTTCATTGGTTCAAGCAGAGGAAAAGGTCTTAGAACCTAATACTATTAATAATGATACCCAATGTTTAGAAGATGTTTTCTCCCCTGTATTCTCAATGAACATACTGTCTTTCACGTTTTTGCTATAGAGACTTGCACATGCCTTTTTCACTCTTATCTATAGTATAAGTGGTTTTAAATCAGTTTGTCTGTAATTCTGCTGTCTTCTATCCATGTATCTAGTCCATGAAAAGAACAAAAAAGTAACATTGCCTTTTGAAGTATATTAAAGACATTCATTTGAAACACTAATTAAACTGGCACTTCAGCAAAAGATAAGGTAGCCAACCCTCAAATAACCAGAAACCTGATGTGCCAATGTTATTGCAAGGATAAAACCAAACCCACTGTGTTAAAATATACAATTTCTGAAAGTGTGAACTATAAATATGCCTATTTGATGTCATCTCTATTTGTATTTCTCTGATACCACTAACCAAATTTAAGATCTGACTCCAAAATTTTACTCTTTAAGGGTCATGATCAGTGACAAAAACCATAGAATTTCAAAATTCATTTTAGGAATCATCCTACCTTAAATTTCTAGACGTTGTATACTAAATATAAATAAAATGAAAGAAGTAGAAACTAATTCTGGATTATAAACACAGGTTTTTCTGATATCCTGTATTTTTCTTTTTGAATTAAAAATATAGAGATGCTGTTTTGCATCTATCTAGGTGGAAGCTGGAAGGCAGAAATATACCATATCTAATTGATAATTAAAGTTCTTTCCATCTAATAAGGTTATTAAGAAGAAAAAATATATGTGTGAGGAAATATGAATGGAGCTATACTTTTCATTTTAATTGGGTAATATAAAAATTAAATTATTTTTCCTGATTCTTTTATTCCTCCCTTATTCCATCTACTCAACCTCTTTACTTTAAGCATTATACTAGATCTTTCAGAATGGAACAAAGAGTAGTAAAATAATTGATCATTTCAAGGGACACACGTGAGTTAAATGAGTAATTTACAACTCAGAGATTTGTAATTTACACTGAGGGTAGACATCAATAATGTTTTATTATTATGAGTGATTTTCAAGGTCATACTGAATCACTCCCTGATACCTCCCTCAATACGTCCATGCCCATTTCTCTCTTCAAAACTGACACAACCTGTTAACCTGAATGTCTCCTTTTAATATCCCAGTTCCTTAGACCTAGGCTATTCTCCTTTCCGAGCACTGTTATCTTTTATTCTTCCTATCTGCTACCTATATGCTCAGAAAGCCCTTCAATTGCACTCAACAATTATCTTATTATATAATTAGGCCCTTAAAGCAGACACTTTCCATAATATGACTCATTAATACTTCCAGCTATGGTTTTGCTTATCAGGTGTAACATTTATATTACTACAGAGGGTATAATTATTAAATGAGGCTTACACTAATAATGGATTTTACCCAGCACCAAACTATACTAATGATTCAAAGGATTCAGGTAAGCATCAGGAAGAGATGGAATATTCTTTCTTTGGAGGAGCCTAAAATGTCCATTTTCTAGTGAATTGTGATAAATTTTGCTTTTGGATTCACAGATGGATTTTTGAGAGTTTTGGCAGTCCTGCATTTTATACAGTGTTAATTCTGCAAATAGAAAAATGCTCACTTTACCCCCTACTCTCCAGCCAACCATGCTTGTTGTTTATTTACAATAAGCAATAGAGATCATAAACACGTTTATAAGACAAGCTGGTAGAGGTCATTCATCACCCATCTCCTCTTGTCCAGGTAGGAAGGGAATAGATTGTAGCTCTGTGTTTAGCTCTAATTGCCTAAGCACATAACATAAAGCCTAGAAGATAACAATATTATATGGGATTAATAACAATGTTATATGTGCAGCACCAACCCTATACTATGCATTGTGCCATAAATAGAGGCTCACTGACAGCTAAAGGATGGCCCCTTATCTTTATAGAACTCATAGTCTAGTGGAAACAATAAATAAATAAACAGTACAGTACATTTGTGATGATTGCTAAAATGTACGCCAAGATATTAATATAACAAAGATGAGGGATCCCTAAATGAGACTGAGAAATTAATGGCACTACCTTGAAGAGAGGGTACTTGAAACTGAGTCTTGAAAGATAATAATGACTTGGCTAAGAAGAGAAGGGAAGATAGTCATTCCAGGCTCAGAAAATATTAAGGGAAAGAAAACAATATGTGAATAAACCAAGTGATTTATGGTGTAAATAGTCTGTTAAGATGAGAGCAGGAGTTTGTGAGAGTGATAGAAGAAGAAACCAATGAAGGCAGTAGGGCCTGGATTAAGGATTTTATTTTCATCTTTGAATCTAGTGGTAACCAGTGAAAAATTTTAAGTTCAGAAGGGACATATTATACCTATGTTTTCATTTACTCTTTTATTATTTTCTATTCAACATTCATTTATACTTTCAACAAATATTTATTGAGAGCCAAGCACTGTCATAGAAGCTGATTTTACACATATGAGTGAATGGGACAAAGTCCCTTCTCTTTTTGACTTTATAGATAAGTGGATGAGGAGAAACAATTAAAAAGTAGCAAATATTCATTATTATAATATATGACTTTTGTGACAAGCATAGCTAGGGATCTCTGAGAATAAAAATTCCAGGTGGGAGCTACTTAGGAGAGTTTATCAGTGAAGGCCTCTCTGGAAGTTGCATCAAAATTGTTACATAAAAGATGAGAGGACTGGTCTCTGGTGACTCCACATGACAGGCAAAGAGAACTTCATGAACTTCTAATGAAGGAAATAATTTGGTATATTTAAGGAACACATAGAAGCTAGGAGCAAAGTTAGGAATAAGTTGGGAAGTATTATAATAATTCAAGTGAGAAAGGGTCATGAGGATATTGATAATAAGAGCTAACATTTCTTGAACTGATACTTAGTTTGAACCACATATACAATTGCTAGTATACAACTATCTGACTTACCAAAATGGCAATTTCATATGGTTCAACCAGTATATTAGATATCACACTAAGAACTTGAATATACAATTCATTTAATATTCATGAAAATCATATGAAGAGATTATTGCTCATATTTTTATAATGATAAAACTAAGGCTTATTGAAATTAAGTGATTTTCCCTGAGACACGTGGCTAGTAAGAGGATGAATAAGTCAAGTCCCAGCAAGGAACAGCTGGTATATTCACACAGAATGATGTGAGGAAATATTAATACAGGGACTATTTACAGACCTGTTGATACAGTTTAGGGAAACCAAAAGGGATGGTGCATTCATCCAGGAATAGCACCAACCACAAGCTATCACCACTACAAGGCCTGAAGGGGCAAGCAGAATATTACCCAGAAAAGTAACTGTGTATAAACGATGACCTGACAAGAGTTGTTACCTGACAAGGGCTGTGGCGTTTGGTAGAGACATGTAGCCAATCTATGGAGACTCAGTAAGGAGAGAAATGAGCTAATAAATATCCCAGAGTTGACTCTCCATGGAGCTCTAGTCTCCTTCCTGAGCTTCCCATTGGAGGAACGAGATGGGAACGAGAAGTTAGAGGGCAGTTAGAGGACCTGTGGATATAGTCCATAAAGATACATCTCACAGGGCACAGAGCAAAGTAGAGAAGGTGAGGGTGGCCCTGGAGGGGATTGGGAAACAAGATATCCAACATTTTCATGGAGCCAGGTATTGAGTTGAGCTATGGTAAAAAGCACAATTCAATATATTGCTTGGTGGTCTGAACTAAAATAGCAGAAGTACAGATTGTAAGGGAGGAGTAAATAGAAAAACTAATAGAGGAACAATCTGCAGAAATTTGTAGGAGATGAGAAAAAGAAGGAATCTAGAGTGAATCCACAGCCTTTGGCTTGGATGATTGAGAAGATAGTGATGGCTTTAAGTGAAATAAGGACAAGTGGAAGAAGAGACAAAAGTCCAATTTGGAGAATATTCAGTTGTAATGTCTATGGATCATACAGCCTAGTGTATAGATAGGTGATAGATATAGAGATATGACATTTTGGAGACAATTTTGAATTAGAGATTAAAATTTGGAAGTTATTAGCATAAAGTTTTGGTCGTTGAGATGTGAGATTTGTTTGTAGATGCTCGTGATAAATATATAGAAAGAAATCTATAGAGAACCAAGACAGAGGCAAAGGTTTACAAAGCTTTGAGCAAGGTGATAAATATACAGACAGAATCAGAAAATTGTAACCCTATATCTGAATAGGTTAGTAAACATTTAATTATAACATAAAAGCTAAAGGCAAAGAAAGTATCAAAAATAACAGTAACTGCTTCAATTTGGTAACAAACTCACAACACAACAAAGGATAATTTGTGACAAGAAAAACAAAAAATTGTAAGAGGAAAAGGCTGGAACCTGCGTAGGCTAATAGAGATAAGATGCTAGCAGCAGAAAAAGGACTATCTCATCTATGAGATCTTTTATACAAAAGATCATGGTAACCACTAAGCAAAAAATTAGAGCAGAGTCACAAATCATAAATAAAGAGGAAACTGAGAAGAAAAACATCCCAGAAAACCACCAAACTTAAATGGCAGACAGAAATACAAGGCAAAAGAAACAATGGAAATATAGAACAACCAGAAAACAAGAGATAAAATGGTGGTATTAAGCCCTCATATATCAATAATCACTCTAAATGTAAATGGATTGAATCCACCAATAAAAAGACACCAAGTGGCTGGATGGATTAAAAAACAAGACCCAACAATATGCTTCCTCCTGGAGACCCATCTCAGCTCTAAAGACAAATATAGGATCAGAGTGAATGGGTGGAAGATGATACTCCAAGCAAATAACAATCAAAAGAAAGTGGGTGTACCCATACTTATATCAGACAAAATAGACTTCAAGCCAAAAAAAGATAAGAGACAAAGAGAGGCAGTACATAATGATAAAAGGGACATTCCACCAAGAAGACATAACACTTACTAATATATATGCACCTAACATAGGAGCACCAAAGCATATAAAGCAACTATTAATAGACCTAAGGGGAGAAATTGACAGCAACACAATAATAGTAGGGGACTTTAACACCCCACTTACGTCAATGGATAGATCATCCAGACAGAAAGTCAAGAAGGAAACAGTGGCCTTAAATGAAACATTAAACCAGATCGACTTAATAGATATAAATACAACATTTCATCCAAAAGTAGCAGACTGCATATTCTTCTCAAGTGCACATGGAACATTCTCAAAGATAGACTATACATTGGGAAACAAAACAAGCCTCAATAAATTTAAGAAGATTGAAATCATATCAAGCATCTTTTCTGACCACAATGGTATGAAACCAGAAACCAGCTACAAGAAGAAAGCTGGAGAACTCACAAATATGTGGAGAACCAAGATAGGAAAACTAGCCTGCACTAATTTGTAGGAGGCAAATTAAGGAGGGAATCCACTAAAAATCATTGTTCAATTGGATAATTTTAAATAAATAAATAAACAGGATAAAATAGTATTGCGAAAAAGAAGCGAGGAGAGAATTATTGAATTGATGGTTTGCTTTTCTTTTAATTCTAGAAAAATGTAATTCTATAGTAAATAGAATCAGTTAAAAGAATGCATCTAATACAAACACTATTGGAATTTGCATGCTCTTTGATCCTGATACCCTAACATTGAGATGGAAAGTTTAGACTAACCAGGGAAGTGAATGCAGGGGCCAAGTGTAACAGACTGACAAGGGGTCTTATCACAGTATGGGTGAGACAACCAAGGAAAGGTCCACCAAAGCTCAGGTGTAGGCTGTGGTCAGGACTTGTAAGAGCAGAGTATCTAAAAAAAATTCAATAAATAAGAAAAGCTGTATAATATGAAGATAATTTGGTAAATTCTTTAAACATTTGCATATATCTCATTACATAATATTTAATACTCTATCGATTAAATGGAAGTACCATGTTTAAAAATGATATTACAGAGGTGAACTTAGAATAGGTACACTTTCTAAGGAAATTAGCTTTGAACTTATTTGATGAAAGACACTTAAATAACAAAATGCTATTATTATGGTCTTTTTACCTAGGATATAATAAAAATTCAAATGCACAAGTATTGTTGTATATTAAGAGTGCTATTGGACTAGATCCCAGAGAGTGATATTTCATGCTTATTATTACTGATGAGTAACACTATTATTTTTTCCAATTAGCTGGAAAGTATTATGAAACAGTTAACAGAGTGACTAATTTTAGACTACAAAGAACATTTCTGACCAATCTAACGTATATTCAATAGCACTAAATATAACTTCTTAAAATAGATCTATTTGGTGCCTAGATAGAAAAGAAGCTATGTGTTGCGTTCCAACAAAACTCCCTACAATTCAAAGATACAATTAAGACCTTCCTCTCTATCAAAGACTGTAATTGGCCATTACACTAAATACTCAGGACTTTGTTTTGAAAAGCAATTGCTTGAAAAAATACATTTCATTTCCAAGACTAGTTTCTCATTTTCATATTTCTAATTGCAATCGTGGTTGTTTTTCATTTGCCCTTTAACAGAGAGACATAACTACCCTAAGATACAAATATAAATGGCCATTTTTATTTTCACTTATAATAGTTCTTCCCCAAGCTAATAAAGTACATGGAGTACTTTTTTGAGGGTCCTAAGTATAATTTTAAATAAAATTCAAAGGAAATAAAAATTTGGTTTAATTCACTATAATATTCAAGGTCTTTATGGTTGGATAGACATTTGCCACAGAATAATTAGGTGATGCTATAATTAATATCAATACTTGGGGAGGCATAAAAAGAACTCATACTTTGCCAAGATTCATTTTTATTAATGTTGAGTCTTTTACATTATATCATTGTTCAGCTAATATTCATTACCTACTCTGCCTCTACCTCCAAGGAAGGACTATACTTCTCTGTCCATTGATTTTGGGCATGAAAAATTGACTTGCTTTGAACAATGGAAATTAAACAGAAGTAACAGTGTGTGAATTCCAAATCAAAGACTAAAGGGGCTTCACAAATTTCTGTCTGCCTATCTGGGAGCTTATGATTAAAAGCAGGAGAAAACTAGTCCCCACGTAGCCACTGCCCCTTCAACCTGAGCTCAGAATGAGACCCATAGAGAAAACCTGAACTCCATTTGTAGCCTGAAGCAGAGTCCTCCAGATGAACTACAGACCTGCAGCTTGAAACAAAACTCATACACCAATACTTAGATAAAAAAATGAGAAATAAAGTGTTGTGGTAACCTACTGAGTTTGAGGGTATTTTGTTATGGAGCATTATAGAAATTTATGGCTAAGACAATAGGAGAAAAACAATTTATAATTCCTTACAATTCAGAATGGTTTAATGAAATTCTATAGACTGAGTAAAAATACATTACATATTTATCAACTTTGAAGAAGATTTTTTAAAAAAAACATTTTTAACCAATTTACACGAATAAAGTCTCATAATTGCTAGTGGTAAGCAAAAAGCAGAACATTTGTTTGTATGTCTTATTTCTCAATTACAGTCTTTGGCAAAGTCTTCTAGATACTCCTATAAATGTAAATACTGTGCCAACTATCTAAAAAGGCAAGACACATTTTTACTAGTATAAAGTGCCTTACTTCTTCAAAAGATAGCGCTGAGACTAAATTTGAAAGCTTTTCCTTGAGTACTTTTTAGTTCTTTATTGTTCCCTTTTTAGATAGTGTATTAGTTTCTTATTGCTACTGTAACAAGTTCCCACAAACTTTCTGGCTTAAAGCAACACAAATTTGTTATTTTATCATTAGGTAGTTCAGAAGTCTTAAATCTGTCTTACTGGGCTAAAATCAAGGAGTCAGCAGGGCTGCATGCCTTTCTGAAAGTTCTAGGGCAAATCCATTTCCTTGCCTTTTTTAACTTCTGGAGGTCACCTATATTTCTTGGCTCATGGCCCTCTTACTACATTTTTAAAGCCAGAAATATTGGGCCAAGTCTATCTCCCAATGCCGCCTGTCTGGTTCTCCCTATTCCACTTTCCTCTTCCACTTATAAGGATCCTTGTGATTACACTGAGGTCACTAGAATAACCGGGATAATCTCCCATCTTAAGGTGACCTGATAAGCAATCTTAATTCCATTTTCACATTCAATTCTCCTTTACCATATAACTTAACATATTCACAGATTCCGTGGATTAGGATGTGGACATCTTTGCAGGCTTATTATTCTGCCTACAACAGATGATATCATTGAAAGTTGATTGTGCTAATAATGATGTTAGAACAAGATATTACTTTATATACACATGCACACACACATATATTGCAGTACAGCACATTGAGTCACATCACAATCTACAATAGACTTCCTAGTATTGCCTCATCTGTTTTAAAGCTGCATACATTTAGGGCAAAATATCAAAGGTTTCTAAGCTTTAATTTCTCATCTGTATAATTGGGAATAACGGTATAACCTACATCATTATTTTTTGTTAGGATTAAACGCAATCATATATATAAGCATCTGATATACATTGACTAATAAATAATGTCTGTTATATTTATTATTATACTAAATATTTGTGTCTTCTTCTATAGCTATAGATTAGGTATTATGCCTACTTATAATAATTAGGTTGTTCTTTGATATTATATTTAATACTATTTCTGGCGGTGGAATTTCTGGCTGTATATGAAGAGCATACAAGCCAAAAAGTAAAGCTCATAAGATTTATACACTGAATCTACATTAACCTGCATCATCATAGGATCAAATCTGAATGCCTACTCATTTAACATTACCAATATTACTTTCCAGTTACATTTGTCTCTATCTAATCTCAAAACAGATATCTAGTGTTAAAGTATTGATAAACTGAAACCACATTTTATTGATCTGAAAACAAATACAAATAAGATTTTTGAGGTTCTAATGTTGCTTGGTAATAATAACACATTCTTTACAGAAGAATGAATTGAAATTCAATTCCAAATTAAAGTATAATTACATCTACAGCATTATTAAGGTATCGATCTTGGTTAATGACAATTTCCTTAAGATAAAATCTGACCATTTGTTTTCCTGACCTGTGTGATGCAGAGATTCCTTTAGTATGCTCAGAGACTCAGGTAAAACATACTCTTCACAGCAGCATAGAATTGGAGAGTTAAGTATCTCTAGAGAGTGGTATTCTTTTATTCTTTCTTTGTAAATAAAATTTTAGATAGAGTAAATCCTTTAGCATTACACATTTCAGGATTCCATGCTGAGTGTTTTACAAAATTCTTATCTGTAAGAAATCTCTATTTTAGGCAACCTGTGCTTAAAGTTGAAGAGAATTAAGTGGGATTATATACTTTTTTATCCCTAAAAGTTGACAAAATACACTTCGCAAGCATTTTAAGGGCCATTGAGGAGTGCAGGTATCAGAAGAAGCGTAGTAAGAAAACCTTTTGGGCGATGATTCTATTAGCCTAAATTTTCTAGCCTCAAATAATTAGTACTTCGTCTAAAATCCTTTTGTGTATATTGTTAATAAACAGCTCAAATATAACAACACAACAACTGTGTTAAGATGGAAGCTTTCACTGGACTATTATGATTATCACAATATTAATACTTTGAAGATATTTTCATGATATATATACACCCACGGCAATAGATTGAGAAAATGAGAGGAAAACAGAAAAAAACCATAAAGAAATCTGTTAAGCATGTGGATAGGTAGTAATCGATTTATCAGAATGATTAGATTGCAGAACTCTTTCCTTACTGGGCTCAACGGCAGAGTCTTACTGTTCAGGAAAGAGACTAGGAGAGTCCTTAGGGGAATTGACCAGTTCAAAAGGAAAGACCCAAAGACACTGCCACCAGGATTTCCCTAAGAAATTTCTATTCGTATGAACCTAAGATAAAGCTTAAATTTGTCAAGCTCCTTCCACATGCTTGGTGTTTTAGTCTCCCAATTATAATTATAGGCGGATGCCCAAGTATTTTCCAAAGGTTTCAGGCATAGAATACAATAACTGAGAAGAAGAAAGAGGAGGAGGAGGAAGATAAAAAATAAAAACAATAACAAAGAATAAAACAGAAAAAATATAACTTGAGCAGACACTATAAAAGGAGAATAAAATTTCAATATCTACAGAGAGATATGAGAAAATATTACATCCATGACATTAGATCAGAATGTTATAAAAAAAAAACCTTCAGAAAACAATAAAAGAGTTTTTAAGTTACTATTTCTCAGCTCCAAACCCATCCTTCTATAGTCTGCTTTGTGATGCTGGAACAGGACCTGTAAACCCTATTTCTACTTTGCCAGCTTCTCCCTGTTAGGCTTTGTCACTAGGGAGTATGAGAGGGACACTGTGAGGCTGGAGCAAGGACAAAGAACTTATTATTATTCCCGTTTGCTTCTCAACAATGCTTCTTCATCCCAGAAGCATCACTGTCTTCTAACAGTAGCAGCTAAATACAGTTTGCAGTTTTTTCCAGCACTGGCAAAACTAGCTTCATCACGCCCTCCCCCATCAGAGATATCAGTACTAGTCCACTAGAGCCCCTCCTCCAAGGTCTAAGACAGGCCCAGAGGACCCTTCCTCTGAACTCAGAGACACCAGCACCAATTGTGTAGTGTCTCCTCAGAGATCAGCGTATCAGCACCACAAGACACCTCCTGTACACTTTAGGTTTTAATTATTTCATCCTCTTACCTTCGTTCGTTTAGGCCTGGGATAGCAGCCACTTCCTGCAGTCACTAACTTTGTGAGTTTTCTACCTTTTCAGTTACCTAGTCAACAAACTTATAGCTAATTTTTTTGCACTAAATTCTCTCTATTCAGAAAAGGGTATAATTTCTGTCTTCTCAAAGGACTCTGTCTGACACTACATAATAGGAAAAATGAAAATATCACTGGACAAGTTGGAAGATAAAATTAGGCAAATCTCTAGGAGTAGAGCAGAAGACAAAGAAAAAGTAGGAAATTAGCAGATTGTTCCAGGAAGACAAATGGCAGAAAAATAAGCTTCCTTGAAAGAGAAAACAGGGAAAGTACATGGGAGGAAATAAGCAAATATTACAAGAGAGTTTTCCAGAACTCAAGTACATGAATTTCCAAATTAAAAGAATCCACTGAGTGCCCAGCACCATACATGAAAACAGACTCCTCCCAAATAACATCATTATGAAATTTCAGAACATCGGAGACAAAAAGAAGTTCCTATAAGATTCCAAAGAGGAAAAACAGATGTCACATACAAAGTATCTATAGTCAGAATGGCTTTGGACACCTCAACAGTGACACAGGAACAAAAAGAGACATCGGAGCAATGTGTTAAAAATGTAGCGTAACTAATCAATCAAGCATTGAGAGGAAAATAAAGATAATTTTCCAGCAATCAAAAGTCTCAAAAATTTTCTTCCTATGTACCTTTTAAAAATAATTTAACAAAGGATGTTCTCCAGCAGCATAAACCTGTAAGTGAGAAAAGTGGAAGAAGTAGTATTCAGAAGACGGGAGCTCTGACACGGGAAATATCCAAAGGGCATTTCTAGGGTGACCACGAAGGGAGGTTACAGGGTACCAAGTGTGCCATAGGCATAAAAAGCACCAATCCAGATTAAAGCATGATACTATTTTCTCTAAATCTTGATTAAACTAAACTTTGTGCTACAACAATAATGGTGTTTGAAAGAAGGAAAACATAGGAATGACGGTGTGAAGAGTTGATCTATCACCTACCCAAAGAAGAAGACACTATGTAATAAACTTAAGCCTTAAGCATCCCTCATGTATTGTATGCGCATGTGCACACACATGTGTGTGTTTTCTCCAAATTTATCTCTATGGTTTTCAGGAGGGACAGGAAAACTTAGAACTAAGTGACAGTTATTTTTCTGCTGAAACTTGAAGTTTGATAATATTCATAAATAAAAATAGCCATATACATATCATGTTGAAATATGGAGATATAAAAATGCTAGACTGAGCAGCTGAAAGATTAAAAAATATTTGCCTCTAGGACAGAGGAATTAGGAGGTTGGTGAGGGGTGGGGTAGTGTTGTTGTATTTTTACTTTAAACTTTGCAATCACATTTAATTTGTTAGACTATGTGTGTTGCTCAATAAAATAAAATTAATTAAGAATTAATAATGTCAATCTTATAGGTCAAATTGATTTATTTTATTAATCCTTAATGCATTTTAATTATTTTTGGGCAAAAACCATAAGTCTTTTCCACAGGTTTTTAAAATGTCCAAGTGAAAAAAGTAATTAACCATCAAAATGCTTTGTCTGCATGAAGAAAAACATAGAAATTTCCAAATGTCCAAACAAAACACTAGATGATTGACTCACACAGTATCTGATTCAAAGTGTTCTTCTAATAAAGGTTCAAGTGAATGAACAAGTAATGCCACTCTTTACTCACAGTTTTTGTTAGTGATATAGAATCCTTATGGTTTGATCGTTGTTTATGATTCAGTTCTATAGGTTATGGGAAAGTGGAAATAATGTTTGAGTGCCTAGCTACCAAATAACTCTTATTCCCAATACAGTAAGATTCATTGCATTAAAAATACACATTTATAAAGACATGAAATAGACTCATTAAGATTCATTAATTTACTCCTTTTTCAGAGAACATGGATTAAATACCCTAGTAGACATTATTCTCAGATGAAAAAGTGAAAAGTAGATCACAGTCCCTGCCTTCTGATGATTCATGATATATTGTTTAACAACAAACAAATAACTACTTACACAAGGCAACTCCAGTATCCTCACTTCACAGGTGACAGAATTCTCACAGATTTAATAATCTGTCGAAAGTCAAATAATTTTTTAAGTGACAACATTGGGATTTGAACTTAAACTTTCCTTACTCCAAAGCATGCTTTCAGCAATCTTGTTTTCAGAAATAATTGATTTAAAGACTTATAAATTGCTAGCAGATATTCTTCTAAGATTAACTCTATGTGCATTACCATTTAACATTTTCAACAAGATTAATACAATGACGTGCATAAATACAAGTTTGATTATCCCCGCACTCCAAGAGGGTTATGTTTTACATATTTCTATGCAGAAGAATGCCATTAATGCCAACATTTGGAGCACAATGCAATTCTCATTTCCTTTACGTTTAAAACACCATTAGACAAATTTTCTAACTGTTGTAAACAATTTAGAGTAGCTTACAATTTTAGAACGTAAATGGTTCCAACGGTATATATTCCAACTACAAATTTTGTTAGTGAGAAAAAAGTCTAGTGACACTAAGTGACTAATGAAAGATCAGAGCTTATGTGAGGGCTGTTTGGGGATTAAATCCACATGTGCTAACACCTAGCCCTGTGCTATTGGGACCAGAGAGGCTGAAAAGGAACATTGAAGAATCACCATCAAGACTCCGTTTTCCAGATATTACATTGCTGGCTTTTGTTTCCTAATGATTTTCTTATAAAGTCTTTTAAAAAGTGACTGGTGAAGGCCAAAAATTGCTCTATTAGAAAATATGTGTATGCAATAAGTGAGAAAATAGTAGGCATTCTAGACAAGTAAGACTTGAGTTAAAGTGGATTATTTTTCAAACTCTAATAAACTCTCTGAATACTATGCAGCATTAAGGAACAATTAATTAGCTATACATAGAGCGCAAGAATAAATCATAAAATTGGGCTATTGGAAAAAATGTGAGAAGCACAGCAAGAAATATAGCGTAATATCATACGTGATTGTTAAAACACACAAAAAAGAACATATTCTTCAAGGATACATGCATATGTCAGGATATAACACATATAGTGAGTACTGTGGTGGTGATATGTGGAGGAGAGGAAGTGAGAGTGGATATTAGGATACATGGACAAACATCAAATAATATCTAAAGAATGGTGCCTTGCACAGCCTGCTAATCTGATAAATAGCAGTAACTAAGTCCTCTGCACCTG
This sequence comes from Equus asinus, assembly GCF_041296235.1. Classification (NCBI taxonomy): domain Eukaryota; kingdom Metazoa; phylum Chordata; class Mammalia; order Perissodactyla; family Equidae; genus Equus; species Equus asinus. The sequence continues at coordinate 21,182,500 of NC_091820.1, read as the reverse complement.
AAGTCCAAAGGTGAATAACATACAAAACATTCTTGCTGATATCCTTTAATATATTAATATATTTCTTTTGAGGTAATTATAAATATGAGTGATAAATACGATTGTACATAATTTATAAATAGAAAAACTCTAATCATTGTAATGTTGCTATATCTTGAAAAATGACTTTATAGAAAATTTTTTCAGCCTATTGAGATATAATTGACATATAACATTGTGTAAGTTTAAGGTATACAACATGATGATTTGATATACATAAATAATGAGAAATATTTACCACTATAATGTTACTTAACACATCCTTCACCTCACATAGTTACCATTTTGTTGTTCCTGTTGTTATGGTGAGAACATTTAAGATCAACTCTCATAGCAACTTTCACAGTATTGTTCATTACAATCATCATGCCGTATGTGTAATATATCCCTGGAAATTATTCATATTATAACTGAAAGTTTGTACCTTTTGACCAACATTATGCTGTAAAAAACTTATAAGAAATTCCACAGGACCCAGGTAATTTTAACTTCCTAAAAATTTAGAACAGTTGCTAAATCTCCCTTGGTAAAAATATCTGATTCTATTCCAAAGACTTATTTTCAACATTTTTATGGTGTGATTAATTATATCACTAATGTTTTAAGTTTTACTTCCTATATTGCCCTCTTTCATTTCATAGTGCCAATAATATACATTTATTAATTATATTTGCATTGTATCAAACTTTGCTATCTCTTAGAACATAAGAATATTCGTGCAAATCAGTATAACATTGCTGATAAAAGATGCTTTATATTGGAAAGCATACTAGTTTCTAGGGGCCTATGCATCACATGTTGGCTATCAGGTAAAAAGAAATCAGTAAGTTTGATAGGACAGCTTTTGCATAAATACATAAGATCTTGATGATAAAATGGAAATGAAAATTAAAATCTTTAATATTTAGATATTTTGATGGTTTTGACAAGATAGTTAACTTCATATTCAGCGTAGCTCTAGCAGGCCCTATATACTACATACTCAAATAGTGGTTGTATCAGTTAGCATGCTTTTGGACACATGTAACAGAATACCCAACTAATAGTGACTAAGTTAATTATTAATATGGCACAATATTGGTGAGAGGTAACTGGATGTTTGGAATGAGCGCCAGTCTGGGAAGTCATTTAGACTCTCAGAGCCTCATTTTGTTTAAGTGGAACATTGTGATGTTAGATTACACAAACTCTTAGGTTCAAATATACTTTAAAATTATATAATTCCAATTGTATTCCAATGGTATCAGCCATTTATAGGAACGTCTTAAGGTTATGTTTTTGATTATCTAACCTTAATTGAGGTAAATTAAGGCAAAGCAGGAGGCAAGCTCAATTTCAGAATTGTCCTGCAAAATCTAGTTATAATTGGGGTGGGAGGAGCAGGCAATTAACTAATGAGAGATAAGCTACCACCTCTGATGTAACAGACATTGGGGAGAAAGAACAACTTTGCTCATAAAGCTATGGTGAGCGAGGATAACGGAAGCATGAGATGGTTGATTTCCCCTTTTAGGTTTTGAAAATGTGTCCAGGCACATCCTTATTTTTCATATAAGGAGTTGCAACATGGATCAATACATAATGATACTCCCTATTAGAACAGGATCATCAATCAAAAATGGACCATAGCAGCAGCCAAGTCCTCAGCCCAAAGTGGTCAGGATGATATAAAGTCTAGCAATCCCAAGGAATATCTAGATCATGAATGTCTTCTAAATTTAGTCCGGAGATAACAGAAACGTGGTTTCAATCTTTTACTATTACTACATTTTCCTTTCCTGTATGTCTGCAGCTACAAAACACTTATTTTTCTTTTCAGACCTGTTGTTAAAACATGGCTAATTTAAATGATATAAGCAAAGGAGAACTGAAACACACTCTCTGCAGGTAACTTAGACCAAGATAGAAGTCATTCTGAAACTGATACATAAAAATTAATTTGAAATGCTTTCCATTTCAATGGACAGTTAGTAGGAAGAAAAAAAGATATACTATGTTTGGTTCCATTACTTCACAGTCATTGGAATATCTAAAACAGGGTTGTTCCAATTATGTGTGTCTCTCTCACCCTCTGTGTGTATGTATACGCACACACACACATGCCAGACAAATGTAATTACCAATTAATAAATAACATTTATTATTTGAATGTTATGATTTGAAAGGTTATTTTAATAACATTTATTATGTGAAAAATTTTCAAAATATTAGTTTCCGTATCATATTTATTGATTTAAATAATTTATTAATGAATCTGCTTGGAATTTATAAATAAGTTTACATTTTCAAAGTTTGAACAAAAACATCCAAGAGTTTCATAGGTTGATAGTTATGAAGAGTGAAGATAAATAAAACTATAAACATAAAGATGTTTCTTACTGTCCTTGCTAATGATGGACGTTAATTTAATCTAGTCTTTCATTCCTGGTAACAAGACACAACAAAATATCCTTATTTAAAAGACAGAGAATTGTAATTAATCTTAATCATTCTGTTTACAGGATGCCAGTTAGAAAGTACTTAAAAATTACAGGTTTTAACAAATGAAATACACTTTAGATTCTGAGGGAGTACATATTTATACACTCATGTTATGTTACCCGGTAGATTAAACTCGTAGGTCCTGAACCACATGCTGTGATGATGGATTTAACACTTCACAATGAGCACTACGTAATATTTACTGTGTATCCTCATTTGTATTAAGTTGCTTTATGTTAGAGAAATAAGAACCTTATGTTGAGTTTATTAGAGCAGTATTAGGTTTAAGACCTCCAGACTTTTCCCCATCTGTTAACTGAAATAACTTTTACTTGTGAAGGCAGACCAAAATAAATGTACTTCAATTAAGCTACTTGTTTCACAGCTATAGAATTTATTCTATATTTTACATTTTCTGTCTCTGTAGGAGTTGGAGAGTATACAGAGGTAATGATGTCTTTACTAAAATGCTGACTCCATTCAAGAAAAAAACAAATATGTTTAATGAAAAGCATTTTGTAAATTAAAGACAAACAAGACAAGAAAACTGGAAAAAATTGTTCAAGCATATAATTAATAAATTTTATATTGCATCTACTTTTTTACTTTTTATATAAATAACATTTTTTTTAGGATAAGAGTCAAGGTCCGTGTTTCTGCTCTGAACTCGTTTTAGTACTTACTTATTTTTTTACTCATTTAATTCAAAAGTAGTTGTGGAAAATTGCAGTCTATTTATGGGTAGTGCTGCCGAGCAGCTAAATTGAGGGTAACTTTCGTTTTTGAGACATGTATGTCCAATTGAACTAAATTAACTGCATTTTATTACAATTGAATATATCTGAATCCTTGGCTACTGCAATTAACTTCTACAAAAAAGTCAAGTGTGGCCAGATATGGCCCATCAAAATGCTGTTTCTCTACTGATGCCTTAATTCTTTCTCTTTATCATTTATATTTAATGGAAAATACCTTTCCTGCAAAGGCTACAAAAAACATCTGACCAACCTTTATTTTTGCTGTTGTTTGACAAATCGTCTTCAATTTCCTAGCTTTATCCCCCTTAACCTAGGCCACTTATGGTCAATATATATTTTTAAAAGTATGAAAACTAACTAGCTGCAGGCAAGTTTGTGAACCTGGTGAAGTGTGTTTCAGTGGCTTATTTTCCCTTTTGATATTTTTTCTTGATTTCTCTGATCTCTGAAGCTACAATGTTCTCTCTATTTTACCTCTAACAAAATCTACTACAACGAAATATCTGTATACCAAATCATTCTATACAAATACATACCAAATATCAAATACTCTATATTCTAGTCATAATGTTTGTGGATTAACTCTACTTTAAACAAGAAGAATCAGTGGTACATGATTCTAATAAAGAAATTTCAAGATTGGGGGACTGGTCAATGAGATCTTTTGAAGGGTGGAAGAGCTACTTAAAACTTACCGTGTAGGTTGTTCCTTACCCATTCTTTGGAAGGGATATGTGTTAAATGGGAACAAAATAGCATAGTTACACAGTGTGAAGTCACTATGTTTATATCTTTGCATTATTTGTAAACTATTTGAAGAGAATGTTGATCTTATCTATAAAAGCAACATCTACAGCGCCATGATAAAAGAGAATCACATATATTAGACTGCACAAGCAGTCAAGTCAAAATATTCAGTCATTTTGCTCAAATTGTGTGAAATTGGATCAATCAACTCTTTATTACATATGGCCTTTATATTTATAGATTGTACTAATAATTGTGCTATTGCTAAATTGCTTAAGAAGCTTGGAAGGCAAGAAAAAGTTACCCTTTTTTTAAGTGAAAGATACAGAAAAATTGAATCAATTAAGGAATACATGATCCACAGGGAATAGCTATGAAAATTTTAACTATGATTTGAGGACATTGTAGGTAAATGATAATTAAATGTGTTTATTTTAAGAAACAAAATTAGAGTAATTTACATCATAATAAGGCTTTTATAAAGCTTAACTCTGGGAAAGTTTTCCTTTATTAATACTTCTAATATTCAGGTCATATTCTTAAAAGAATTTTAAAAATGACTTCTTTGATGTTGTAGGAAATGCATTCTTCTCTAAATCTGCTTAGTATTCACTGAAATTGTTTCATGTCTACTTCACAGTGGAAGATAGAAATACCTTTTCCCATCCTTGTTAATACAACAACATCACAAGTGAATGTGACCCCTATACATTTGATATAAGACCTCAACTAGCCCAGTTGGAATTGTGAACTGTACCCGCTGCTGCTATGCAATATATTCTGAAAATTTCCCAAGCATCTTTCAGAAGTCACTAGCAGTCACTAATAACAGAGGAATTTTTTTTAAAAGCTGGGTAATCAGACAAAAAAATTCATTTCTCAACATTATGCCTTGCAATTGTGCTTTCTGTGGACCTAGAAGGGAAGAATCAGAGATTATGTCCGCATTCATGACATTCTATAAGCACTCAAGAAATTTAATTCTTGAAAAATATCTGTGCTTTGCTCAAAAGTGTTCAGAATAGGGTGGGGGAGGGAAATAAGTGGTTTCAGTTAGTAATATTATCCAATAATTTGTGTTTTGATACCATAAGCTAAATTGCGCTTCCCTCAGCTTTATCAGCATCTGTTAGAGTACCAGATCTATTTCTTGGTAGCATAAACCTACCACCAAATCAAGATATTCAGGTTGTATTACATAAAACAATAGAATGTAGGCCACTTCAGGTGAGCTGTAAGAAAATAATAAAACTGAACAATCATTGTCTTTTCTAAACCACAATTTATGATTTAAAACAATATTTTTATAATACTCTCTTCTTCCTATTTTGTTTTTCCATTCTAGGTAATAAAAATGAGAAAAAAAGTCAGGGAAAAATGACAATAAATTGGGTTATGGTCAAAATCTTAAAGTTTTAGAGAGCTGAAAACTTTTTCTATGCATCTGTCTTGAGCCATAGGAGAGGTCTACTCTTTCTGGTCAGAAGAACAAGTGATCTTGAAAAGACCATCACTATTGTTAGAAGCACAAAACTTAGCTAGTGGATATTAATCATAGCAAAGACCCAAAAGACACTGGATATATTTGATCACATTTTTCTCCTTTGAATGTTTTGTATCAAAATTCTACATGAGTGTGTATGTTGACTGCAGGATTGAGTGTCTAAATAGAAATCCTCTCAGTTTCAGTGATGTAAAAGACAAATAGATGAGCTATCACCAAGGAGGATATTCTCCTTGTATTAGTAATTTCGGGAGGATCTGTTAAAAGAAGAAAGAAATATAACTGCAGACAATAAGGCTATAATATAAAGCGTTGTTTTTCATTGTCGTTCTTTCGTATATGAATTATTTAATCTACTTTGTCCATATTTTGAAAAGCTTTTCAGTTGTCTCTCAATAAAAGTTCAAATACACCAAGGTAGTTTAGACTTAATGGTATGCATTTAGACTAAAAGAGGATCTCGACTTGAGACCAAAGGTAGATTGGCTACTTCCAAATAAGCATGGTTTTTGTCCCTAAAGCAAAAACCTGTTAAAAGATACTATGAACCTATGTCCCAGATAATGTGTGTTTCTTCGCTTCTCCTTTAGTTTCTAAAGCTTAAAGGAGAGCTCTCCCACAGCATCTTTGTCTTAGAATAGTCTTTTACTCTCTAGTTACGTATATACTGTAGAGGGCAGTACACCTATGACCTACCCAAAGCCTAAGTGGTGGGAAAGAAATGGACAATTAGCAACAGAATAACATGGTAAACACATCTTTCAAAAATATAATTAAAGATAATGGAAATGCATAGACATGCAACATTTCTTTATTTCGGCTTGCTTATAGTAATATCCATCTGTATAAAATAATACTATATTAGAGGCTGGCCCAGTGGCACAGCGGTTAAGTTCACACATTCTGCTTTGGCGGCCCGGGGTTTGTCGGTTTGGATCCCGGGTGTGGACCTACGCACTGCTTGGCAAGCCATGCTGTGGCAGGCCTCCCACATATAAAGTAGAGGAAGATGGCACAGATGTTAGCTCAGGGCCAGTCTTCCTCAGCAAAAAGAGAAGGATTGGTGGCAGATGTTAGCTCAGGGCTAATGGTCCTCAAAATAATAATAATAATAATAATACTATATTAAATTAACATAGCACTTTAAAGGAGGGATTCTAAATGAAGTTCCATGGACTGGCTCGAAGATAGGGTTCCATGGACTGTGCCCATGAGCAAAATTTCATATATATGGTTATATGTGCATTTTTCTGAAGAAAATACACATAGTTTTCATCATATTCTGTGACTCTGCCCTTCAAAATAATATCACCTTTGCTTTAGAGTTCTCAAAGCAACTTTACCCTGATTATTTCCTTTGATTCTGAAAATAACACTATGGAGAGAAAGAAAAATTATCATCATTCGTATTTATGCATAGGAAAAAGAGACTCAAGAATTTTCAGTAACTGGCCTAATCATGCAGCTAATAATTTTAGAAATCAAGCTGAGAGTCCAGGAAATCTGACATCTAGTTCAATGATCTTGCATATGAGATTAAGAATGATGCAATTGGTTTTAGATACATTGGATATAATTCTTTTAAAATATAAGCATAGGTTCAAATTTATTTTGCCCATTAAAAATAAATACTAAACTTTTCTGTTTAGAAAGTGTCACTTCAGTAGTGAAATAGATCTTTGATCTAATACCATAGCCCAATATCCTTGCCATGTTATATTTTGGATTCTGGTGGGAGGGAGCAATGCCCTATGAGGACTGTGAATATTGAATTCTGTGGAGAGTCAGAGGATGAGAGGAACTTATTTGCAAAGCAGAAGTCTTGAAAGAATAATATTTCAGGTCTTGCAATCAATGATAAAGGAAGGTTATTTGATAAGAAGTCAAAGGGGCAGTCTTTCCTTTCACATAAAAGGAAACGGCTGATACATCCAAACAAAGATTACACAAACAAAAATGAGTTTTGTTTCTGCACTTTTCTTCATCTTTTGATTTGGCTTGACTTTTTTCCCCCCAACTGAACATTCAGGCAGTAATAATAAGTTAGGAAGTAACCTTAGCCACTGATTAAAAGTAGTATATCTTTTGGATGTCACAGAGTTACGGGAAATATATGGGATTTTAAGAAGTAAATAATCTTTGGTTAATAATGTTAACTTTGCCCATATTTAAATAAAAGAAATGAGATTTGCATAATGGATTGAAATAGGTGACCTAGTTTAAAAATGTCTTAATATCTTTCTACTTCTATCAGGTCAAGGCAATATTATGATAATAATAATAGTACTTCTCAAGCCTCCTATAAAAAGGTTTTAATACAACTTTCCTGTGATGGAAAACAAACTCCTTTACTGAAGTGAGCTTTAACTTCTTTGGGTCGCAAAGATACAACTCAGGTCACTCAGGATTCAACCAAAGAAAAATAACCAATAGGAGATACATATTAAGAGATTTATTGCAAGCAGTTGGCCTATGTAATTATGGGGACTGGATAGTTAAGTCTGAAATCTGTAGGATGGACCACCAGGAAAGGCACGCTGGAAGTTTCTCCTTCTTCTTATAAACCTTGACTTTTCTCATAAGGCCTTTCAACAGATTGAATCAGGCCCACCTAGAATATCTAGGATAATCGCCTTTACTTAACATCAACTGACTATGGACTTTAATTACTGCTACAAAACAACTTCACAGAGACACATACATTAATGTTTGATTGATTTAATAACTAGGTACTATATCCTAGCATGTTGACACACAAAACTGACAGTCACAGTGCAGTACTTATTAAATTGCCATTTGGTATAATAAATAGTGCTTAGACTAAGTTGATACATTGTACTCCCAAGTGTATATTATTTATTCTGGTGACTGTACTAGTCTGGGTTGCTCCAAACAGAGGTCAGCAATTTTTCCAATAAAGGGCCCTAAAGCAAATATTTTAGGCTTGCAGACCATATGGTTTCTGTCACAACAAAAGTACATAAATGAAAAGGGATGGTTGTGTTCCAATAAAATTTGTTTGCAGAAACAGTGCTCTGCCCTTGGGCTCCAATTTACTGACCCCTGCTCTAAACTAGCGTTTAAATTCTCAATATCATTATGGATTATGAAACGTTTTCTGAACACTTGTGAACAAGATATGTATAAGACCCAGTGTTGAAGTCTAGACAAAGTGGAAGTGGCATAAACATCTTAACACCTAATGGGAAGAATGGATATGTAGATAATGGAGTACAAACACAAATCAAGGTGAAAATTTATATAATAAAGTTCTATTCAAAGTACTCTGAGAAGACAGATAAGGCTGTCTTTAAGTATGCCTGTGGTGACCAAGTGGGTTTGCCCCAGATAATTGACCTCAAAGTTGGCCCTTAAGGAAATCTCTAAATAGATTAAGAGGGAGTGGAGAGCAAAGAGAGAGAGAGAAAGGAGAAAAGGACTGATTCACAGGAAAAGTTTTGGAGGCAGAAAACTAAATAATATGCTTGCTGGGTAGTGAATTACCCAATCACCAAAGTATGTGTGGAGAGAATAACTAAGGAGGAATTTAAAAACGGGGGCCAGGCCCATATTGGAAATGGACTTTGAATGTTACACTAGGAAGTTTAGCAATTTTCCCATAGGAAATGAGGAGATCATAAATTATATTTGAGCAGAATATATGTGTGTTTACTCTACAAAGCTCCACATAGTCTCGTTACAAAAAAACGAAGAACAAATTACCTGCAAGATATTGTTGATTTCCTGCCTAGTATGAGTTCTCCCTTTCATTGAGTACTTCAATTCTCTTTTAAGCATGACTCTCTCTCCATGCAGACCATGTACTTTGGGGAGAACAGTTCCAGGAGTAATCCTGACTGTTCTAAGAATAATCCCATCTGCCTTTCTATGGTACGAAACAAATAAAAAAGATGCTGTGTTCTGTGAGAAAGGAAAATGAGGATATACATTTAGCGGGCAAAGATTTCCACTTGCTGATAGTTTCTATGACACCTAAAGCCTAAGTTATCAATTTTTTTTGTTAGTATAAGGACTATAAGAGCTCTATATACTAGATATAAAATTGGGACGGGAAGTTAAAACAGTTAAAATATATGTGTGGAAATTAAATAACCTAGTTAAATAAGACAGGGCTTAAGCTGGAGTAAGAAATAGAGGTGATACTGTATCCTTTTTGGTATTTTAATGTTTCTACTATAATGCTGAAATGTAAATTTTGTTTTAAAACTCAGAATCTCATGTAAAGCAATCCAATGGGAACACATTTACAGAGAAAACTTGTTTTCATTTTGTAGAAGTACACCGTGGTTCTTTCCCTTTTTTGACTGCGGGGAATGAGTGTCTATGCACAAAAAATAAATTATGCTGCTAGAGACTATATATAGCAAAAGATTTATTTAAGGTATACTTTGAAAAGTGTACATGAAATGCTAAGAAGGCGAATAGCTATAAAATGGCTTAGCTCCTTCTCACAAGAAATTATACATCTTGTAAATTTAGTATACCTGCTGGTGTCTGTTTACAGTTTATATTTAGCTTTTCAAAGACCAAAAAAAGATGTTTTTGATCTCCTAACATTGGCAATTATCTCTAATTATAGGAAGAGTTTTCTCTGTGTGTGAAACAGCCCACATTGTTTTTTTTTTTTCTGTTGGTTGCATACTTTAACTTGCATTGTGCTTCCAAGCATCTGTTGGATTTAGATCATTAGCATCTCCACCAATATAGCAGTCAATGAGACCACAAGAGTGTTTGCCTGCTGATAACCATGAGGAGAAAAAAAACCCACAAAGTCATCTCTTTTCCCATTTCTAGTTAGGATGCTATCGGTGAAACTTAGCTCAATGTTCAGTCACGGAATATACACTGTTACAAAGCAAAACATGCAAAGTCAAGTTCAAGATGAATTCCTATACAGTCTGGATGTGTTTTCTCCTGATATGCTACTCTGAAAATTATAAAAAATGTTATTTGGGTTATGTTTTTGTTCAGCAGATGCGTATTCCATTGACGCATCAAAATCTAGGAAATACAAATATTTCGTCATCTCAGAAACGACTAGAGTTTTTCAGAGCAGTAAAAAGAAAGATTCCAGAGTTTACTAAAGTAGGGTTGAGAGGCATAAGAGTAGCTAGTCAGGGATTGGGTGGGACATCCCACCATCAATCTCACAATTTAGCCTCAATTAAACTCAAAGAAACTGACAAATAAGGCTACATCAACTTACCTCTCCCATGGCTTCTCCACTATAGTGCCTGGGCCTAAATTTTCTCTGTATTCCAAGGTTTACAACACCATTTGTTCTGGCTTGGTATTGCTGCTATAACTCAAAACAGAACCATATTACTACATCTTGAAGGACTAACACTTTTTTAGGTGTAAACACTCAAAATAAAAATATACATTTCACAAAAAATAAATGAACCATTAAGATACCCTTTTGGTAAACTGTCTTCTAACCATCAGGTTGACTTGGTTATGTATACTCTCCTGTGTGGTGGAATTATTGCGTTAACAGCTGCATTCATTCATGCCTCCTATCCGTGCTCTACAGTGCTTTCCAACTCTGGCACTGGGCTTGACACCGTGTTTTGCTTTGATCAAAAGCATGTTTACAAATATGATGCAAGAAGTTTTAAAGGCACTTGTGTTTTTCTGCTTGCTGTTTTTGCCCTCTGTCATCACCATGAGTAAGTCTTGCCTGGGCTAGCTTGCTACAGGATGAGACACATGGAACAAAACTGAGCTGCCTCAATTGTCCTAGTCAAGGCCATCCTAAAATGATTCCACAGCCAGTTAACCTCCAGAAGTGCAGATGATCCCAACCAAGATCAGCAGAGCTACCTAGCCAACTTGTAGCTTACCACAGATGGACAAGTTCAGTCAAGATATGTTGAGTCCAGTCCAGATCAACTTATCACTGTAGACTCGTGAGCTAAACTCACGTTTATTTTTGTTTGACACTGAAGTTTTATGGCTGTTTGTTATACATTATTATTGTAGCAATGGATACAGTTCGTATGAAGACAATATGAATCATGCTCAGAAGACTTCCTGCATCCTTAAATCTCCATCTGTAGTCAAGACAACTAGTCTTTACAGGGGCTTGGTATGAATTTTAAAAATGTGTAGACGTTGCTGCATGAATATGGCACAGGAGCCTTCACTCTTGGCTTCTCACACATCCCTGGAAAGATGAGCTGCATATACCACAAATGACATTCATACTCTACTCTCACTCACACTGCCCTCCCCAACCTCAGTTAAGATGACTCTGTCAATTCTGAGACAGGTGGTGGTAGGCCTTATGTCTTCAACAGCTGCTGGCAGATAAGAGAAAGTATGTCAGGGAATGTCTAGAGCAGAGTCTGGATGGAATGTAGCTGTGTGTACATATGTATATGTTAATTGGTAACTCTGTGTGTGTGTGTGTGCACTTTCTGGAGTGTGCGTAGTATCCTGTGCAAACGAGAGTTTATGTAGGAGTAGGGTCACTCTCTCTGCTGCTCCAGAATTCTGGTGGAAGAACCATGAATCTCCATGTCTTCATTCTCATTTAATTCAGAGTAAGTCTGTGATGTGAATTGTGCCCTATAAATGTGGACGCCCTAAGCGATATACAAATTGAGAGACTAGTGTATAGCAGGCTACTTGTGAATCCTATGATTTCATAATTGGTGAGGTATTCTTCAGTGGAACGTGCTTAATTTTTTCTTTTCTTCATTCTGCATGGATTTATTAATCTTCTATTGTGTACCCTGGAGGTACAAAGATAAATAAGGCACCCTCTCAGCCCTCAAGGGTTTCAATGTCTAATCAAGACGCAAATGCACAAAAATATTTTTGTGTAGTGTTATAAGTGGTCATTTTCAATAATGATCAAGGTGCTGTGGAGAAACAAAGTGAACAATTATGTTTGGCATGGGAGTACAGGTAGAGTTCATAGAAGGCTTCACAGAATATACATTTTAAAAATGAATAGGTTACATAGAAGTTCTTTAGGAAGACAAAAGAAAGGGGAGGAAAGCTCCTGGAGAAAGGGAACAAGAAGATTATTTGAAGAGCTGCACAGAGATACGACTTCACTAATTTGAAGATCAGTAAATTCAATGGCAACATGAGTCAGGGCTTAACAAATGATAAGGAAGAAGGAGTAGGAAGCTACCGGAACATAGAGGATTAAGTGAGATATGAAAAGGAGGTTTGACTTTATCCTATAAGCCATGGATAAATATATAAGACAGAGAAGTATAAAGATCAGATTTCCATGTTAGAAATGTCACTCCAGTAGCAGTATTGTGGAGTATGGGCCTGGAGGGAGAGTTCTGGTTTCTAATAGGTGAAGGTGGTGAATAAATAATAACTATCAGCTTAAAAAATAGACTAACCAATTATTTTACCAGCAGAATGAGTTTATTCGGGAATAGCGGAGACTTGCAATTCAAGACAAGCAGGCTATGGGGAATCACAGGCAAGTCTGAAGAGATAAAGAGAAGGTGAGCTTTTATTAAGTTTTAGGAGGTTATTGGGGTGGATTGTTCTAAATAAAGTTCATTGGAGAAGATCAAGAGTTCAAGGTTGTGGAAGTTTCTTAACGGCTGCAAGCAGTGCTTAGTGTGTAGTGGCTAGGGCAGGGAGCAATCTTCTTTCCTTTTCTTAAAAGCAGGAGATAAAATTTCTATATGAAAAATGTCCTCCCTTGTCGAAATAATTCTTATCTTCTTTATTCCTGCTGGTTATGTAGGCTGCAACGAGTGGTAGGTTCATGAGAGCTCCCCCTTCAGGGCTTCCTGACTTCATTTTTTTTTTTCATTTCTTTTTTTTTTTTCAGGTGTACATCGTAATATATTTCGAATTCTGAGTAGATTACATCATGTTCACCACCCAAAGACTAATTATAGTCCCTCACCACATATGTGAACCTAATCACTCCTTTCATCCTCCCCACTCCCCCCTTCCCCCATGGTACCCACCAATCCATTCTCTGTTGCTGTGTGTTTGTTTGTCATTGTGTTTATCTTCTACTTATGAGTGAGATCATATGGTATTTGACTTTTTCCCTCTGACTTACTTCACTTAGCATAATACCCTCAAGGTCCGTCCATGTTGTTATAAATGGCTGGATTTCATCATTTCTTATGACTGAATAGTGTTCCATTATGTATATATACCACATCTTCTTTATCCATTTGCCCCTTGATGGACACCTTGTTGCTTCCAAGTCTTGGCTATTGTGAATAATGCTGCAATGAATGAATGCAAAAAGATACCTGACTTCGTTTTAAATGAGATTTCCTTTATTTTCACATGACCCACATATTTCTGACATTTAGAACAAAGATTAGTCTGGAAATAAAGACTTAGGGGTTGTTAGCCTATAACAGAGAAAGGAAATCATAATCATCAATGGTACTGCCTCAGAAAAGAAGGATGAAGAGAAAGAGATGCAAACCATGGTATCTGGGAACACAAGTATTTAAAAAGAAGTGGAGGAGTAGAGGAACCCCAAAAAAACTAAGTCAGAGAGATGGGAGGATTTCAGAGACTGCTATTTATGAAATTTGCAGGAGAGGACATCAAGAATATGGGAAACTGAGCACTGTTTTATGGTAAAAGAGAAGTCACATAAAAAGTAAGACGTGGTCTTTGGATTTGAACATTAGCACTCCATTGTTGACCTTATTCTGGTTCTGAGGACTTTTGTCAGCATTCAAAATCTTCTGTTCAGTCAGCATTAGTAATAGCTTCAAATTTCTTGTCAACTTCAGTCAATTTGTCTTTCTCTTAATTGGTATAATTGTAACTAGAATTTTAAAACAGTTTATGATAATCTATTTTAATTACTTGATTTGAGGGTACAGCATGCAAGAATTCAACATTATTCATGTGACTCACCAAACAGTTTGTTTCTTTAATTTATACAAATTGTCTACAATCTCTGATGTCCATATATGTCCAAATTTGAGTTGTTGCTGTCTGTCTCTTTTCCCTAACTACCCTTTCTAGCTACCCCAATAGCCTCAATTTTTTCTGGGCAGGTGTCTTATATCAGGTTAACTCAAATAGACCTCGAGATAAGGATTATTGTTCAAGTAATTTATTAATAAAGAGTGCCCAGGGGAAAAATGTAAGGTAGAAGGGAAAGCAGGACTGGCAATAGGGGGAAGCCAAACAAGGGCGCAATATCAGGTGAAGTCCTACAGAGGGCTCCTTCAATCTTATCTCATGGTGGGACTCTGGCTGGTGGAAGCAAAAGCACACAGAAGAGGGAGGCACAAGAATGGACAAAGGGATCCAAGGGGTCTAGGTCAAACATCAACATTACCCTTACATGAGGGATCTCGTGTTATGTTTATATCTCTAGCACCCAGTTCAGGTCCCATCCTAAAGACCCCTAGGAGCAGCAATATCAGTGCTGCTCCTGGTAGATTCTCATCCAGCATCCCGTCTTCTATGACTTTGAATTCCAAAGCGCCATTCCTTAATTCAACCTGAGTTTTTCTTCATCACCTGCTGTTGCTGAGGCTCTGATTCTCTCCAGAACCTTAGCCACCACTCTTCTACCACCTCTAGAAGTATTTCTTGGGCTTCCTTTAAGAATGTAAGTCTCTATTGGCCATAAGGAGTCTGTACCTCCTGAATTCTATTGAGACCTAGAAGCTGTCTCTACCCAATCAAAGCCACTGACACCAATGTCTGCTTTCCCAGAGTCTAGTTACACTCTTCTTTAGCCAGATGAAAATTAGTCCACTCCAATTAAATTTATGGGCTTTTGTAATTATTCCTGAGTACCTACGGTGTGCCTGCAAGGTTGTTGCATTATGAAGATGAATAGAATAGTCTCTATTCACAAGCTTGTAGTCCGCTCTTGAATTGAGAAATGTAATTATTCAGTTAAAGAATAATGTAATTGCACATGTATGTGTATATACACACACGCATACAGTGTGGTTTGAGAATGTGGAAGAGTGAGAACTTAATTCTTCTTAATAAACAATAAGCATGGAAGGTTTTAGAGGAGATTAGTAATTTCACTAAAGCCTGAGGATAAGTTGGGAAAAGCATTTGCAGAAATGAGATAATTTGTTCAAATGCACAAAGGGAAGGAAAAGAAAAAGGTTATAGAGGACTGAAACCACTTTATTATGGCTAGAATATTCTTTGGATGTAATTAGGTCTCCTCCAAGGCACTCTTCCTCTTAAATCTCTGAAGCGTAGGCTGCTTATTTTTTCAGAGTCCACAAAACTCACTCTTCTCAATGTCACTTCCCCATCATTATTATTCTGTCTTCTGAGAACAAATCCTGCTCCTTGCTAACACCTACTAACAACCTCACTCTCCCCTCATGTCGAGATTTTGACCCTGGGTCACAACCTCCCTCTCATTTTCTAGGTTTGTGATCATTCTGGGAAAGTTTAAAGATCATGTGCTTATCCACACAGCACACTGGTCTCTCAGCTATTGATCAACGTCAAGAATCTTTCTTTCTTATGAAATCTACTAATTTCAAGAATAATAACTGCCTCAATTGTGGGAATCTTATTTCTCAGGCTGTAGCAGAGACATCAATTTATTTTCCTTCATTGTCCTTGGCTTCTACTCAGAAAATTTATTTCATCCTAGAGTGTCTTCAATTTTGGCGTCAGGTCATGTGACCCTATCCTTTCTGACTATCACTTTTTTGAATGTGGATAAACTAGCTCAAAGCCAAGCAATCCATCGCCAACCAGCAGACAAGCAGAATCTCTAGTTAATGGACAGTCATTACAATGCTGGAAGACATTGAACACCTGAACTGAAAGATCTGGTAAAGTAAGATCCAGAATCAGTATATGGCAAGGCAAAAAATGTGTACATGTCAAAATTATGAAGGAGCAAACATTGAAAGCTTTTCGGACATGAGCAACATTCAGAGGGGACAATGGAACAGATATAATAAAGAACCATGGATGAAAAACTCTATGGTCAGAAAGAGTAACAGAGAAACTGAGAGAATACATCTTTGATGATTTTCTATTCCTGTGAGGCTCAGTTATATTTTCTGCAATTTTCTATTCAGTGAGATTCTCCTATATTTTTATAATAAACTCTTTGTTTAGTTGAACTTGCCTGAGTGTACTTCTGCATTTTCCTCAAAATGATCTCTAATACAGACACTATCTCTGTTTGTTTCTATCATTCTACCCAGGGTTGTGAAATACACATGTAAGTGATCCAGGGGCTTCCCCGTTCTCATTTGTGCTGAGGGAAATCAATCAAAATCAATTGTGGAATTTCAGCCTTACAACTCCTGAACAAATTTATTTTTTCTTGTTGACTCTTAAAACTAAGGAGTGAGATTTATCCTTTTGGTCATTTAGAGAGTAAAATTGTCATCATGGAAAAGTTTAACTATAAATAATTGTTCTTCAACTAATGTAATGACTTCATGTTTTGCAAGAGTGTCTGATATATGAGAGTGCTAAATTGTGATACCAATAATGCAATTTCAGGTTTATGATATAAAGATAATGTAATGGGAAAATATCTTCTCATTTTATTTCAAAACAGGAAATAACATTTATAGAAAAGTTTATCAAATATTTGATATTGTAAAACAGGGGTTGGCAAACTATGACCTGCAGATCAAATTCAGCCTGCTGCTTTCTTTTTCTTTGTTTTTTTTTTTTTTTGATGGGGAAGATTGGCCCTGAGCTAAAATCTGTTGGTAATCTTCCTCTTTTTTCTTGAGGAAGATTGTCGCTCAGCTAACACCTGTGCCAATCTTCTTCTATTTGTATGTGGGATACCGTCACAGCATGGCTTGATGAGTGGTGTGTAGGTTTGTGCCTGGGATCCAAACCTGCAAAACCCAGGCCACTGAAGCGGAGCCCATTAATCCAGCCACCACACCGCCTGGCCAGCCCTAGCCTGCTCTATTTTTGTAAATAAGGTTTTATTGGACCTACAGCCACACACATTCTATGTTTTGTCTATGGCTGCTCTCATGCTAAAATGGCAGAGTTGAGTAATAGCAACAGTGACCATATGGCCTGCAAAATCTAAAATATTTCCTATTTAGTTCTTTATGGAAAAAAAGTATTGCTTACCCCTGTTGTAGAAATAGAGGGCACATTATTTACCAACTTAACAGCCTAAACATCAGCTAGGAAACTTATGTGGGGCTTAAATTTCTGAATGTTTTCTGGGTTATGCATTCACAAAATGCTCAACCTTCTTCTACAGGATAACTGGAATACCTTTTTTTTCTGCACAGAATCATGATAAACAGGGAAGAATTGATTGGTGATTTTTAAAACAAAGCATCTTTAATAAAAATGATAAATAGCTGGTATTTTATTATCTAGAATGAATAAAGTTAACAAAACAAAGAAATCAGTTCAAAGAAATAGAATTCATCAGGGAAATTAAGAAACAGAAAAAATGAGATTGTATTTAAAAGTATAAGGTGGCTTCAAAGAAGTTAACTAGGAAAAATAATAAAATAAAAATGATCTAAAATTCAAATGGTGGTGTCAGTTGAATGGAAAGTAGGCTAGGCTATTAAAAAGGAGAACAAAGATATTTCACAATTAAAATTAAGGTCAACTTGTTTAAAAATACAAAGTTGTGAAACTGAAGAGACAAACTAAAATATGGACTTTGGTTTCTCAAATCACAAATAGCACCGAAAAAGAAAATATCCATTGCAGAAAACGTATGTTAACACGCTGCTAAATACAGAACACTATCATTATATATAATAAGCTGAAAGAACAGTTCTTCAAGCATGACATATTGCCAGTGCTCTCCTAATTGTTCTCTTTGCCTCCAGACTCCCTGTCCTCCAACATACAAACTATATGTTTGCCATTTCTTTTTCACATCACTCTCCTCAATCAAAACCTTCAGTGATTTCCCTTTGGACCATGGTATTTTAGAGCTGAAAGTGTAAGTGCCATCAAGTACACTAACTGTGTCTTACACGTGAGGGCAAGGAGAAACGTCAGGTGAAATAGTCTGCCTATGTGATATACCTGAACAATAGATGTACGGGTTGAACCCCTGACAACCAGATCAGTGTTTTCCTACTACAGTGAGCTTTCTGGAATACAGTTTTCTTTGATCCTTACTTTCACTGATCTGTTACTTGAAAATACTGCTCTCAATAGGCTAGTTTTCTGGTTTGTTCCTTTGACTTCATGTTTGGCTTTAAGATTCATGTCCAAACTCTGTTTTTCTGCATTCTACCTTTCTTTCAAGATAATGAGAAACGATGAAGAGCTTTGCACAACGCCTATTATATAGAGAGCACTGGAAAAGTTAACTATTTTTAAAGGCAAAATATAAAGCACCTTTCTTCCTCTGTGAAGCTTGATTATCTCCCTTCTCTCTGAGTTTCTTTAGAACATGTGGCCTCATGTACTCATTTGACTTTTGGCACCTGCTTCCCTGTATTGCACTTTATTTTTCTCTGTGCTTGTAAGTGTGATGTTACTCAAATATATTGTGAGCCCTTAAGGGCGAAGATGATCGGTAACATTCTGAACATAATAGTTGCTCAATAAATGCTTATTGAACACAACAGAGATTAAAAGCATAGTTTTAACTCCATAATTACCACCACACAGTCAGCTGTGACAGTTTGATAATGAATTGGAATATAGAAGAATTACCCAAAGAACACTCTAAGAATATGTGTTTATCTATATAAAAATTTTAATCTTTATAAGTGTATTTGAGAGTAAACAAAACCATAAAAATGAAATCTGTTTATTAGGTTAGAATATTATTTGTAATATATGTGTGTTAGTGCATTGGAGCTCAGCTTCAACTTTTAAAATAAAATATAGGCTAATTTTAAGTAAGATTAATAGCGCTCATATTTTATGAAAAATATAAAATTTACACTAGAGTTAAATTATTAACTCTATTGTTAATAATTATTTTGAAGTTATTTTGAAGCCCCAACTTAAGAAACAGATCGGATCAGAAGAAAGAACAGCAAGTCAGAGAGCAGCACGTAATGAAAAATATTCAGTGTGATCTAGTCCCACCACACTTAGAGGTCAGGATCATCATCTAGGCTTTGTGGTTAAATAAAACTTCTGGATCCTTTAGCCCATTTAAGCCACAATTTCAAATGTCTACATTTAAACGTAATTAAAATTAAGTCTAAAGTAAACATATACACTTGTATGTAAACAACCAATAAAGTCCTTGTATAAACATGAACATATTTTGTACACACAATTTCAACTGAAAGAGAGAGCAAGGTGATAACTTCAGAAACACAGAGAACACACACTTCTAAAATCCTGCTAATTCTAAATAAATCCTAATTATAATGTATATATTAAATGTTTTGTCTTGCCTATCATAAAACCTTAATATTCGAGATTATTCCCAGTATTCCACTCAATATTAGAGAAAGGGTAAAGGTAACAGGTAACTATTTCTGAAATATTATTAGTAAAATAAAATGTAAATATAATATTAGGATCTTAACTGACCCCTCCATTCAACCAAAATTTGTATATTTTTAAAAAGTACTGTTTTCATTTCCTAATCATTTTTACTCTTTAGACTTAATATTTTGACTTTTTTTTTCATCTTTTCTTTCTTTTTTTTTCCCCGAGGAAGATTAGCCCTGAGCTAACACCTGCTGCCAATCCTCCTCTTTTTTCTGTGGAAGACTGGCCCTGAGCTAACATCCATGCCCATCTTCCTCTACTTTATATGTGGGATGCCTGCCACAGCATGGCTTGCCAAGTGGTGCCATGTCTGCACCCAGGATCTGAACAGGTGAACCCTGGGCTGCCAAAGCAGAACGTGTGCACTTAACCACTGCACCACCGGGCTGGCCCCTATTTCAACTTTTTAACAAGAGTGAACTATATAATATTTGATAAATTATCATTAACTCATTGTCTCATCTTTTATTTTTGGTCTTGGGTTTGTATACTATAATTTATTCCATTGGGATACCCTATATATATCTGGGTTTTATATTATAAATATCAACTTTGATGTTTTAACACAAAATGTTATAGGACACCTCTGAAATATTAGTAGGAATAATTGGCTTAATGCCTCACCCCAAAATGAAACATTTTAATAATTGTTTGTAATAACTGTTCTCTTAAATATATAAAATTAGACATGTTCTTAGAGTTCGTCTAAATCAATTACCTCCATATCCAGGCAGCTCTGAAACTTCAAGAATGAGCAAGAATTTTGGGTGCAGAAGATGGAAGTGTCATAAGGGTTGATCGTGGGCTTTAGGCCAATAGAAAACACAGTGAAAACAGAAGGTAATAGGAAGTAGTTGAAGGCCTGAAGTTCGTGCTGAGAGCCAGGAGAATGTTCAGAAAAGATAGGAAAATGGAAAACGTCAAAGAATGTTGATATAAATTATCACTGAATAAACTATGGTACTTCTGTTTCACCACCATGGCAGACATTGTTTGTGTCTAATTATATATGCATTCCCAGTCCCTACCACGACTTTTCCTAGTGATAGATGCCACATCCAAAAATAGAGGCTAACTATGCTGGATACTTGTTTCCTCAGTCTTTCTTGCAGTTATAAATGGGCATGCCTAACAATCCTGACCAGAGACTCGAGGAAGAGGCTGCTGGAGGCATTCTCGAGTGAAAAACTCTCCCCATTAAAAGGTGATTTGTGAGGCAAAACTGTTCTTTGGGACAGATGCTTCAAAATGTGGCAGCCATCTTGTGAGCATAAGAAAAGACTGAGGCAGACAGCCAATGTGTCAAGTAAGGTAGTCCAAAGGATGATCCAAGACTGTATTTCTGAAGTCATAACTGAGCTAAGCTAATACTACATCTTCTTGTCATATGAGATTGTAGTGAACATCTGCACTAACTTCAGTATAATCCTATCCTATGTTTTGGGAAGGAATTTTGGAGAAAGTTGAGTAAAAGTCATACAAAGATTTATCTGCCTCAAGCATTTGAGTCAC
This sequence comes from Equus asinus, assembly GCF_041296235.1. Classification (NCBI taxonomy): domain Eukaryota; kingdom Metazoa; phylum Chordata; class Mammalia; order Perissodactyla; family Equidae; genus Equus; species Equus asinus. Next base: position 21,161,005 of record NC_091820.1, on the reverse strand, counting down.
TCTCTTTATCTCTGGGACTAATCAGGGACCCAGGAGTTGAGGATCAAGAATTCTGAGTAATAAAATTAGGAGAGTAATGGAGATTGAGATGGGTTGTTGCATGAAGGGGGGGAAATGTCTCTTAAGCATAGACTCACAAGAAGGAAAAAATTATTTTCAAGCATTTTTTTCCTCAAATGTGAGGGAAGGATATACTAACAAGTCTCTAGCAATTAGGGATGAGTAATTTAAAATTAATTGTATCCTACTGCCTCTAGTTCAGTGTGTAAAATGTCATCGACGGTCTGTTTACTATGTTATCTTTAGTAACTCACTTTAGTGAATGTGAATATGTTAATTACGAATTACATAGATTCAAACCCAAGCTCCATCATCCATCCCAACCCACTCTATTCCTTTGTTTCTACATTAAATCTCGAGTTTTTAAATCATGAGCTTACTTACACAAGAGTTTTTAGGAATATAACCCCCACAGCTTCGTTGTTCTTAATTTTTCTTGTAGAAAATTCAGCATGTCTTTTATTTTTATTATTTCTGTCTGTATTTTTTATGTTTAAATCTGTTTAATTAAAATTCTAGAAGAAAAGACCAATCGTCTTCTTACACCATAGACTTCCCCTGGTGACAAAGCCAGTGTAATAAGTATAATGACTACTTAAGTTATTTATTAGTAATGCTGATTATTTTAAGGATACTAATCTAATTATCTATTGTAATTTTGCTTTATCGTGTTTGGCAACACTTTTAACATTAGAAACTAACAATGTGTTTTATTCCCTATATGCCTAGATTAATGATGTGTTAATTCCCAATATTAGTTTTCTATTCTTGCTGTAAGAAATTAACCACAAACTTAGTGGCTTAAAACAACACAAATTCATTATCTTACAATTCTGTAGGTCAGAAGTCCATGTCTCTCACTGGGCTAAAATCAAGCTGTCAATGAGGCTACATTCCTTTCTGGGGGATCTAAGGGAAAATCATTTCTGTGCTCTTTCCTGCATCTAGAGGCCACTCACATTCCTTGGTTCTTGAACCTTTCCTCCAAGATGCAACATTGCATCTCTCTGTGCCTTTCTTCCCATCTTGCTCTGGCTTCCTCTCCTGCCTTCCTCTTCTACTTGTAAGAGCTCTTGTGATTAAATTGGGCCCAGATGGATAACCCAGAATGATTTCTTTATTTTAAAGTCAGCTGATTAGTAATCTTAATTTTATATGCAACCTTAATTCCCCTTTTGCCATGTAATCTAACATATTCACAGGTTCCAGGAATTAGGATGTGGACATCATTTGCAGGCCATTATTATGCACCTACCACTTTCCTCATAAGCCTAAAGGTCTTTTTGATATATTTTTGAGGGGGGGGGGTCTTCATTAACAGCAAAAGACAGATTTTTCTCAAAAACTCTAAAGAGAAACTTGAAACAAAACAAGATTGAATGAAAAAGTCATGCTCTTGAGTAGGAAAATTTACTATTGTAAGATGTGTTTTTTATAAGTTTATCTGTAAACATACCATTCTCTCAATTATTTGAGAATTTATAAAATAGTCTGAAAACAAAAACAAAAATAAAAACAAGCAGGTGTGTCAAGGGGGATTCCAAAGCAAAGAAGTAAAGAAGGAAGGAAGGTGAATGGCAAATATTCAGCTATTGACTAAAATGTGTTTAAAATCTTAATGGTAATGTTATTGTGTATACACACACATGCACACATGCATGCTAGGGTCAGTAACAGACCTTCTCATACACTTTTTGGTTACTGGTAAATTGGTGTGACCTTTTTGCAGGGCGATTTGGCAATATATATTAAAATGTAATAAGCATGTAATATTTTATCTTGTATTCCTATTGGAAGGAATTTATTCTGTAGAAAAGTTCACGCAAGTTCTAAGAGATATATATTTATTTCTTATAAAATCACAGAAAGCAAACTAATTACTAGCAAATGACTAAATAAATCATATCACATTCATTCAATAGAGTATTAGATACAGATTAAGAAGAATTAAGTACATTTTCACGTGCTAGAATGTAAAAACCTGCAACATATCTTAAGTAAAAAATAGAAATGGTAAAATAATATGTATAGAGTAATTCAATTTTAATTTAAAATTTTTAATTATCTGAGGTTTTCTAATTCACTCAGATCTGAGAAATACCAATTTTCATTTCTCCCCTGAGTGAGCTGAATGCTGGCAGATCTAATTCTATGTGAAAAAGGCTGATATCTTCTCTTATCATTGCTGCAGTGCAGAATGGGGAATTTCAAGGCCCTCACTTAAAGCACACAGCTTCCATAGAAGCTGGAAATAATGAGCACTGGACTCTATACTGTACTTAGACACAAAGCCACTTCACACCACCTGGCTGCAGGCCAAATTGCCTCAACATCAAAAGTGGATTCTTGAGTGGACACATTAAGGTTGAGCATGTTGGCTCTGTTCTGTGATGAATGTCCCATGGGGTGAGTCTGAAATATGCCTTATTGAATCCACTGTTATTAATGAATCCATTTCCATGATTATGATATCCACCTGCAAAGGCTAAACATCCAGATCAGTTTTTTTTTATTTTTAATAAAATGTAATGTGGATATAGCCACTTTGGAAGACAGTTTGGCTATTACTTAGAAAGCTAAAAATAGTCTGCCTTTTGATCCAGCAATCAGGTACCTAGGTATTTACCTAACTGATTTGAAAACTTATGTCCATGCAAACACCTGCACATGAATGTGTATAGCAGCTTTATTTATAATCACCAAAAACTTGAAGCAACCTAGATGTCCTTCAAAAAGAGAATGGATAAATAAAACATTGTCCATCCATATAGTGAAATACTATTTAGTGATAAAAAGACATGAGTTAGCAATGCAAACAAAGACATGGATGAATCATACAGGTATATTATTAGTAGAAAACAAACAGTTGGAAAAGCTACATACTATAGGAGTCCACTTATATTACGTTCTGGAAAAGGCAAAGCTGTAGAGACAATAAACAGTACAGTAGTTGCCACCAGAGGTTTGGAGAGGGAAGAGGATTGAATAGGTGAAGCACAGAGGATGTTTTAGGTTGGTGAAACTAGTCTGTATGACACTGTAGTGGTGGATCATAACACTGCGCATTTGACAAATCCCACAGAATTTTATAGAACAAAGAGTGAACTTTAATGTATGAAAATTTTTAAAAAATAATTTAAGAGGTCAGGGGAAATTCAGAAAGAGATGCATACTGTGACAAAAGAATCTGTATTATAAATATATGAAAGGACCTCTGAAGACGTGGTGGGGAGAGATTGCTGACCTAAGTAGCTTTGGAAATGAGTGGAGACTGTAAGACTAAAGGCAAAAGGAATTGTGCATAAACACTTTCCTCTAGTTGATGAAGCTGTTTTCCCTGGGATAACGGTTAACATTTCTGAAACCACTAGACATGTATAGTGGAATTGAACAATTAAATAAATAGTTGGTAGAAAGGGGTACACTAATTTTTTGCTATTTGAGAGAAGCTACAGATAAATAATACAGAAAGGCTAGAATAATCCATTTGATAATGGATTAGAGTTGGAGACATTACTATGAACTCATGTTTAATTTACTATAGATACAAATTAATATATATAGAAATATTTATAGATATGTATATACACACATTTTAGTACACACACATATATTTTCTTGTTCTTTAAGTGGAAGAGAGCCTAGAAATAACACCACCCCTGGAGGAATAAGCACACACGATGCCCAAATCTTGATTTCTAATACCATCTCCCAAGAAAAGGAACCAGGGCTCCTTGGAGAAACGGCGATTCTAGGACTAAGACAAGGAAAATAAAAGATAAACCTGGAGCATCTTGTAGTGCTATAAAATAAGAAAAAGCTAAAAAAAAAATCCACAACAATGGGGTTATGTTAAAGTAATATAGGAGCCAACTGAAAGAGCTCCCAATAGCCAAGTAGGAACAATTTGAACAAAATAAACAATGCAGTATTGGATTATAACTCAAAGTATAAAAAAGTAACCATATTGAAATAAATGACTGAATGAACAAATAAATGGGAGAGAATAGACAAATATCCCGTGCAGAAAAATTCCAAATAATTTTTATAGAATTTTTTCCTCTCAAAGAGATGCCATATAACTTCCAATCCCTTAAGAATGGGCTGTGCATTAGTGACTTCCTTCCAAAAAATACAGTATGCATAGGGAGAAAAAAAAGAGTATAGTGGAGGCACCTGACAAACACTATTTCAGCCAGGTCAACATCAACAATGATAAAGCGTTATGATAGCATGAACCCTTGATATGATGTGATTAGAATGATACATTACCCCTGCGGTCTTCCTCCCCAAACCCGTAACTTGTCTGATCATGAGAAACACGTCACTCAAAACCAAATTGAGGGATATTCTACAAAATACCTGATCAGTACTCTTCAAAACTGTCAAGGCCTAAGGAGACATAATGACTAAATGTAATGTGATGACTTGAATGGGATTCTGGAACATAAAAAGGACATCAGGTAAAAACTAAGGAAATCTGAATAAAGTATGGACTTTAGTTAATAGTAATGTATCAATACTAATGGTAATAAATGTACCGTACTAATATTAAGAAGTCAATAATAGGGGAAACTAAATTTGGAGTATGTGAAAACTCTCTGTACTGTTTTTGCAACTTTTCTGTAAATCTAAAATTATTCTAAACTAAAAAGTTGTATTGAAAAATACGTGATTCTTTCATATAGTTGGAATAGATGGAACATTAAAAATTGTGTGATCATTCTTGGCTTGTTTGGAATGGGTTATATTTGGGAAATTTTATACATATCAAGGTGGTGAAAATAGCTCTGGTACATATTTTGCAAGGATGACAGGTATAGCATTATATTAACAAGTTTTATGATCAAAATATAAATTTAAACAACTCAGTGGCAGGTGAGGACATTGGAAAATTCTTTTTCCCCCTCCCCTGCTGCAATCCCTCCCCCAACTCAGTGAATACCATTGACACTTTTAGGTTATTTAGAAATGTAGGAGCTTCTTTTATTCAGTCTCTTTAACATTATGATCACTTTCTTGATCCCTACAATTAAATGGGCCCCTTATATAACTCTCTTCAAAATCTGTAAACAACAGAGATCACAATTTATCTTCTCTGTTCCCTCAAAATAATTGATTCTTTTTAAAAATTTCATGGATGATTGTAATCTTTCATTATTCCCCTCATTGTCATGAGATTTACCCTGTCTTTATAGTCTCTTTGGAGCAAAAGTTACTTTCAGTATTCAATGGGAATTGTCTCCCAACTTTTCTGCTAGGCCATTAACTCAACCAATATTTATGGAGCATCTCCTTTATGCCAGAAGTTGACTTAGGCTTTGGGACACAGGAATGTACAAAATAGACAAAGTCTCTCCTTTCATGGAACTTGAATTCTGATGGGTGTGAAAGAGAAAGAGGGAAAGTACCAGACAAATAATAAATCACATGACATTGGATAATGATAAGTTCTATGAAGAAAAACAAGAGAACAAGACTCATAATGGGGTATGTGTTCTTTTAATATAGGATGTCAGAGAATGTCTCCTGATAAGGATAAATTAGGGAATATACTTGATACTAATAAGGTAGTGAAACATGTGGCTATATAGAAGAGTAGCTAATCAAAATCCCTGAACCAGCAACCTCAGCATGACTTGACAAGTTGGTAGGAATGCAAATCATTGCATCCTACCTTATAAACTAATGAATCAGAAACTCTGGGAGTGGGACCCAGCAATATGTGTCTTAACAAGCTCTCCATGTGCTTCTAATGCAGCTACAGTTTGAGAATCACTGGTGTAAGGGAAAATCATTTCACATGGAAATAACAGCAAGTACAAAGGCACTGAGAATGGAGTGTGCTTATTTTGTTTGAGAAACCACAGGAGAGCAAAGGTGGCTGAAGCAGAGTGAGGGAGGGGGAGAGAGCAATAAAAATTAGGAGATGAAAGTAGAGATTAGTGTGGGGCTTAGGTAAGCAGACTGTATTGTGACTTGTAGACGTTGCTATAACCTTGGTTTGTATTCTGTGTTGGGCAAAGTGTGGAGAGTATTGAGCAGAGGAGTGACATGATCTGACTGATATTTGTGGAAGATCTCTCTCTATTGTGTGGGTAGTAGACTATAGGCATGACAGAGGAAAGGTAGATAAGAGAAGTTTTTGCATTAATCCAGCTTTTTTATTTAGATGGGCATACTGACTTAATAGCTTTGTTGTGATCATTGAAAGACTCATGACTGTTGTGGGGGACTGGAATTGGCCACCCCAAGATATGTCTCTTTGGCATCAAGATTATTTGAGGCTGATTGCTTTTGATAAACTGGGACAGGGAAGGAGGCTCTGAGGAATGGAACTTGCCCTTTGTTATGACACATTTACATTTGTAAGGTAAATCTCTATCTGTAAAAGTTGCCGCCCTCTCTGTACCAGGAAGAAGAAAGGAGATGACCTTCTCTCTAGAAACTCTTAATCAATGCCAAAGGCAAGGACTTAAATCTGCATTTTATTGTGCTTGTCTGGTAACCTCCTGCAACTGACTTCCCTCCCCCTCCCAACATTGGCATTTCTTTAAGGATTAAGCATCTTTCCTTAGGCTAGGAACTGATTGCTGCGCTCACCTGTGACCACCCAGCTCAAGACAAGAGACTTGCCTCTGGCTACGCCCTCTGAGATAGCAGACCACTATCTGCTGTGTCCATCTAGCAGAGCACTACCTGCTGTGTCCATCAAGCGCTGTGCCCACAGGGCAAACTTGTGACTATTGTGGGAGGGACATTTCAATCATATGTGAAACACCCTGTTTGGGGGTATATAAGCACTCTGTGCACCCCACTTCTTTGGTGCCCTTTCTTCCTTCAGTAAGAAAGGCCCTGGGTCGTGGTTCCTCATAAAGCTTTGTTTAATTTTCTCTTGCTATTCTGTCTCATGTGAATTTAATTCATGTGTTCTCTGGCCAGATGAACCCACATTTGGAAAGAGGAAACGTCTTCCTCCCCTACACTGTCATACCACTTCTTCTTTCTTAAATGATTATTTATTTCAAAATCAAGTCTATTAGTGTTGGAGTAAACCCCTTGAGGTAAAGGAAAAACCAACCAATGCTTGCCTACTCTTATTCTTAAGAATATTTGAATAAAAGCAGTTTAGAAATTTACTATGTACAAAATATTCTTACTATAAAGTAAAATTCCTCTGAATTTTTCCCATTCACTTTTCTACTTAAATCTTCTTTAAATTCATATCAGATGACCCTTGTGTCACATGTTACAAATAATTGCTGATATCTGGTTCCCTGTCTTCTGAGGCCCATGTGAAAATTATCATACCCCATCTCTTTAAAGATTAACAACCATATGACTAGTTCTGCTTAATGAGAGTGAGCCAAGGTGGTATGTATCAGTGTGAGACACTTCAGCTTACCCCAGCCTCTTCCTTGGTGATGATGAAAACACTTCAGACAGATCATCCTTTAGCTTGGGTCCTTGACTAATAACATGAAATGCATGAAATAATCACTTAAAAAATACTTATTGACAACTACAAGGCAATAGAAGCAGAAGTAAGATTTGAACCCAGAAACATCTAACTCTAAAGCTAGAGCAGTTTTCTTTATGATACATATTTTCCCTTATTAGCAAAGACTTGTGGAATTGTATTCCCTACATACACTAGGGTAAAGAATATAGAGTATTGTCTTGGTTCTGCAATTAATGAGCTATACTATCTTAATAAAGACAGATTCCTACTTCTGTGCTTCCTTTCTTAAAAATTGAATGGAATGGACTAGATGGTGTTTAGAGGGGTTTTGGACCTGATGTGTGGGCCGTGGGGTTGAATAGAGCTAGGTTCATGTCATCGCTCCAGTATATTCCCAGCAAGTTTAGTTGATACTCCATTCCATCCTGTGCAAAATAGGCATTCTCAGTCTCTCTCTCTCTCTGTCCTGGATTTGTTGTATAACTTTAAATGAGATAATGTGTATAAAGCCAGTTACTACAACCTCACATTCTTTCAAATATCTATTATTTAACACCTATTTTGTGGCAGCACTAGTCTAGACAATCGGGATAAAGTAGTGAATAATACATACAAAAATGCCTGTCTTCACAAAGCATAAAAAAAATGAGGACTATCAGTGCAAATTTCTATCCTTTTTTCAAGATAGTGTTCCTTTCACGTACAAAAGTATGCTGTATTATCTCTCCTTTTCTTTCTCAGACCTTTCTATTTTTTATTAGTATGGAATTTTGTGCATGGTCAATTTTTTCATTAACATTTAAAGATAAAATGACACTATCATCTTTTTCACTTTATAATCTACTTATGGTATGGAAAATGGTTGATCTATTTTAAGACTGCATTTTGTAACCATGCAGCTAAGAAAATCTGGAGAGCCACAACATAATAATAAAAGCCTTTATCAAGAAGTGATTATTTCAAAACATTTTCCGACATTTGCTGTAACTATTCCTATATCTTTATCATCATGTTTACTGAACCATTTGAAATTAAATTGTAGATATGATGACATTACATCACAAATACTTCATCCTCTATCTCCTATGAATAAGGACATTCTCCTACATAAACCCTACACTAGTTATCACTCCAAATGAGTTTAACAATGATACAATAATTTTAGTCAACATAGAGTTCATATTCAAATTTCCCCAAATTCTCTTTTACAAATTTTTGTTTCAGGTCCAAGATTCAATCAAGGATCACTTACTGCATTTGGTTGTCATGGCTCTTTAACTTCTCCTAATCTTGAAAATTCCCACCACTCTTTTTGTCTGGTGGTGGTGTCTTTTTGGTAGTGATATTTTGAAGAGTCCAGGTCAACTGTCTTGTAGAATACCCCACATTTTGATTTATATAAATGTTTCCTGATGATTGGATTCATGTTAAACATTGTTTTATAAGAATTCTATAAATGTAATGTTGTGTACTTCTCAGAAAACATGTAATGCCAGTTTCTACCATTATGGTTATGCTAGTTTGAAGATTGAATTAAGATGGTGTTTTCTAAAAGGGGAGTGATGTCAGCATCATGGCAGAGTGAGCTCTTCCCTTAGACTCTCCCTCCTAAGATACAATGAAAAGGATATTAATAAACCAACATTCATAGGACATTCACACAACAAAATATATGTCTGAGAGACCCATGCAGCCATATGTCTGATGGTGAAGGTGCTGGGGCCCCCCAGGAGGAAATGGAAAGAGGTAAGGGGATCTCCTCTCACTCTTTAGCAGTGACCTAGCCTGCAGGACAACACACACCTCTGAGAGGAGAAGGGGGAGAAGCAGCTCTCCATGGGAATACTTTCATTCTCTGAGTGGCCTACCAGCCACGGGAAAACTCCACAGAGGAGGCTAAGCAACTGTAGGGGTGTCTTCATCAATCCAGCACCCCAGGAGGGCAGAGAACAAGGGCAGAGCAAGAACACCCTTGAGATCATGCAGGTGAAAGAAAGCTCCACTCTCCCCGACCTGGGGCACTAGCTCAGCTAGTTGGCTATAACAAGGGAACTGCACCAGCACCTGTGCATACGTTTATAAAGTAGCAGTGGCAAGTGGGAAATTGCAGATGGGCCCTGTCAGCATAGATTCCAAAGGACAGGCACAAACACCAGGAATCATGGCAGGGTCAGAGTACACAGCTCCTGACACCCCTAAGTGGTGGCAAGTGGAATCTGTGACAAGATACTATCAATATGTGAAGACACAAATCCAACCCATCAAATAGTATGAAGAGGTATATTAATACTCCAGACCAGAAGGAAAATGACAAGTACTCATAAATCAATCCTGACGGCACAGAAATTAACCATCTAAATGACAGAGAATTTGAAATAGCTATTATAAAAAAAACTCAAAGAATCACAAGAAAAACCAGAATGACGGTTCAATGAAGTCAGCAATAAAATTAATGAACAGAGGGAATTCTTCACAAAAGAGATTGAAAGCATAAAGAAAAACCAATCAGAAATGTTGGAGATGAAAAACACAATGAATGAGATAAATAAAAATCTGAAGTCCTTGATATTATGGAGGGCAGAATTAGGAATTTGGAGGACAGAAATATAGAAATACTTCAGATGGAGGAGCAGAGAGAACTAAGACTAAAAAGAAATGAAGAAATTCTCCAAGAAATATCTGACACAATTAGGAAATGCAACATAAGGATTATAGGTATTCCAGAGGGAGAAGAGTAAGAGGAAGCAGCAGAGAGCTTCTTTAAAGAAATAATAGCTGAGCACTTCCCAAAACTGGGGAAGGAGCTGGAACTACAGGTAAAAGAAGCTAATATAACTCCTAATTACATCAATGTAAAAAGACCTTCTCCAAGGCATATATTAGTAAAACTGGAAAAAGTCAATGACAAAGAAAAAATATTAAGGGCAACGAGGCAAAAGAAAATAACTTACAAGGGAACGCCTATCAGGTATTCAGCAGATTTCTCAGCAGAAATGTTACAGGTTAGGAGAGAGTGGAATGATATACTCAAAATTCTGAAGGACAATAACTTTCACCCAGAATATTCTATCCAGCAAAAATATCCTTCAAATATGATGGAGAAATAGAAGCTTTCCCAGATAAACAAAAGCTAAGGGAGTTCATCGTCACAAGACCCCCCCTACAAGAAATGATCAAGAAGGCCCTCAAAAAAAAGGTTTAGAAAACCTTGAGCAAGGAGACAAATAGGCAAAGTCAGCAAATTGTAGCTATCAGAACAAATTAGCAAACAATTATAACATTAAAGATAAAGGGAAGGAAAACATAAAAAATAACTATAATCTCTTCATTTTAACCACAAACTCACAACACAAAACGGAATAAGTTGTGACAACAATAGATTAGAAGGGGAAGAGGAATGGGATGGAACCTGCTTAGACTAAGGAAATAAGAAGCCATCAGAAAATGGACTATCTTATCTGTGAGATTTTTTTATACAAACCTCATGGTAACCACTAAAGAAATAATCAGAACAGAGATGTAAATCATAAATAAAGAGAAAAACAACATAGAGAACTACCAAACTGAATTGACAGTCAGAAATATATGGGACAAGAAACATGGGAAATACAGAACAACTGGAAAACAAGTGATAAAATGGTCCTATTAAGCCCTCATATATCAATAATCATTCTAAATGCAAACAGACTGAATTCTCCAATCAAAAGGCACAGAGTGGCTGGGTGGATTAAAAAATAAGACCCAAGAATATGCTGCCTCCAGGAAACACATCTCAGCTCTAAAGACAAACATATGCTCAGAATGAAGGGATATAAGGTGATACTCCAAGCTAATGCGAAACAAAAGAAAGCAGGGGTTTCTATATTACCTCAGACAAAGTAGACTTCAAGATAAAAAAGGCAATGAGAGACAAAGAGGGGAAGTATATAATGATAAAAAGGACACTCCACCAAGAGAACATAACATTTATTAATATCTATGCACCCAACACAGGAGCACCAAAATATATAAAGCAGCTATTAACAAACCTAAAAGGAGATATTAACAGCAACACAATAATATCTCTTACATCAATGGGTACCTTAACATCCCACTTACATCAATAGGTAGATTATCCACACAGAAAGTCAACAAAGAAATAGTGGAATTAAATGAAAAACTAGACCAGATTGATTTAATAGATATATATATAGAACATTCCATTGCAAAACAGCAGAATACACATTCTTATCAAGTACACATGGAACTGTCTCAAAGATAGACCATGTGTTGGGGAACAAGGCAAGTCTCAATAAATTTAAGAAGATTTAAATCATATCAAGCATCTTTTCTGACCACAGTGGTATGAAACTAGGAATCAACTCCAAGAACAAAGCTGAGAAATTCACAAATATGTGGAGACTAAACAACGTACTACTGAATAACCAATGGATCATTGAAGAAACTAAAGGAGAAATCAAAAAATATCTGGAGACAAATTAAAATGAAAATATGGCATACCAACTCAAACGGGATTTAGCAAAAGCAATCCTAAGAGGGAAATCCTTAGCAATACAGGCTCACCTTAACCAAGAAGGAAAATATCAAATAAAAAGTTTTAAACTATACCTAACAGAACTAGAAAAAGAAGAATAAACAAAGCCCAAAGTCAGCAGAATGAGAGAAATAATAAAAATTAAAGCAGAAATAAGTGAAATTGAAAACAAAAAAACAGTAGAAAGGATCGATGAAACTATGAGCTTGTTCTTTCAGAAGATAAACCAACTTGACAAACCCTTAGCCAGACTACCTAAGAAAAAAAGAGAGAAGGCTCAAATAAATAAAATTAGAAACAAAAGAGGAGAAATCACGATGGATACCATGGAAATAAAAAGGATTATAAAAGAAATACTATGAAAACCTATATGCCAGCAAATTGGACAATCTAGAAGAAATGGATAAATTCTTAGGTTCATACACCTCCCAAAACTGAATCAAGAAGCAACAGAGAATCTGAGTAGGCCAATCACAAATAAAGAAAAATTGAAGAAGATGGAACACTTCCTAACACATCCTACAAGGCCAACATCACCCTGATCCCAAAGCCAGACAAGGACAACACAAAGAAGGAAAAGTATAGGCCAATATTGCTGACGAATAATTGTAAATATTCTCAATAAAATATTGGCAAACTGAACACAGCAATACATTAAAAGGATCATACACCATGATTAAGTGAGATTTATACCAGGGACGCAGGGATGGTTCAACATCTGCAAATCAATCAATGTGATATACCACATTAACAAAACGAGGAAGAAAAATCACATGATCATCTCAATAGACACAGAGAAAGCATTTGACAAGATCCAACATCCATTTTTGATAAAAACTTTCAATAAAATGGGTTTAAAAGGGGGACCAGCACAGTGACATAGTGATTATGTTCATGTGCTCCACTTCTACAGCCTGGGGCTCGCAGGTTTGGATCCAAGGATTGGGCCTACACACTGTTTGTCAAGCCATGCTGTGGCGATGTCCTATATACAAAATAAAGGAAGACTGGCATGGATATTAGCTCAGGGATAATCTTCCTCACAATAAATAAGTAAATAGGTATAGAAGGAAAGTGCCTCGACATAATAAAGGCCATATATGACAAACCCACAGCCAACATCATAGTCAACTGGGAAAAACTGAAAGCCATCCCTCTAAAAACAGAAACAAGACAATGTGCCCACTCTCGCCACTCTCATTCAACATAGTACTGAAGATTTTCACCAGAGCAAAAAGTCAAGAAAAAGAAAGAAAGAGTCACCAAGTTGGCCATAAAGAAGTGAAACTCTTGCTGTTTGCAGACAACATGATTTGGTATATAGAAAATCCCTAAAGAATCCATCAGAAAACTATTAGAAATAATCAACAACTACATATAGCAAAGTTGCAGAGTACAAAGTCAACTTACAAAAATCATTGCACTTCTAAGCAGTAACGAACTAACAGAAAGTGACCTCAAGAATACAATCCCATTTACAATTGCAACAAAAAGAATAAAATACTAGAAATAAGCATGGAGGTGAAAGACCTATACAATGAAAACTATAAGACATTATTGAAAGAAATTGATGATGACATAATTAAATAGAAAGATACTCCATGCACATGGATTGGAAGGATAAACATAGTTAAAATGTCCATTCTACCTAAAGCAAACTACAGATTCAATGCAATCCCAATCAGAATCCCAATGACATTATAGAACAAAGAATCCTAAGATGGTGTTTTCTAGCTCCTTTCGCTGTAGAGGTATTTTTATCCATCGTAATTAATTAGCAAATTGTGGCTTCATACTATGAGACCATATTAATATCCTGTCCTCCTACAACATTTCATCTAATGGTTTTAGCATCTGTTAATGATTCTTACCTAAATCAATAATTGTATTAGTGGTTGCAAAAGTCATTGTTGAATTATAATTGTATTATTACATGTGTATGTTTATTAGCTAGCATTTTTTGCAAAGAAGAGCTTTCTCTTATCTCCTTTTTTATTTTATTACAATGGGCTCAGTGATTTCTTTTATTATTCAATATAATATTGAACATAGTATAAACCATTACCATTACTATTCTTTTTGATGTTCCAGTTGTCCCAGTTTAACCAGTAGGAGCCCTGTCAAGGCAACTTTTTTTCCCCTTTGGTGTGACCTAATGGAGTATTTTAAATGTTAATGTAAAACTTTATTTCTTAAAACATTAAAACATGTATTTCATTATTCCACTGGAAAAAATTATTTGTTCCCTTGATATTTCCACTAATTGTTTAGAAATTATCATTCTAAGCATATTTCTCCATTTTATGCAACAGAATAAGTAGAGTGAAAAAAATTATTGAATCACTTCATGAATGATGAACTATTCCCAACAACCTGAACATAAAACATCTGTATCACAGCCGTTCTCAGCTGCATTTGTGTCACTCTGATCATCCTGAAAAAAAAACGGCAACCTTTTAATGAGGGTTAATTATAAAAGAGGAAAATTTTCACAGAGCTCTCAGGAAACTTACTAGTGTTCTCGAGTAGTATTGGGTGATGGGTAATGATGATTTATCACTCTATATAGTTGCTGATAAAGCAATTCTCAGTAAAGTCTTGACAATTTGTTATCATTGATATAAGGTGTCTTATTTTTTAATTGGCCACATCATCTATAGCTGAGTAACAGGCCACACCATCTATCAGGCGGAAAGCTTATTTTAAAATCACTGCAGCATACTTGTTACACGTACATGTTTAATCTTTGGTTTTCTGTGACTAGTGAAGTTTGCTATTTCATCATTTCCATGTAGAGAGTAAATGCTCATCATTTTGATTGTTTATTTTCTGGTATTTTATATAACTATTTATAATGACTCTTTACCCTTTGGGCTTAACTACATGAAATTATGTTGTCATCTGAGTATGACTTTCACAGCGAAATAAATGACCTTCACAGTTCTAGCACCATGAGTAGAACTCATAGACATTCAATAAATATTTTTATAAGGAAATAGATGAAGAATTTAAGAAAGAGAAAAAGAGAGAAATGTGCAACAGAGTGTGATGGTGTCTAATAAAGATGCACCTTATGTTCTTGGCTGACCTTGTTGTCTTATAGCCAGGCCTCAATCCCTCAGCCTTTTGCTGCAAAGCCTGGTCCTAGCTAAACTAACATAGGCAATACAGCAGATAGGACGGGAGATGTAGAAAAGTCAGACAAGAATCTCGCCCAGAGTGAAAAGGAAAAGGGTCAAGATACAGGCTAAGTGAGAAATAGCTCATCACTGTGAGCAGCTCCTAACTAAGAGTACGTAGTCAAATAGATTAAGCATATCAATTCGGAGTTGTGGGAGGTTGACTGTGGGGAAATAGCCTTTACGAAATATTGAAGATCTGAACCCAAAGATATTTTTCAGGAACACTTCTGCACTGATTTAGTTTTCTCTCCTCGGCTGAAGATGCATCTTTGCTGACTCTGAGTTTGGTCTAAGAATCCAGAAGGCCTAAAATTTATAATCACTCTCATGAACAGAAGCACTTAGATTATTAATGTGAGTTCTTTCAAAATAATGTGTAAATATATTATATAAAAATATTTTTAAAACAACTTAATAGAATTAGGCTCCTTTCTCAACTCTGTAAGTTTTTATTTGTTCAGAAGCTACCCCACATGCCCCTGTAGGAAAGGAGATGAGAAAGCTATGCTACACAGAAATACTTGCTGTTCTCATTCTAGGTAGCTGCCTTGTTTCTGTTCAAGAAATTGGCCACTCACATCAGGTGTGTTTCTTCCTGACCTAAATCCTGCAAGTGGTTTCCTGAATAAGGGTTCACTTTAATTTAGGAGCAATATGTATTCACAGCTATTGCGTCTTTCTTCCTGAAATTACTTCATAGTACTGGTCACTACTGGACATGATTAATTACATTTAAACACTGTAAGCTCATCTGTTCATTTAATTATTGGTATCATCTTCCACTAGAATATCTTCTACTAGAATTCCATGAGGACAAGGACTTTGTCTTGTTTACAGCTCTGTCACCAACACCAGAAAAAGGAGCCTGGCTCAGAGTAGATACTTAATAAACATTTACTGTTGAATGGAACACTGGTACTCACATGATTAGGTGGGTTTAACAGCATATAGAATCTGTCCTAGTCTTTACCCATTCTTCTGAAGCAGAGTACAATGCTTTCCTTATGCAAAAAAGAAATGAAGCTTTATTTGAGGCACCTTTCTGAGGATGAAGGATGAACTGGTGATAAAGTGAGATCTTTGCTTTTGTAATTGAAGTCTCTATCTTTATTCTGAGAGTCTTACTTCTTACTCTATTCTCTCAACCTCAAACTGTAACATTGTATGTGAACTGGAATATACCAGTTTTGGCTTCTCTTCTCCATTATCCTCCATTATTATTTTTGCTCTTGTGTGTATATGTGAGGACAAGGGGGGCAGTGGATTTTCACTCTATAGCACTCAACATTTACTTGGATCAACAGAAGACTTATTCCTTGAGGAATTTCAGTCATTTCTGTAACCCTATTGAAGAAGGCATTTCCAATTTTTCTGCTGTCTATCCTACTGAAAAGTGCTATAGAATTAAATTTACTTCCACTATGATATATCCCTCAACCTATTCATTACTGAGTATCTGCTATGGTCCTGTTATTTCTCACTAGCCATCAATTCATCCTAACAACATGGTCATATTAGTCAGCAATAGTAGGTATGGTCCTTGAATATGAGCTACAGAGACATATTTCAAGGGAGATATTTTACTATAACAAGAGGAAAAACCTTCTCTGGAAGTTCATGACTCAGAAGTAGGGTGTGAAAATGCTTCTAGACACCAACCCCTAAATTTTACCCTACAGGAGAATCAAAGGAGAGCTCTTCTGATTTCCAACTCTGCCTCCCTTAGGGTAACTACTAGCCAGGCGTTTGCTCTACTCGAAGTTCACAACTAACCACATTTGCCTTTGTGAATTCAACTGCCTAATATAAAAATTCTGAAGAAACAGATCTAAAATTCTCATTGTATGAGGAGCATTAGGGGCCTTGATAGAAGGTAACATCAAGGGGAAAGTGAGCACAAGATTACATTTCAAAAGCTATGAAGAGGAAAAATTCAAAAGCACAAAAAAGAATACTAAGTATGGAAAGGAAATCTTCAAAATGTCCTTGAATATGTTAACATCTTAAATGATTTTTCAGAGCATCCAAAGCCCTTCATTATCTAACATCAAATTGTTTTTCATGATAATTTCATAGCATTGTGCTCTTTGCCCTGGATATACTTTGGATCACACTTAATATGAATGTTTATACTTATATGCATTTGCTAATATTTTTTCCTCTACCTGGAATTCTTTTCTCTATCTCCTTTCTCAATATAGTAAGATCATCTTCATATTTTCAGCTCATATGAAGTATATATTATTATTATGTTCTTCTTTATAGATGTGGAAACTAAAGTTAATAAAGTTGAAGTGTTTCCGTACCAATTTAATAGCAATTAACACTAAGTCTACAATGACATAAAATAGAACGCTTGACTTATATTTCTGGATAGAGAAGCTATGTTCAAGAAAATGTTATTCATAATTTATTTATGGCTTCTTCTTTCATTTAACTTTGCTCCACATTAGACTTTGTGGTGAACAAAATAATAAGAATGATGAGGATGTTGGTGAATATTTCTCTACTGGTTGTCTTCCAGATTTAACAACAGCAAAATATCATCAGCTCCTTGGGCTTGGCAAAAGTCAATCCAGAGAAGATGCTCTGAGCTCCAGGTGGCATGGGCTCCTCTGCTTCACTTTCAGCTTAGCAATCATGCTAACCCATCTACTTATATTTTTCTTTGATCTTTGCTCTACTTTGTCAAACAGCTGCTAAAAATCAGAAGAAATTTGTGCCCAGAAATGTGCCACAATTTAAGAGAATTCAAACATTTCACATAGCCCAGAACTCCAGAGCAAAAAATTCCAAATAAAAGAAAATTGACAATCATTCTAGATAATGATAACAGCAACAACAATGATAAATAATAAAAGATAAAGAAGAAAAGGAAGAACATGTTTTTCCTAGTTATGAGGTTTTCATCTTTTCCATTTCTATTTGGTTTGCAGAGGACCCTCTTTGAATTCCATTTGAATATTTTTGTGACTGAACATCCTTCCTTATCATGATGAGCCAAGCATAATTAGGAAAAGTAAAACCCACAGAAAGATTTTAAAATAAGGAATAAACATTCGACCTTGTCCTTTTAAGCAATGACTTTATTTTTAAGCACAAACGGCCCTGTGTATAAATGAATAATAGTTAGGACAAGATGAAACAATGAATTTAAACAAAGATAGGCATGCCACCCAAATAGAATTTCATCAGAGAAAAATGTAGTTGTAAGTAAGTGAATCAAGATTTATTCTATTTATTCTAAAGCAATCTTGTATTCTGTTTTTCCACCTAGTGTTAGATTTATGCTTTTGTTTCCTATTGACAAAGATTGACTAAATATTACCCCAGTGTAATTTTTCTGTGGCATTAATTATAAATGTCTCATTGTAATAATGTGAAAGCAAAAACTCATTTGGAAAGCCAATCACCTAGACTGCATAATAAATTAAAATCAACAGATGAGAAACCAACCCCTTTCTCACAAATAGAAATATCTTTCTTGATCCATTTGAGTTCACATGTCACAAATTTGTGATCTGTGGTTTAATTTCCATAATGCGTTAATATTATTAATATATATTAAACACATTTAAGCTGTGTTACAAATCATCCTGGGCCATGAAGTATATCACATCTACAGCAAAACTGTTAAATTGTGATTCTGTAATTAAGATAAAATACTCATATGCTTGATATACAATAGTTAATTAAATCTGAAGAAGAAAAAGAAGACAAGGAACACACACACACACACGAGTGCAAGTAAAACTGGGGAAATTTGAACAAGATCAGTGAATTGTATCCCCGTCAATTTCCTGGTTGTGATATTGTGCTATCATTTTGCAAGATGGTACCATTAAGGGAAACTGGGTGAAGGATGCAGGGGCTCTTTCCACATTGTTTCTTACAACTGCATTGGACTCTACAATTATCTCAAAAGAAAAAGTTACTTAAAATATGCAAGTAAATATTTACTTTGTATTTGACAGAGGAGAGAGAGGGCTCTCTGGGAAACGGAAGTTGAGGAGAATCAAAAAAGGAGGACTTAAAATCACTGACATGCTGGGTCTGCACTCAAAAGCCAGGAGTGCTGTAGACACTCAAAGTGGACGGTTTAGAAGATCCTGAAAAATTTTATTTTACTCTGGCATGAAGTTACCCTGGCTGGAGTCAGTAGCTCACATCCTTACACTTTCAGAAATGTTCCTATGGATTTCTTGTATTTGTTTTTGTTTTTCTTTCTTCTTGGTTATACTGAAATAAGCTCAGTCCTAATATAAACTTCTTTTAAATCATCCCTGTTGCTTCATGCTGTAATGGCCATGACAGGAATTAGAAATTAGCAATGTACACAATTTGGGAAAATGTGAAAGATGAACCCATTGGTCCTATATTTTTCCATCTTGTTCATTTTTTTGAAATTTATAATTGTTCTGATGAAAGTTATCAATTTTATAAAGATAGCCATGCTCTCTAAATTCACCTATGATTTTAACGGAATCTCAGTGCAAAATATCCAGATGATTCTGTTATAGAAATAATCCAAGAAGCTGAATCTAAAGTTCATACGGCAGTAGGGAGAAAACATGAGACACGTCAAGAAATACTTTTAAAAGAACAGTAGATGGAACTAGCCTTAGTTTAAACCAAAATACGAAATAAAACTAAAGTAATTGAAACAGGGTAGAATTAGTGGAGGAAGAAGCAAAAGTTGATAAAGCATAAAGGAGAACCCAATCCAGAAAAAAGACTCACCTATACATAAGAATTCAATTTATGGCAAAAATACACTTCACATACATAAATAAATGTCATACTAAAAATATATTAAATGATATTTGAAGAAAAACCATTTAACTGAATTATTCAAAAAGTCAACAAGTAATATAGAAGTTATAGAAAAGATGTATTATAACTTTGTATAAATAGCTGGTCTTTTTAAGGAAATCACAACCCAAAAATAAAGAAATGAGAGAGAGAGAGAGAAGAAAGAAGGAAGGAAAGAAAGATTTCACGAAGTTGAACAGATTTAACTTTATGAAAATAATATAAATAACAATGTTTGCACAAAAAATATAAAATTAATGAAATTAAATGACAAGAAAATAACTGGAAGAAAATACTTGCAATATATACAAGAGACAAATGGTCACTATCCGCAAAAGCCTCAAAACTTCCTTAAATCAATAAGGAAAGGGCAATACATATAGAGAAAAACACTGATCCACCAGAAATTGTGAAATGACAAATGCAAATAACCAGTAAACATATCACTAGTGCTCACCCTTGCTAGAAATCAATAAAATACAAATTAGTGCAAAAAATGAGATTTTGTCCCCCAGACCACCATCGATTTAAAAGTTGGTCATTTCAAATGATGTAAAGAAATAGAGACTCCATCTCTCTCATACCACATTGATTGAAGTGAACATTGCTGAAACATTTTGAGAAGTCAGTCGGCAAGACCTACCAAGATTTTGAAATAGTGATGGACTGACTCTGCAATCATATATCTAATAACCTATCCTATAGGGATATTTATGTAAAAATACAAGAATATTCATTACATTATAATGTGCATTGATTTAGAATTTGAAATGAGGTAAACGTGCATCACTGAGGAAGTTTCTAGGTTCATTTTGATGCAATCACACACTACATAGTTGATATGCAGCTATTACAAAGAATGAGATAAACGTGGAAGAATTATGTTGACAGAGAAAAATGGCTTGAAGCACATCCCTGAAGAGGAAGTATGTTTGATCCCATTTATATTTAACATCTATGTGCATGGAAAAAAATATGGATGCAAAATATCAAACTTTGGAAAATGATTCCCTCTGGAGAGGATTGTGGGAACAAGAGGGTAGAGGGGGATACGTACAAATCTTTATTTTTTAACTTTTACATCTTATTGATGCTCTATTGCCATAAATGTGACATAATTGCTGTTAAAAAACATAAAATAATAAAACAACCCCTTATAAGATCCCAATTAATTTCGAAAATGTAGAAGTAATATAAGGAAGAAAATTAAAATCACTTATAGCCAAGAGACAAACTACTCACATTTTAGTAGCTGGTTGATCTTTGTTTCAGTATATTTACACAGTAGGTAACATACGATAAATACAAATTTATCTTGTTTTTCATAATCTCTTAGAAAATAAATGTTTAATTATTATAGACTCTTTTTAAACATTGCTTAATAATTGCAAACTTATCAAATGAGTTTTAATTAATAGATTTTATTTTTAGAGCAGTTTTACAGAGAAATTGAGCAAAAAATACAGAGAGCTCCCATATATCCGCTTTTCCCTCATCCTCTCCTGAGTTTCCTCTATTATTAGCATCTTGCATTATTGTGGTATATCTGTTACAAGTGATGAGCCAGTATTGATGCATTATTGCTAACTAAAGTCCATAGTTTACATTAGGGTTCACTCTGTATTATAAAGTTCCATGTTCTCTGTATTACAAAGTTTGACAAATGTGTAACATCATGTATCCACCATTACAGTATTATATAAAATACTTTCACTGACCATAAATCTCAGGTGTTCCACCTCTTCGTCCCTCTCTCACTACTGTCTTTATAGTTTTACTGTTTCCCAGAATGTCGTATGGTTGAAATCAGACAGTATGTGGCCTTTTCAGACTGGCTTCTTCCCTTAGCAACATGCATTTGAGGTTCTTCTATGTTTTTTCATGGCTTGATAGCTCATTTCTTTTTATCGCCAAATACAATTCCATTGTATGGATATATCACAGTTTGTTTATCCATTCACCTTCTGAAGGATATCTTAATTTCTTCCAGTGTTTGACACAAAGCCTAGTGGAAAATATGATAAAACGACTCTTTGATATCAACTAGAAAAAACAGATGTTTGTGGATTTTTTTTTTTTGGCTAACTAAATGTGTTGGTTTCATATATAAACAAGCATAAGGACTTAAGCATATAGGTCAAACCAGCCCTAAAATTTAGTTCCACTTTTCTACCTATATGAAGAGTCCTAACATTATATTGAGCTTCAGACTAATAGCATTATTATACCATTTTGCTTCCTTTTATATCCCTTTCACCCAAAAGGCCCTTACTGAGGCCCTGGCTTAATGGCCAAAGCATGAAACATTGGGTAGGGAGCATCTTATATCTTGCAGCCTGTGCACAAAATCCCTGATTCGTTGTGCCTCCTGATACTCAGTTGCTCTCGTGTCTACAGGAAAGATCTATAATATAAATCAAAATCTGAAATTTTCAGAAGGAAAGCCTATGATGTGCTATCCCTTCAAACAAAAAAACAAGCAATGATGTGAACTGTGTAGAGGAGAAACAGAAACAGAAAGGAGGAATAAGAGGGAAGAGAGAGGAGAGAAACATTCACCAACATAAATTGGATGTTACGTGAGCTCTCTGTTCCAATTCACCCTCAATTAGCACTGCTGAGTATCAGTATTTTTATTTTCTCATAGAAACTACCGAAACCTTTGTCAGATAGTGAAGTTGTAAGCAGAGAAAGCCAAAGTCTAGTGGTTAATGCTATCAAAATGATTCAAACTCTTTTAATTTGGGGGCAATGGCAGGTCAGATGGAGACTGGATGGAGAAAGAGCAGGAACCCTGTAAAAGTGATAATATTCAAATTATGTATCAGTCACTTCATTCAAGACTATAGCATACTTGCAAAGACAAAGTTGTCCTTGCTTTAAGGTCTTTGATGTTTCATAATGCTGTCATTTTGTTTGTTTCCTTTACTATCTGCAGCTAAAAATAAAAGCTGATTTCAGTACGGGTGTTGGAGGTATTGGACAGGAGAATGAAGAGGAACGTATCTATAGAAGGAATATATATATACTATACATAATATTATATATATTGTGTATATGTGTGTATCTACACACACAAATATACACATAAATTCTTTATACATTTATATAAATATTATATGTCATATATATCTTAATATATTTAAAAGTATTTGTTTAAAAAAGGTACAAGTAATTTATGGAAGAATAGAAATAGAATGACCGACTCCAAAACCAATGAAGAAATCAAAAACATTAATAGAAGTAAGGGATGTAGAACACTGAAATGATCCAATTAAAGGCAAGAAAGAGAAGCCATGATTGTGGTCCTGATTATGAATAAGTGAATAAATAGTATGGCAGAAATAACATGGAACATATAGGTAAACCAAAGCTGATAATGGATTAAAAGCCAGATGTTCACACTTGATAAAATAATGATAATTGAAATCTTTGGACATACCAATTTAAAAAGTTTGAAGGTGAACGGATGTGTGTTCAGTTGCTCTTCTTTCTTTCTGGATGACCTAATTCCGTGGCGTCCATGATTCACTCTTTCGTTTCACACAGGTCACTCCTCACAGGTGGGAGAAGGAGGCTTTTGTTGGCCTCCTGATTTCACATGTATTCCCCTTCAGCTTCCTGCCCAGGCTTTACCTTATCCTCAGGACTCTAATCAGGACTTGGCTATGTTGTGGTCATTTGTGTACTGTTTATCTTTCCTGCTAGTATGCAGTCTCCATAAGACAAGGATTGTAGCTCTCTTCTGGGGGATGAGAAAAGGTGGCAATAAAATCAGTCTAGGGCATCTCTAATCCATGACTGATGTCCACAGGGGATTGCAGGCAGTTAATTTAGCACTCACTAAGGAATTCCCTAGTGCCAATATGCCATTTTTACCTCCCAGATATAAAAAGGACCCAGATTTAGGGTACCGGCCTCACTTCTAGAAACTCTCTAGGATATAAATTTCAATTTATTTATAGAGTATATTTTGTCTTCAAATGGGAAGGGGGCACCCCCTGCTTCGTACAAGGTCCAGAGAGGCAGAACTCTGTAGCCTTTACAGACAGTTCTTCCAGTACATTCCTTCTTCCAAGCCCTCCTGTATGTATCCCCCTCCACAGCTGGCGACTTCTGTGGGCTCTGAGCTTTAGTTCCTTCCAGAAATGTTTATCAGTTAATATGGCCCCATCTGCCTCCCCTGCTCCAGAAATTTATCAAATCCCTGCTTTCCTTTCCACCTGTCACAGTTTTATGAATCTATCACTTCTATGTATCTGCTATCTATATGTATTTTCCAGCATTTTTTGCAACATATTATGTCAAGTTTTGTTGTTTTGTTTTTATTTTTTGACGGGGAGGTAAAGTAAATGGATGTGCTTGATCCACCATCTTCAATAGAAAGGTTCTCGCAATAAGAAAAGGTTCTCCTCATCTATAAATTATATAATCATATATTTTTATCATAATTTCGTATGCTCTTGATTTATCTCATTTTGCCCTTAAACACACTGGCAAGGAATGCATTGTACTAGTTTGAAAAATCGATCTTATTGACTTCTGCTTTCTCTTTGTTAATTCCCTCTCAGATTCATTTTTATATCCGCAACTTGTAAAAATTCTGGGCTTGAATGCGTTGTTAAATTATTGTCATTCTTTCCTGCTTAATAATGAAAGCATTTAGAGACATGGAAAGCTATATAAAGTTTATTATACATTTGGCTCTATGACATTAGTTCAGACATAGGACTGTCAAAGTCCTTTCTTACAAAGGAATCTAAAATTTTATATATTTCCTCACTTCCCAAAGAATTATTTGATTACTTCTCTTCGCCTATTTTTCTTCATATTATCCCAAGCCTTCATTCAGTTTGTTAGTGCTGAATTTTATTTTTGTACATTATACATATTTTCTTTTGAGAATTTATGGAAAATACATTTCAACATTTATTTAAACTTAATTCTATTTATAAATGTTTTTAATGTGAGCCAAATTTCCTTTCAAAGTAAACTTCTCTCTTTTTATGTTCTTATATTGACTTATGTCTTAAGGTTGTTTTTATTTTTCCCAAGAATTAAGCTACTTGCATAATCCAGATTTTTAAATGAAGAGTATTGGGGACCAAAAATGCATATTTTCTAGTTGTAAAATCATATAGGAAAAAAACACAGTTTAAGTAAAATATAAGATTATTTAATGAATGGTAATAATAAAATGATAAAATCAGATAACTATAATAAAAAAATATACTCACCAAGAAAGGTAAAACAGCCTCAAACATTTGTTTTTGCCATTTTAAGTTTACTGAAACAGTAGAACAAGACATGGTTGGTACCAATTTAAAATTTTCCAGTATTTTTTGGCAGTGTAGATTACCCCACAACTGTACCAACATTGAGCACTGGCATCTTTTATAACTTAATTATATAAAACAAGATGAAACATTTTCTAGATTAATTGCTTGAGGCCCACTTAAAATGCACTAACAGTAAAGCTTTCTGAATCAGTGACAGAATCCTCCATTGACAAATATGAATGTTCCTGAATAACAATGTATTTTTTGCAGCTTTACTGAGATATAACATATGTAAGTTTAAGGTGCACAATGCGATGTGTATATATTGCAGAATGATTACTACAATAAAGTTAGTTAACACCCCAGCCCCTCACATACAATTTGTGTATGTGTGTGTGGTGATAACATTCAAGATCTGGCTCTTTTAACAACTTTCAAATATATAGTACAGTGCTGTTAATTATAGTCACCATGCTGTTCATTAGATCTCCAGAACTTTATCTTATAGCTGGGAGTTTGTACCCTTTAACCAACATCTTCCCATCCCCCAACCCCTCCCCACCCTCTGGCAACCACCATTCTACTCTCTATGAGTTCAGCTTTTTTAGATTCTGTATATAAGTGAGAACATACAGTATTTGTATTTGTCTTAAACCATTGGTTTTCAAATACCTTTGCTTTCATACCCTAGAAAAATATTTTGTAAAATTATGTAATCCCACTCACATTTCTTTTTAAGTTATCACGTCCAAGTTGCAATATTAAAATAATTTCAAAGGAAACAATTTATAGTGAATTGTAAGTAGTAATATTTTAAAGTGAAATTGCTATATCACATTTCGAGTATTTCTAATGAAATATAAATAATGCATTTTCTTTATATCCATTATAATCTGCTTAAACATAAATAAATAGCTCTTTCTTAATAGTTGGAAATGTTGCCTCATTCCTTTTTTTACTCAAATTATCATTTTCATTCTATTTCCCCCACTGAATTTATCCTAATTTTATATACACTCTGCTTATAACTTCTTTATTTATTATCCTACTATATTCCAATGACTAATACATTTATATTTTTGAAGTATTATTTTTTAATTTATTTTATTATTTTATTTTTTTGAGGAAGATTAGCCCTGAGCTAACATCCGCTGCCAATCCTCCTCTTTTTGATGATGAATAGTAGTCCTGAGCTAACATCTGTGCCAATCTTCCTCTATTTTGTATGTGGGGCGCCTGCCACAGCATGGCTTGATAAGTGGTGCTTAGGTCCACACATGGGATCTGAACCGGTGAACCCCGGGTCACTGAAGCAGAATATGCGAACTTAACCACTATGCCACAGGGCCGGCCCCATGAAGTATTGTGTTTTTTAATTTGCTATGATATAGAGCTCTAATATTTTTTGGATGGGGTCATCATCATGATATTGATTAATACACAATTGATCAAAAGAATATAAACATGACAGAATTTTGAGAAATAATTATTAAACATGAAAAATAATTTATTGAAGTTTTTGACTCTAAATGAGGTTGATGGGGATTTTCTTTTCTTTTTTACAATTTATGTAATCCTGAATGGATATTACTTATTGTTAGAATGAACCAGAGTTGAACATAGATTTTATCTCATTTTTAAATTTTGTAATAGACAGTGTTGACAAACCTTGTTCACAAGAAGTAGAGAAATAGAAGTTTTGCGATTCAGTTCTTTGACCTCCTAAGTTATTTGCAAAAATAACCTAATGATCCACCATCAAATAGTATTTTAATCATCTATTAGCCAACAAGTTGATTAGATTCCCCTTCAGTTCCTTGGAAATCAATGAAGTGGAAACCACTTGCCTCACAAAATGATTTGTTATCCAGTAATTAGAATCACTCACTTTCTCAAAAACAATGATTGTATTATAGCAAATTCTCCCTTTGTTTGGTATCCTAGAGGTTTTTCCACCTGGGACAATGTTTAGCAATAGAGTGGAGGTTTTCTTTCTTTTACAAGGATGGAAGGAGATTATGAAAGGAGAGGAGGGAAAGAAGAACCAGCACTTCCATCAATGTGTGCCCTTCTCAGGCAGATCCATTTTAGGAAGTTGAAGACCTAGAAATTATTATCTTTGCAGAGTCCATGCTTTCCCTTGTAGGGGAGTCTTTGCCTGAGCCAAAGGTACATGTACTCTAGATTGAACACCTCTGACTTACGTCAAAATGGCATTTATTGTTTATTTGACCAGAAGTCCAGGGATTGGCAGTCTCTGGGTTGATTCTGTGGTTCCACAGTGTCTTCAGGTACCCACATTCCCTCGGTCCTTCACTGATAGAAATTTGATGGCCACAGTAGCTGTAAGCATCATAGTCTCAAGTGGGAGCATCAAAACCAGAAAACAAGGGAGGAAAGATTATATACTTTTTCAGGGAGAACCAAGGTTCCCAGAGGCCTTAAGTAGGCTTTCCATTTACCAGGTAAGGTGGCACATGCTCACACTCAGATTAATCAAGGACAAAGGGAACAAAATTGCCATGAACACAATAGACCAATTGTGATCCAGCCCCTAATTACCTGGGCCTATGTACATTGGCACTCTCCAAATAATCAGAATTTTTTTAGCAAAGAATTGAGGTGTAGTAGCAGATGTTTCCAGTGCTTTGCACATATTCCCTAGGATTATTTTATCATTTTTGTGCCTTTTACCATTTTTTATGTATGCCAAATGCTTACAGGCTTTTA
The DNA here is from genome assembly GCF_041296235.1 of Equus asinus. NCBI lineage: Eukaryota > Metazoa > Chordata > Mammalia > Perissodactyla > Equidae > Equus > Equus asinus. The sequence continues at coordinate 21,132,946 of NC_091820.1, read as the reverse complement.
CTCCCAATAACCAGCACCTGTATCTCTTTGTTTTGAGGGTTATCCTCAAGCTGCCAAACCTTCCTTGCTTAGGTGCATGGAGAGCCAGAAGTGCCTGGAATTTGCTATCCCTCTCTCCCTTTCCTGCCAGGAGATGTTTAACTAATAACTGACTGGAATAGGGAGTAGAAATGCTCCAGCTCCCTTGTACCATGATGGAGACAACCGTCAAGTGTGATCAACATTGTCTCTAAAGCTCTTCTGTGAAATTTAGGCAAATTTACCTTCCGTGGGGCTTTGCTTGATAGTGTACCCTTGCTTAGGTCCCTCCCCAGCCCAGCCCTTCTTTCCAACCTACCTAACACTTTCCCTAGAAATACTTTCTAGCAAATCACTTTTACATGAGTCCTTGCCTCAAGGTCTGTTTCTGGAATACCCAGCCTAATACAAAAGAGTGGGCTATTGGATGGCCTCTTAACTCTTTTGGAAATCCCAGAACAGAGGACTTTCGGATAGAGAAACCTAGGGAGAAAGCATGTGAATAGTTCACTATTTGCAAAATAGAGGCTATCAATGAGTCTTAAGGCAGCAAATAAATTTGCCAACTTACTTGCACAACTCGTCTAACTTTTAAACAGACTCATTCCCCAAAGATTCCTTGGTATGGAATAGATAATTGTTTAAAAAAATTCCAAACCTATAATGCTTTGGTTTATGAAATATAGCCTGATATAATTTTATCACACAAATCCCTTGTATAAATGAGAGAATTCAAAATTGAGGCATCTATGAATGTAGAATTTTATATATTTAGACTATGAAAAAACATTAGAATTACTTTATAGTTCCCCAGTAGGACTTTGCATAGCAGAATTATCTCTGTGTGTTATAGAAACCATGTCCCTAAAATGATAAGATCAATTCCCTCACTACATGCAGAAATTTGTTTTATTATTTGAAATCTATCTTATTACTGGAGGGTAACACCTCATATGAGGAATCTCTATGTACATTGCAACATTCAGTGGCAATATTAATAATTTAAATATGTTAAAAATCACTTTTTAAATTATTTTTAGCTAGAGAGCCAGTAGATAGATAGAGAAAGAGAGAGAGAGATAACATTTCTCACTGGAATAAAGGGCTGCTGAACGGAAAATCCCTGAGGCAGTGAGCTAAATTTTAAATCACACATATTGACTACGCCAATAGGGAAAATAGGTAAGTAGAATGATAACAGATAATAAAATTATCTCTGTAAATTCATTTGTCCACTATATGCAATGCACAAATTAAAAAAATATATATCTTTTATATATGTATATACAAAAGATAGTATATATCAAATTAAGAGATATATATCTTTTATATAGCTCATAATGGCTTCTTATGAATTAAATGTAATTATCCCCATTTTTGCATATGGGTAAAGTGAGCTTCAACAGATTAAGGTACATTTACAAAGATATACGGCAAACCAATAGTAGAGCTGAGATTTAAACACAGGTCTATGTGAACTTTAAGTATGTGGTACTACACCATTGGGTCTGCACCATTTTATGAGGCAAGAAATTCATCTCTTTTGAGAGAATCACCTTGAATTATTCTACTCATGTGTTAGGCAAAGCACAGTGCACTTCCAGTTCAGTCTGTAGGTATGATCAGTAAAACATGAATCTGAGCAGGTAAAGATAGAAACCAGGCTAGCAGTGATCGATCCAAGAAAAAATCCATGGGTTCACCTGCCAAAGTATCTCATGACCTCTCTAGCCAAGATGTTGGTCGCATTTGTGTTAATTCCCATGTATTTCAGGGACATGACAGAAAAGTCAGAAATTAATTCCCCATAGTAAGTAGTAAGTAATAGGATGGAGATTCTCCCAAACTCTAGCTGGTAAATTGAATCATCATGTGAATTTCCTAGAGCCAGAGTACAAAATTCTTACCCAAATGAGGTGAGATTTAATTAAATTTATGTTTTTTTGCCAAAGGATATCATAGTGGCATTACTTCCAATGCTCAGATACAAATAGAGAATGAGTGAGATATTCATTACCCATGAGAAAATGGAAAGATGTGGCTAGATATAGAAATAAAGAATGTATTGATGTAAAGAAGTGAACAGTTTATGCTATATTCTCTACATTTTCATACCACAGTAGAAAATTTGGAAATTGAATCATTTAAACATTCTTAAAATTTCTTGGCCATATTTGCCACTGAGATATTTTCCCTGGCCATATTTTATCCTTTGGCCTCAGAATCCAGCTATCATCCTAGGATCCTTCCCTCTTCCATGTCTTTCTATCTCCTTGTTTTTACCCTTGGCTAGTCTTCTCTATGGCTGACTAATCAGAGCCAAAATTTCTCCTCTTCCTCCTTTTGACTAACAGTTTCATTGAGATATAATTTACACAATATAAAATTCACCCATTGTAAGTGTACAATTCAATGATTTTTAGTAAATTTATGGACTTGTGCAACCCTTACCATAATCTAGTTTTAGACCTTTTCATCACCCGGGAAAGATCCCTCATGTCCATTTACAGTCAATCCCCATTCTAACCTCCAGTCCCAGATAACCACTAATCTGCTTTCTGTCTGTATACATTTGTCTTTTCTGGACATCCCTTATAACAGATTTACATGACATACGACCTTTTGGATCCAGCTTCTTTCACTTAGCATAATGTTTTCAAGGTTTTTCCATGTTGTAGCATGCATCAACGGTCTGTTCCTTTTGACTGATATTGTTCGATTATATAGAATACCATATTTTGTTTATTCATTCACCAATTGATGAACATTTGGATTGTTTCCAGTTTGAGGCCCTTATGAATAATGCTGCTATGATCGTTTATGGGCAAGTCTTTGTGAGGACAATGTGTTTTTATTTCTCTTTGGTAGGTACCTAGGAGTGGAATTATTGGGTTGTATGGTAAATTTATGATAAACTTTTTAAGAAGTACCAAACTGTTTTACAAAGTGGCTGCACCATTTTACATTTTCAACAGCAGTGTATTAGGGTTCTACCTTCTTTACGTCCTTGCTAAAACTTTGCATTTTCTTAGTGATATAGTTTGAAGCTCAAAAGTCCAGTTTATCATTATTTTATTTTATGGATTTGGCTTTTGGTGTCATATCTAAGAACTCTTTGCCTAACTCAAGTTCGTAAAGACTTTTTCCCATGTTGTTCTCCAGAAGTTTTAGAGTTTTGGCCCTTATATTTAGACCTGTGATCCATTTTGAGTTAATTTTGTATATGGTGTAAAGTAATAGTCTAAATTCATCTTTTGCATATGGATATCCAATTGTCTTATAATGTCTTGTAATGTGACTATCCAATTGTCTTATAATAAGATTGTTGAAAAGACAATCTTTTCTCAGTTGAATTACCCTGGCACTTTTGTCAATAATCAATTGGCCATGGATCTATCTGCTTATGCCAGTACCCCATTTCCTTGATTACTGGCTTTATAATAAGTTTGAAATGAGGAAGTATAAGTCCTCCAACTTTCCTCTTTTTAAAGATTGTTTTGCTTATTCTGGATCTTTGCATTTCTATGTAAATTTTAAGATCAGCTTGTCAATTTCTGCCAAAAAAATTGTTAGGATTTTGACAAGGATTGTGTTGAATCTAGATATATTTGGGGAGAATCGCCATTATAATAATATTGAGTTTTCCTATCCATGGCTAGAGCAAACCTTTTTAGTAGGGAAGAGTACATGCATTTATACAACAAGAGAAAGGGTTGGCATTAGATGCATAGACACTCCATCCATTCTACCAATATTAAGGCCAATTTCAGTAAGCAGTTTGATATAAGAGGAATGAGAAGGTTTTATTCTGATTGCTTCCATTCTTCTCAGATAGATTAGTAACAAGTTCATCACCTGAGAGATAGAACAAGGAGTGATATTCAATGATAATAATAAGTGGTGAAAAGGTCTTTAGTGAGTGGGAGAATGAATTGACTAAGAGGTTATGAGAGAACTGTGAGACAGTATTGAGAGTACTCCGTTACTACTTTGGGGAGTCCTGTGACTCTTGACATATGAATTGGCTCAAGCTAGCTCACTGGATATATATATATGTGTGTGTGTATATATATATATATGTGTGTGTGTGTGTGTGTGTGTGTATATATATATATATATATATATATATATATATATATATAGCTTGGTTTTAGCACTGAAAGTTGCACATCCCAGGAAACCCCTCAGTCCTGGACAAACCGGAACAGTTGGTCACTTTATATTTAGCCCTCTCTCTGTTTCCTTATGATTTAAGTCTTGTCTGTTGCGTGTAAAGTACATAAAACTAGTATATAGATATTTATAGAAAGAAGCATTTGATATACCCCCTTTATCATCACCTGGGTGATCTTGGGCAATTTAGTTAAATTTAGAGTCTCAATTTCCTTGTCTGTATAATGGAGATAACAGTATTACCTACAGGTAGGGTTGTGGGGGGAATTAAATGAATTGTGGGGTGTTTAGAACAGTTCTTGGTTCTATGTCAATTATATTATCAAAATTGCTATTACTTTATGGTCAAAAGTCTCTGTATCAATAAAGAATGGGCAAATTTGAAAGTGATATTGCTTTTAATACTATGGGTACTGCTTTCAATAATATGGCAATAATATGGCAAATATGCAAATGATCATTCACAGAGAAACCATGACATTTTAGATTTAGTTGAAATCTATTATTTCAGATCTCTGGTAGTATTAAATTCAGTTAATTTAGGAGGAGGAGGGAAGGCTTTGATTCGATGCTTGATAAGCCTATCTTGGAGAATGCATATGGCACTGCCTGTTCATGTGTGCCTGGTGAGTGGAAGTTATGAATTTTAACAAATGAGATTTAGTCATAATCACAGTAACTCATCTACTGTGGATTAAATATTAATAGTAATTTTCAACAAAGTAATGTAATTATTTTTGGTAGGGGTTATCTGTAGCATTTCAATATTTTTAACACATCTTTCAAAGGAAATAATAAAACAGATTTAAGCAAAAAAAATCACGAAGTACCTATTATTTTAGAGAAGAATAGTGAATGTAAATTTTACCATGTTACTGATATCCTTTTAATAGAATCATAATTAAAATCTGCCTTCTGGAAGAAATATTTCACTACATTCACAATGCTAGCCTAGTGATTATATGTGTTCAACTTGCTCACAGAATATGACCTGAAAGCCAGAAAATAAAAAGGGGCTAATCCTGCTAGTTAAGTAGGTTCCAGGGGAAAAAAAGAGAAAAGAAGAAGTAAAAATGGTATTAGAGAAAAATAAAAGTGAATGTAACATTAAATATTGGAAGAAAACCTGGTGGAATTATATAATAACCCATTAAGTCTATCTCCCATTCTATAGATTTAGATTTCCCTTAAAGAATAAAGCAGTGAATTGTTCTGATCTTTACCTAGTTCGCCTGGAACCAGAAGTTCCAAGAAATGGCAGAAGTACTGAGGATGTAAGCATCTTCCACACTGAGGAGAGAATGGCCGTTCCACTCATGAGGGGGATGAAAATGGAAAAGATGTAAGGTACCTATTTGATAGGATTATATAAGCCTGGTTTAGAACCGTGAGTCAAAAAGTAAGAATTTGAGTACATATGTTCATGTTAATGTGTGTTTGTGTGTGTGTTGGTGGTGGGGTTGGGTAGTTGCCACTGACTTTGGGAGCTGGCCAGCTACATGAGCTGATTTATTGCTATGAATATTGAGCAGAATTTGCTTCACATCTCAGGACAGCCTCAATGTGATTATAGCATTTTCCTCCTTGCTTAGTTTCAGTATATTAACCACAATGATCAGCTATCTCTCTCCAAAGAAGTTTGGCATCATGGTGTATCCACGTACACTTTCCTCCAAGCTTTCTGATTTTAATTTTCCTTCTTAAAATTTTGCCTTGTCTTTCTCCAGTCCCTTTGGAATATTAGTTTTTGCTTTGTTCTTTTTTTTTCAATATATTAACAGGATACATGGAGTTGTAAATATAGAATCTTTGTAAACAGACATAAAAGTCCTTGCTCCTTGAATCTCCTCTTAATGAATAAGATGTTTACTCTATTTTAAATATTCTTAAACATACATTACTTTGATCTGTTTGATGATGAAGTATATCTCTACAAATAAAAAAGTGAAATGATTGCCTAGGTCATTGCCTGTATAACCTGTTTGCTGACAATGAAATGATTTAAAAATTTTTTTTCTGACAATGAAAGAAACAAATGTGGAAAACTAGCAAAATCATATTTATATTTGTAAAGAGACTAAAGTATAAAAAGAAATCATTTCATTTTCATCTTGTCTTTTTCTTCTATGCACTTTTTCTGTATATTTTCACAAAATTAGACTCATGCTACATGTACTGATTCATAACATGGATTTTGCACACTTTATATGTCACAAAATATTTTCCTAATAGTGTGATGATAATAGTTTCATAGTGATAATAATAGCCACAATATACTGGACACCAGGTTCTAATCTAGGTAATTTACAGGCACGTTTCAATAATCTGCATAGTAACAATTTGAGGTGGGTGACATTATCTTCGTTTTAGAAATAAGAAAACTAAATCTTTAAAAGAGTAAATAACTTGCTCCTGGCCTTACCTATAATATGTAGTAGAGCACTGATTCAAATACTGATATTATGGCTTACAAAACATGCATTTTTATTACTTTATTTTGGTACCTTCTGATAATATTCAATTGAATGGATGAAGAATAATATATTCTACCAGTTCTGTCTGGTTGGATATTTAGCGGTGTTTCAAAATATTCAGAATTCTAACTTGCCTTTTACTGAGCATTCTTTTATAAGAATTCATGTTCACAATTCTGGTAATTTCTTTAAGACAAATTTCTAGAAATTTATCTACTAGTTTAAGGCTCTGAATAGTTTTAAAATTTGCAAAACTACATATTGTGAAACTGCACTAAAGAAAGATTGTTTTTCCGATTAAATATCAATCTACTGGCAATGTTTTATTTTAAAGATTTCTTTGCCAATGTCCTTTTCATCTTTTTTAAGGTGATCTATATTTGTACAAATGACTGTTCATAATTTCATTATCCCCAATTCTGGGGTAATATAATTATATATAGATCTAGATATAGATATATATTTCCTCAGTATTTTCAGACAAATGATATCTTGTTATTTGCATTATATTTCTTTTATCACTATTAAAATTTGTTGACTATAGTTCTTTTCAATTTCTCATTTGTATTCTTTGCCTTTGTTAAAAATAATACGTCTATCTTTTCTTAACTGATTTTTAAAATAAACTCATATTGAATTACAATTAATTGATGTTAGGGATCATTCCCTTCTTTTACAGCATTATGAAGTTAAAAGGGCAAATGACCTCCTAGAATAAAGAAAACATGTCCCTTGCAGCTGACCATGGACATATAAGTAAATTCCAGTCAGAAGAGTAGAGTGAAGATGTTATATAGTTGATCTGGGGGACTTTCCCTTGGTGACTCAGTTCTGTGGTGTGGCTTTCAGATCCATTCTCAAAACTACAATTTATTAGTCAACTTTTGCTCAAAATTTTATTTGTTTATGACATGGCTTTCTTTCTCCTGGGCTTGTGAGTTGGCTGTGGCAGCTCTATTTCAGGCTGCAGATCAGGATCAATTATGCTTCATAGACCTATCATTCTGAGATGCAGGCTGAAGTAGCAGCAACTTCCTAGGGCATGCTCTTCTCACGATGGATGGCAGGAGCACAAGAGAGTGAGTGGAAATGCAGGATTCTTAAAGCATCTACTCAGAATGGGTGTAGTGTCACATTCACTTGGTCAAATACTCTTTGAGCGTCTGACATATACTCTGTTCTATTGGGAGACACCTCAATGTCACATGACAGAGACCTTGGATGTACAACCCAGTAACATAGAGGGAGCAAAGAGGTGGCAATAGTAATCCAATCTACCACACTCAGTTTATGTTCTGTTTCTAAAAATTCCCAAGGATATTATAAGCCACTGAATTTCCTATAAAAAATTCCTATCTCACTTTATCTTGAATGGCTTCTGTTCTCTGCAGATAAATTCTGACTGAAATTTTCCAGAACATTTTATTTTTTAACTCATCTACAATTTTTCTGGTGCAAGATCAGAAAGAAGAGTGTTCATCTGCCATTTCTACCACTAAACATGTTCTTCACCTCTACTCTGTGAAGCAACATGCTCTTCCACTATGGGCTTTGAGTGGGATAGCCATCCTACCATGGGCAGAACATGTGATATCATCTTAATCAAACAAGAATGGATAGGTATTGAAATACAGTGGAGTTGGGGTAATCGTATGGATCCCATAGAGATTAGAAACTATGAATGCGGGGCCGGCCCGTGGCCGAGTGGTTAAGTTTGTGCACTCTGCTTCAGTGCCCCAGGGTTCGGATCCTGGGCGCAGACATGGCACCGCTCACTAGGCCATGTTGAGGCGACATCGCACATGCCGCAACTACAAGGACCCATTACTAAAATATACAACTATGTACGGGGGGGATTTGGGGAGAAAAAAAAAAGAAACTATGAATGCCCCAGGAAAGAATAAAACTGATAGAATGATGAAGACTAAAGATTCAGTGTGCTGTTCTGAATATGAGCAGCTATTTACAGTGAACACGGTGAATGGGAATGGCTTAGACTTAGCAGTAGATCTAGGCTAGTTGGTAACAATGGATATGCTTACTGATAAATGTTTGCCTTCTGAGAAAGCCTGCTGAAGAAAATTTATGGGTAGATACGCATGTGGGCATTTATATGTGTACCCCTTCTTCTTTGTAGAAAGGAATTGGATTTGTTTTCCAGAATTATTGCTTTTGATTACTTCTGCAAAACTCCTCAGATATGTAGGGGACTTTTGGAAGGGGCAGGAAAAGGTGAGTGGAAGGGAGAACAAAGAAAAGTCACAGGGTAGAAATAGATTCACTTCAATTCGGATTGTTGTGTATGGTGGAAATAAAATTCAGGAGTTATTTCTCCACATTCAGTTTAGGAAGAGTGATTTTCTCCTCCAAAAGTTCTGATTTGTCTTATATCAACTTTGCCTATTCTTTACTTAGTATTGCATTTTCTCCTTGTACTCACTGTTTACCCACTTTGAAGGAACTCAATATGATTTCCAATCAAAATTATATGAGACTCTTCCAGGCATAACTTGTAACACAGTGTGAAATACCTTTAGGAAGGAACCTCTGGCATACACGTCTGCTCTCAAACACATATATGTGTATTCCTAAAAGCATAAAGGATGACTGGAATAAGATTTTATTCAGTTATACAAATAATCAATGTCAATATCAGCTGCATTGTTCCTGTAGCTAATTCCACTCCAGCAATTATCCACATGAAACTCTTCTTTGTTCTTTATGGTGGTCAATATATCCATAATCAATTTAAATTTATTAGATTAAATAACATTATTTAGGAAAACTAAATTCTGTATGTGTCCAGTTCCGAGATATCAGTGTATCTTTGAAAGTTGTAGAAAATGTTATTGCTTCTTATTATGTGGAGACTTGACTAGTAAGACAGCAGAGCTCTCCACTCACCAAGAGAGCTAAAGGATATGGGTTGGGTTAAATACGTAGAAAGAGAAAAGAGGAGACAGTTATAGTGTTTCTGAGAAGTACTGTACACTAGGAGGATCAGAGGACAAATAAAAAATGTTACAAGAGTCGTGAAGAAACAGTTTAGGGTCATTAAATCCAGGATCTAAGAGATGGAGTAGCAGAACCTAAAGCCATTAGGCTAAGAGAATAAGGACCAATGAGCTGGAACTCAGGCACATTGTCTTGTAGCAAAGGTAAAAATGGAAACTCTGGCTGAATAGGCAGAATCTGGAAACTAGATCGGAATAACAATCCTTACACACAAACTGCAAGTAATACATTTGACTTCGTAATTATCAAAGAAAAAGGACTAATTTTCATACATTTCAAGTGGAAATTAGTCTTATTACGTTAAAATTCCTTCCCAGACTAGGAACTGGTCCCAAAGAATACGTTACCCCTAGGCTATGAGTTGAAACAGATAGACAGGCTAGAGTCAGGACCCTGCCCTCATCTTCTCTAGTTTGCATTTGTAACTTCTATGTCTATGCTTCCTGATCTCTAACTCAAATACCACTATGGCAGGGTTTAAATTAATTTTTGAATACCTCTGTGCTCAGAATTTTGCTATTTCAAATATTACTTGAAAATAGAGGTTCAGATTAGGACTTTACATTTCACGATACTTAGAAAAGCGTTTAGAAAGCGTTATTGCACCAAAATGTTACATAACTATACTTTTTCTCCAGTGAAGCTCTATGTTTATCTCCAGACTCAAAGTCATTTGTCCCCATTCATATGTGTGTAATTAATACACATTAAACCCCTTAAAGTCCATTCATTCAGTGGCTTAATATTTGCCTTCTGTTTTCATGCATTTTATTTTTCTGGTCTTAGGCTGTATACTATTTAAATTTATCACCTTCTGAATGTCAATCAGCAAGTCAATAAAGAACCCACACACTTCTATTAAGACTATCCCCTACAGGATTGTATGTCTCCATCAGCAGGAGTCAATTAGAGACTTAGAATTCTGCATGCTCCTGGCAAAAATTCCCCGCTTCTTATTCCCCATAGAAATCAGAAATTTTTCTGTCTTGGGAAAGTCAACAATGATCTCTCCATACCCTTTATCTTGTTCTTGGAAGACACCATAGGAATCTCTGGTCACCTGATAATTGGAAGCTGCAAACAGTTCTGTTCTCACCCTATACCACTCCCTGAATTAGTCAGTCTTACCACAAAACAGAATGCCACTCTGATGGTTCAACTGAAGAGATTTAATGAAGAGGCAATTTACAGAGGTCTGAGTTAGAGCTAAGGCAACCAACAGATATTTGATGTACCTAGAGATAAACAACAAAAAGAAATGATTATCATAAGGACAATGGGAGAAAGAGTGTTTAAGGAGGTCAGTGAAAGCTGGAGCAGTGAAGGAGGATCATCAGGAGCTATATTGATGTTGAGGAGCAGACATTGTGAGAACAATGGCCTGAAGCAAGGAGAAAGTGAGAAGGAAAAGAATGGATATCCCTATCCTCTCTTTCCTCCCACCATCCAATCTCCTAACAGTGCCACCTCTTGTCCAAACTCAAACAAATGTTGACCAATAAGGAAGTCAGGTGATGTGGTCCATAGAAGTCAGATTCCTGGGGAATACAGCAGAGAAAAGAAGAGGAGGAGAATGAATTTTGGGGGGTTGATAGCAAAATCAACTTTACTTTTTCCTACCTACTGAAATCATTTTGTCTTATCCAGCACACCTCGAGGTCAATTATCAGCAAAATTTCCTATATTCTCAAACTTTGCTCAAAAAATTTCCTTCTTCTTACTCAAACTGAAACTCGGAATTCTTCCCAAAAATCTGCTTCCCATGACAACCTCATAAGTGGTGCCTGTTTTCTTCCTATATTCCTATACTCCTCTTATCTACAAGTGGGGTTGCTCTTCATTGCTGCTTGCAAAAACATTCTCCTTCTCTCTTTAAGTACCCCAACATTTGAATCTCATGCCAGTAGGATGTAATACCCACTATTCCTTATTGCAGCCATCCATAGCTCTTTAAGCTCACATCTGTTATTTTACTAATATGTGAGCTCCTGATTCACTGACATTTTCTGATATACTACTCCTTTTATAATTATAGCTGATAGCTGATTCCAATATCCATTTTGATGACTGTTCAAATATTTAGCTATTAGTTTCTTACCTTTCTTTTATCCAATGATCTTGTCTTCCATCATACCTTAGTCACAAGATAATGGCCATAGAATTTGTTACTACTGGTAAACATAACCTCTTCAGAACTCCAGTTCAAGCCTCCTGCCCTTCAACTACCACCTGCTTTCTTTCAACTTACTCCCTCAACTCAACCACCACTGTACCTTCAATCCATTGATTCTATAATCTTGTTTTCACTCTCATGTCCCTCTTGTCCTCACTTTCTTTTTAGCCCAACTTAAATTCTATGCTCAGTCATCATTATTCCTTCCTTACATAGATCCTCAAATCTCTTGCCCTTCTCTCACTAAGTCATACTTTCTTGGACCCACCACAGCTGATTAATTCCACTTTTCTGCGTAGTCCTTGATGGCATCTACATAGTTAAACAGTGCTGGAACAAACCACATGCCATTGTATTTAGGCCCTCCTAAATTCATTATCACTCACTTTATGTTATCCTAATGTTATCCAGAAATCACACAAAATTTTCCTAGTCTGTTCTGTCCTAGGATACTAGTTTATAATTTTTTCTTTCTCTTCACATTCCCAGCACCTCCTTTTCCATTATCATCCTCAGCTGGTGATGTTGTATTCCATTTTACTAAAATAATAATAATAATAAAGCAATCAGAAGAAAACACAAGTTTCCACCACCACATCTACCCACTTGCCTTTATCTGTGTGTATATGCTCTAGAATGTCTATGAATGACCTGTTGATATACCTAGATAAGGCCAAATCTTCCACTAATGAACTATATCCCTTCTCCACTGAGTCAAGCACTTTGTCCCAGCAAGACTGCTCTTTTTCTCCTGAATCTTTTCTCCTGAAGCCGTTCCATCTACCAGATCATTTCCATCTGCATGAAAACAGGCTATCATTCCTCCTGAAGTTGACCTCACTTCTAGCTTCAGCTACCACCACATTTTCTTCCTTCCCACTACAGCAAAATTCCTTGGTTTCTTTTCCTTTTTAACACTGCTGTCTCCAACTTTTCTTCTTTCAATCTCTCTGGAACCCTCCATGTTTCAACCAATGCAAACTTCTTGCATCAAGGTCACTAAAAAGCTCCATTGATAAATCCAATGGCAAGTTCTTGATATTCATATTATTTGCTCTATCAGTAGCTCTTGACAGAGTGAGTCACTCTCATTCCTGAAATGCTTTTTTCCCCACTTAACTTCTAGGACATCACACACATCCGTTTTTCCCTTCTTCCTTTCTAGCTGTTCAGCTCATCATCTTTTCCTAGGTTATCTTTTTCTAGGTCATCAACCTGACCTCTACATGTTGGATTGCCCTCTGACTTGATCCTTGGACCTCTGTTACATCTATACTTACCCCATTGTCAGCAAAACCTGAATCCTCATCCAGGAGCATGGCATGAAATGTCATTTTTATTCTGATGACTCCCAAATGTATATCTCTAGCCTGAAATCTTAACATTTATATGTGATACATAAACTGACATTTCAAATTTAACATGTATAACATTGACCTTGTAACTCCTATACAAAGCTGTTCCTTTCCCAGTTTTTTCATTTCGATTAATGATAATTCTATACTTTTATTTGCTCAGATCTAAAATCTTGGTGTCATCCTTGATATTTTACTTTATTTCACATCCCACATCCCCTGTGTTAGCAAAACCTATAGACTCAGCCTTCAAATTATAGTTGCTTCACCCTCTCCACTCTCATGATTAACCACCATCAGTCCTAGGCCAGCATTCTGCAATAATATAACTATCACTCCAGTGCTTATCTTTCTCCTCTTTAACTTATTCTTAAGAGAGTAGTCTACATGATTTATGTTAAAAATTAGGTCAGATGATGTCACTCTTGAGCTCAACATCATGTAATGGTTTCTACTCTTCCTCAGAGTAAAAGCCAAAGTCCTTTCTATGTTAATCGAGGGCCTACATGATATATATCCCTTCCCTGCCATGTTATTCTGTGACCTTATATACCGCACTCTCATTCCACTCCCAACCAGAGTAGCTTCTTCATTCTTTCTTGAAGTTGTCAGGCAAGCTCCCATCTCAGGGCCTTTCACCCTCTGCCTGGAATCCTCTTCTCCCAAATAGCTTTATGGCTCACTTCCTCATTTTCTAGAAGTTTCTATACAAATATTACCTTCTCAGTGATGCTTTTTCTGGCAACTCATTTTAAATTTTTTATTCTGTCCCTCAAATTGAAACATAGGAAATATGTGAAGAGATACTAGTGTTTGGTGTGTTTTATTTATTTTTTTATTGTGTGTTTTCCATACATGGTTCATACAACATGTTTTTTCGAACTAAGCAATGTGTCCTGAGGAGCTATGTATACAAATTTATCCAGTTGTGTATCATTCTTTTTAACTGCTACATAGTATTCTATAGTGTGGATACACCAAAGTTTTCTAGTTCTTCCACTATTAATGGACATTTACATTTTTTCCATTTTAAGTTATTACAAAGGTGATTTAAAACTCCTGTGCATGCATGTTTGAGTTTGTACTTATTATTCTTACAAATAATGAGAAATCAAATTTCAAAGTCATGGACTATGCATGTTTTTGTGGTTAATAATTTTACCAAACTACCAATTACACTGTCAACAGCAGTGTAGGAGAGATCCTATACCTCTCCAACCATATCAACAGCGCTGCTTTCAGATTTTGTAACTTTCTACTACTCTGATGGGTTAAAAGCAATGGTGTGTATTATCTTTTTTTAAATTTGAACTTCTGTTATTGCTTGTTCATCTTTTAATCTGTTACTGATCATTTGTACTGCCTATTCTATGAAGTAATTTCTGTGAATTGCTTCTTGTGAGTTTTGCCCACTTTTGAATTTGGTTGTTTTATTTTTTATGATTTATAGTAATAATTTGCATATTATTGATACTAATCCTCTGAGATATATATTGCAAATATTGTCCTATGATCTTACACTTGTTTTACAAATTTATGCTATTTTCCATATAAATAAATTTAATGTAGTCATACATATGATTTCCTCTTTTTAAAATTTTTTTCTTTCCTGTTAAGTAAGCCTTTCCTAGCTCAAGATCCTAAGCATTGTCTTTTTCTTCTAACACCTAAATAGTTTGTTTTATTTTTTCTTTGTATGAAGTCTTTAATTCATCTTGAATTTTGTTTTTATGAACAGTGCAATTTATAGATCCACCTGTATTTAATTTACTTTTATTTTCTGCAAATGGATATCAAATGAACTCACCTTTTAAGCAAACTTCTGTTTTTCCTCTGCTGGCTTAAAATGGTGTCTTTATCAAACACTCAACTTTGTCTTACCTCTACAATTTTGTTCCACTAGTCTGTTTTCCATTCTCCTGCTAATATTGTATACTTATTTTTCTAGATATTTTATCAGAATCAATTATCAGTTCCTTGACATATAATGAGAAGATGAAATATACAAAATGGATTCTTTCCAAAAGTTTCATAATTAATGTTCCTATAGTTCAAGTAGTACAAAGAAAGGTCAATTGGTGGCCCTTAACTAATCAAGTGTTTATGTATGTACTTTTCAAGAGACTAGCCATTATAAATGCAAGATTCACTCCTTAGCTGTTCAGTCTCCTTGGTGAATGCTCAGAATGACAAGCTTAAAGCATCTGTACATTAGCTCCTCACCTATTTTCCAATTTGTATCTAGTAGCAAAGCCAACAGAAAATCAATTGCTTCTTTTTTCTATTCCACAGGGAAAGATGCTTTGAGAAACAATCACCAGTATCCAATTGCAGTCAGCATTTTGTGGCAACGTACCATTTCCAAACTGACTTTAGTTTAAGTTACCTGGAAAATTAAAGTGAGAAAGATTTGAGAGAAGATGCCTAATCAGTCTAGTAGGCTTTGTTTCACTTTTAGCAGAATAGGTATTACTATATACATAAAATAAAAAAGTTATTTAAATATTAAGTAAAACAGCATTTTTTTGTGTGTGTGAGGAAGATTGGCCCTGAGCTAACATCTGTTGCCAATCTTCCTCTACTTTTGCTTGAGGAAGATAGTCCCTGAGCTAACGTCTGTGCCAGTCTCCCTCTATTTTGCATATGGGATGACACCACAATGTAACTTGATGAGTAGTGTGTAGGTCCACCTCCGGGACCCAAACCCATGAACCCCAGGCTGCCAAAGTGGAGCACACGAACTTAACCAGTATACCACCAGGCCGGTCCCAGTAAAACATTTTATTTTATTTATTTATTTATTTGGCGAGGAGATTAGCCCTGAGCTAACATCCATTGCCCATCTTCCCCTTTCTGTTTTTTTTTGGCTTGAGGAACATTAGCCCTGAGCTAATATCTGTGCCAATCTTCCTCTACTTTGCATAAAACATCATTTTAACAGTAGAAACTAATATACTATCATTTGAACATATGATCATAGTTAATATATATTCATACAAATCTACTTCTAAAGATAGAAAATCTCATTAAATCAATTAATGCTATATATCTTTTTCCAATTATATACTCCCTTGTTTTGAAGATGGAGGACTTATCCTGAAGCAGATTGCTCAATTTCCTCACAAATATGATCATTCCTTCTTCTTATAATAACATGCTTCTATAACACTTATAAAGCTTTATAATTTTTGTAAGAATACCCTACATATAAAATATTATCTTCTAAAATATACCAATAATACCTTATATTTGCCCAGAACTTTAACATTGACAATGTACTTTTAAATATATTATCTTTATTTTTATACATAAGAAGAAAGCTCTTAACCACAGTTGCTAATATCATGGTTCTTGGATAGAACTCAGGTTTGAGGGAGAGTTAGAGAGAATATGTTCCACTGGTTGCATTCTGTGGTTATATTCTATTATCTGATTTTTGTGTGTTAATAAATGCCCCACAAACTGCCTGGTTCCCTTTTCCATTTATCCACTCTAGGGAGAGCCACTGGGAAGCATCAAGTAGAAGTAATTGCCTTTGAGATAATCTACTTAGAACCAGAGAGATGCTAGATCTGCAGGTTTCCATTGATGTTATGCATTTCCTGCCACCATGGGGCAGGCGGGTTGCGTTCCTCCTAATCTTTGAACTTCTTCTTTAGTCCCGTTCTGAAACATCTATTTTAGCTTCAGCTGAGTCCCCAACACAATGAATAGGGACCCAAATACAAGTAAAATAAATATTGTTGCGTTAATCTAATGGAAAAGGAAAAACTTACTCTATTTTTATTATTATAGTACCAAGCATAAAGTTAATATCACATTTATTCTTTTAGTAGTTCTGACTTATTAAAGTGTTAGGTCTAAAGGCATAGTCTTAGTTGGATACTTTTCCCTAGGCTTCTTATTTAGGTGTCTTTCCATGATTTTCCTCATAGGTTTCAAATTCTCTCTTACCCGCCTGTTGGAATAGAACATATTTTCCTATTCAAATAAATGTTTGATAATTATCTTGAGTTACTTTGCTATCCTCAAGGAATGATGGAGGAAATATGACCCATAATTAGGTAACCTTCAATCATCAAAGATTAGTAAAGTTAGTATTCAAGAAATAGTGGATGTTTCATGAGGCAATTTGAGAAAGAAAATAGAAGAAAGTAATGCATACCTTAGCATTAAAACTCTATAAACCCTAGAAACTGCGAGAAAGGTAAAAAACTGTGTGCATATCACTTCATATACATTAAGATGGCTATTATCAAAAGTTAAAATTAACAAGTGTTATTAAGGATATGAAGAAATTGGAACCCTTGTGCATTGCTGATGGGAATGTAAAATGGTTGCAGTAACTAGGAAAAACTGTATGGTAGATGCTCAAAAAAGTTAAACATAGAATTACCATGTGATCCAACATTTACCCTTCTAGGTATATGCTCAAAATAGTTGAAAGCACTGACTCAAACAGATATTTGTACACCCATGCTCATAGCACCATTATACACAAAAGCCAAAAGGTGGAAACAACCCAAATTCCATCAACAGATGAATGTTCGGGATGATAAAAACATTCTAGAAATGGATATTGGTAATGATTTCACAACACTGTGAATAATCTTAATGCCACTGAATTGTACACTTAAAATGGTTGAAATGGTAAATTTTATGTATATTTTACCATGATAAAAAAAAATCAGGTAGTGGTGGGGGGAAACCTGTGTGCACAGGGATGGATATGCATCCTCATGTGACACTTTAATAAACCAGGGGATCATTTTTAGGGAACATTTTTCAGATTGGCATATCCTCCCATTCCTGAAACTTTTAAGAATAACTTGTAGGCACAGAACACAAGCCCTCTCACCACAGAATTATAATAATAACATATTAAGAGCTTGCTTTCACCACCTACTAGCCCCAGTAAAAATCGTGTATAAAAATGGCCAGGGAGGAGCTTTGTGATTAGAAACTGGGACCCCTCTTGCTGTGCCCTCATTGTGTCCCCACCTCTAGTCATAAGTCCTAGACTCGAGAAACCAGGTATGTTAAAAATGGAGACTATGTAGTAAACTGGATATTAGACTATCTTTTTGACAGGTAGCCTCCATTATACATAGAAGAAACGAGTTCCAACATAAGTACATTACAGAGAGAAAGCTTTCAAAAAAATTTTTTTTTTGCTGAGGAAAATTGGCCCTGAGATAACATCTGTTGCTAATCTTTCTCTTTTTGCTCAAGGAAGATTGTCACTGAGCTAATATCTGTGCCAATCTTCTTCTATTTTATGTGGGATGCCACCACAGCATCGCTTGATGAGCAGTACTAGGTCTACCTGGGATCCAAACCCGCGAAACCCAGGCTGCTGAAGTGGAGTGTGCAAACAACCACTACATCACTGGGCTGGCCCCTCAAAATGATTTTTTTAAGTTGAACCTGACCCTTTCTCTTCCACCAATTCATTTCCCTTCCATCACAATATTCCCAGTAGCAGGAGGTGTGGTTGACTTTATAAAGCATTTTGTCTGAAAAGACAAGAAAAAAAGATCTCATTGTTGCAACCCTTTACCTTTCGCCCAGAGAAGTTTGCAATATTAACTAATCCAATGTTTTTGTCTCATTCTTTGCAATTCTTTATAGGCTATAATCAGACTAACTGGTGTCCCAGGCACAGCTTTAACAACCAAAAGTACATTCCACAGCCCCTCCAATATTTATTGTATTTACAAGTAGAGACGTAGAGAGTTCTTAGCAAATCTCTTTAGATCTTAATATAAGGATGTTAATTCAAATAGCTGGAAATTAGAGGAAAAAATAATAACTCTTAAGCAGATGTCTGAATATTCAAGACCTACTTGACTCAACTATTAACCTTTAACCCAAGAGAGAAAATATTCTACACATGAGAAGTTCCAACTGCATGATTATTAATATGTAATTCGATAGAGCATAAAATCAATTTGGGGAAAAAATGAGTGAAGATATAAATGACTTAATGGACACAGTGGAAATGCCTGAGAAATAAATAAGAGTTTACTGGAAGTTCATCTACTCTCTATCTGAAGGAGCAGCCCATAGTCTGGTGTCATATAATACTGACGAAAAATTAAAAAGCTCATTTTTAAAAAGATCTTAATTCTCCTGATTTTAATATATTTTTATTATCTTTGGACTTTTGCTCCTTAAATTAACATTCTTAATTTTTAAAAGATAAAATATATACGTGCCAATCATTATTTATAATCCATCTACTACATTAAAATTTTTTTTAAAAAATCTCCTAAGAACATAAACCAAAATGGGAAAGGACATTTAAAAAAACCAACAAAACAAAATTTCATTTAAAAAAACGATGTCACAAAAATAGTTACTGTTTTAGTGCCCTTGTCATCTTGTTGAGTAGCTGCTATTGTATATGTTCTATTGGAAACCTTGAAATTATCATTTGTCTTTCCCCATATTTAATGTTAATCTTTTGCTTTGGAATGGTTTCCCTTCATGAAGCTGTATGAGTTTTGCTTTTTATTTTAGGATGAGAGTGTATATGTGTGTACTATTTATCCTGCCTTATTTGAAAATCCCGAAGGAATTTAAATTATACATTAGCATCTAAGCAAGTGTTACAAATGAAGACCCTCTCTTAAAAGGAACTGTATTATTCATCTAATGTACATTTTTAATTACTACTAACTGGCTTCCTTAAAAGATAAAACTTCTTCCATGATCATGCTGTTTACTGAAGCACTAAAAAACATTCTTTATTTGTCAAATCTACATTAACTCAATATGTTGAAGGATACTAACATTTGTGTATTTCAATGTCTCAATTTTAAATTATTTTACACATACACATAATACTTATTTTCATTAAAATAAAAGAGTTAAATTTATTTTTCTCAGCAAATGAAATAATTTTAAAGAGCTATTAAATTGCCTTAAGAAAAAGGATTAAAACTTCTCATTTGTTCATAATTTTTAATATAGATAATTTGGATTTGCTATAACTTTTTGGAGTGTATATATACAAGTACACATCATAATTATATGATATAATATCACATGGTACGATGCTTTCTGTATATATGTTCATGGTAACTTTCAAAAGCAGAAATGAGGGCCAGCCCCATGGCATAGTAGTTAAGTTTTGGCACACTCTGCTTTGGCGGCCCAGGTTTGTGGGTTCAGATCCCAGACACAGACCTACTCCACTCATCAGCCATGCTGTGGCAGTGACCCATATACAAAATAGAGGAAGATTGGTACAGATGTTAGCTCAGGGCCAGTATTCCTCAGAAAAAAAAAAAAAAGAAGAAGTAAGGTTTTAGAAGAAAGTTTGAAGTGATAGGCAGTGTATTTCATGGAATTTCCAAGATGGTCCTTGGATTCAGTATAGGTTTTATTTAAAGCCACTAATGCCTTTGACAGTATAAATGAGAGTAGTGAACTTGCAATGCAGTACAAACTAATGGAGTTTGGTATAACTTTCTGAAAAACCATGTAGTATAATGCACACATGCTAGCATTTGTTTATGAACTAGAAGGGCACTTGTGTATGTAGGGTGATATTGCGTCAAAGCTTTAATGACACTTAGGTTTACTCATATCTGTACATATCTAAAGGATAGGTAGAAGTAGGCTTATCAATTAGCTTTTTGGAGAGACAGCACTATGGGAAGAGAAAAAAGGCATACACAATGAGCTCAAGGCAAGGAGAGATATTGCGAGGAGGAGTTAATATGCCACTTAGATTGGGCTCTTTTCCAGCCTCTTGAACTCTTGACTAAGTCCTAGCATGAGTCCTAGTAATAAGAGAACATATGAAAAACTAAAATTGAATTAACACAAAAAGCAGATGCGTCATTATAGCAGTTTTTGGTCCTCCTGATATTATTGGCATGTTAGTAGCTTTTCCAATGACAGGAGATAATATTCCCCTCTCAGACATAATCACTCTCAATACCAGGCATTAGCCAACATGATGGAAGGATCAGCAGGCGCCAGCCGCAGAAACACTGCCTTTGGCAGGCATGAACAACAGCAGTAACTTCTGAGGGAAATGACAAAATTGTTGCTGCTTATTAGCGTCCACAGGAAGAGGAAACCTCACTATAGGGAACTAAATGCTGCTGCCACCTTTTGGCCAAAGAGACACATGAGTCACTCTCTGGGTACTCCTGAAACCATTTTGAAACACTTTTAGATGTTATGGATTTTCCACAAATAAATGGGGATAGAGGCTGGTAAACACTGATTCATGCCTGTTATTTTGATCATATTTTTCTTTTCATGGCTTTTATAATTTCAAACATATAGGTTACCTATATAAATAGTTTTGAATATGCCCAATACATGCATCCTTGAAAAGTTTTCTATAATCGAATTGTTATATATTGAGTATGTGATTTTCATTCTTTTTAAAAGTACAATGTACATCTTCCAATTTATTTGTTTTCCGGGCATATAAATTCATTTTAACAAAGAAAGACCTTTATTTTTAATTCCCTTTCAATTTGTTCATCAAACCACTTCATAAATATTTCTTGATTACATCAAAGTTACAAGAAAAAATAATGTTTTATCCTGAACTGTGAGAGAGTAGGTTGCTAACCTAATGCCCTAACATCTCCAAAAAGTTTAGTTTCTACTTCTACATCACTGGTATAAGGGAATGCTCTTGTTTGAAGCCTTCAAGTCGGAAAATTAATACTATTAAATGGCCACAATCTAATTTCAAACTCCTTTCATATAATAACTGTCCCTATGGTATTCTTTGTAACAAAAGGATACAGTTCAGAATCAGATATTATATTAATTTATCATATCTCCTTAGACTCCATCAGTCTAAAATAGTTCCTCAATCTTTCACTTTTATGACCTTGACAATTTTAAAGATTACAGGCCAGTTACTTTGTAGTTTTTGCTTCAATTTTGGTTTGTCTGAAATTTCCTTACAGTTATATTCAAGTTATCAAGTGATGCTGTGTTATTCTCCATGCTTCCTAGAGGAGATGAACAATTTTGATTTGACTCATTATTGATGATGCTCACTTTGTTCTCTTGAGTAAATTCTTATCTTTCACGCACTGTAAAATTATTCTCTCTTGTTTTTAATTAATAAGTATTTTGTGGGGAAGGTGCTTGGAAACTATGTAAACACCTTGTTTGGCATCTAACTCTATATTTATTTATTTCTATCACTATAGAGTCAAGTTTCCTATTTTATTAAATGCACTACAATTCACTATTATCATTATTTATCTTGATCTCAGATTTGGCCAACAGCAGCCTCTTCAACTTGTGTCCTTTTGACATGTCCCCATCACTCTTTGAGCACTTCCTTGTTTCCAGACACAAGAGGATATTCCAGGGACATCTTCCATTTTCTCTGTTCCAGCCCTAGAGTCATCCATTTTCAAAAGCCTTCGTTCCTTCTACTGAAGCTTGGTATTTAGAAGCCAAGATGTGGGTGCCAATACCTCAGTGCTATTGTGTGGATTGCTGCTCCAAAGCATATATTATACACAAGCATATATTATATATATATATACACACACACACACACACATATATACTCTAAGACATATATATATATATATATATATAATCATAAGACCCTTTCTAGTTTTATCCCTTTCCATATTTGTAAATTCCTTCTTCACCAGTGGCCAGTGAGAATCCTCGCTCCCATTTTCCTTAATATATTTATTATTTGATGAAAATCCCCTGTATATAAGCAGTCTGCCAGCACTGCTACTGTCCCCTTCCTATGTGGTTGCCTTCCTCACTCTACTCTTGCTGTGTCTTGCCTCACTGGGCCTTACTGACTTGGATGTCCTCTTCACTATAGTCAGACTCTGCCACACTGGCCTTCTCAATGTACTGACACCTTCCTCGCCCTGCTCAGTCTCTGGCTTCCCATGCTGGGCACCCAAACACATGAATGTCCTCTTCACTCCACTTGGAGTCTGACGCTCCAAAATTTACTTCCATATGGATGCCCTCCCCACTTTTCTCTTGTTCTAAAACCCCTCATGGAGCCATCCCCTATGCGGGTTGCCTCCTCACCCTGCTTGGGCTCTGACATGTGTGGTGGGCTGCATCCACATATGGAGGCCCTCTTTATCCTAATTGGGTTCTGAAATGCCACACTGGACTACCTTCCCCCACATGGAAGTACTTCTCACCCGACATGGGCTTTCACACCTTGCTCCAAACTGCTCACATTTGTGGTACCCATTCTCAATCTGCTCAGGACCTGGCCTCCCATGCTAGGCCGCTTCCCCTCACGTGGATACCTTTATCAAGCTGCTTGGACTCTGATTCCTCATGCCAGTGCACCACTCCTCACTAACCTAGCTTTCTTGAAAACCACCTAATAACCTTATAACTGAATTGACCGTGAAAGCAAAGGGAAGGGAAAGCAGAAATAGGTGATAAGGTAAAGAAGGAGAGAAAAGCTCTTCATTCATTTTCATTATTTAATTGAGTCTGTGAGACTACAGCAAATGTTTGAATGGTAGCAGGACATGGATAACTAAAGAGGTAGAAATTAGAGTGGCCGTGGTGGCAGCAGCAATCAGGATTTCATAGTAGCCCATTATGTAATATAAAGTAGAGGAAGATGGGCACGGATGTTAGCTCAGGGCCAGTCTTCCTCAGCAAAAAGAGGAGGATTGGCAGCAGTTAGCTCAGGGCTTATCTTCCTCAAAAAGAATAAAATAAAAAAAATAAAAAATACTATTAACATTCCCAAATATGTTACCTAGTAATAAGTCTACCAAAAGACGGCTGAATTTTATGAGGATTTTTTCTTTAGCTTCAAAAAACAAAAATGATGACAAGTGATTGGATATAATCCATGTGTCATACAGATGCCAATTCTCCTCCAAATTGTTCTATATATTCAAAGTGAAGCTTATAAAATTCTGAATGTGTTTCATGAAGGAGCTTGACAAATTTATAAGCAGGAGCAAAGACCAAAGAATTGGCAACATGTTCTTGAAAACAAACAAGACTCACTAGTATATGCTTTTAGCAGTAGAGACAGTGTGGTATTTGCAAAGTTACAGAATGTAGAAGCCAAAGATACTAGCAAGTGTATGTGTGTGTTAATGAATAGCACAGGTACCAAGGAAGATCTGTGGAGAACAGATGGTCTTTTAAATTAATAGGAAAATTGATGCTCCAGCTAAGAAACAAAAACATTCTCTACTTTACATTATATGCATACACAGAAGTGTATTTAGATGGATTAATTTCTTAAATGTTAAAGGAAAACTTAAGATATTTAGAAGAAAATATAGGAGAATTATCTTTATGATTCAAGGATACGGAGTTTTTCAAACCATATATAAAAACACATTAATTATAAAAGACAAGATAGGTAAATTCTATTATATTGATATTAAGAACTTTTTATCAGAATAAATCTGTAATCTATCATTAATAAATCTGTAATAGGTATTTTAACTATAATCTATAAGATCTATAAAAAAAGATATTTTAACAGAGATAAAACAGGAATATTATACTCGAGTGCATTAGGGAAATTAAAATTAAGATATCACATGATACTTTTTTATTGAGGTAACATTGGTTTATAATATTATATAAATTTCAGGTGTACATCGTTATATTTCGATTTCCATGTAGATTACATCGTGTTCACCAACCAAAGACTAATTACCATCCGTCACCATACACTCACAGGATACTATTTATATCCACTAGAACTAGGTTGTCAAAAACTCTGAGGCCAAAGTGGACTTCCTCATACTCTCTCCTCCTAAAAGTCTATCATTCTTCCTAGAAACCTACACAAGGAGATAAGATGAGTCTTCTGAGTAGACACTTAACTAACTTGTTTCCTGGAGGAACAGAGTCTGCCTCCAACTCGGGTGAGTACAGACAGCAGCCTCTGATGCATTAACTGTACCCGATAGAGGACACATTTTCACAATATTAGTCACCCTCCTCACTTCAAGAGAAGTATCTGCCATGGAGAGAATGGAAAAACGTTCATTCTAATACATTAGAGACTGTGGTCTGATTTTATGAGTTGAGTTATAAAAGGGAATAATGGTATGTCTTCTCATATGTGTGTGTGTGTGTCTGTCTCTCTTTTTTTTCTTTTAACATTTCTCTCCTTGGTACTTCCTGGCAGAGATAAGCCTCTAAGAGAATATGATTTTAAGGCATCATGATACCATACACATTCCACTCTATGATTTACTGGAAACCAACAGGGGCTCTCTCAGGATTAAATGAGACATTATAGAGAAAGAAGCTCCAATGCTTTTAGCTATGTGAGTGTTAGAGGAAACAAGCCAGTGAGCAGTGAGAAATATGTGTGTACATGCATGTGTAATCAGTGAAGAGAAAGGGAAAGGGCTGCCACTTTTGAGTCAATTATTTGAAGAAGATAATTTAAGGTAGCTCTTCTGCAAACTTTTTAGGAACGATTCTCCTAAGATGATGCACGTGATAAAATGACTCATTTTCCAGTTGGTTGTTTTGATAGCGTAGAGTCAGAGCCAGTAAGTTACAACTTAATGCAGAAATCATCAGAAGGGCAGTAATTTTTAAAGAAAATTCTCCTTTGATAATTTTTCCTCTGCTCTGGCATGTCCGCACCCTTGATTTCCTGTTCTTAGGTACTTAATATGAAATTATTTGAAGCGTTTAACTTCAACCTTCCTTCCTTCAGTCTTATAATTGAAGTTATTTTACTCTTAGAAAAACCATCTATTATAAAAAGCGATTATATTTTACATGAGGACTGTAATGTAGAGAGGGGGAAATGGATGGATCAAATTAGGAAAGGAAGACTGATTGAGATTTAAATTAAAAATGAAATATAAATGACATAAAAGTGATGCATTTTCTAGATTCTATACTTTATATTTGAAGAGAGCTTTTAGTGCTCTGGCTACTCCTGTAATTGCTGAAAAGGATATGTCCATTTAGAGCTTTAAAAGGGTAGACTGCCTTTTCAAATGTATTTTTTTCCAGCTAAGTTAATATCCATTTTATATCTCTTGGATTGCTTTAGATGACTCTCCTCCAAAGGTATCTATTTTGTGGTCCTAGATAATATTTTGTGTTAATCCAGACTACATTGCAATATTTATCTAGTCAGTTTTCCCAATCAAAATAACCGTTTATAATACAGTAAACATTCGCTTACTGTATTTAATATTATATGACTCTATGTGACAATGACTTTATTTGGACCAAGAGGAAAAAGTTATTCAGCTACAAATATATGGCAGATTGTATTTTGCTAAAATGACTAGAATCTTGATCCATCTCCTCCAAGAGACTGAGTCTATTTACACTCCCCTTGAACCTGGGAAAATGGGCAGGGAGGGGCTTTGTGTTTGCCTCCCTGAATGGAATGAAGTAGAAATGATGCTGTGTGTCTTCTGAAGCTAGGACCTAAAAGGAGATATGGCTTCTGTCAGACTCTCTTTGCCTTGGGACACAAGTCTTTGGAACCCGGAACTAGCTGACATATAAGAAGCCTAGCTACCTTGAAGCTAAGATGCTTGAGAGACCTTGTGGAGCATCCACATAGGGATAGAGAAGCCAAAGGAGCCTCATCTGTTGCAGCCCTCAGCTGTTCAGTTTTTCCAAGCCCAGGCACCAGACATGTGAGGGAACATGCCTTCATATGATTCCACGCCCTGGCCTTTAAACCAAGCCAGCTGATGCTGTGTGGAGCAGAGACAAGTTGTCCCTGCCAAGCCCTGCCTACACTGCAGATTTGTGAGCAAACTAAATATTTCCAGCCACCAGCTTCTGGAGTGGTTGATTACACACCAATTGATGACTGGAAAAAAACTGTTGAATTTCAGAGACATTCATTTATGTTTTGTATCTCAAAGAAGAAATCATGAGACCTCTTCGGAAAGCCATGACCCTCATGAGATATATAGATTCTGAAAGACAGCCTCTCGACCCATTATGTGGGAAACTTGCAGGAAAGTGAAGAGAAAGGAACTGGAGTCTGTCTTCCTACAAACAATTTTTCACTACTTTCCGCTCAAATTGTATCCCAAATATTTTCCATATTATGTGAAAAAAATTTGTTTCAGTCTATAGATGTAAACCATGGCAAAATAAATAAAAACAAATAATGAGAGAATTTTTCCCCCTAAAAATATAAATGCAGGAACTGGATAGATAAATGTAGTAAACATCAAAAGAGGAATATGTCAGTAGACAGGAGGCCAATCAGGTAAGGGACTCAAAGCTCAGTTGCAGCTCAGGAGTGGTAAGGACCCATCAAAGAGAGAGATAAGTCAAAGGAGATCCATAACTGTAAATCTTGCGAGGTAAAGCTACTAGGACTTACAAAGATTTTGAGGGTTGTTCACAAAATGTGGAACTAGCCAAAGAAATTGACATGGAGTGGCTAGATAGGTTCAAGGAAAAGCACTATGAGGCAATGTCACAGAAGCCAGTAAATGTGATCAATTTAATACTACTTTGATATTGAGATCATAGAAGTATCCATTGGATTTTGTCAACTTGACCTGTACAGAAACAGTTTCAACAATGATGGGACTATAAGCCAGAATGGAACTAATGGCACAAAATTGGAAACTGTAATGTAGACTAACAAAGAAATCTCTTTGAGTTCTGAGGTAGTTAGATTAGAAATGTAGAAATAGGAGCTGGCCCTGTGGCCAAGTGGTTAAGTTCTTGCACGCCACTTCAGCGGCCCAGTGTTTCGCTGGTTTGGATCCTGGGTGCAGACATGGTACCACTCATCAGGCCATGCTGAAGCAGCATCCCACACAGCACAACCAGAGGCACTCACAACTAGAATATACAACTATGTACTGGGGGGGTTGGGGGAGAAGAAGAACAAGGGGAAAAAAAGAAATATAGAAATATCTTTATTTAGTGTGGCACCTCCTTTCTTACTCACCTGTACTTTGGATTTGAAAAATGAGTAAGAGAAGAAATTAAGAATATGTGAGAGGAAAACAGGGAGTAAAAAAGAAAGGGAAAGAGACTGGTAATAGGTTACACATTCTCAGAACTTGAGCAGATGAAAATCCACTCTCCTACTTCCTCTCTCTCCCCACTCCAGCACTGAAATATCCCAGACTGTAACTCGGCATTCATCGGCAGAGCATTTACTTCATCTTCTTAAGCAAGTTTAGCTGAGAGAACTCATTTGAAGTTCATGTGAGTCCTTCCAAAATTCAAGGAAAAAATGTTTTTTAAAAGCCAACAATCTGTATTAGAATGTATATATACTTATAAAAAAAAATCACAGAATGCCACTGTGTAGCTAATGGCTTCATCTGTGATTCCAGAATGGCAATTGCATTGTGTGAATATTTAAAAGTAAGGCATTCTGCTAGCTCATGCCAAAATATATAAATCATTTGGAGATAGAATGTTGAATGGATTTAAACTTGATAGATTTAGACATATGTTTCTAATGGATTGTTCAACCTAATCCTATTTAATGTAACTCTTGAATGTTGCTTGAATATGACCACGTGCAGTGATTTCTAGAATATATCATATACCTCTTCCCAACCCCACCCTCACTGCCCCCTATACCTAAATGCCAACTCCACACAGTTCCAAATCTTGAGCATAATATACAAGAGCCCCAAGGACCTTTCCAGTTTTATGTCCTGTTGCTACATACTGTACAGCGTTGCAGTCCCTTATGCTTATCACCAGTAGTAAAGCACAGCTTTCTTTTTTGCAACATGTGCCACAGAGCCTCACTCTTATAAAATACTTCACAAAAAACAAAAAAGGTTATGTAGTTTTAAAAAAGAGAAATATCACTTGTTATATTTTGTTTCTGTAAATTCACACTGTATTTAAATTTTCCAAAAAGCTTAAATTAACATTACTCAAAACTTTCACACTACGAACATTTTTAAGTACTCCTTAGCTCTGGGAAATGCTGATTTAGCAGCGCTCCCCCCAAAAAAATAAAAGAGTTATCTCATACATTAGTATTTAAATTGTTGAATGGCACTGAAAAATCTTTTCAAGATTATTTGTAAAAGAATTATCAGAAGGGATGATTTTGTGGAGATCACAAATGTGTATCAACAGGATAACTTTTTAAAACTTTTTAAAAGTTGCTGTAATATGCAAATAGGTACTCATAGCTTCAGTTAACATTTTCAGCAAGAATGCCAAATACAGATTCAAAAATGGGCTGTGTCTCAAATCACTTAGATGAAGCATTGAGTATGTGCTCTAGAACACTGTGCTAGAGGACACAGAAAAGGGATCAAGGTGATGGGAGGACACTGATGCTGGAGTTGACTTTGAAGCATTTTCGTAAGATTATTTCATTAAACGTGAGTGGAATAAAGAAATGTTTGAAAATATTATATTATTTATATATGACATTTAAATATGTAACTGAATTAATAAAATCACAGATTATAAATAGATATTTGACCTCTCTATATATATCTCCCTGAGGCTTTATATTTAAATTGACTAAAATATTTATAAATGAATGTATGCGTGTGTGTGTGTGTATGTGTGTGATTGGAATAATGGGGGATTAATTTATATTTGCATTTATACAGTATACTTCAATATTCACTGCTTTTAGGAAGTTCTCTCTGAACTTCTTTCTTCCTTTTCCTTGTCTCTTTACTGGGATCTCTGAGTTTACGTATGTGCATAAATACAGATTCCTGAATTTTACATCTCTCCTCTCTCCCTATCCAGATACTTAGGTTTATGTATATTTAGACCCGCCACTGGAGGACAAGCATGGTATCTCATGGACTATTTATTTCCAAGGATTATTACAGTGCCAGGCATAATACTAAGTGAATGTTTGTTAAATTAATTAATAATATTATTTTCAAATTAACTAATAGATTAACTCCAGATTTCACTTTCTTCTTTTGTTTCAAATCAGGTTGAGAGCATACATGATTTATTCAGTAAGTCAGTTCACCATGCTAAAGACTTTGAAATTTCTAAGATGAAAGATGAAAGGTAGTATAAAAGAGCCTTGGAGTTGAGAATAATCATTTACCCTACAAACTTTCACTAGTTCTTTTGATACATCCCAGTTTCAGAGAAATAATAACAGTGAGTTGTTTTTTTTAATATCGGTACAACTCCGAGCCTGTGAAGGATATAAACATTTCTTTTTCCATTTCTATGAAAATATTTTTGCCACAAACCCAGTTTTCGTTGGGTACATATTATATTCTTCCAGATCCTCAATAGGAATCATGTTGTGTCATTGTTTAAAACTTTCAAATTTATTGTTCTCTGCTAATTTAGTAAATTTCAAAATAATT
This sequence comes from Equus asinus, assembly GCF_041296235.1. Classification (NCBI taxonomy): domain Eukaryota; kingdom Metazoa; phylum Chordata; class Mammalia; order Perissodactyla; family Equidae; genus Equus; species Equus asinus. The sequence goes on along the minus strand of NC_091820.1, from coordinate 21,102,432 downwards.
ATTTACTAAAAGTTGGTTGAGGTTAAAAAAAACTGTTAGCCCTTTCACTCTGTCAATTTATATATTATAAAGGTTATGATTAAGATTTTAGCATGTGGAAAGAGCTGTACTAACTGTACTAACCAATAATTTATGTAATTTATGAGCTTGATTCAGGCATTGAATTTAGTGACTATAAAAAGGAAAATAAAGCTTCAGAGAAGTATTGTAAATGGTCGGTTCATAGTCTATATAAATCAGCCAGGTATAAAGCATTATAAATATTTAAACTTTTGTAGTATAACCAGCTCTATTATCTAAAAACACGATCATAAAATTGAATACTTTCCTTGAATTCAAATAAGAAATCTACTAAGATATTTACAATTCTTTGGGTAAATTGGGAAAGCAAATAACAAAGCAATTTCCATAAATTTCACCATTAAAAGATATCATATTGTTCATTTAGATGCTTAATTTTACAAAAGATATAATTTTATTGCTTAAGCACAACTTTTCTGGATTTTGAATGTCTTTATTGACTAATAGTTTCATAACCCTAGGAACTTTACTTCAAATCTTCAAATTATTTTATTTCAATTCATCAAGAACATTATTATACTCATCTAATATTTTAAAGTATTTCTTTACCAATAACTGATTTATACTTAGATTGTTAGATTCTCTTGAAAACAATAACTGAAAATAATTAGTATTCATAACCCTTAGCGAAGAGTCAGGAAATAAATAAAGACACTGAAGTTTCCATCAGAATTTAATTAAATTTAGCAAGTTATAGCTTGGTGCTTTTCAGCATATAAAAAAGAGTCCACAAATCTCATCTTAATTACTTCCTCTCTCCCCTCTATGATGATTCGATCACTTGTTACAAAACCATGTCTCCAAGTATCAGTCATTAAGTTTTGACATAAATGAATTAAAATTTGTATTGTGTTGTGATATTTTTCCTTGCTATTGGTACAGAAGTATTGGTGGAGGGGAATGGTCACTCCCTTGTCCCTGCCTTGTCCCTCCCTCCTCTGAAACTGTATCATTTTATTCTTTAGTAAAGTTATCCATCTTTTTGCATATTATGCAGCCCAAATTTAATACATTGCCTTGACACCTGGTTTGTGTTCTTCCAAAAACAAAACAAAACAAAAAATACTGTGTTTTACCAACAGATTGTAATATCAACTTCCTTAGACACATTCAGTTGACATCTGTGACATTGTGAAGAAAGAAAAAAAAATTGTGTTCCACAATTACATGTTAATAAGCCCTTAGTATTTCTTTTCTATTTATGTAAAGTAGGTTTAAAATTGTAGACATCTAGCTAAAGGCCAGGTCTTCAGCGTTCAATAGTGCGGCAGCTCCCCCTATAGGAGATTTGGAACTATATGTTCATCAGCTAATTCAGAAAAGGCAAAGCAATTTTTTTTCCTAAGCACCTTAAGTGTTTGATCATTTTACTCGGTTATTCATTGATTTATTTTTTAGCAATATATATCTTTAAAATTATTTTCCTTTTAAAGTGGAGGAAGAAGGGGGGAGGGGGAGGAGGAGAAGGAAGAGAGAGAATGAGAATAGTGTGAGCGGACTGATGCCAAAAGCTTTTAAGAAATAATTTCATATATGTAGTCCATAACAAGAGAAATCTAAATAAAAAGTGATATCTATGAAATATATTCTTTTTTACTTGTTTCTGTCTAATTTATTTTATTCATCAAAATTATGTGTAAGTGTACATGGACAATGAGCAAGCTACAACTTCATGTACATAAATGTTTGGTCCAAGAGTCTATAAATATAGTAATGCTAGATACTGATTACTACAAATCTCTTATGAATGGATTTAAATGTCAGAATGTTTTTGGTAAATGTAACATATATCTTAGACAAATTAGAAAATTAAATTGTGAATTGGAGAAAAGTTTAAATTAGCACAAATAACCAGCTTTAGAAATGCAATATTACACTTCTAGCTCAAACACATAAGACGAAAATTTTGAAATTATTGCCAAGTAATAATTTTATCGGACAAGATTAATTGTATAATTAGCATTTGTTTCTTATTTGACATGATGGCAATAAGATATCAAAGACGTTTCTTCTCTCATAGGAGTCAGTCATCCTGAAATCTTGCATGATATTTACTGGCTTGGTAAGCAGTGTAAAAGCCCAGCTCAGTTCACTATAGCACAGTTCAAATTATCTAGTTTCCAATGACTGAGGTTCTAATGAATGAGGATTGTTGTGTAATAATATTATGTTGTGTCCCTCAAAGTAATTTTGCTTCATCAGGAAAATAAAATATTTTATTAAAAAGTATTAGTAATTATGTATTCAACCTCTTAACCTAGTCCACATGCCTTATGAATACCTATGCATGATATCATTTCAGAACTATCTCAGTTCAGGTACCAATTACTCACTCTTTCATTACCATAATAAGTAAAGTGATGAAGAGTTAGTGCCACCTCAATTCGAATATGTAGTTCAAATAAAGTAGGTATAAAAATCATATTTTCACGAATTGATGTCACTTTTCTTTGATATGTCTGGGTCACGATCACTGTCTGTGCTTTATTTGCAAACATCCATGGCAGTGATAAGATATGGAAAGGCAGTGTATAGTATCTATGGTTGTTTTTCCAACTTCTCTTAGTTGTGTATATGTATGTGGATATGGATTAACAAATATTTCTGTATGGTCAAACATGTTAGCTTCTGAGAAACCCTTCTGGATAGGCTTTGCTAAGAGAGACAGTGGAATGATAGTTCAAATTATATAAGGCTATACTTTATCAAACATGTCTGCCAAGGCAACACTAGGAACAGCAGAGAATGGCCATGTTCCCCTTGCAGCAACAGGTCATTACACATAGGAACTCACCACCAGACTGAAATATTTTTGAGGTCCCATGTCTGATCAAAGAGACTTTAGATTCTATTCAATAATATATATATTAGTTTAAAAATTATTATAATTAAATTATTTGATTTTCTTCCCCCCAAGATATCAAGTAGAATGAACATCCACAGAAGATGCATCATACTTCTCGAGCTTTATGTTCGTTTGGCACTCCCAGAGATGTCTCTATGAAGTTCCAATGTGAGAAGTATGGGCAAAATAATACCCCTTCTATGTACTTCACTTCTATCTGGTAATGGGGGACTCATAAATTAGGTTAAAGTGTGTATTTGACTTTGAGAAAACCCTTCCAAAGTCCTTCGTTCTCTGCTCTTAGAAATTTTGTGTTCTGAAACACAAAGCAAAATCTTTGCTCTGAAGAAGAAGAAGCTTGGCCCAAATTGCTTCACAATATGCTTCCATATCTTCTTATTACTTGCTATATACTGCAGAAGAATAATCCACTATCATTCATGAAATCATTTACTCCTTTCATAAAGTAGGGACGGGGACAAAAGTGTTCTATTAAACTGCCTCCATTGTAGAATAATGGCAAAAAGTTCTCCTGCCTGACCTCTTCAGAAAACTCGTTACCAAAAATATCATTTTGGTCCAAAGCAATGTGACCATTTAGATAATTCCACCTTTACTATGTACATCAGCCAGTTCTTCAGGGTTATATAAATATGATGAGGATATTTCAGTTTGAAGAGACAGTCAAAATCAATCTTAAAGCAAATACTGAAACACTACTGATATTAGTGAAAACATTTAGTCAATTAGATATTCTCAAGGTTTACTGTAACCTTTCAGTGATAACAATAATTATTGCATCATTTTGGCAACAACCCATCACCAGCCATATAGCCATTATTTGACTTTAAATTATGTCGTTATTAACGATATTTAATTAATTAAAACTTAATTAATTAAAAAATTTTAGGTCTTTTCCCCACCTAAGCTAAATGGCATAAATAAAAGAAAGATGAGATAATTGTAGGAAATGTAGACTCTGAGAGGTATTCTGCAACAATGCAGGAACAAAGACAAACGTGTTTTGTCAGCCACGTTGAGACATAAATGGTCATATCCTTAGAAATGCAAACTAGGAGTAAGATGGGCAACTTGGAAACTTTCCACATTTTCTCAGAACAGACTGTTTCAATGAAGATTTTTAGTCAGGTAAACATGAAACAGATTAAATACCCGAAGAAAGCAATTAAAGAAAGCACATGTAAATAAACCGGGCAATAACTTGGATTTGAAACCAATGAAAAGTCAAGTATCCATTCCCCAAAGCATGCAGTTACACAGATGGGGATAATAGTAGGAGAGGGACTGAGTAAGGAGGGAAGCAATTTGAACATATGGTGTTCTTAAAGGTTCATGTGAATTGGAGAGGAAGGAACATTTGGGCTGTAAAGGAGACTAACAGATCACCAACATAATTGGCTGGCTAATGGGATATCTTTGAACAAAGGAATCATGATCATTATACCTACAGGATATTATGCATGATAAACAAATAATCCTGTAATGCACAGAGACGCCTGTTCCTTTTTTTTTTTTTTTTTTTTAGAAGAGGAGAATAGAGTAAGTCCCTGGAAGCTCTTATAGTAGAAGACATTATCATTCAGTGCGGAGAGGTAGTGCCATAGTAAACATCACCTTATGGTGACTGGACACTACCAGAAAGCAGATTGGGAACAGAAAGAAGTTTGTGGGTTATCACAGAGAAGACTGGTTATGTATAACACGTTTTGCTTTACTACATGTGTTCAAAGCTCACCACTACTTGTAAGTGCAGATGGAGGGGAAGCTAGTATTTGTTGACTGTCTACTCTGTGCACGGTTCTCTAGGAATAGGAATCTCATTTAAGTCTGAAAACATCCTTATAGTGGAGATATTATTATTGCGATTTTGTATATAAAACAACTGAGATTTAGAGGGACAAATTAATTTACCTCAGGACTCTCATCTAATAATTGTGAAAACATGGATTTGACTCAAAACTGTCTCCCAAGCCTGCCCTCTTTCCTCTGCATCCTTATCCTTAATAAATAAAATTTGTGGGCCACCCGTGATAACTCATCACTCATATGCACATGACCTTTACATCATTATAATGCTCTTTTTCAGCAAGATGAAACATGGTCTTAGGATCCTCTCTTTCAGTGTGCCCAATACAGCTGGAATTGACAACTTTTGCTACATGAAATTAATTTATCAAGTAGAGAGAAAGCAATGCTCTATCCTTGAAAATAGAAGTTTTCAGACGATGGTATGTGGTTTTAAAGGAAACAAAAATCGTAGGCACCAGATAAAAGTTTGCAAGTATAATTTCTTCTGGTTCCCTTCATGTTACTTAAATGTTCTCATTTATTACAATTCAGTCAGTATTCAGTATGTCTTCCTTTTCTTTCAAATTTGCACCTAACTTCCTTGAGATTCCTTGCTTTTAAGATTAGTGTCAACTCACCATAGTGGCTCAGGGAGATTCCTCTACTCAGGGACGAATTTATCGTGAAGGTCATAAAGGGAAAGCTTCAGAAACTGTCACTTACATCGGCTTCTCTCTGGGACCTAGGATTTTTTTTTTAAAGATTTTATTTTTTTCCTTTTTCTCCCCAAAGCCCCCGGGTACATACTTGTATATTCTTTGTTGTGGGTCCTTCTAGTTGTGGGATGTGGGACGCTGCCTCAGCATGGTTTGATGAGCAGTGCCATGTCCGCACCCAGGATTCGAAGCAACGAAAGACTGGGCCTCCTGCAGCGGGGCACGCAAACTTAAACACTCGGCCACGGGGCCAGCCCCTGGGACCTAGGATTTTTGATGTTGTGGTGTGTAGGAGCTTTCATAAATTTGCAACTTTTTATTTCCTTTCTTTTTCTAAATATTAACTTTTTGTACTTAAGTTTGTATTTGTTACTGAAGATATATTTTCATAAAAGAGAACTCCCCAAACTGTATAAGCCTCAAGCTCTACAAAACCTAAGTACCCCTTCCTCTTCTAGCAATAAAACAGCAGTTACCTTAAAACTGACATGATTTATTTTGAAAGCCCAGTTTCCACATTTTTCGTATCTTTTTGGCATTTAAAATTTGCGATGTCAGATGAGAAAAATTCTGTTCTGCTATGACAGCTAAAATTATTTTGGGGTGGGTTTTGCCTTTACTCCTGTTAACTATAATGGATTGAGACAATATAAATATTAAAGGAGATATTGCTACTATTGCTACTTTTTTGACAGTGGAGTGGAACTAAGATTAGAAGGATCAAGATATACTATTTAGAATAGTGAGAATACTTTATGAAGCATACTCTAATCCCTAACTGTACATACTGGCTTGAGATTTATTTGTGTATTTATTGATTGATTTTTTATTTTCTTCACAAATATATAAGCCCTATGAGGAGAGGAAACTCTGTCCACTTGTTCTCCAGAGCATCTCCACCACTTAGGATGGCCTGGCACATGGTAAATGTGAAATAAATGTTTGATAAATGAATGACTGACTGAATAAATGAATGGCACGTGCTAAGAATCCCAAAATATACTGATAACTGGAAGTCATCGCTAAAAAAAGGACCCGATTGATCAAGCTGAGTCTTCCAGAAGTATTCACGCATTCACAAAATTATACTAATTTTTACTCAACACTCATCATTTCTATACACCAAGTTTCAGCCAGATGTTATTTAAAGTATCTGAATTATAGACCCTTGAAAGCCGGGGTTTGTAATGGAAATGCTGACAGCCACTTAACCAGATAATAGCACTAGTTCACTTGGTGTGTATATATAGTGTCACTGCTAATATGGCTCTGCCATCTGTTCTATCTGAGAGTTGCAAAAGATTTGAGCTTCAAACTACCGGTTTTTTTAAAAAACCTGCCAGATAAATCGGATCCTAAAAGGTGAAATAATGAAATGACACTTTAATGCTTTAATTACATTGCTTTGGTGACTACCTAAGTGCCAATAGTGCGCCATGAAAGGGATGATTGGAAAACGGCATGTCACCTTGAACACCATCAGGCATTTCTGTTTTACAATTCTGTTCCTGCTAGGCAAGGTAGGAGAACATTTTGCACTCCTTATGATTTTTTTTAACAGCCTAATAGTGCAGGTGTGTGGTCAACAATGTATGGTGAAAATACGTTTTTTAAGTGCCTAATGGCTGTGCCTCTGCTAACTCTTAACTTGAAGAGAAAGGTCAAAGAAACTCCAGATGGCCATCACGAACTCTGCAGAAATGGCTTTCTCTAATTAATGACACTTGACAAGTGTTTTTTCCCCCAGAATGTAGGCTTTACAGACACCAGAAATTAACTCTTAACACCTGTGTTACCAGGGGCTGGCAGCCTGGGAGAAATTCCCTTATGCCTTTCAGCTGAATGCCTGGGAGAGTCGTTCATTTCCCCTCCCAACCCTCTAGCTGTTTGATAACAAAAATAATGACAAATACACCTATTGGACAAATTCAGAGGTCGGAAGGCAAGAATTCCCTTTTTCTTACAATAACTGTTGAATATCAGATGGACATAGATTTCTGCTACAATAGCAACGCCCATCTGCTTGAGCTGACCAACGTACGTAGCCATAGATGGAAAGCTAGTTTTTAGGAAGCACTTCTAGTGGTCTCCTCACAATCTGTTTATAGTTTCCTGGACAGCCTAAACTTGACTCTCACTAAAAACTTCTCCATCTCCTGCTACAGCCTTCTACTCTGTTCTTCTACTGCACATTTCTCACAATTTCTTAAGAACCAGTATGCTGGCAAGCGTGCAAGTGTCTTTTGTTCTCCCTTACCTTTCATTAATTTCTCCACTTCCAGATGTTCACTCTGAAAATTGCAAAGTGGAGTTCCAGGAAGAGCAAATAGGGCAGGAAGAAACAGATGAAGGTAGAGTTCACAATTTTGAGGAACATTTGCCGTTTTTGAACATTTTATTATGATTCAGGAAAAGCTTATGAAACTTAAAGCACTTTCCTAGCATACTAATGTCTGTGGTAGAAACAGGAAAAAGTATCAAATGCTATGGACAATGTGAATTAAAATAAAATTAAGGAAATAATAGGAAATATGTTATCTCGTCATTCATTAAGTCATTCATTCATCAAGTATTTATTTCACATTTACTATGTGCTAGTCCCTGTTCTAAGTAATGGAGATACTTTGAAGAACAGACAAAATTCTTTCTCTTCATAGGGCTTATATATTTGTAAAGAAGATAGCAGATAAACAAATACATATACAAACACATAAAACTCAAGCCAATATAAACAGTTAAAGATTAGGATATGTGTCATAAAGTATTCCCAGTATTTTAAATAGTGTTTCTTGATCCTTCTAATCTTATTTTCATCCCACTGTCAAGTGAAATTCACCTAATTAAATGAAATCAACAATATACAGCGGTGAGAAAGTATTTGTCTGGCAAAGTGGTGTGCTGTCCTAGAAAAATTATAATTTTGGGATTATGTAGTCTGGTGTTCCTGGTTTACTACTAATTGTCTATGTAACTGGGCAAGTTCCTTAATTTCTCCTATGATCAGTTTTGTCACCTGTAAAATGATGCTAATAATAGTGCTTCCTGTGTGTTATTATTAAAAGTTAATGAAGTAATGCATATAGAATATTCAGAAAAGCGACACCTAGTAAGCACTTAGTAAAATTTAGACATTTTTTGTTGTGGTTTAAATTAAAAAGAAATAAAAGAAATAAAACGTCCTTGTGTCAAAAAAACCTTCACAAGAATTGTTTGATATTAAATAACTACCAAAACATTTTACTCGCATAGTAATGATTATGTTTAGGAGTAACTTGAAGTCAAACCTGTTTTCTTCAGCGGCTGCAGTGGCACTGTTTAAGCTGCCATCGACTAGCAAAGATTGCAATGAAAATGTGTGGACTCTGCTCAAGCTCTCTCTTTTTTCTGACAGGAGTCAACCCCCTGCTAACACTTGAATTGCAGTCTGAAGGAATAATCGTACCCAAAATCTGCTCAAGGAAATTCTGGTCTATAGGGCAGCAGCACACCAACCTTTGCTTTGACTTTGAAATTCCCCATGGGCAAACATAACGGACTTTCATATTTGAAAATGTACCAATTTGGAGGGGGAACTATTGTCCCCAATTTTAGCAATTTGAAACGTGGCTTTTGCTATCTATAGTGACTTTTTAGTTGCTTATTTCGTCTGACAGCTGTTGGCTCTATTACCAAAGTGTTCCTACAAACGCTAAACATGAGATCTACCCTCAACAAACGTTTAAGTGCACAATACAGCATTGTTAACTATATGCATGATACTGTACTGCAGAGCACTAGAACTTGTTCCTCTTGTAAAACTGGAACTTTATGCCCACTGAATAACAACTCCCCATTTCCCCCTCCTCCCAGCCCCTGGCAACCATCATTCTACTCTCTGTTTCTGTGAGTTTGACTATTCTGGATACCTCATATAAGTGGTCTTATACAGTATTTGTCCTTCTACGGCTGTCTTATTTTGCTTAGCATAATGTCTTCCAGGTCCATCCGTGTTACTGAAAATGGTAGCATTTCCTTCTTTTTAAAATACTGAATAATATTCCATTGTATATATATATACCATGTTTTCTTTATGCACTCATCCCCTGATGGACAGTTATGTTGTTTCCACCTCTTGGCTATTATGAATAATACAGCAATGAACCTGGGAGTGTAGATATCTCTTGAAGATTTAGATTTAAATTCTTTTGAATATATACCCAGATGTGGAATTGCTGGATCATATGGTAGTTCTATTTTTAATTTTTTGAGGAACCTCTATATTGTTTTGCATAGTGGCTGCACCAATTTACATTCCCGCCAATAGTACACAAGGGTACTCTGTTTGATATCTTGAAACTTTGGATCTGTTGCCTCATGAAGCAGTTTCAAAATGAAAACTAAGATGTAATGAAATTCGTGGGCAGCAGGTCTACTATCTGATCTTTCTTCCTTCCATCTGCCAAATCTCATCACAATCCAAACTCGGTCCTGAGAATGGCCTATTTATAATTTTTCTGTTTATAGCTATTTCATAATTATCCTTAGATTTTCAGACAGTAGTTATGAGGGAACAGAGAAGGGACTTGGCAATGAGAAAAATACCAGACCAGCCTCAGCTAACAGAAAAAAAGAGAAAGAAGGTTGGGGAATGTGTATGGAACACAGGGAAATGCTGCGTGAAATTCCTTCGTCTCCCAGTATGCCTTCTTAGTATAAACTTGAAGGAGGTTGGAAATTATTTCTCTAATAACTCAAACTGGTAATACTAATTTTTAGGATGCCCCAAGGCCCCTGGAGACATAGAAGAATCAATGGGAAACGACATGGTGTATCAGTTACCTTTTAGGTGAAGGGAGGAATGGGAGAGTTTGCTTTCAAAATTGCTCCGTTCTGCAAACATTGTCTCTATGGTTAGCTAAGGTTTGTATGAGACAGTACTTATCCTTGCTTTCAGAGCTCCCAGGAGAATTAAGCAGTAACTAGCTCAAAACACTCCCCTAACCCCAAGCCTTTCATATTAACTATTAAAGGATGATTCTGAGAAACCCATTTGAGCACATAGGTACACACAAATTAAAATCTGACTCTTGTTTTATCCTGTTTCTCTACCATTGATTGGTTTTATAACCATCCTTTCTCTCAGTATTTTACATTTTATTTAATTTTTAATGATTTTTAATTTTTTTGTACTTGATAATACATAAACAAGAAATTAAATTCAAAAGATACAGCAGCTGTACAAATGGTTTCCCTCCCACTCCTATTGCCTGGCCACTCAGTTCCCTTCTATTGAGGCAAACACTGTTCACAGTGTCTTTCGTTGTCTTCCAAAGACATGATCAACGTTCCCAATATATGTTCATATTCCTCTCTGAGAAAAGATGGCATACTAGAAACACTCCTCTGCACCTTTCTTTTTGTCTCAAAACTTTATCTGAGAAAGTATTTCAGGGGCCGGCCCGGTGGCACAGCGGTTAAGTGCATACGTTCTGCTTCAGCGGCTTGGGGTTCGCCAGTTCGGATCCTGGGTGCAGACATGGCATCGCTTGTCAAGCCATGCTGTGGTAGGTGTCCCACATAGAAAGTAAAGGAAGATGGGCACAGAACGGATGTTAGCTCAGGGCCAGTCTTCTTCAGCAAAAAGAGGAGGATTGGTAGCAGTTAGCTCAGGGCTAATCTTCCTCAAAAAAAAAAAAGTATTTCATTTCACAAAATATAGAGCTGCTTTGTTTAAACACAACATATAGTCCCATTGAACAAATGTACCATAATTTATATCTCCAGTCACTTATCAACATAAAGTTAGCTTCTTTGAATTTAGACACACTTATCTTAAAGTGCCATTCTGACTGATCTATTATCTCTACTTCTTCAGAGTATTCAGTCTTCCAACTTTTATAATGGCTTAGCTTCCCTAAATGCTTTATCAATTTTTACTGCACACTTTGGTTGGATTTTTATTTTTCTCTGATATTTCTTCTTGCCCTTGACTGTGGGAGCATTCCAGTGCAGCAGTTTTTGGTTATCTGTGTATATGCCAACAATGTTTGACCGATTATGTTAATTCCTTAACTTTGATTTCCTACCCTCAGAGATTGGTGTGAATGCAAACCCACTCCTATGCACAGCACAGGCTTATGTTTCTACTTTCTCTAGGGTAATTGTTTTTCTATCCAAGACGGTCCAAGGTGATTGGCCCAATTACCTGCCTTATCCTCCATCCAGGGCATGAGTTACCAGTTTCAATAAAGGGACAGCTCTTTCAGCCTCTCCACTTTAATATTAAGCAAGCATGGGATTACAGATGCCGTTATTCTGATAAATAACCTTTATCAGATTGAACAAGTTCCCTTCTATTCTTAGTTTGCTGAGATTTATTATTATCAGTTGAAAATTTCTTTTCTGTACCTGAAAAGATCATTTGATTTTTCTCCTATATTCTGTTAATGTGGTGAATTATATTGACTGATCTTCCAATATTGAGACAATCTTACATCCTTGCAATAAAAAAAACTTGTTTGTAATTCCTGTTTAGAAGAGGGCAGTGATGTGGCTATCTCATCCTGAAATTTTATTAGAAAGAGTGCTTTAAATTATGGATTCATTTTTAATACAAATAGATAATTATATGTGTGTATACAACTATTATTTTTTCAGAATGTTGGGGTTTTTCTCTTTGCCAAGTTGGGTAATTTGTGTTTTTCGGTGAATGTATACATTTCATTTCATCTAAAATTTCAAATTTAATGACATACAGTTGTTCGTAAGATTATCTTATTTTTAAGTGTCTCTATAGAGTATGTAGTGATGTGCCAGTGATTCCTAATAACGGTAATTGGTGCCTTTTGTCTTTTTTTATCATCATACTTCTGAGAGTTTACAAATTTCTGAGTATTTCTAAAGATCCAAATTTTGATTTTGTTGATTCTATTGTATGTTGATTTCTATTTTATTAATTTATTATGTATATTATCTGTTTTCTTAACTCTATGGGTTTAGTTTTTGGTTTGTTTGGGTTCATTTGTAGACAGAAGATTGAATCAATGAATTTCCACATTTTTTCACTTGAAATATATGAATTTAAGGCTATAGCTACTCTCTGAGAACAGCTTTAGCTACATTCCTCATGACTTTCTATGTCATGTTTTTATTGTCATTTGGTTAAAATATTTTCTAAGTATGATTACGATTCTTCTTCACCCCTGGATTATTTAGGAGTATATTACCTAATTTACAAACATTTAGGGATAGCCTTGCTTTATCATTGCTTCTGTTATTGGTTTTATTCTACTGTTGTCAGAGAAAATACTCAAACTATGTCAATCCTTTCAAAATTTTTGAGGTTTGCTTTATGACCCAGAATATGGTCAATTTGAGTATATGTTCCAAGAGTGCTTCAAACAATATATATTCAAGAAGTTGTTGGTTATAGAATTTTATATATGTCTACTGAGTAAGAACTATTAATCTTCTTCTGCATCCTTACTAATTTTTTTGTCTACTTTATCAATGACTGCAAAAGGTGCATTGAAAACTGTCACTATGCATGTTGATTGGTTTATTTCTCTTTCTGTCAGTTTTTGCTTTACCTATTTTGAATCTATGCTGTTAGATTCATATATATTTAGAACCGTATCTCCTGATAGAATGACTCTTCTATCATTGCCCAAAGTCCCTCTTTGCCTCTAGTAGTGAGTCTTGCCTTGAAGTCTACTTTGATCTAAATATTGTCACATCAACTTTCTTTTGAATAGTGTTTAAGTAGTTAATCTTCTTGTACTCTTTTACTTCCAATTTTTATATAACTACTTTTTTAAATTAAGATTTTATTTTTTAAAGCAGTTTTAGATGCACAGAAAAATTGAGGGGAAGGTACAGAGATTTTCCTTATAATCCCTACCCCAACACATATGTAGCCTCCTCATCATTAACATCACTCACCAGAATGGTACAGTGTTTACCAAGGATGATCCTACACTGAGGCATCATAATCACCTAAAGTCTGTAGTTTACATTACAGTTCACTCTTGGTGTTGCACCTTCTATGGGTTTGGACAAATGTGTAATGACATACATCCACCATTATGGTATTATACAGTGTATCTTCACTTCCCTAAAATTTCTCTGTTATCTGTCTATTCATCCCTCCCCCACAACCCCTGGCAACTACTAATCTTTTTACTCTCTCTACAGTTTTGCCTTTTCCGGAATGCCATATAGTTGGAATTATAAACTATGTAGGCTTCTCAGATTGACTCCTTTCACTTACTAATACACATCAAACGTTTCTCCATATCTTTTCTTGGCTTGCTATCTCATTTCTTTTTAGCATTGAATAATGTTCCATTGTTTGGATGTACCACAGTTTCCTTATCCATTCACCTACTGAAGGACATCTTGATTGCTTCCAAGTGAATAAAGCTGCTATAAACATCCATGTGCAGGTTTTTGTGTAGACATAAACTTTCAGCTCCTTTAGGTAAATACCAAGGAGTGTGATTGCTGGATTGTATGGTAAGAGTATATTTAGTTTTGTAAGAAACTGCCAAACTGTCTTTCCAAAGTGACTATAACCATTTTGCATTCCTATCAGCAATGAGTGAGAATTCCTGTTGCTCCACATCTTCACCAGCATTTGGTATTGTCAGTGTTTTGGATTTTGGCCATTCTAATAGGTGTGTAGGGGTATTTCATTATTGTTTTAATTTGCATTTCCCTGACAACATATGATGTGGAGCATCTTTTCATAGGCTTATATGCCATCTGTATATCTTCTTTGATGAGGTGTCTGTTGAGGTCTTTGGCTCATTTATTAATCTTGTTGTATGTTTTCTTATTGTTGAGTTTTAAGAGTTCTCTTTATATTTTAGATAATAGATGTGTCCTTTGCAAATTTTTTTTTCCACCTGTGGCTTATCTTCTCATTCTCCTGATATGGTTGGATTTTGACTTAAAAAGTTATTTTTACAATTTTTTTCACTAGTGATATTATTTAGTCCATTTTTTTCTCCTTTTTTCCCACGTATGGAAAGATGGGGATTTTTGTTTGTTTGTTTTTTATTCAGTTCCCCCTTCCTTTTAGCTTGTTAGTTATCCCTTTATCACTATTAATATTTTGGTGACATATTACAGTTGACTATAATTTAGTACTTTTTAAATTTCCAGATAATATTAGAAAGTTTGAACATTACATCTATATTTACTGCCTTCTCACCTTTTGCACTATTGTTGTATATTTTAATTTTACACATATTTAATGCCATAAGATATAATGAGCGTTGTTTATAATATCCTATATTAATTTATATGAAAATATCTATTAATCCTTTGCAGTTTTCTTCCTTTGTTCCTGCATTTCCAGGAACAAAGCCTTCTACCTCGGATGATTGTCCTTCTGCTTGAAGAAGTCCATTTGCATATATTATAGTGCAGTTCTGCTGATCATGAGCTCTCCCATTTCTTTTATTTATCTCAATCTAAATTTTGTCTTCATTGTGGAAGAATTTTTAAATGGATATAGAATTTTAGATTAGCAGTTATTTCTCTTTTTAAAATGGCATTCCATTGTTTCATGGCTTTCATAATTTCTGTTGAAAAATCAACTCTCAATCTTATTGTTTATTTGAAGGTACTATATCTTTTCATCTGCCTTCTTCAAGATTTCCTCTTTATATTTGATTTTCATCAGTAAACTATGATATACTTGGGTGCGACCCTGTGACCTAGTGGTTAAGTTCAGCATATTCTGCTTTGGCAGCCCAGGTTTGGTTCTTGGGTGCAGACCTACACCACTCATTGGCAGCCATGCCGTGGTGGTGTCCCACATACAAAATAGAGGAAGATTGGCAACAATGTTAGCTCAGGAAGAATCTTCCTCAGCAAAAAAAAAAAAAAAAAAACAATTATGATATACTTATTTGAGACTTTATTTATTTTATTTATATTTATCATACTTTGGGTTTTAGAATTTGCCGAAGTTGTGTTGTATTTACTTTTCTAGGTTCTCTCATCTCTGGACCTTGGCCCCTCACATCTTGGCTGCCTTGATAGATTTTACTCCAATTTTCATTTATGCAACTTCGTTTCCTCCTGAAATCTCTGATCTACAGCTTTCTACTTGGTCTCTCAGTCTTTGCTTTCTTTAGAATTGACATTTGGTACCCTCAATATTTACTCTCCCTCTTCCCTGTCTCACCTTTCTTGTACTCCTGCTTTTCAAACTCCCAAATTAGCTTCACCACAGGCTCTGTTGTCCAGTGAACCTGGACTAAGACAATTACTATCATGGTTAGCCAGTTTCTCTGTGGCTTTGTTCTGAAAATTTTGAAAATTCTTCTGGACACTATTGCCCATGCAGAGCACAGCTATCATTCCCTCTGAACACAGTCATATCTACTCGTCACTGAGACAGAAACAAACAAATTTATGGAAAAACAATTTACCAAAACATTTTGGTAAGAAAAATTTCCTCAAATGACCTATGCATGAAATAACTTTAAAAAAACCCAAAACTTAAAGCCAATTGGCATTTTCCTGACGACTTAAACTGCCAGTTCAGCAGAATAGAATGTCAATTTTAATAAGATTCAAGTGTCAATTTTATGTATAGAACTTTAAGATTAGGATGTCAATTTTATAGCTTAAACTGTCAAGGATATGTGAAAATTAGATGTAGATGAAGCATTGCTTTAGGGATTGACCCAGAAATGATTCCTGTGAAAGTGGCCAGATATTCACATTTGGATGGATAGGGGATTAAAAGTCTTGGACGTGAATTTGTGTATGTGTTCTTGCAAGTCTGCATAGGTCCATTGGGTGCATGCTGACACTTTTATAAAAATGTTCCATTTCAATTTTTAGAGCACCGCCTGTAAATTTACCCCTTTCTTTGGTCCCTTACACAATTAGACTGCTTCTTGGAAGTACTTTCCAGTTCTCCAACATACCTGGAAACATTTAAATTCCACAGATAGTGGCAAAGTAGCTGACACTTGAATCTCTGATACATCATTAACAGTATTATTATTCCAAATCATTGTCAAATTTTGCATTTCAAACTAAGCAAAATCTTGCATTAAGGGCCATATCTAGCCTGTTGTCAGATATGGTTGTCTACACCCTTTTGGAACTCTTAGAGTTTTTTGAGGTATTTAAAGTTGGGGTCCTTAATCTTTCAAATGTCACAAACTCTGTGGACTTCTGGTAATGTGTATATATGGTATCTCAGAATAACATTATTAAATATATAGGATTATAATGGAACCATTTAAAATGAATTCATCAAAATATTAAATTTATGATATAAGGCTATGTACATTTCTTTTTTAATGCTTTTCATAACAATATCTATTGGAATCTCTAATAATTATAGCAATTTTAAGTCATTATAACCATAAAAGACATTTTAAGAGATCTATGACAACTATAACATGATATAATAATATCGGGGACTTCTATTGTTACAAATCATAGTTACTGCTAATACTACTACTAAAAGGAAAAGATCAATTTCAGTTAGGCCTAGTGAACATATTTTTCCATCCAACTTTAGGGAATCCCCTGAATTCTATCCATGGAGACCTTGTGCTTCTGTGGACCCCAGATTAATTGCTAGTTTAAAGGGAAGCTATTCCTAGGATCCTAAAAACCCAAAAGAAGCATAATGTATGCTATTTACTAAAGGTAAAATACTAGGATTTTCTTAAATCTATAATGCTCTAGCCTCTAAACACTATAGCCACCTGATCTTTCCCGTGAGGCCTAGAATCATGTCCAGCCCTATGCTTGCTAGTCTGGTTTGAACATACGAGTCTCTTATAGTATATGTCAGATTTCCATTGCTTTGTTAACCCGAGAAACACACTCTCCCATAGGAAATGATGGAGAGGAGAGGAGGAAGTTTGCACAAGTATAAACTGGTCTACCATATGCCTGAACAAATCTGCCATATGTTGAAAGTAATATCCATGCTCCAAGACTGGCTATGATTGTACATTTGCTTCCAAGAACAATTCATGTTGTTGGCTTTGGTTTATAAAACCCTTATGAGTTGAGTCTTGGCTACTGTAGGTTATTTTTTTTTTCTTTCTACTCTTTGCCTTGATCTTCTCCTTATAGGAAAGTAAAAAACAAGTCTGGTTTTACTGTTGTTGATGATCTTGAAGATGTGCTTTAGCATTTTCGTGCTGCTTTATTTTTCTTTTTAATTCTATCATATTGTGGGTGTGTTTGTGTATGTAACAGTGGCTGTGAGTCTGTGAACAGAGGACATGCATCTTTTGTAACAAATGCCCTCTTTAGTCAGTCAATATTTACTGAGGAGTCATTACTTGGCCGAGTAATATTAGGTAGACTACTTTAAAATTACAAAATAAATTTAAGTCATTAAAATATTTTGACTATGCACATCAAATACAGTGATAGAAGTAGGGACACATAATGTAGCATATATTTCATACATTTTGATAAATTAACAAAGCATTATTATCCTGACTGTAAATGCAGCTCTTACTAAAATACAGTACAACAATGAAAGGGTTTGTTCAAGATATATATTTTGGATGTGTTAGCATGCTATGGTCATTGGGATGAAAATTTTAACACTTTTTTGCTTAATATATATTTGATACCTTCAATTCATTTTAATATGAGGCTCTCTGTTACTTATCTCTAACTGATGACTTGTTCATTTTA
Organism: Equus asinus; assembly: GCF_041296235.1. Taxonomy (NCBI): domain Eukaryota; kingdom Metazoa; phylum Chordata; class Mammalia; order Perissodactyla; family Equidae; genus Equus; species Equus asinus. The sequence goes on along the minus strand of NC_091820.1, from coordinate 21,084,309 downwards.
ATTAAACTGCAACTGTTTTCTCCTTCTGAACACAAGGACAAAGAGCAGGTCTTCTCTAAGTCAACGACCACTCATATCAACTCTGTTTCAATTGTCCTTTAAGTATAATCAACATAATCAGCTGCAACCATTATTCCTGAGAAATTGATACCCTCTTAGTTTGTGAATTCCAGTTGGTTTTTGGATGCTCTTAAATGAGGTGCTTTCAAAGAAACTTTTCTTTTTGTAAAATTTCCTCCAACACCAAATTAGGAGATTATTAGAAATTTGGCCTGAGAAAACCCTCAATCATCTTTTTGCTCCATTATATGTGAGTGTCAGTGTATTTGTGAGTGGAGAGGGATAGTGGTTGTTCAGTATAAGATGATGTTTACTTAGGTATCAGGAATGCTTTAGTCAAATACAGAGACAACACTAAGAAGATGAGAAGGTTCATTAAATGGCAGGACAGATTCAGGGACTAATGGGCAGATGTTGCTGCACAGAGTCTTGCAGGGTCTATACAAGACAGTGAGGAAAGATCAAAACAGCAGAACCAAAACACAGACTTAATTAGGCACCTGGTTTACACAGTACACTACTGAGCTCCTTTATGTTGTTATGTTATTGACTTGGAGCATAGCCGTCCTGCAGACTCTAAATCAAACCAGGGAAGCCAAGAATATTTAAGTAGAGCTTTTTGAAAATTGGAGAGGCTTCCAGAATATGGACTTAAGACTTCATTAATGTTCATGTGAAAATTATTTATGCTAACTACGTACAAATTTCACAATTGTATTCCTGCATATAAATGTTTCTGTATTATTTCCCAGAAGTTTACAGCTCTTTGACAAACCCTTAGGAGTGTTCTATAAATATGAATAAAGTGTTTCCTCAAAGTCAAAAGTCATATATATTTTTTCAAAACTAGATCTTTATTTTATTTCATTTTTATTTGTTTATGATACAGTAGTTCCATCATTTATTCTTATTTTAATGAGACTAATGGGCAGATGTTGGTGCACAGAGTCTTACAAGGTCCAGACAGGACAGTGAGGAAAGATAAAAACAGCTGAACCAAGGCACAGACTTAATATTTAATATTGAAGATAATGGTAGAATCACAATTAATTGTAGTAACTATAGTAACTTGCTACAATATTTACAAAGAAACATATCTAAAATGTTTTCTTCCTTAAAAATGACTGGGAAAATTGCCTGTTAAATATTGAAAGTTGTGATTTTAAGCTTACAGACTACTGTGCAGTGATAAACTTTTCCTTATTCCTCTTTTTATCTCTAGTATTATATAAAAAGGGAATCAATAAGTATAATAATGAATGAAAGAATTGTGCAATTCTTTCACTATAAAGTATACATCCTATGTCATAGTTTTAGGGTTTCATATAGCACCAAAGCCCGGGAGACCTCTATAGTCACACTGTATTTGAATATAGAGGGTGACATTTATCAACTGTAATCTTAGGAAATTTATTTGAATGATCTGTGGCTTCTTCAATTTCTCATCTGTATCATGGGAAAATATTTGAGCCCACTACAAAGAGTTATCATGAAACTCAAATTCTTGAAAATATATTAACATTCGGTAAGTATGAATGGTTACTGGTATTACTAATACACACTTTTTATATCAGTAATTGAGGGTCACGGGAACAAATGGAAACATCAATTTTAGTTCATAAAAGGTGTCATAAAACATGTTTTATCTTGATTTTTGAAAGCTGTTGCTGTTTTGTTGGTTTCTTTGTTTAAGCCTTCTAGGCTAAAATAACAAAACGTATTTTCAGTTGAAACGTATTTTGAAGCCCACCTAAATACAATCAAAATCTTAATTTGTGCTCAAAATTACTATTAGGCTCTTTTATATCAGCTAGAACAAAACTCTCCATAGATTTTTCAGAGGGTTTTTTTCCCCCCATAAAGTAAATGTTACAGTGAAAAGCCCTCTGGATTAAGATCTAGAGGAGATGGCCCTTAACTATTAACTCAACCACTGGTAGCTGGGGAATTTTGGAGGTGATTCAGTGTCCTCACTCCCAGCTAGTAAGTTGCAGAGCTGGCAGTAGATGGTAGAACCAGCTAATTCAACCTCCCAGGCCTGCTGCAATGTCGATGCTGAAAATGAAAGACATTTGAAATTTAAAATATGTATGCTAATATTTAGATTTAAGTTATTTAAAATGTCAACATGCCCCCCTGTTCTTCAGTTATATGTCACTTTTCTACACTGAGGTTGTTCAAGACATTTAAATCCTGTATTAAAATGTTAAGTTTTAAGTATATTGATTCCACAGGACAAAGTGAAGTCCTATGGCTTTCTTGTTTAAATATGATGGATTTTGTAGATCCAGAGTCACCTAACCGTTAATCAGTGAATTAGCTTGTCTTCTAAGAACTGAACATTTCTTAGATTTCAGAAGTGGATCTTAGAAGGCACTGTTAGTTTGGGTGATTGAGTTTGGATTTTTCTCCCTTTTTATTTTTTAATAATTTTCATTTTGATTTCAATTACATAGAAATACAATCCTTTGCTTATTTGCTTATTTTACTGAAATGTACAGACATACACCTTATATAAGAATAGCAATAGCCCATCACTCACTTTCTGGGATATTGTAATTAAGCTTCCATTAACCTCAGTACTTAAAGACAGAAGTCTCTGAAGTATTCTGTTTGACTTTGTTTTGATGGAGAAAAGACATACCTATTCTCTATGTTCAAAATAAAATACTCATTTTGTTAGCCCAAATCTTGTATTTTAGATTTTTTAAATGTTTTCAATTTTTATATAGTGGAATGTTAAAATATTAAAAATTCCTCAATCATAACATTAAAACTATTTATACTTGGGGAGTTTTGTTCATTTTAAATAAACTTTTAATTTTATAATGCTTTTATATTTACAGAAAAGTTCCAAAGATGGTACAGAGTTCCAAAATACCCCTAACCAAGTTTCTCTCTGTTAATGTATTATATTACTGTGTCATATTTGTGACAACTAATGAACCAATATCAATGCATTACTTTTTCAAACTTTTTAACTTTTAATTGTTTTTATTGTGATAAGAACACTTAAAAGAGAACTACCCTCATAATAAATTTTAAGTGCGCAGTACAATATTGTTAACTATATGCACAATGTTGTACAGCAGACCTCTACAGTTTATTCATCTTGCACAGCAAAATTTATATCCATTGAACAGCAACTACCAATTTCTCCCTCCCTCTAGCCCCTGGCAACCACCATTCTACTCTCTGCTTCTGTGAATTTGACTATTTTAGGTACCTCATGTAAGTGGAGTCATTCAGTACTTGTCCTTCTGTGACTGTTTTATTTCCCTTAGCGTAATGTTTTCCAGGTTCACCTATGTTGTTGCACATGGTGGGATTACCTTCTTTTTTAAAGGTGAATAATATTCCATCGTATGTGTATACTACATTTTCTTTACCCATGCGTCCGTCACTGGACATTTAGTTTGTTTCTACATCTTGGCTATTGTGAATAATGCTGCTCTGAAGCTGTGAGTGCAGATAGCTCTTCGAGATCCAGATTTCAATACTTTTGGATAAATACCCAGAAGTGGAATTGCTAGATCATATGGTAGTTCTACTTTTAATTTTTTAAGGAACTTCCACTCTGTTTTCCATAGTGGCTGCAACATTTATACTGTTATAAAGGATTAAAAGGATTATAAAAGAATTCCAATTTTTCCACATCATTGCCAATACTTATCTTTTGTTTCTTTTTTTGATAATATCCATCCTAACGGGTGTGAGGTGATATCTCATTCTGATTTTGATTTGCATTTCCCTGATGATTAGAGATGTTGAGCATTTTTTCATGTACCTGATGGTCATTTGTATGTCTTTTTTGGAGAAATAGCTATTCAAGTCCTTTAACCATTTCTCAGTTTGTTTTTTGTGTTTTTTGGCTATTGAGTTGTAGAAGTTATGTGTATATTTTGGATGTTAACCTCTTATTGAAGATATGGTTTGCAAATATATTCTCCCATTCCATAGCTTGCCTTTTTACTTTGATTATTTCCTTTGCTATGCAAAATCTTTTTAGTTTGATGTAATCACACTTGTCTATTTTTGCTTTTGGTGTCAGATCCAAAAAATCATTGACAAGACCAATGTCATAAAGTTTTCCCCTTAAGTATTCTTTTAGGAGTTTATAGTTTCAAGTCTTACATTTAAATTGTTATTCCATTTTTAGATGATTTTTGTGTAAAGTGAAAGATAAGGGTCCAATTTCATTCTTTTGCATGTAGATACCCAGTTTTTCGGCACTGTTTGTTGAAGATATTATCCTTTCTTCATTGCATATTCTTGGTGTCCTTGTCAAAGATCAGCTGACCATATATGTGTGGGGCTTTTTTTCTGAACTCTCTGTTCTATTCCATTGGTCTATATGTCTGTTTTTATAGCACTAACATACTGTTTTCATTACTGTCGCTTTGTAGCGTACTTTGAAATCAGAAAGTGTGGTGCCTCCAGTTTTGTTATTTCTCAAGATTTCTTTGGCTATTTGGGTCTTTTGTGGTTCCACATAAGTTTTAAGATTGCTTTTTTTTCATTAAAAAAATGCCCTGGGATTTTGATAGGGATTGCACTGAATCTGTAGTTCACTTTGGGTAGTATGGACATTTTAACAATATCACGTCTTCCAGTTCATGAGCTCGGATATCTTTCCATTTATTTGTGTCTTTAATTTCTTTCAGCAATGATTTGTAGTTTTCAGGATACATGTCTTTCACCTCCTTGGTTAAGTTTATTCCTAAGTATTTTAGTCTTTTTCATGCTATTGTAAATGGGAATTTTTAATAATATCTTTTGGGGTTAGTTTGTTGTTAGTATATAGAAACACAATCGATTTTTGTATGTTGATTTTGTATCCTGCTGCTTTACTGGTTTCGTTTATTCATTCCAAATTTTGTGTGTGTGTGTGTGTGCGTGTTTGTTTTTTTTATGGAGTCTGGGCTTTTCTACATATAAAATCATGTCATCTTCAAACAGAGATCATTTAATTCTTTTTTTTCCAATTTGGGGACCTTTTATATGTTTCACTTACCCAATTACTCTGGCTGGGACTTCCAATACTATGTTGAATTCCTGTGGATAGAGTGGACATCCTAGTCTCATTCCTGATCTTAGAGGAAAATTCTCGTTTTTTTACCATTGAGTATGATGTTACCTGGGCCTTGTCACGTAAGGCCTTTGTTATGTTGAGGTAAATACTTTCTACACCAACATACTCTTCCTGTTGTGTTTGAAATTACTACATAAAATTTAACAGCAGCCCTAAATTTTTCAACACGTTTGAATGATACATCACATCATGTATCATTTAGTTTTATGCATTGCTTGTGTTACACTTGTGTGATGACATCAATATAGAGACCATTTATTTTTACATGATAATTCCATTATTAATTTATTTTTCTACAGTCTATTCTTTCTCTCTCTCTGCTCCAGTACATTGGAGCTTAACAATCAGGCTTTTTACTGTTGGTAGTGGATCAAAGAGAAGAATGTTAGTTTTTAAATAGAAGCTTTTTTTAAAACTACAAATTATTGGGCCTAGAAACTGTGGCAGCATACAAAACATTTAACTCACTTAAGAATTTCTTATGAAAGGTTTCCTTGTAATGTTTTACAGTGGTGTATACTACTAGAATATTATTTTGAATCAAGGTGCTAGTGAAAACATTATCTGGAGGAATCTACTACTTTCATGAAATAATATCAAACTTACTCTTGCATATTTTATTTTATTTTATTTTTTTAAGATTTTTTATTTTTTCCTTTTTCTCCCCAAAGCCCCCCGGTACACAGTCCCGCATTCTCCATTGTGGGTTCCTCTAGTTGTGGCATGCGGGACGCCGCCTCAGCGTGGCTTGATGAGCAGTGCCATGTCCGCGCCCAGGATTCGAACTAACGAAACACTGGGCCGCCTGCAGCGGAGCACGCGAACTTAACCACTCGGCCACGGGGCCAGCCTCTTTATTTTATTTTTTTTGAGGAAGATTAGCCCTGCACTAACTACTGCCAGCCCTCCTCTTTTTTGCTGAGGAAGCCTGGCCCTGAGCTGACATCTGTGCCCATCTCCCTCTACTTTTTTATATGTGGGACACCTACCACAGCATGGCGTGCCAAGAAGTGCCATGTACGCACCCGGGATCCAAATCGGCGAACCCCGGGCCACTGAGAAGCGGAACATGAGAACTTAACCACTGAGGCACCGGGCCGACCCCACTCTTGCATATCTTCTAATTATTTAAACATGCTTTCCAATCTTCCCTGACCTGGTATGTAACAAAATAATTCTAATAGATATTGCTGAACATGATGATGGGCACTGGGAAATGTAGTCATTTACATAGTTGTTACCAATTAATTAGATGTTACCCAAAAGGTAGAAATAGCCATATTTAACTGAATAGTTTAGTTATAATTATAAATATAAATTCATTAAGAAGATTCACTTCAGGGCCTGGCCTGGTGGTGCAGCGGTTAAGTTTGCACGTTCCACTTCTTGGCAGCCCGGGGTTCACTGGTTCGGATCCTGAGTACCGACATGGCACTGCTCGGCAAAAGCCATGCTGTGGTAGGCATCCCACATATAAAATAGAGGAAGATGGGCACGAATGTTAGCTCAGGGCGAGTCTTACTCAGCAAAAAGAGGAGGATTGGTGACAGATATTAGCTCAGGGCTAATCTTCCTAAAACAAAATAAGATTCAATTGAAAATTTTGACTTCTCTTCAATGTTTATAATAATGAGGATGATCCAATACCACTACATGTATATATATGTATATTTAATCACCAAAAATTCAATAAAATCATTGCTTTGTTATTTTTGGATTGACTGTCCGTGGACAGTTTTTGATGTCTAAAGAAGTCAAATATTTCAAAGGAACATTTAATGAACTGTTTTTTTTTAAATGAATTCTATCAATTGCTGAGTGATATAATTTTAGTAAGGCCTACTCATATATTCCTAGGAATAGAATTTTGAAATTTTTGTATTAGAGAAATGAGATAGAATAATTGACAAGTTCCATGCTTCACAGAATTGATGAAGGATAAGGAAAACTAATCTTTCATTATTTGTTCTAAATTTTAAAGTGTTAATACAACTATAGCATTGTCTCTATCAGAATTAGAATACTGGAATATGCATACAAGATAATGAAAAAGAATATGATCACTGTAATGATAGCAAATGTTTAGTTTCCAAATACATTTTTAAATATATAATATATAGTATCAATGCATAGGGTTATTTTCAGTTGGAATTGTGACTCTGTCTTCAGCAAAAAAATGTTTTTTACAAATCTATTTATATATTTATTACTTTTTACCAATTTATTATTTATTTATCTATTTATTTCACAGGGATATCATATAGATAACTGATGTTTATAACTCTGAAATTACAAAAAGCTCTTCATAACAGATACATATATATTTGTAAATATAACACATTACCTGTTATTGCATTAAAAATAGTGACAACGAAGAGATTTTAATTTTGGAGGGGTTATTTATATGCTTTCCTGAATAAAGAAAAGAAATCAACTATTTTCTATCTAACAAAGCTAAAACCTTTAAGGCTTGGAACCACAGAGAAAAGAAAAAGTTTACTAGGAGGAAAACAGTTTAAAAGAGATGGTTGCATCCCTCTACCTGCAATATATCGTTAAATACAAAACTTTGAAGTACTAATGTTAGAGAAATGCAATTGCTTTGCCAGTTTAATACTCTTAAAATTGTTATTAAAGTTACGTATGTTCATTATAGAAAATGAATAAAATAAGTGTGAGCCCAAATAAAAGTGAGCATGTGATATAAATTAAAAATTAACATCTCAGTCATAATTGCTGCTAAAAGTTTTTAATCTTCCCAGTCTTTTTTTTTTCTGGCTAAACCTACATAGTAAAGATATCTAGCTGTGTAACAACACTAGATATACTTTTCTTAAATCTACTTTTTTTTTTTAGCATATCACAGATATCTTTTGCTACCATTAACTATATTCACACGTATATTTTTTAATATAGGCATGGTATTATATTGCAAAAATATTCCAGAAATATTTTAAACATTTCCCTATGTTACATCACTTTCTTGTTTTCTTCTTGTCTTTGTTTTAAATAATGCTACTTTGAATATCCTGTGGGAGATCAGAATTTGCCACTCCAAAATGTGTCTCTTTGGCTTGATTATTTTTTTTCAAAAGACTCAAAAAGAAATTTTGACCTTTCCCCTAACTGCCCAAAAGAATTTAAGATAGAAGGCCTGTCCCAGGAAGGAGCTGTCGTCACAGATGACTATAGATGTGGTAGACTGGGAGGAACCTTGCTGAGCCCATTTTTATCAGTTCTCTCTCTGTCTCTCATCACATTGTCTATAGATGGCCTAGCAAACATTTGTTTACCAAACATTTGCTTCTCTAACTTCATGTGAATTGCCTTCTTCCCCTTGGAAGTCCCAAACCACTGCCCCCAACATCCTCCTGTGTCCTTACCTGAAGATGGATGGTATTTAAGGTAATGGCTTCCTCCATTTTGGCAAGTTACTCAGTTTTCCTGGGTTTCTCCCATGTATACATGTTATTAAACTTTGCTTGATTTTCTCCTGTGATTCTGTCTCATGTCAATTTAATTCTTAAACCAACCAGAAGGACCTAGAGGGCGGAGAAATAGTTCTTCCTCCCCTACAACCCCTAGGGCTACAGTTTTGCACATATGCCTGGCTATTTTTGTAGAATAAGCTCCTAGAAGTGAAATTGCTGAACCAAAGATTTGAATCATTTTTAGGATCCCTCTGTATATTGCCAAATTAAATTTCGGGAAAATTTCAATGATCTTGATTATGACCACCACCACTAGCATGACTGAGGACTATTTACCTACACATTAGCCAACACCAGGCATTACCCATGTTGCAATATTATTGCTTCTAACCTTTTCTGGATTTATGAGGAAAAAGTCGTGGCACATGGATGTTTCAATATGCATATTAGAAGGAAAACATTTTGTCCTTAGAGGGGGGAAATTGTCGCCTATTGTTAATGTTTCTTTCCTTGTGGAAGGAGCTCCTTTAGCCCAATTTTCCGGGCTTCTCCCTTCCCCTCATTCACACTGCCCTGGTGAAGATGAAGTGCCTTTTATGATTGGTGAATTTGGAAGGAGAAATTGCTCTTCTCTTTCTCCACCCAAGGGTACATTCTAACCCTGTGGGTAAGGTCTCTTCAGTTTCCCGCCTGCCTGACTGATGGAGAACTCAGCCTAAGTCAAGGGTTCAGATTTAAGAAGTCAGTAGTATGTAGTTATAAGCTATGATCTGACTATCGGTTTCTTTTGTAATAAAAAAGATAGTTTGTAATGTACAAGATCTATTATTCTGTCTTTTTTATCAATTGGTTCAGAGCTGAGGATAGTGGGGAGAGAGGTACTAGTTTTAGGACCCCACAAAGACTTCCAACTTAAGTTCTGTTGGTTATTTTAGAAATTTAATATCTTTTTAATGTTTATTGGACAGTTGAATGACTGTAAATTATTTATAAATTTATTCATTTTTCTGTTGCAACACTAGATTTAAACAAATAATTTTTAGAACCATTTCTGTAATACTACACATATTAGCTTTTATCTTCCATATACATTTTAACTATTTTCTCTACTTAGCCAATTGTCTTTTTTTTGTTCATGATATTATTGTGCTATTCTGAAGATTTTCTTTTCTTTTTTAAAAAAAATATACATAGTCAGATATTCCACTCTTTTCCTGGTGGTTTCTGTCTTTGTTTTCAACCACTTTTAAGTTATTCTTAAAAACGAACCCTTGCAGTCTGCCAAAATAAACCTAGTATGATTAAGTGGTTGGCAAACATGATTCCAGATGATTTTTGGATCTATTATAATATAACTAAAGTTGACTTGACCTACTTTGAAACAATTTATTAGAAAAAATAAAAGTCTGCTGGCAAATTATCCTAAATGGTCAACTTCCCCCCTCAGGTAGAACTAATTCATATATCTTTTGCGCTTCCAATATACAATATAAAATATCCCATTATGACACAATACAAAATTGTCTCACTCTACATGGGACTTTGTATTTTTGAACTTTGATTGCTGGCATCTAAAACCATCACTTAGTAAATATTTGTTTAAAAGATGAATCCTGCTTGCCGTGACTGGAAGCAATGGTTCTGGAAGTGTGGTCCCTTGACTAGCACCATCAGCATCACCTGGGAACTTGTCATAAATGCAAATACCAGCCCTACCCCAGATCTATTGGACCAGGAACTCTGGGGGTGTGCCCCAGCAGTCCTCCAGGGATTCTAATACACACTAACATTTGAGAGCCACTGAGATAAAGGATACTAGATGGATAGGCAATAGTCCTCAATCCCCACCACTAGGAATCAATTAGTAAATTTCAATTAAAAGCACTAATGTCTTCCCCAGCTGTTTAAAATTAAATGCTCTAATATTCTGATGGCAAAATGGAATGTGATATGTGATAATCATAAATAATAAGATCAAAACTAAATAGCCTTAAACGTCTTAATGTCAAACACCTGACATGTTTTATATGGAGCATATTGTCAAGAGCTTCATACCGAATTGATAATACTAATTTAGATAATACTAATAAATTTTTGACTATCTTTGTTATTAATAACATTGAAGAAATATACAAACTATTTCAAAATACAGCAAAGAATCTAGTAGCTTACATTAGAAAGGGAAGTGAGTTGAAAAGAAAACTTAAAATAGAGTCATACTAGTATATCCTTGCTTGCATTTCAGCTAACATACTGTAGAGTTTGGAATCACAATTTGGTTCATATGTGGTGAAATCAGTGTTTATGGAGATATTTAGTGAAAACAAACCAACAAAGGAATAAGAGCTCAGTTTCAAGGTTAATTGTTGACCCTCTGACTTTCTATTTTTCATGTTGTAAAGATCAGCCCAATGATATTTTTCTGATATTTCTGCAGAATTTAACACTTTTGAGCTCTATGTCCTTCTTGAAGATTGCTATTCTTTTAGTTTTTCCTCATCTGTCTGTCTTTCTATGAGATCTTCTTGTTCCTCTTCTTTCTTCTACTTCTTGCCTATGGTTGTTGTCCAAGTATACAGTGACTTATATTTTTGTAAACTTTCCTCTTTTTATTGAAAAATGTATTAGTGCTTTCACTCCTCTAATGGTCCAGTTATAAATCTAAAACTTTACACCTAATTTCCTTTTCTTTAAGTACAAATTCTTTTGGGACATCGTATTTAAATGTGATGTGATTAAATGTGAACTAAAAAACATTTAATTCAAATAATCCATGATTTGTAAAGCTAAATTAATAATTGCTTCTCCAAAATCTTTCCTATCTCAACTCCTTATTTCTATCAAAGGCAGCATTATTGAGCCACTTTCCAAGCACAGGGCTGCTTTCAATTTCCCTTTTCCTTCATCTTCTCTAGCTAAATAATCCTGAAGTCATTTCATTCATTCTTCTCAAAGAGACTTTAGATATTTCTCTTTTCTTTCATGCCTACTGCTAGGATCCTAGTCAAGGGGTTTCTTACCTAAGACCTGAAGGATTGCCAAACATCATTTTCTGCTATCTCTAATCTCTCTATTCGATGATCATTTTCTGGGCCCCTGCTATATGATTTCTCTTCCTAAAAAATGCTGATTTAATCATGTTTCTGCCATGCTTAAATATTTTATTAGAATTTTTGCTGCAAACAGAATTCATCTAAAAACCTAAGCCTGGAATTTAAGGCCATCCAGATAGTACTATTTTTTAAATCTATATGGTGATATGTAATTTATAAAGAGCTTCTATGTATTTTAATCATTTATCTTTACACCAACTTTGATTTGCGTGTGAAAAATTAGGAAACTATAACTTAGAGATTCTACATCAGTGATGAAGTCTTGATTGGGGTCAGATCCTCTAATTATTTAACTTAATTTTTTTAACTTAAAATATTTTTTCTATTTTTATTGAGGTGTGATTGACAAATAAAAATTGTATATAATTAGATGTGTGATGTGAATTTTCTAAGGTGTACAAGGCGACTATTTAACATACATATACATTGTGAAATGATTACCACAATCAAGCTAATTAACACATCCATCACTTCACACAGTTACCATTTTTTTGTGTAATAAGGACACTTATGATACACTCTCTTAGCAAATATCAAGTATACAATACAGTATTATTAGCTATAATCACCATACTGTATATTAGATTTGCTGCTTCTTGCTCTATCACTCCTTATGGCTTCTAAAGACAAACCAAGTACAACGGTAGAGAAATATAGTGTATGTTTAATCATTGTGATTAATCTTCTGAGGGCCTGATTTCTTTGAAGAGAGCTGTGAGCCTTCTTTTTGTCAAAAATACATAACAGTTTACAAAATAAAATTTATCTGGCTACCAACTCGTCAAAAGTAAGATTTACTTGCTTTTCAGAAAGATGAAAACTGTACTAAGAGAGAAAATCCCTGAGCAGCTAAGCAAATGCAACAGATTCTGCCTTTCTACTTTGTGCACTGGCTTTAGGCTTAAGCACTTCACCTGGAGCAAGGCTGCCAGGAGATCACTTGGATCACAAGAGAGATAGGCCTGAGATAGTTGAGGGTAATGAATTAGGAGAGTGAAATTATTTTCAATAGTCCTTCTTCAGTGTGTGGTAACAATATAATGTCTGATCTCTGTTTATTACTTGAGAAAGATTATTTGATCTCATGTGGCAGCTCTCAAGTGGATTTCTTTTTCTTTGGCTTGGCCTTTCTGAAAAAATGCAAAGCCATGGAGAGTGACATCAGCATCATGGTGGAGTGAGGTCTTCTCTTTGACTCTCCCCCCTAAGATACTATGAAAAGGACACTCATAAATCAACAGAGGATATTCACACAACACAATAGACATCTGAGAGATCCTTGCAGCCATAGATCTGAAGGGGGAGGTGCTGGACCCCCTGAGAGGAAGTGGAAGGAGGTAAGGGGACTCCTTTCCTTCCCATTTTGGAAGGACTGCACACAGCTCTGAGAGGAGGAGGGGAAAAGGGCATCCCTCTGCAGGAAAACCTTTGCTCTCAGAGTTGCCTCCAAGCCTGTGGGAAAGCTCCAAACTAAGCAATCATGGGGTGTCTTCACCAAGCCCAGAAGAGCAGACAGCAAGTGCAGTGTGGGAGTGCCCCTGAGATTGCACACACAAAAGAGAGCACCCCTCCCTCTGCCTGGTACACCAGCATGGCCAGTCAACCAGAGCAAGGGACACCAGCCAGAGCACCAGGACTCCTATGTGTGTAAAGCAGCAGCAGCAAGCAGACAAACACAGATGAGCCCTGTCAGCACAGCTGCCAAAGGACAGGCAAAGCTGCCAGGGATTGTGGCAAGCTCACAATACACAGCTCCTGCCAGCCCACCCAGTGGGAGCAGGTGGAATCTGTGGACAGATACTATGACTATGCAACAGCACAAATCCATCCCATCAAATAGTGTGAAGAGGTATATTAACACTCCAGACCAGAAGGAAAATGACAAGCACCCAGAAATCAATCCTGAAGTCACAGAAATTTACAATCTATGACAGAGAATTCAAAATATCTATCATAAGAAAATTCAACGAGTTACAAGAAAACTTAGAAAGGCAGTTCAATGAAATCAGGAATAAACTTAATAAACAGAGGGACTTCTTCACAAAAGATATTGAAACTAAAATAAAAAACCAATCCAAAATGGTGTAGATGAAAAACACAATGAATGAGATAAAGAAAAATCTAGAATCCTTAAATGACAGAGCTGATATTATGGAGGACAGAAGTAGCAATTTAGAGGGCATAAATATAAAAATGCTTCAGATGAAGGAGGAAAGACAACGAAGACTAAAAATAAATAAAGAACTTCTCCAAGAAATGTGTGACTCAATTAGGAAATGCAACATAAGGGTTATAGGGATTCCAGAGGGAGAAGATGGGGAGGAAGGAGCAGAGAGCTTGTTCAAAGGAATATAGCTGAGAACTTCCCAAACCTGGGGAAAGAGCTGGAATTACAACTAAATGAAGTCAATAGAACTCCTAATTACATCAATGTAAGAAGACCTTCTCCAAGGCATATATTAGTAAAACTGTCAAAAGTCAATGACAAAGAAAAAATATTAAGGGCAGCAAGGCAGAAAAAAATAACCTACAAAGGAACTCCTATCAGATTTTCAGCAGATTTCTTGGCAGAAACATTATAGGCCAGGAGAGAGTGGAATGATATATTCAAACTTTTGAAAGACAAAGTCTTTCAGCCAAGAATAATCTATCCAACAAAAATCTCCTTCAGATATGATGGAGAAATAAAAATGTTCCCAGATAAATAAAAGCTGAGGTTCATTGCCACAAGACCCCCCAACAAGAAATGACCAAGAAGACCCTCATACTTGAAGAAAAAAGAAAGGGTTTACAAAACCTTGAGCAAGGAGATAAATAGACAAACAAAATCAGAAAATTGCAGCTATCAGAATAGGTTAACAAACACTTACTTATAACGTTAAAGATAAAGGGAAGGAAGACATCACAAATATCTAGAATCACTTCATTTTAACCTCAAAATCACAACACAAAATGGAATAAGTTGTGACAACAATAACTTAGATGGGGAAGAAGAAAGGGATGGAACCTACTTTGATTAAGGAAATAAGATGCTATCAGAACATGGGCAATCTTGTCAATGAGATGTTTTATACAAACCTCGTGGTAAGCACTAAACAAAAAAGCAGAACAGAGACACAAATGATAAGTAAAGAGAAAACTAAGAAAACCATCATAGAGAAACACCAAACTGAATTGGCAACTGGAAATACACAGAACGAGAAAAAGGGCAAATACAGAACAATTGGAAAACAAGGGATACGATGCAGTATTAAGCCCTCACATATCAATAATCACTGTAAATTAAATGGATTGAATTCTCCAGTCAAAAGACAGAGTGGCTGAATAGATTAAAAAAGTAAGACCCGACAATATGCTGCCTCCAGGAAACACATCTCATCGCTACAGGCTGACAAACACAGGCTCAGAGTGAAGGGATTGAAGATGACACTCCAAGTTAACGGCAAACAAAAGAAAGCAGGTGTTGCCATACTTATGTCAGACAAAGTAGATTTCAAGATAAAAATGGAAATGAGAGACAAATAGGGGCAATATATAAGGATAAAAGGGACACTCCACCAAGAGGATATAATACTTATATGTGCACCTAACACAGGAGAACCAAAGCACATAAAGCAACTATAAGAAACCTAAAAGGAGAAATTAACAGCAATACAATAATAGTAGGGGACCTAAATGCTCCATTTCCATCAATGGATAGATGATCCAGATAGAACATCAATGATGAATAGTGGAATTAAACGAAAAACTAGACCAGATGGACTAAATAGATATATATAAAACACTCCATCCAAAAATAGCAGAATACACATTCTTCTCAAGTGCACATGGAACATTCTCAAAGATAAACTATACGTTGGGAAACAAGGCAAGCCTCAATAAATTTAAGAAGACTGAAATCATATCAAGCATCTTTTCTGACCATAATGCTGTGAAACTATAAATCAACTACAAGCAAAAAGCTGGTGGGGAAGGCCCATGGCCTAGTGGTTAAGTTGGCATGCTCCACTGTGGCAGCCCAGGGTTTTGCCAGTTCATGTCCTGGTCATGGACATGGCACCAGTCATCAGGCCATGCTGACATGGCATCCCACACAGCAAAGCCAGAAGGTCTTACAACTAGAATATACAACTATGTACTGGGGGGCTTTGGGGACAGGAAGAAGAAGAAGAAAAAAAAACAAGATTGGCAACAGATGTTAGCTCAGGTGCCCATCTTTAAAAAAAAAAAAGCTGAGAAAGTGACAAATACATGGAGACTAAACAACATGCTACTGAACAACCAATGGATCATTGAAGAAGTTAAAGGAGAAATCAAAAAATATCTGGAGACAAGTGAAAATGAAAATACACTATACCCACTCAATTGGCATGCAGCAAAAGCAGTCCTAAGTGGGAAATTCATAGGAATATAGGCCCACCTTATCAAACAAGAAAAATCTCAAATAAGCAATCTTAAACTAACCTAACAGAACTAGAAAAAGAAGAACAAAGAAAGCCCAAAGTCAGCGGAAGGAGGGAAATAAAAATTAGAGCAGAAATAAATGAAATTGAACCAAAAAAACAGTATAAAGGATAAATGAAGCTATGAGCTGTTTCTTTGAGGTGATAAACAAAACTGACAAACCCTTAGCCAGACTCACTAAGTAAAAAAGAGAGAAGGTTCAAATAAATAAAGTTAGAAATGAAAGAAGAGAAACTCTAATGGATACCACAGAAATAGAAAAGATTAGAAGAGAATACTATGAAAAACTATATGTGAGCAAATTTGGATAATCTAGAAGAAAAGGATAAATTCTTAGACTCATACAAGCTCCAAAAACTGAATCAAGAAGAAATAGAGAATCTGAATAGACCAACCACAAGTAAAGAGATTGAAACAGTAATCAAAAACCTCCCCCAAAATAAAAGTCCAGGACCAGATGGCTTCTCTAGAGAATTCTACCAAACATTCAGAGAAGATTTGATACCTATCCTTCTCAAACTATTCCAAAAAATTGAGGAAGATGGAAACACTTCCTAACTCATCCTATGAGGCCAACATCACCCTGATCCCAAAGCTGGACAAGGACAACACAAAGAAGGAAAATTATAGGCCAATATCACCGATGAGCATAGATGCTAAAATCCTCCACAAAATATTGGCAAACCAAATAGAGCAATACATTAAAAGGATCACACACTATGATCAAGTGAGATTTATACCAGGGACATAGGGATGGTTCAACATCTGCAAATCAATCAATGTGATACACCACATTAACAAAATGAGGAAGAAAAACCACATGATCATCTCGATAGATGCAGAGAAAGCATTTGACAAGATCCAACATCCATTTATGATAAAAACTCTCAGTTAAATGGGTATTGAAGGAAAGTACCTCAACATAATAAAGGCAATATATGACAAACCCACAGCCAACATCATGCTCAGTGGGGAAAAAGTGAAAGCCATCCCTCTGAGAACAGGAACAAGACAAAGGTGCCCACTCTCAACATTCTTATTCAACATAGTATTGGAGGTTTTAGCCAAAGCAATCAGGCAGGTAAAAGAAATAAAAGGGATCCAAATTGGCTAAGAAGAAGTGAAACTCTCGCTGTTTTCAGACAACATGGTTTTATATATAGAAAACCCTAAAGAATCTATTGGAAAACTATTAGAAGTAACAACTACAGCAAAGTTCCAGAGTAGAAAATCAACTTACAAAAATCAGTTGCATTTCTATACTCTAATAACAAACTAACAGAAAAAGAACTCAAGAATACAATCTCATTTACAATTGCAACAAAAAGAATAAAACACCTAGGAATAAACTTAACCATGGAGGTGAAAGACCTATACAACGAAGACTATAAGACATTATTGAAAGAAATCAATGATGACATAAAGAAATGGAAAGATATTCCATGCACATGGATTGGAAGAATAAATATAGTTAAAATTTTCATACTACCTAAAGCAATCCACAGATTCAATGAAATTCCAATCATAATCCCAATGACATTTTCCACAGAAATAGAAAAAAGAATCCTAAAATCCATATGGGACAACAAAAGACCTGAATAGCTAAAGCAATCTTGAGAAAAAAGAACAAAGCTGGAGGCATCACAATCCCTGACTTCAAAATATACTACAAAGCTATAGTAATCAAAACAGCATGGTACTGATACAAAAAAAAAGACACACAGATCCATGGAACAGAATTGAAAGCCCAGAAATAAAACCACACATCTACAGACAGCTAATCTTTGACAAAGGAGCCAACAACACAATGGGAAAGAAAAGTCTCTTCAATAAATGGTGTTGGGAAAACTAGAGGGCCACATGCAAAGGAATGAAAGTAGACCACTATCTTATACCATACACAAAAATTAACTCAAAATGGATTGAAGACTTGAAGGCAAGACCTGAACCCATAATACTTATAGATGAAAATACGGGCAGCACACTCTTTGACATCAGTCTTAGCAGCATCTTTTTGAATACCATGTCTACTCAGACAAGGGAAACAAAAGAAAAAATAAACAAATGGGGCTTCATCAGACAAAGAGCTTCTGCAAGTCAAAGGAAACGAGGAACATAATGAAAAAGGAACCCAGCAACTGGGAGAAATTATTTGCAAATCATATATCTGACAAGGGGTTGATCTCCAAAATATATAAAGAACTCATACAACTCAACAACAAAAAAATAAACAACCCAATTAAAAAATGGGCAGAGGATATGAACAGACATTTTTCCAAAGAAGATACACAGATGGCCACAGACACTTGAAAAGATGTTCAACATCACTAATCATTAGGGGAATGCAAATCAAAACTACAATGAGATATTGCCTTATACCTGTTTGAATGGCTTTAATTACCAAGACAAAAAATAAATGTCTGAGAGGATGTGGAGAAAAGGGGACCCTCATACACTGCTGGTGGGAATGCAAACTGGTGCAGCCACTATGGAAAACAGTATGGAGATTTCCGAAAAAATTAAAAATAGAAATACCACATGACCCAGCTATCTCTCTCCTTGGTATTTATCCAAAGCACTTGAAATCAATAATTCAAAGAGCCTTATGCACCCCTATTTTACTTGAAGAATTATTCATGATAGCCAAGATGTGGAAGCAACCCAAGTGCCCAATAAGTGATGAATGGGTAAAGATGATGTGGTATATGTATACAATGGAATACTACTTAGCCATAAAAAAACCAAAATCGTCCCTTTTGCAACAATATGAATAGACCTTGAGGGTATTATGTTAGGCAAAATAAGCCAGACAGAGAAAGACAAACACCATATGATTCCACTCATATGTGGAAGATAAACTAACACATGGACAAAGAGAACAGATTAGTGGTGACCAGAGGGGAAGGGGGTTGGGGGTGGGTATAAGGGGTAAAGGGGCACATATATATGATGACTGACAAATAACAATGTACAACTCAAATTTTACAATGTTATAAACTATTATGACCTCAAAAAAAATTTTTAAAAATGCAAGCCCTTAATTTTAAGGACCTGTTGGAATTTATTTTATTGTTAGTATTTTTTTTCTTATGAGAGGAGGATTCCAATTCTCTCTCAAAAATCTACTTAATCGGGGCTGGCCCCGTGGCCGAGTGGTTAAGTTCACGCGCTCCGCTGCAGGCGGCCCAGTGTTTCGTTGGTTCGAATCCTGGGCGCGGACATGGCACTGCTCATCAAGCCACTCTGAGGCAGCGTCCCACATGCCACAACTAGAAGGACCCACAACAAAGAATATACAACTATGTACTGGGGGGCTTTGGGGAGAAAAAGGGGAAAAAAAATAAAATCTTAAAAAAAAAAAAAAATCTACTTAATCACCTCCCTCCTGTATTAGATTTGATTCCCCAGAAGCAGAATTCCAGCAAGACATTGTGGTGCAGATGGGTTGTTTGAGAAGCGAGCCAGGAAGTACAAGAAAGGAAGTGGGGAAACTGAGACAGGAAAGGGAGAAAGTCAAGGGCGAGTTAAGAAGGGATTACTGCTGTGGGCAACTGGAGGTCAATCCCACTGTGGAAACTCTCAGGTTATGTGTAGAATAGAGCTCAAGAGTGTCCCACTGCAGAATGGGGAAGCTGGCACATTTATTTACCACTCTTGATCATCACTGGTTGAGGGATATCCATAGCGGTACTTAATCCCTGGTATTTCTTAGCTCCCTGAATGTGGGCTTGGTGAGTCAGCTATCCCCAGAAAAAGCTCTCAGGAAAGCAGAGATAAACACTAGAGGTGAGAATCTGATCATTTGTATGGAAACTGTCTACAGTGGTTTGAGTTGAACTCAAAAGAGGTACTAGGAGAAATGTCTCAGCAAATCAACAGTGTCTTCTAATTAGTTTAGGCATATTTTAAACAATCGTTTCCTTGGCACCTATTATGTGCTAAGCATTAGCAAGGTATTGGGAAGACATAAATTGACAAAGCCAGAAACCTGGCCTCCATCCTGTATATTGTCCTCTCCTTCAGTCCAGACATCAAATGATCTTCATCCTTATGAATTTTATTCCAAAATATCTTTTATCCCTTTCCCCCCTCTCGATTTTTCCTGCCAATGCTCTAGTTTAGGCTCTCACCATAATCACTTATATGGATTACTGACGGAATCTCTTCACTGGTCTTCCTTTTAGTCTTACCTTATTTAAAATCTTTTAAAGATTCTCAGAATAAAATCCAAACTCTTTTTCCATGGCCTCCTTGCTCATCTTCCCAGCATCAGTGCTCACTTTGTTCCCCTTCATCCCACATGCAGTTTAAGGTTCAACCATGCCACAATACTTTCTGTTTCCTGAATTCGCCAGGGGATACACGGTCTATGACTGCGCACATTCGAATCTCCTTTTAAAAATGAATCTCCACCCCTTGAGTAGCAACTCCTGAATACGTACTTTATTTTCTAGTTAACTTCTACTGACAGATCAGGTGACTTCTCCCAACACCCTTCTCTCCCTTTCTTGATCTCTATATAGTCCCTGCTTGTTTTCTAGTGCTTTAATTTATATAGCCTTAACATAATACTTTGTTTGTCTCTTCAACCAGCCTGTGAACTCCTCAAAGATTTGTGTACTTCATGTCTGTATGCATGCAAAGCCTGAAATTTGTGTTCCTTTGCAATAATGTTATGTAAGTGAATGTGAATTAATGAAAGAAGACAATGCCCCTAACTCCAGAGATCTTACAGAACCAGACGTGATGTCTGCCCTTAAGGTACTTGCAGTCTGATGGCCTTTTACTTTTTGGAAATTTAATTTCTCGCCAGATCAGTATGTGCAGTAACTGCGAATTCCTCCCCATTGAGTTCATATGACTTTAGAAAGCAAGATCTAGTCTGAAATATCCATGACAAAGCAAATTTACCTGGTATTAGCTCTAGGCTTCATTCTGGGTAATTAAGGTCTTAATTTCCTCCAACCAGTCCTGCTGAGTCCCTCTACAACCTTCCATATCTCTGGGCCCCACATCCTCTGAATCAAATGAAAACCTAAAATTTAGCTCCCAGGAGCCACAACAGTTTAGTATTCCATAGTCTTCTCTGTCTTCTCATCATTTTGTAGACATTTATAATACAGGCTTTAAAAGGCAATGAGACAGATGGAAAAAGGTTTCTTTCTCTCTGCCTTTATTTAGCGATTGCTTTGTAAAGCAGGAAAATAGCATCATTTTCATGATTCATCATCTTTTTCCTATATTAGTATCAAAAGGAAGGAAGATCTCACCAGATTTGTAGCAATAAAAGATTGTGATTGGCAGTTCTGTGGGATCTTTTATTTGACTTATAAATCAAAAAGTTTTAAATGGAAGGCTAGTCAAATATGGCAAATCTGATAAGACTAATACAAGAATTAGTGACAGGATCACGGTGTTGACAAAAGACTCTCTCTTGACCAAAGTTTAGACGGGTTTCTCTGAACCCTCTTTTGATTAAGCCTTGTCCTTGGGCCCTGTCTTCAAACTGCCTAGTCAGTTGTAGCAAGAATCCTGCTAGGTCAGTTTAGTGAGAACCTCCCCACCCTCGATATCTGATCACCCTGGCCTGCCTTTAGCAAGGATCCTATTGTGTAGGTTTAGCAAGAATCCTCATGCCTTTGATGTCTCCTCCTAGTAATTTTCTATCCATTGATCCCCTCCCCGCACATACACTCTACTCCTTGGCTATGAATCCCCAGCTGTCTTGACTGTATTCAAAGTTGAACCCCATCTCTCTCTCCACTGCTATAGTCTTGACACCTATCACAATAGTCCTGAATAGTCTTCCTTATTGTTTTAACGGGAGTCAGAATAATTGTTTCTTTAACAGTGTTCAACAAATGGCCAGTGTGCATAAAAATTTCAGAGTCCCCTGGTCTTTTCTCGAGTCAAATTGAAATTAAGTGTGTACTCTTTTTTCCCAAAAGCACATGTCTAAATAGTTGAATACAGACATGTGTGGTAAAATCTACTCAATTTATCCTAATAACATTGCTAAGAATGAACTCTGTCATGTTATCTTCCCCTGTCAGGGCCTTTCTTCATATTGTTTCTTCTGCCTTGAATGCTCTTCCTCTCCCTTGTCATGTGGCTGACTCTGTCTCAGGTTACCTGTTGATGGTTCAGGGTAGGCTGCCCCAGGATGTGCCACTTTGGTATGTGGATTATTTCAAGCTGAAGACAATCAAGGCTGAGAAGATTCAGGAAGAACATTTGACCTTCCCCTAAATTGCCTAAAAGAATTTGAGATAGAAGGGCCTGTCCCCAGAAGGAGCTATCACCATAGATAACTCTAGGCATGGTAGACAGGAAGGCACCTAGCAAGGCCCATTTTATCAAAAGTTCTCTCTGAGGTCTCATTGTATATACATGGCCCAGCAAACATTTGTTTATCAAATATTAACTCTTTTCATCTTCCTGTAAATTGCCCTCTCCTCCTTTGAAGTCTCAGACCTCTATCTCCTTCTGCTTGGTCTGGAAAGACATATGTACCTCATTTTGCCTAACTGTCCTTGGAATTTTTCATGCTTATGTGAATTCTTTGTACGTACGTATTAAACTTTGTTTAATTTTCTCCTGCTAACCTGCCTTATGTCATTTTAATTATTCAACTGCCATAAGAACCAGAATGGGGAGGGGAATTTTCTCCTCTCCCACACTGTCTCGGTTAAGATTTCCTGGTCAGCTTGTGTAAGTAATGCCTACCCTTATTTCCTATCACTATACCTGTAGGGAATTTAGTATAATTAATAGGTCTACATGTGTATCTTCATTTGATAGTTGTTGCCTTTTTTCCCCATTTAAATAAGAGCTATGTTGTACTCACTAATTTATACCCAAATAATGATAATAATCCCATAATTAATTTTTGTTAAATGAATGACTTTTAACAAAAATTAATTATGGGATTATCTGAGTATAAACTAGTAAATAAAATATTACCATATTTAATACCATCTTGTGCAAATTACACACTAGCTCTAGTCTATCCTCAAAATCCTCAGTCTATGTTATTGTGCCCACTAAGCAGTTTAGAGTACAAAGCTGAAGAAACTTGCACAAGATCATGTGAATAGGAAGTGGTAGAGTTGAGAATTAAGGGCAGATCTTTTTGATTGCAGAGCCCACGCACTTGACCAATCTATGAAAGCATCTCTTGAGGAAAAATACTGGGTCATTACTTTCTGATAAACTAGAGACATGTGAATATCCATCTGTTTCTCTGTCATTCATCCTACTGGTATTTGCGTGCTGCTATTGATTTGGGTGCAAAACAAAGATTCCCTGAAAGAGGAATGACATGCAACTTTTTTTCCTCAGAGTGTTTCCTTTAAGGCTGCTCAGGGAGATTACATGACTAACTACCCTGAAGGCTGGTTCTCACTGATAACAGGAACAGCCTTGTAAAGGCCAGGTGAGGTTAGAAATCCACAAACACGCACAGTTTAGAATCAAAAAGGAAAACATCATTTTCATTCTTGTTCTTTGATTCTAAATATTCTTATGCCAAAAATAAACATAGACTAGTCCAGAATAGCATAAAGAACTGCTAGACACTTCAGAGGAAAAGAAAACATGCAGGGTTTTGAGATTTAAAGGAACCAAACATTCATAAGATGCAATACTTTTCTTATCATCTGTCCACTTTAAAGTGTTGGAGGTGCAACTCAGAATTTCTCACTTGCAGTAAACTGTCCAGATCAGTGTGCATAGATTATCTTTGTGCTAGATTTATTCAGTTTCTTCCTTAAAACAGAAAAGTGGTTTTAGATACCTTCTTGTACTCCTGATTATACAGTGGAATCAGCCCATGATATGAGTTTGTATCCACTTTGACCTTTAACATGCAGTTTTGGAAGGAAAAATGAAATGGAAAAAAGCTATTTCACTTTATGCCATAACGAACACATTCATTGAAGGGGAGCAAAATTTGCCACCCCAGAATATGTCTCTTTGGCATTAAGATTATCTTGAGCTGGGTATTTTTAAGAAACAGGAGACTCAGGAGAAGCTCTGAAAACTGAGTAGAAGTTACCCTTTTGAAAGAGACATTTACATTTATTAGGGAAATCTCCATTTGTAAGGGTGTCTCCCTCTCTGTACCAGGAAGAGGAGAACTAAATCTTTAGAAACTCTTATCAATGGAGAAGGTAGGACTTGAATCTGCAACCATACTCTTGTTTACTGTGCTTCTCTTGGTAACCTCCCATAACTCACCACCCACCCCCCCCAACCCTCCAACCCAATATCCTTTGTCTTTAGCTGGAGATGGTATTTAAGGTGATGGCTTGGGCCCTCTCGGGAAGTTACTCAGTTTTCCTGGGGCTCTCCCATGTATACAGGAGGTATGCATGTTATTAAACTTGTGTTTGTTTTTCTCCTCTTAATCTGTCTTTTATTACAGGGGGGATCTCAGCCAAGAATCTAGAAGAGTAGAGGGAAAGTTATTTTTCCTCCCTTCATCTAGCAAAGTAAAATCACAGCCACTGGAGATCTGAATTATCCTATCTTAATGAAGTGTCAGTCTCCAATGTGTGATGTGTTTGATAGGCAATTTAAGGCCCTAAATGTTTCTCAATCTGTAAAAATTTTATTGGTAGATATTTTTGTAAAAATCATTCACCAATAAAAACATATGAAATAAATCATTATAGAATATTGTTGATAATCATTTTCCATGGTAAAAAAATAATCTTTGTAGAGAGTAATATAAAAAAACAAGCACAATGAATTTCAAAATGACATTGAATTGTAGTTGTTTCAAAGTTTCAATGGAGACAATGCACCAGTGCCAGTAAAATCCCACCTATTAACTTATAATAATATTTTTTTTAAAAAATCACCTTTAGAGGAAGATGGGCACAGATGTTAGCTCAGGGCCAGTCTTCCTCAGCAAAAAGAGGAGGATTGGCAGCAGATGTTAGCTCAGGGCTAATCTTCCTCAAAAAAATAAACAAAATTTAAAAATCACCTTTACCAATAATTTTTATCTTATAGTTTTATATGTGTTATGTTCTTAACATTTCATCTTATTAAAACACTTCATTTATTGTGTGGAGGATCAGAATTTGCTACCCCAAAATGTGTTTCTTTGGCTTGATTTTTTTTTTCTTAAAGACTAGCACCTGAGCTAACAACTGCTGCCAATCTTCTTTTTTTTTTTTCCTGCTTTTTCTCCCCAAATCTCCCAGGACATAGTTGTATATTCTAGTTGTGGGCTCCTCTAGTTGTGGCATGTGGGACGCCACCTCAGCGTGGCCTAATGAGCTGTGCCACATCTGTACCCAGGATCCAAACTGGTGAAATTCTGGGCCACAGAAGCAGAGCATGCAAACTTAATCACTTGTCCATGGGGCCAGCCCCTGGCTTGGTTATTTTTAACAACAAAAGACTCACAAAGAAACTTTGACCTCACCCCTAACTGCCTAAAAATATTTAAGATAAAAGGCCTATTCCAGGAAGGAGCTAATACCATAAGATAACTGTAGTATAATATAAACTAGATGTGGTAGACAAGGAGGAACCTAGCAAGGGCCATTTAATCAGAGTCCTCTCCATGTCCTATTGTTTTTACAAGGCATGGCAAGCATTTGCTTATCAAACAGTTGTTTTTCCATCTCCATGTGAATTGCCTTCCTCCCTTTTGAAGTCCAAAACCACTACCCTCAACTTCCTCCTTTGTCTTTAGCTGAAGATGGTATTTAAGGTGGTGGCTTTGGCTATTTTGGTGAGTTACTCAGTTTTCCTGGGTTTCTCCCATGTATACATATTATTAAACTTTGTTTTATTTTCTCCTGTCATTCTGTCTCATGTCAACTTAATTCTTAGCCAAATGGACCTAAAGGGTAGAGAAATATTTCTTCCTCCCTTCCAATTGAAATATAAACTAACGATATGGTATTGTGGGTTTCATTTTACCTCTTACTGGTGTCTATTTTTCTTTAAGTGGCAAAGTATTATTTACAAAGAAGATTGGAATCCACACTTCATAAAATATTTTCTAATTTAACCACATAAGCTTGACTCTTTCTTCCAGCTATCATTTCAGTAAGAAGGTGGATAAATAAGAGTGTAGAATATTCTGGAACTAAAAAGACAGGCTTCAGATATAGGGCAGTTAAATGTGCAAAATGAAACAAAAAGAGAAAGCTGGATGGTCTGGTAAGTGACAAAACAGTTTGTATTGAGAGCTACTATGGTTTATTATCTAACCTAGTGGTTCTCAAATTGCAGTCTCCAGACCAGCATTGTCACCATCATTCAGGAGCTTGTTAGGAATGCAAATTATTGAGCTATATCCCAGACCTGCCTGATCAAAAACTCTGGGGTTAGGGCTCAGCAACCTGAGTTTTCACAAGCCCTCTGGGTAATTCTGATGCAAGTTAAAATTTGAGAATCACTGCTCTAACACATTCATTTATCTATTTATTCATTCATCCATCACATATTTCTAACTTCTTACCACATGCTAGGTGCTAGGTGGGTAACTGGGGCAATTTCTTATTAGGACTAATGTGTCAATTGAAACCATTTATTGAGAGCTTACTCTTTGGTAAGACATTCTCATGACTAAGATCATTTAGTCTTTCTGACAACCTAAGTCAAATATTTCTATTGTAATGTTCCAAATCCCTTTTTGAGAGGGCAATGGAAATCACATGGCAGCAACCAGCTTTGTTGGAAAAGTGTCTAGTTCTGCCTGAGAGAATCCAAGGTGGTTGCCCAGAGGAGATGCTATCTGAATTGCCTTGTGGGGGATCAGAATTGGCCACCCTAAAATGTGTCTCTTTGGCTTGATTATTTTCAAGAACAAAAGACTGAAAGAAACTTTGACCTTCTCTTTAACTACCTAAAAGAATTTAAAATAGAAGGGCCAGTTCCAGGAAGGAGCTAATACCATAAGATAACTGTAATGTAACGTAAAATGTGTCTCTCAGGTCACAATGTCTGTAGTTGGCCCATCTGCATTTCCATCTCCATGTAAATTGCCTTCTTCCCTCTTGAAGTCCCAAACCACTATCCCTAACATCATCCTTTGTCTTTAGCTGAAAATGGTATTTAAGGTGGCAATCTTGGCCATTCTGGCAAGTTACTCTGCTTTCTTGGGTTTCTCCCATGTATATATATTACAAAGCTCTGATTTTCTCCTGTTATTCTGTCTCACGTCAACTCAATTCTTAGATCAGCAAGAAGAACATAGAGAAGGTAGAGGAATTATCTTCCTCCCCTACAGCCTCAAAATTTGAATTGAGTTTCTAGAGTAAAAACAAGCTGAAGGAAAGTAAAAGAAAATTGGAAGTGACTATGTATCTGGTAGTTTTCTAGGCAATTCATATTCTGTAATTTATTTATCACAACCACCCTCTGAGGAAATTATCATCAATCCTCTTTTATGAATCTAAATGGATAAGTAATTGTCCAAAGACATTCAACTGTCAAGTGGCAGAGGAGAGACTTGAGCTCTGGTCTGAACCCAGAGTACCCACAAATTCTCTGAGGTGTGGAAGAATATAAGGTCACAAAGCTTAAGATGTTAAGAAAGATTGAAGTATGGGATCTATGAAGATGGTGCTTAGGGCTGAATGGAGACCTGAATGACTGTTTGGAAGGATTCTGAATGGTTCCCTAGTTACTCATGTGATGAATTCAGATTTTCATACTTCTGGGTTAAGGTCTCATGGAAGTATGTATATACGCAATAAAATGATGTGACACATGTGAATTAACATGAAAATACTAGCTCATGGGCTGGCAAACTTTTCACGTAAAGGTCCGGATACCAAATATTTTCAGCTTAGCAGGCCATACTGTCTTCATCACAACTACTCAACACCAGCATAAATGAATCCATAGACAATTCGTGAATGTGTAGGCTTGGTTGTGCTACATACAACTTTATTTACACAAACTGAAATATGAATTTCAAATAATTGCCACATGTCATAAAATATTTAATTTTTCAACCACTTATAAATGTAAAAACCTTTTCTAGCTTGCAAGGTATACAAAAAAAGATGTGGGGTGAACTTGGTCCACAAGTTGCTGTTTGTTCATTAACTCAGAACCCTCCACAACTCATAGGAAGTCAAGAGTCAAAGGGATTAAAAAGGAAAAAAGGGGAAGAGAAAGGAGAGAGGTAAAACAAAGGAGGAAAAATATTCTAAATAATGGAAGGGGGTGTTAAAATGTTTTAGTGAGTTTATTGCTCTGAAAAAAAAAACAATCTTCTTCTACAGAAGGGGACTTACCATTGTGCCATCTTTGTGAGATTTTAAAAAATGCCCATTTTCTCAGGGGGAAGCATAGGCCCTAAAGCTGAGCTCTAACTGGATTTCAGCCTCACTTTCCCCAGTACAAAATACTTTTGGTCAAGGCAAATCTTGCACAACTATTCACGGCAGCCCTGGATTCCTTGTTATTTCATCACCTTTTCTTCTTTTCCACCCCTCATTTTTGTTTGTAAATGAACTCTGTCTCACATAATGTCTCCCATGAGCAGAATATTATATATTAAACACATGAAATCTTTATTTTCTGTCTAGCAACAGCCATTAGTCATCATCTGTAAAGGCTTGGGCCAACAAAAGATTAATGCTACATCTTCCATCTTTCTTTTACTTCAAGTTTGGTGACTGTTGCATAGTCTTCTCGAGAGAAAAAACCACATTCAGGTCCTTTTTGTTGAGCTGATATGGAGGATTAATTGAGGTCAGGTTGCAGTTAAAAGAACGAATGCTAGATGGAGAGTTATGACTAGGAATATTGACATACTTCAAAAAATCAAATACCACAAATAATAAGCAAAGTGGAGAAAGGAGTGAATCTTACTGAGGAGGTAAAGAAATAGGTATCATGTTCATAGACTGGAATAAGTAGACCTATAGTGTAGATGATTAACAGAGTCGCTGTTAGCTTAAACTCTCCCCCACAGATGATTATTCATTATCAAGTTACCTTCCAAGTATTTCCTTGGGACCTTATTACACATAGCTGGTTCAAAGAATTTTTACATTCCTTATATTCTATTTCAAAGCACTTTAGCCTAATAAAATTAAATTATTTTATCTTTTACATAACTTCACCAATGTTTATTTCTTCAATGAAGCCAAACATGTTTTGACATTCCTTGCTTCTTCTATTCTTGAGGTTTCATGACTGTAAAACAAAAGGAGTAGTCTCATGTTCATTCAGAGAAGCATCACAGAATTTCAGATTCCAGTAGATCTGCTTTTAAATTTTTATTCCACTGATTCAAAGATGTAACTTTGGACAAGTTGCTTATTTCTGTCAAGCCACAAATTCTTCATCTGTTAAGTAGGAATCATAATTCCTACTTTATAGCTGTTTGAGGGAAGACTGAAAGCAGACATAGTCAAGATAAGGATTAAATTATAAATATCACAATAAAATATCACAAAGAAAGAATGATTGTTGCACAAATCTATGATGAATTTTCAAGTCATTATGAAAAGGGTAAGCATTTATTAGTATAAGTGAATCATATCCTTTGCTTGAATTATTGATAATGTTTTTACTGCTCTGATATGTGGCATGCCTGACATTTATGTGCCTTGGGAATTCAAACACACTTCATTTGCTTATGAAATTTAATGGCCTTTCCAAAAGATATCATACTTTGTATAATATAATTATATGAGAAAATGTGACAATAGAAATACTAATAAAAATTCCTTTTGCAAATTTACAATTATTCTTTCTTAATCTATGTTTATAACCTTACCTTAAGTATAGGTGAACTAGATATATTACAGTATAATTTGATACAGTACCCTGTAACACACCCAGTCCAATGGCTTTTCTCCATCACCACTGAAATTCTACCATGGAGAATGATTTATTGGAATTAAGCTTTCTCATTCATATTGCTAAATTTCTAATAATTATAGCATGTTAAGGCTTAAATAACTTGAGTGATTTTATCAGATTGTTCATACAGAAGAGACCATATTTATGGTTAGTGTGGGGATGAAGGGTCACAGAAATTAAGAGAGTGAGGCAGAATTAAAGGTGGGTTTGTTCCTTAGCTCTAATGTGAATAAACTTACTTGGTGTGGAATTTTGGACTAATTACTTGATCTCTCTTTGCTTCATTTGTAATATGGGAATAATGATATTTCCTACCACAAACACTTGTTGTGAAGATTAAATGAGTTAATACATAAATATGTAAAGAACTTAGAAGAGTACCTGCCCATAAAATCTGCTCAATGACTGCCATGTATGATTACAATTTTATATCCACATGGTTGTCCCACCAGAAATTGAATGCCAACTTAGAAAATATAGTATCACCTTTTCCGTCTTAAGCTTGTTCCTTCACCTTTATCATGGTTTCTGGCCCCACCTCTTTCTTTAATTACCCAAACCTAAAACCTGGCAGTCATTTGGGGCTCTTTCTGCATCCATACCTTCTGCAATCAATCAGTCATCATGCTTGTGGATTCTACTTTCTAAATATCTCTTAAATAAGGCCTCTTCTCTTCATCTTCTCTGTTATGATTATAACTCACCTGGTCATTATTTTTTGTTTTGAATCTCACAATTACTGTGTGTGTGGTTTAGTTGCCTTGATATTTGGACCTTTTCTCTAGTAGCTAGTATCCAA
Organism: Equus asinus; assembly: GCF_041296235.1. NCBI lineage: Eukaryota > Metazoa > Chordata > Mammalia > Perissodactyla > Equidae > Equus > Equus asinus. Next base: position 21,053,502 of record NC_091820.1, on the reverse strand, counting down.
GATCACGCCTGATGATCATCATCTCTAAAAGATGCATACTCTTGTGGAGGCTACTGTGACAATGAATCAGAGTTTTGCGAGGTTTTTTTTTTACTGTTATAATATGGTGAAAATGATAGAATGTGACTTCTGAAAGGCATTGTAGCTTCCTCTCTGGTCCCTTGGTCTGTAATCATCATGTTGGGAGGACACCCACACAACCCCATTGAGAGACATACCTAGAGGGAAACTAAGGCCCCTGGCCAACAGCCAGAAAGAACTTGGAGTCGTGTGAGAGTCACCTTGAAAGTGTATCTTATAGCCCCAATCAAGCCTTCAGATGAATTCAGCACCAACTAACATCCTGACTGCAATCACATGAGGACCCTGAGTCAGAACCACTGAGTCAAGCTGCTCTGGAATTCCCAAAGTGCAGAAACTGTGAGAGATGATAAATCACTCTTGGTTTGTCACGTTGCTATGTTTTAGGGTGATCTGTTATGCAGTATCTCTCTTGGGACCACTAAACCAACAGAATAATCTTTTGAAAACACAAATTCAGTCACATTACTTTCGTGTTAAAACCCCTCAATGAGCCTTATTGGCCTAGCAAATTAAAATAAAAATTCTTGGTCCTCATCAAGTCTTTAAAGATCTCCTCCTACATCTTTGTCCTGCCTCATCTGCAATCAACTTATGCTCCATACACACAGACACACACATGCATGCAATATATTACCTTCATTCTTTTGTATATGGTCTTCTTTCTTTTTGGAATATTCACATGAGCTTATTCCACCTGGAGTACTTACTGGTGCAAGTATCGTCTTCACTCTGCAGCCTTTCTGGATTTCCCCAACCAGGTGTCCTCTAAGCTACCATTATACTTTGAGTATATTCCCTACATCAGTAATTATTATACATTAAAATAATTTTTTGTGTCTGTCTACCCCTTAGCTCCCCCATTAGACTGTGAAGTTCTTTAGGGCCATGCCAAACACTTAATAGATGTCAATAAATAGCTACCGAATAGTTGAATTTTTGAATAAATCATTTCTGGTAAAAAGTTGCACTGAAGAAATTCATATATGCCCCCAATTTCCTCCTGAGAGATGTTACCTACATCCTTGAATTACCTTTTCAGGTTGAAGATTATATGTCTCCACACAAAAGAGAATAATTGTCTATGCGTTTTGGACTTTGCTGAGCAGAGACCTTGATTTTGGCCACATTAACCCCTGGGTTCTAATTTTCATTGACCAAGATTATATACAAATTTACAATCATATTACAATTTTGTTTGTTTCCTCTATAATATTACTATGGTTTGGAAGTTCACTATATTTGATTGCCCCTGAGGAACTTAGTTGTTTTGATTTTGGCAGAGTTTTTTATGAAGCTTCACAGCTAATTCTTGGCAGTCAATTTATAAGCTTGAAAAAGAGAATGTTAGGCAGAATTTGAATCTCTTTCATTTACAGCATATTAGTGATTTAAAATATTTGGTCTTCTAATGTAGATGACACGGGAGAGAGTGTCACAACAATAATGAACAACAAAACTTAATTTGATCAAGAAACGTTAACCTGTGAAAAGAAATTTTAAGAGAATGGACCATTACACTAATACGAAGAAAAGTTTTTTTAGAAAAAGAAAGGCTGTTTCCAAATTCAATTAAGATAAGCAAGTGAGCTGCCAAACTATATATCTTAGATGAACTAAGAAAAATGGCAGTTTATTTCAGTGAAGATATTGAAACATTCATAGATCTGTCATTTAAAGATACCGAACTACTTAAAACTTTGACTCAGTAAATCATTTACTAATATATTTCTTCTCTTAGCTATGTGAACTAAAGTGCCAAATGAATCAAAGTGGTTTTTCAAATAGGCAAATATTAGACTGGTTTTCAGCAGATGTGAGCAATACAAGTTCATCTAGCTAGAAAAAATTATTAGTAGACATTTCTTCTGAGCTCTCGGAACACTAATTAAAATCTAGTCAATAAAAGACTGAAATATAAAAACATTATCTCCTGCAAATGCCATCTACAAAATTTATTTCAGATGTCTTGTTATGCGTGTTTGTGTGCTTATTTTTATCTGCAAAACACAGCCAGAGATCAATCCAATACTCGATGTTTCAAAAATGGGGGTGAAAAGCCAGGATTAATGAAAGTTATTACTAAGAAGTTTGCATATATAAAAACAAGGTCATGTTTATAAGTCACATGTATAGAAAGTCATGGAAAAATATATTTGGAAATCATTAAATTGTACTAAATTAGCTATTTTTCAGGATTGAGAAAAGTGACATAGCAGTGCTTCGAGCACCCAAAAATAAAATTATTTTTACATTACTTTCACATTTTAATACGTTTAACAATGTAGTTCCCTCATAGTCATGTAGAACAATAAACATTGAGCAAATAAAGTACACTTATTAATCTGTATTTAGAGCACTTATCAAATAGAAAGTTGAAATAAAATTAGTGTAACAATTCTGCTTCATTTAAGAATTTTTCTCTTCTTGAGGCAATTCAACACACTTATAATTTATCAAAGTCAACCTCTGGCTGTAAAATTTAATATAACCTACTGAATACAAATACCTTATGTCTTTATCCTATGGTTCTACTTTTATTATTCACATAGAGGTATTCAAAGCAACTTAGCTACCATGAGATACAAAATTTTATACAGCTAAAACATGGTTAAAAATAGGGTCAGTTGTAAAAATGTGAATTGGAGCCATTTACTGATGACCCATTTACTTTCAGACTATTTGAAAAATATATAGAATATTGTGAGAGAAATGGCTCTGCTTCGTTTATTTATGTGTTACAAATGCCCACAACAGTTCCTGATAGGTGGTTAGTACTTAATAAATATTTGATGAATTAATTGAATGAGGAGGTGAGCAGGCAATTACTTATATCTAACTTGGTTTTTTTATAGTCAATGACTTGAGAATTATATGGTGGTGGTTTAAATGAGTAAATATTTACCAAGAGGCATACTTTAAAAGGGCAAATATAGGTTATGATGTTAGGTAAGAAGGTTTTCATTTAAATTGGTTTATACAACAAACAATAGCTGCCTGCCTGCCAGGTGCCAGACAAAACCACTAAACTATAAGTTGTGGAAAATAAGGTCCAGGCTCAGATTATCCTAATATCCCCAGAACTTTCCCCAACCAGAGACTAGCAGGGCTTTATTGGATGGGCATATCCAAATATATAACTTACTAGGGGTCAGCCCTTCTTTATTCAAACCCCGTCACCTCTTCATTACAGCATATTTGCCTAAGAGTCATGAATTAGCTGCTTTGGAAATCTGGCAGGTGTATGAACTCTGTGAGGCGATATATGGAGCCATATTGTAGAAATGTATGTATGGTTGAGCCAAGTTCCCTAGCTATCTAAGTTCAGACACTGTCAAGAGGAAATACTGAAATCTACTCCAGTATCCTTCAAGTGTTTGTTGGAGAGGCACCTGAGAAAGTTCATCCTGAGCCATATAAAGACCAAAAGGCCTGTCTTCCACCCCAATGTATAGCAAGAAGGTACAAAGCTGAGCTGGGATTGTGGTGGGATTAATACTGCAGAGAATCCTGCCAATTGTCGGGCACTCTCTGAGTTAATTTGCAGCTAGCAGTTTCAGCCTGGCCATCTCTTCTGACTGTATCTTAAAGGTCCTGAGAAAGAGTCACTCAAAGCATATGAAAATGTAGGGACAAAAGAATACCAATGTAGGTGGTGTGAACCCTTATTCAGTTTACCAGGAACAGGAGCGAGCTCTATTTACGAAGTCTCACTTCCTCCCACCCCTCAGGCATCCAGGATCAAATCCAAAGAACTTAAGGTGGCTGCTCATCTGTCTTCACAAGAATTACTCTAATGGAGAGTAGGGTCATATCAACCATTCTCGTTTGTTTATTTCTGAGGGAAGTGTTGAGTTACTTTCTGACAACAGCCCTAGGTAAAACAATAATTATTCTATTAAGTAGATAACGGAGTCCCTGCAAATCTTACTGATTGGTTGAGCCACTGACAATACCATTGAACTTTAACCCCTAGGTCAGTTTAATGTTCTGAAAAAGAGATTGGTATTTCACTATTCCATATTGATCAATCACACAATCCTTACAACTTTCTAATTATCAACTTCAGATAGACTCACATATAGGCGCAACTCCAAAAGTGCTCTTTCCTCATCCCTTTATTTGGCAATAATATTGGTGACATTTCATTCTCCCTGACATTCCATTACTCTAGGTGTTGCTGCCAAAGTCTCAATCTTCAGTCTGGACTGCCTTCCCCACAAGTCTATTTTATCATCATCCTCATCAATATTTATTCCCTTTACTGGCCTTGCTCTTTCCAGACTAAGATTACTCAACAGAGCAAACTTAGTTGAAAATGCAACATTTGTTGAGAGCATTTTAGATTAATATAAATATTCATAGAGGAACAATGAACCAGGTAAATTATTTCCACTGTTTATTCACAAACAAGTTTATATGCTTGTGTATTTTAGACAGATATATGAGGAAGGAAATGTTGTGATGAACCGTTACTTGAAATGTATGTACGTATACCCACATGTATTGTTACATATTTTGAGAAGTTTTTAAGTCTTTTGTATAATAAATTATACCAATGAGATTTTAGAGATTATTTCATATTTACAGATGGATATCTGATTGCTCTGGTTTCAAAAATGAAGGCATTAAAAGAATTGTGAAAATAGACTTTAAACATCTTCCCAATTATCAGACATTCTATCAAAATGTTACTCCAAAGCCAAGTTGTCAGGGAATCATAAATATTTATTATATTTCTTCTAACCTTCACAGACAAGTACCTAGGGCTTTATCAACACATCCAAAGAATGTGAGATATTGCTGCATTCAAAACATAAATGGGCTCACCCACTGAAGATGATGGTTTTTAGCATTTGTTTTAGGAATGTGAAATCTCACTTGGCAATATTTAGGGAACACACATTAACACGGTAATATTCACAAGTAATACTGCTGTAAAGAAAATTCAAACCCAAACATTCATATCATCTTTAAAAATAAAGATTTTATACAAGATTCTCCACCTTCCCTTACCGCTCCAACAAGGTGCTGAGTCCAAGGGTATTTTGCTATGCTCATTCTTTGGAGTCTCTACTGTCCTTATTTTTGTTGACCAGTTTAGTTTAATTCACTTCAGCAGTTTGGTGGCTGATTTATCTCTAAAAATAAAAAAAAGTGTTTCCCTTATGAATAATTCAAACCTTTGCTGGTTATAAAATTGCATCTTTGGCTCTCTCCACAGCCAACTGGTTCTTTCAAGTAGCAGATTCCAATCCGTGAGTTTGTATCAGGGTCTGACATCTGGGGGAAAAAATAAAACCCAAGATTTGTTTTAAAGAGACTTTCATTTTCTCTTTACAGGAGCCAGGATTTGCTTTTTATTGTTGTTCATCAGAAATTAAAGTAGTTAATGTTTTCTCCAGACTGTGTTCTGGGCTTCTTTTTGTGTGCTGAAGTTTAAAGAGGAGCAAAACAAGAACAGAGTGCTATGAATAAATTACTTAGGATTGAGAACATCTTCAAAATTTGGATGATAAGAATATATATATATATATATATATTTTTTTTTGTCCCATGTAGAGAAAACAACAGCTAATTTTCACAATATAAGATTCTACCATCTTCTTGAAATGCATTTTGAAAATTAATTTTGCTCTTACTCTCAAGGCACATTTTCATTTTTAATTGTTTTAAAGATGTTATTCAGATGAGCATTAAAACTTCCAAATTCATATTTAAGTGGCCCCAAATTTATTCCACTTTTTTTCTAATTATAATACACAATTAACTTGAAATTTTTTTTGTTTAGTTGGTTTAGTATTTGTTTTTCACTTGAATGAATAAATCAAGAAATCATCTCTTTTCTTTAACAATATATATCTTAAACTTTCAAAGGATTCTTTGAATATTGTCCTTCTGTCTAATACAGTTTCAATTTACCTTTAAAAATAGATTAAAATTTTCTGCTTGCATACATAATACTGTTTTTCCCTTGTAATATCTATTTGTCAAGTAGACCAGGGAGATCTGATATTGACTCAGAGTTCAAAGGAAGTATGGGACAGCGTGCTATATAATGATACTGTCATTGTTAAACCTGCTAAAGATCACTATGTGTAGCACAGTCTTCATTATCTTAATTTTGCCTTCAGTTGTTCTTCAAAAAGCTGTACATTTGTACACCACTGAGAGTAGAATACGGTTAGTAATGAGATCGGAGCTATACTAATGTTTTATGCTGGAATTGATTTCTTCTATTATTGTAACACATATATCTTGTTCAATTCTACCTTTAAAATACAATATATTCCAATTTTTGACACTACAGGTGGATTTGTTAACCAAGTAGATTTGTTAACCATAAGGCAATTGGGCCCAAAAGATAGTTGAAAAGACATTGTTTTCAGTTCTATTTTGGGCAAGGGTTTTTGTTTTGTTTTCTTTTAGACTTTTAACAGTTTGATGACTATTCTATTTTACCCCATTTTTAACTGCTATATGTAGAACAAAGCAGATTTACTTCCTCTGAACACTACCTAAATTCTCTTCTTTCTCTTGGTAACAGTAAAGCTTTTATTGCATGTGTGTAGAATGGAACCAAGAAAATCATTCATAACACTAAGAAGTAATCATTATTGCTAGTCTTTTGAGTCCCTCCAGATTAGTTCTTTTTTTCAGATTAATTCTTAGTAGGATTCTACAATGAATGCCCCCTGTATGGCCCACATTGTGCTAAAATGGTATATAGGAGCCCCTAAAGTGTGAATACGTGTATATGTGTGTATCTGTGGGTCTGGTGCCACATAGTGCAAGATCTATCTTCTCCTGTGAAAAATAAAGCAAAATTCAAAAATTGAACAAAAACCTCAAAACAAATGAGCCAAAACAAGACAAACAAAACCTCATTTACATTTTGATTAGGGAGGTAGAAGCTGGCTAAAGGAGAAATCTACATGGTGTTTTTTCACACACCATATTGACAACTAAATTCCCTTATGTGAGCAAATAAACCACACTTTCAGGATACTAACTCAGCCACTTGAGAGACAGCATTTGAAGTGAGCAAATTAAACGATTATGCAGGTGTCATTTCTATTAGGCAATGAAGGAAGTGTGGCGCTTTAATTACATTCACGCTTTAGTTAAAATATAAAGAAGAAACACTTTTTCTTCTTATTTCAATTAAGTGATGTGGTGTTTTGTTTTCTCTCCCCGTCTCTTCTTGTGACAGTGTTTCCCTATTCACCCAGCGACTGTAGTAGTGAGATCAATGGTCTGAAAACATGGGTTCTAGAGTTAGATTGATTGGGCTTGTGTTGAAGTAGACATTGTGTGACATTGGTCAAGGTTGATAAACTCACAAAGCCTCAAACTTAGTTACTATTATCTGTAAAAGAGGAAAATAATAGCACTCACCTCATGTTTTGTTTTGTACCTCCAAGAATTAACTGAGATAATGTATGTACAGCACTTCAAACAGTGCTTGGCATATAGCAAGCATGGAACAGCTGTCAGCTATGATTATTGACATCTCTCTATAACACTATTTCGATGTTGCATTGTGTCTAAAAGACTTGTGCTCCATATGTATTTATGTTACATGAACCATTTGTTGCCGAAGGCAACTAAAATTGTTGAGACTAAAATTGTTAAATAGCCTCTACTGGAAGCATTTTTTAAAATGTAAGGTTTAGAAAATGACAGGAGAGCTTGCATTATCTGCTCCCTCTCGACATTAGGAATTAGATGGAATTCTCAGTAAATTTTCTTGTTTGATTTGGGCTATTAATTAAAGTACTAGCTCATTTTGGAAGATAATTTCAAGCATCTGGAATGGTCAAATTAGGAAAACCTTTTTCCTTCTAGATGCTCCCTTTTTTCTTAATTGCAATGTTTATTTTGCATCTAGAGAGACATTGCTAGGGGGAGGTTCTTAATCCCTCTCCTGCCAATAATTAGATGATTGTAAACAAGATAATTAGTATTTGCCTTCTTTTCTACAGCATTGGAAGCAAAATGAATGTCAAAAATAAAAAAATTTTTCCACTTTTGTGTCCTTCACATGTGGTTACATTCGGGAAATTGGAACAATTAATAGTGAATTCAAAAACCAATTCCAAAGAAAGCATAAGTGTGTGGTTTTATGTAAAACTTAAATCCAAGTCTATAGAAAATTTAAATTTTGAACCCATCATTTGATAAAGATGTATTAACTCTATCCTAATCCTCTAAACCAACCTCTGCGTGGCCTTCTTTTATGATTATGTCAATTAAGCAGAAAAGTCATAACAGTTGTTTGAATTTTTTTTAAACAAGACCATAACGAGCAATGTGATCCCTCTGAAAAAGGAGGAGTCAGCAGGGCTGGTGGGGAAAAAAGACATTTTGCAGTCTATTTTGTTACATGACAAATGGATTTCCAACCATAGATTAGCCCTCCTCTTTCCATTTATAAAGACAAAATAACAAATGGTTGCATTTCTTGTCCTAAACTTGTAAGTAAAAAATGTAATGAATATGTATCTTATTCAGTCTACTCACTTCATTCACTCAAAATCTAACTCAATATATAAAAGTCTATGTTGGGGTCTTACCATGTGGCAGAAATAGGCACCAGGTTTCAAAAACAAAGGAAGAAGTCTACACCAGGAGTCAGGGATTAAGTGTTCCATGGCAGTGCCAGGACAGAGAAAGGGGAAACTGCAATGAAACTCAGAAAGAAGGCTTGGCTCCTTCATTCTGGTGAAAGAAGGGATGGAAGAGGAGAAAATAATCCAGGTAAAACAATTTAAACACGATGATTCAAAAATACGTACACCATAGGGAAAATAGCTGGATAAAATGTTAGTTGAAAGCTAGATTGCTAGGCAATTATAATGCCAAGATAAGAGTTTGGGCTTCAGCCCAATTCCTCTATAATTAATAGTAGTATTGATTTTGTTTCAACATATATTTAATTAATGACCATTATATATAAGGCACCAGGCCAAGCATCGGGGATATCTGGCAAATGCGATAGATATGGCTCCAGTCTCCATAAGGCTGTATTACTATTTATAAAAAAATATTTTAAAGTTATAATAGCTACAGTTTATTGAGTAGCTACTATGTTTCTTGGTAGTATATCATTAATCCTAATAAATTGGAGATTGTTTTTAGTTTTATTGTGTGTGAACAGAACTGCAGGACGGAGAAGGTTGATGCCATCCCTAGGACCACCCTGCTAAACATACGTCACTCCAGATGGCCTACTGTTGCCACTATCCCACATTACCTGCCGCGGTTTGCCAATGAAGCTCACGAGTAGAATCACAATTTATAAGTTAGGATTTTGAGGCATTCATCAGTTTACGGTTACAGATGTTAGGACTGAAGAGAACTTTAAAACAATATCTAATCAAATCCTCATTTTCTTCTCATATCTGAGGTCCAATGACGTTAGGGGACCACTCTAGGTTTAGGCAGTGGAGGATCTTGACTCTCCAGTAAGATCCTTTTTCCCACACTTTACAATTCATGCAAATCCAGTTATTACAGCCCCTAGCTATGGAGATATACTAGCGAGCAAAGCAGACATAGATTTTGTCCCCACCAAGCTTAGAGTCTAGTAGAAGAGAGTAAGATAGTTCTTGCGGTAAAACAGTGTTACGTTTTTCTATGAAACCCACCAACTGTCATCTTACACTCTAGGGAGGGTAAGACAACCCTTGAAGTATGATATTGCAGAAAATATCGTCCTCTGAAACCTGCTAATTGCTAGTGACTCTGAGTAAGATATTTTTCTGGTGGGGTCATCTTTGCGTTATCTTTCCGTAGAATCCATGTAAAATGACCCATTTTTTGTTCCTGTCTGATCTCTTCTCTTTTCTGTCATCAAAAGACTAGATGGGGGCCGGCCCACATGGCTGAGTGGTTGAGTTCACGCGCTCTGCTGCAGCGGCCCAGGGTTTCGCCAGTTCGAATCCTGGGCGTGGACATGGCACTGCTCATCAAGCCATGTTGAGGCAACATCCCACGTGCCACAACTAGAAGGGCTCACAACTAAGAATATACAACTATGAACCGGGGGCCTTTAGGGAGAAAACGGAAAAAAATAAAATCTTTAAAAAAAAAAAGACTAGATGGATGCTAACTAGCCTTATTGTGGTGATCATTTCACAATATATCCATATATTGAATCATTGTGTTGTACACCTGAAAATAATATGTTATATGTCAATTATATCTTAATTTTAAAAAGTAGTTTTAATTTCAAATGCCACAAAAAATGACTTCGTTTTTATGACTTTAATGGTATTGAAGTGCTCCTTGGGAAAAATCTGGTTGTTAGATCTCTAAATATGAAATTGAGAACATACATTAATTTTAAATTGTTCTCAATCTAATGCATGTGCTATTTGTTCAGGGTTGGACTTTGGATTCAGATACATTGGTATAAAAATTAAGCCTTTTAGCATTACTATATTTTTACTAAAGATGAATAAAATCTTGCCAAGTGATTTAAGTATTAAGCTCAACAGATATAATTTTTTCATTTTAAATTACTGAAGCATGTCAGAAGATGGACATTCAACATAAGAAAAAGATAGAGCTAATTGGCGTTTTACTCTCTATTTTCTTTTACAAGTATTCTTGAGAAAGTGACTTTAGGCCTGTGGAGAAATAGAGAATGAAATTATCTCACATATTTTCTCCAGTCATTGCTTTACTGAAAGGTCTAAGAGCCTCAAGATTAGAAAGACTTAACATTGACATACTGAATAGCTCAGTGGTCTATAGTTAACACATGTTGAGAGTCAGAATTTGCGTTAGAAAGTGTGACATGCCAAGGAATTATTGGAAGTAAAGTATACTGTTAAGAATTTCAATCTCAAGATGACAAATGTCATATAGACACCTCAGTGTAAAATAATTATTATCAAGGTAGCAATCTGGTTACCACTAGTGGCTGGCTATGCCATAAAAATAACAAGGAAGATGCAGAAGGTTGAAACTTGCTGTAGCAAAACTAAGCAGACTGAAAATCGCTAACTCTGTGTGACAATTCAAATTAGATGCAATCTTTTCCACTTGCCAAAATAGACTTTGTTCAGAGGCAGGTTTTCTGCTACCTGGACAGTGTGTAAGCAACCAGCTAGCTAGATGAGATAAGATATTCAGCATTCTTAATTTGCACGTTATTTGTGTTTGTTCTCTTATGTTCTATTAATTTGTTCTCCTTTGGGTGGAAGAAGACTCATCATTGTTCTTGTCATTGCATTTTAGATCCTGAGAGAGTTCCAAATTTAATTAGCTTACTTGCTCTCTTTTAATATGGCAAAAACATGCACTTAGCTATCAAATTTGACTCTGCCACACACATATCTCTCACTTTAAGAATGAATATTTACACTGTTTTAATATAAATATATGGATTAATTTTTCTAATCTTGGGTTATTTCTGTGATGTTATCAGCATAGCTCTTTAAAAATTTAAGTAGATATTATAGATTTAGATTGCTTTATTTACAACTTTCCCAAAAGTTTCCTGATGACCTTTTACAATGTATGAATTAATTATATTTGTGCTGTATTTCTCTTTGGGAAAGATGTCCTCAGAAACTAGAAAACAAGGTTAATCCTTGTGATTTTTAGAATGGGCAATCTGGTCATAATATTGTTGTACATTCAAATAAGTATTTGCACCTTAACAGGAGTGCACATGTATGTGGACCAGCACACTTCTGAAACATCAGTCTTCTGTGAAAACTTCACTGTTAAGCTAATGTGAAGCAGCATATCACTTTGTGCTATAGTCAATCTACAACAATGTTAAAGCTATGGCACTTAACACAGTGAATATAAACAGCTGACACAATAAATATTTGTTAGATGAATGAATACATTTCCAATTTATTTAATGAATATAATTTAATCAAAACAGGGTGAAACTATAATACTGGGAAAATATATGAAACAAGTGTTTTGAGACATTGGCAACAGAAAATACAGACTAAACATTTTTGCTAGTAGAGCATTATTTATAGTTTTCAGCAATCCATGTATTTATTCATAAGACCTATCTGATAAAAAAAATACTGTAGATTAACATTCTCAACTTTGACTTCAAAGCAAATATTAAGAGGAGATCTTAAAAAGTCCAAAGCCCAGGCCACACCCCAGACAACTAAATCAGGACATTCGGGGTAGGGCCCAGGCATTAGTACTTTTTTTTTTTTGGTGAGGAAGATTGACACTGAGGTAACATCTATTGCCAATCTTCTTTTTTGTTTTGCTTGAGAAGGATTGTCCCTGAGCCAACATCTGTGCCAAGCTTCCTCTATATTTTTACATGTGGGATGCCACCACAGCACAGCCTGATGAGTGGTGTGTTGGTCCTCACCAAGGATCTGAACCTGCAAACCTTGGACCACCAAAGTGGAGAGCACAAACTCAACCACTACACCTCCAGGCTGGCCCCAGGTATCAGTACTTTTTAGAGCTTCTCAGGGGCTTCCAATGTTGCAGCCACAGTTGAGATCCTTGATCTTAGAGAGTACCACAAAATTTGATGTTGGCCTGGTAAAATATATAACAAACACTTTTGCTTTTATCCCATAGCATTTACTTTTAAATCTTCCCTTTCTATACTTACCATATTGCATTGAAATTATTTTATCTGTCTCTACTCCAGTAAACTGAAAGCTCCTTCAAGGCAGGAACAGTATCTTATTAATCAGCTTGTACTACTGTTAGCATCTACTGTTTATGAGTATCTGTTCAGGGAGATAATGAACTAATGAACTGATTTAAAAACTGAATGAAAAATAACAGATTCTGCATCCAGGCCTGGTGGAATAATTAGTAAAGGAATAGCCCTTCCAACATAAAAGCCTATACAACTGGACAAAGCATATGAAACAACTGTTTACAGACATTGGATGACAAGCAGGGCAGGACTGATATACCTGAGAGAAGGCAAACAAAGTGAGTGGGTTTGTGTCTGGAAACACTTTCCAGATCAGGGCACAGGGCTGGAGCCCAAGCAGAGCATAAAGATCTCTTGCTGAGGGCTGGCCTGATGGTGTATTCGTTAAGTTCACACACTCCACTTCAGCAGCCCCGGGTTCGCAGGTTCAGATTCTGGGTGCAGACCGAACACTGCTCATCAAGCCACGCTGCGGCAGCATCCCACATAAAATAGAGAAACATTGGCACAGATATTAGCTCAGTGACAATCTTCCTCAAGCAAAAGGAGGAAGATTGGCAACAGATGTTAGCTCAGGGCCAATCTTCCTCACAAAAGAGGAAAAAAGAGATTTCTTGCCAGGTTGGGGAGACAGAGATTGTAGTTCATAGCTACTGAAGTACCTGGAATTTTTATGGGAGGGTGTTAAAAAAAGACTTTGTAGAGAGAATGAACTCCAAAACTCTGCATAGGAATCTGCTTGAATCTTTGGCTGAATACTAAGCTGTACATGTATAGTTTAGAGTATTCTAGGTCAGGAAAAGAAAAAGAAATTTGAGACTACAACAAGGCAAAAATTAATCAATAGAAACAAATGCAGAAATGGAATTAGCAGAAAAAGACATTTAGAAAGCTATTATAAATACTTTTAATAATTTAGAGAAAAATTATGAACATAATGAGAGTCCTATAGAAAAATGGAAATTATGAAAAATAACAATATAGGAATTCTATAAGTGAAAGATACAATGTCTGATATGAACAATTAATGGTACAAACTCAACAGAAGAGTAGAAAAGATCAGTAAAGAAGAAAATATCTGTGAACTGAAGACAAGGCAATACTGGTACATAGTGAGAAAAAAGATGAGATAGATAGATATCATGTATATATGTTTACGTGTATGCACACAAATCACAAATGAATATATGTATGTATATATATGAAATATATATAGTGTATAACAATAGCGCAAAGAGCAAGAGAGACATAAGTAGAACTATACCGGTGTCATGTTCTTACATTATATATGAGATGATATAATATTGATTTGTTGCATGTTATAATTTAAGGATGCATATTATAAACTATAGAGGAATAATTTAAAAAGGAAAAATTTTAACCAATAAGTGACATGAGAAACAAAATGAAATACACAAAAGAGTACAATACAAAAGTCGTTAAGAAAGGAACAAAAGTAACAGAACATATGGGCCAAATAGAAAATAAATAGCAAGATGATAGACTGAAATCCAAGCTTATCAGTTATTAAATTAAATGTACATAGGCTAAAAATTCCAATTAAAAGGCATAAATTTTGAAACTAGATAAAAATATAAACAAGACTCAACTATATGCTGTTTACAAAGCATGACCATAAACCTTAAATATAAAACTAGAGATAAGATAAAAGTAAAATGATGACAAAGATCAAATATGCAGATCTAGTGATAAGAATGCTGGAAAATCCTATAACAATATCAGACAAAGTAGACTTCAGGATAAGGAATATTACCAGAGTTAAAGAGAGTTATTTCATAATTACAGAATGGTAAATTCATTAAAAATACATAACAATCCTAAATGTGTTTGGCCTGTTAATAAATCTAGGCATACAGGAAGCAAACACTAACAGAACAAAAGGGTTAAATAGACTAATCAGCAATTACAGTTCTAGTTTTTGACACTTCTTTCTCAGTAATTTATAGAATAAGAAGACAGAAAAGAAGTAAGAGTATAGAATATTTTAATTATACTAACATTCAACTTTACCAAATTAACATTTTTTAGAACAGTATACAAAACATCTACAGAATACGTATTCTTTTCAAGTACACATGGCACATTCAGCAATATAGACTATCTCCTGATCTTAAAAGAAGCCTCAATACATTTTGAAAAGGATTGAAAGAATACAGAGTTTGGTCTCTGACCAAACACAATTAAATTGGAAATCAATAGCAAAAGATATCAGGAAAATCACCAAATATTTAGGAATTACACACTTCTGCATAACCCATGGGTGAAAGAGGAAATCACAAGTGAAATTAGAAAATACTTTGAACTAAATAAGAATAAACTGAACATATCAAAATTTTTAGAATGCGGACTGGCCTGGTGGCGCAGTGGTTAAGGTCGCACGTTCCACTTCTCGATGGCCAGGGGTTCTCCGGTTGGGATCCCGGGTGCGAACGTGGCACTGCTTGGCAAAAATGCCATGCTGTGGTAGGCGTCCCACATATAAAGTAGAGGAAGATGGGCACGGATGTTAGCTCTGGGCCAGTCTTCCTCAGCAAAAAGAGGAGGATTGGCAGTAGTTAGCTCAGGGCTGATCTTCATTCTAAAAAAGTTTTTAGAATGCAATAAAACAATGCTTAAAATAAAATGTATA
This sequence comes from Equus asinus, assembly GCF_041296235.1. NCBI lineage: Eukaryota > Metazoa > Chordata > Mammalia > Perissodactyla > Equidae > Equus > Equus asinus. The sequence continues at coordinate 21,038,101 of NC_091820.1, read as the reverse complement.
GCTTTAAATGCATATATTAGAACAAATTTGCAAGATACAGTATCTACCAAATATTTAAGGAAGAAATAATACTAATTCTGAACAAATTCTTCCAGAAAGTGGAAAAGAGAATGAAGCTGGGTACCTGAGGGTTACTGTAGATATTCAACAAGCAATTATCTGTTTTTCTGTTTAACTTGAGGGATAACTCAGGGGTCTTGAGGATTTGTGAGCTTGTTTTGCAGAAGAAAGAGAACGTCTTTGGGGAGGTTGTGATCACTGGATGAGTTTCAAGCTGCCATTGACTCTTAGAAGTCAGATTGCCCAGGGGCATGTTGGAAGCAACCCTTTTGTTTCTCCAAAGCTCCTCCTGCCAAGCCCCTTAGCTCTATAAAACCTCCTGTTTTCTGTTCTTGTGAAGGTGGATTTGAGTGAATCCATGCTCCCAACTTCTCATTTTGGCCAATTTGAATAAAACCTTTCTCCATCTCCAAGCACCAATGTCTCAGTGTTTAGCTTGCTGCACATCAGGCACACAAACTTGAGATTAAGAGATTTGGCATCAAGAATACTCCTCAACTCATTTTATGAAGCCATCATAACTAACTCTGGTACTAAAAACAGACAAGAAAATTATGAGCAAAGAAAACTATACCTCAGGAACATCCATAAATATCTATAAATACCAGCAGAAAATATTCTGAAATATATGGTTTAATGCAAAGTGATAAACTAAGCTTTATCCCATGATGTAAGGTTTTCTCATCTTTCAAAAGTCAAACAATGTAATTCACCATATTAACATTGAAAAGATACTAAAATATTATATGATTATCTCAATGGTTTCAGTAAAGCATATGACAAAATGTAAAAATAATTTATTATAATTATTTATTATAATTTTTATTATATATTTTATATAATTATTATTATAATTATTCGGTAATCTAAGAACAAAATTAAACATCTTCAACCTGATAAAGGGCATCTACGAATAGCCCATAGCTAACATACCCAATGCTTAAAGAGGGAAAGCTTTATCCCTAAGTTTGGAAATAAAGCAAGGATGTCCCCACTTCAATTCACCATTGCGTTGGAGGTCCCAGACAGTTCAATAAGTCGAGGTAAAGAAACAAAAATGCATGAAGACTGAAGAGGAGATAGGAGTATCTTTATTCACCGATAACATGATCACATATGTACAAAATCCAAAGGAATCTAAATCTATCTATCTATCTATCATGTATCCACTTGTCAGAACAAATAAGTGAATTTAGCAAAGTCTCAGAATACCAGGTTAATATACAAAAATGTGCACAATTAAATGAAAGTTAAAATATTACCATTTACAAATGTGTCAAAAATAAAATATCTAGCAATAAATGTAACAATTTATGCCTAAGACCTCTACACTGAAATAAACAAAATATTGATGAGAGAAATTTTAAAAGACCTTAAAAAATTGAGAGATAAAGTATGTTCATGGAATGGAAGACTCAATATTGTTAAGATGTGAGTTGTTTATAAAATGCTCTGTAATTTCAATGCAATCCAAGTCAAAATCCTAGCAAGCTTTTTTGAGTAGAAATTCACAGGTTGATTCTAAAATGTGTATGGAAATTCAAAGGATCTATAATGATTAAAATATCTTAAAAAGAAAAACTATAAAACTTACTATGAAACTATAGTAATCAAGACAGTAGAGTACAGGCAAAAAGACAAATAAATAGATCAATGGAATGCAATACAGACTAGAGAAATAAAGCTACATTTATATAGTAAATTGATTTTGACAAAGGCACTAAAGCAATGTAATGGGGAAATAAAATTTTTTCAACAAATGATGCTGGAACAATTGTATAAAAGTATGAATTGAAGTGAACTCAAACATCTATCAGACCCCACAGACAGAAATTGGTTCAAGATGGATCATAGACCTACATGAAGTATTTTAAAGTGTGTGACATTTCTACAAGCCAACAGAAGAATATATTCATAAACTTGAGGTAGCCAAATGATTACTTAGATGGAACTTGGGAAGTGCTAAAAATAATAGATAAATAAGAAATTACTTCTCAAAATTTTTAAATTTCCATTCATAGAAAAACATCATTAAGAAAATAAGTAGGCAATCTACATGGAGAAAATATTCACAATGCACATAGATGACAAAGGATTTGTATGAAGAATTAACGAAAAAGATTGCTACAAACCAAAAATAAAACAGCAAACAGCCCAATGAAAATGGGCAATAGACTTGAGCAGGAACTTCACACAGAAAAAAAATATATTAAACGTCGATAATCATATCAAAAAGTGCTTAGCATCTTTAGGCATCAGGAAAATTTAAAATTAACACCACAAGACCCACTACATATGTATTACATTCATGAAAATGAGTAAGACTGACAAAACCAAGTTTTGTAAATAATATGGATCAGCCAAAACTTGAATACATTGCTGGGAGGAATGTAAAATGATAGGTTAAACCTCTGATGAAATGTATCAGTTTGCTAGGGCTGCTGTAACAAATACCACGGACTAGATGGCTTAAACAACAGAAATTTATTTTCTCACAGTTCTAGATGCTAAAAATCTGAGGTCAGAGTGTCCACAGAGTTGATTTCTTATGAGGTCTCTCTCCTTGGCTTGTAGATAGCCATCTTCTCCCTCTTTCTTCACATGGTCTTTCCTCTGTGTGTTATCCTAATCTCTCTTTATAAGAACACTAGTCATATTGGATTAGCGTCCTCATGTGATCTCATTTTACCCTGATTACCTCTTTTAAAGTCTCTGTTTCCAAATACACTAGGAGTTCAACATATGAATATTGGAGGGACACAATTCAGCCTATAACACCTAGCAAAATCACAATTCTGGTTAATTCTAACTCTCCCCCAGTTTTGCATTTATTTCTGAGTACTTGAACGTGATTTAAGAAAAAGACATCACTACCATGTTTGGTCAGGTAGGTCCTTAATACTTCCCAGCAATCATACCATTTTCCCCTAGTCCATTTATTCTTGCTCTCATAACAACTATTTCATACCTTCCCTGTATCCAATACCTTAAACTTCTTTCCTATTGTTATGGATGAGATTTTCATGTTCCCAATGTAGGACAAGCTGTACACTCACTGTGAAATTCCTCATAGATTACTTACTCACGGCCATTATTCCGGCAATTCTTGTTGTTGTCTCCTGTGTCATCATTCTCCCCTTTCAGCTGTTTTTTTTTTCTGAAGATTAGCCCTGAGCTAACATCTGTTGCTAATCTTTTTGTGTGTGTGTGAGGAAGATTCACTCTGAGCTAACATCTGTTGCCGATCCTTCTCTTTTTTTGCTTGAGAAAGATTAGCCCTGAGCTAATATCTGTGCCAATCTTCCTCTACTTTGCATGCGGATTGCCTCCACAGCATGGCTTATGAGTGGAGTAGGTCTACACCCAGCATCCAAACCTGCAAACCCAGGGCTGCCAAAGCAGAACACACAGAACTTTAACCACTCGGCCACAGGGCTGACCCTCTTCTTCTTTTTTGCTTGAGGAAGATTATACCTGAGCTAACATCTGTGTCAATCCTCCTCCACTTTATATGTGAGTCACCACCACAGCATGGCTGATGCGTGGTATAGGTATGGGCCCAGGATCCAAACCCACAAACCCAGGCCACTGAAGTGGAGTGCACCAAACTTAACCACTTAGCCATGGGGCCAGCACCCTCAACTCATTTGTCTCATTGATCCCACAAGTACGCTGATATTTATTCCAGCTTAAAAAATTTCTTTCGGTCCAATTTATTTCTCTAGATGTCACTCCATTTCTCTCTTTTCTTGTATGTATCACAGTTCCTGAAAGTACTGTGCATATACTTATTATCTTCATTGTTTTTCCTCCTGATGCCTCTTGCACCCACTCCAGTCAAGTTTTTCAACCACCACACTTCCAAAACCACTTTCATAAGGTCATTGACGATCTACACATTGCTAAATCTCGCATGTTGATCTTTCTTAACTTAGAGTATTTGACAATTGTTCATGCTCTCCTCATTGAAACACTGTTTTTTCCCCAGTTTTATTGAGATATAATTGACATATAGGTGCACAACTTAATGACTTGATACATGTATATATTGTGAAATAATTACCACAGTAGGTTTATTTAACACATCCATCACCTCACATAATTGCTTTTGTTGTGTGTTTGGTCAGAACACTTAAGATTTACTCTCTTAGCAACTTTTGTGTATACAATACAGTATCATTAACTATAGTCACCATGAAGTACTTTAGATCCCCAGAACTTATTTTTCATGTAACTAGAAGTTTGTACCCTTTAACCAACATCTCCCCATTTCCCCCTGCCCCAGCCCTGGGCAACCACCATTCCATGCTCTGTTTCTATGAGTTAGGCTGTTTTTTTAAAAAAATTTGACTACAGGTAGCCAGCCCAGTGGTGCAGCAGTTAAATTTGTATGTTCCACTGTGGTGGCCCAGAGTTCACTGGTTCAGATCCTGGATGCAGACCTATTCACTGCTTGTCAAGCTGTGCTGCGGCAGGCATCCCGCATATAAAGTGGAGGAAGATGGGCACAGATGTTAGCTCAGGGCCAGTCTTCCTCAGCAAAAAAGGAGGATTGGCAGCAGATGTTAGCTCAGGGATAATCTTCCTCAAAAGAAAAGAAAAGAAAAAATTTTAAAAAACTTGACTACAGAGAGCCACACTTATGCTCATTAACTGTGTCATCTCAGTCACTTTGGGTCCTTGACTTCTAATGTAGGTCTATCAATAGACCTCTTCACTTTCTAACCCTTCAACTGTGGTGTTAGAAAGCTTTAAAAGCAATCTCTGATTCAACAATTTCGTGATTTATAACTCCAGGCTGGTCCTCTTCTCTGAACTGCTCTCTTGTGTCCAACTCATTCCTCAGCATCTCTGCTCAGATGGTTAAAACACATTTTGCACTTAACATGAATAAAACTCAGCTACTCATCTTGCCTCAAAAACCTGTTCCTCAGTCTTCCTCATGCCAATTTTTGACAATTCCATTCTTCTAGTTATTTAGGTTAAACACCTTGGAGTTAATTTTGACTCCTCTCTTTTTCCGATGTCATTCATGAAATCTGTTAACAAACTTTATGGGATATAAGTGCAAAATGTATACAGAATCTCATCAATTGTCTTCACTTTCATTGCTAAGTCCAAGACATCAGCATTTCTCACCTGGATCACTATCTTACTTCTATCCCTGCCTTTAGTCTATTCTCAACACAGCATCCAGACTGACCCTGACAACAGATCATGTCACTTCTCTGTTCAAAACTCTCCAGTACCTTCTACTAGAGTAGAAGCTAAAGCCATTATAATGGCCAAGAAGTATTGCAAATTGTTCTACTTCAAGTCTCTGAACTCATTCTCTATTCTTTCCACCTTGCTTACTCTTCTCCAAGCACTCACTCTCTTTGTGAATCCTTAAACTCTCTAAACTCTAGCTCACCTCATAACCTTAGCATTTGCTGCTGCCTCTGTATGTTTTCTGGATATGCACATGCCTTACTCCCTCACCTACTTCCTATTTTTATTCAAATATCACTCTCTGTATAAGACCTTTCTTGGCCATCCTTTTTTAAAACATCGAACCCTTCTTAGTACTGCTTGTTCTTCTTCCTCAGTTTATGTTCCTCTATAACACTTACCGCTATCTAACAACAGATAATGGATTACTTATTTACTTTCTTTATTGTTTCTTTTCCCACAATAGAATTTAAGCTCCATAAAATACAGAATTAAGTACTAAAAATTTTATGTTTCTTTTGATTATTACTTTTATTGTAGCATCCATATCAGTGTGTCTGTCACAAAGTATGAATACTCTTTGAATGAATTTAGTCCAATCCTCCAGTTTGAAGGAGTAGGTTACTTAGGCTTTTTCTTCTGTAACAATCTCTCTTAATGGATTTGATTCACATTGAATCTTGATATGAAAGCACAATGAAGTGAGTTTAATTTATTGGTGTTATTTTATGTAATCAACTGTACAGTACTCTAAAAGATAGTATAAAAATAGGGGTCAATGGTTTGCAGAAAAAAAGCAATAACTTTCTCAATATTACAACAGACACAAGTAGCAATTTTACACCTTTTATTTAACCAAATTAATTTTAAAATATGTTTGTAGGGACCAGCCTGGTGGCGTAGCAGTTAAGTTTGCACCCTCCACTCTGGCGGCCCAGGTTTCACCTGTTCGGACCCAGGGTGTGGACATACACACTGCTTATCAAGCCATGCTTTGGCAGGTGTCCCACAAATAAAATAGAGGAAGATGGAGATAGATGTAAGCTCAGCGCCAATCTTCCTCAGCAAAAAGAGTAGGATTGGCAGCAGATGTTAGCTCAGGGCTAATCTTCCTCAAAGAAAAAAATATATTCATAAACTGATAGTGTGATTCATCACAGGGCACATCACTGTATCCTATTTTGTAAACTTTAAGCAAACCAAATTTGAACTATAAATATTGAAAGTAATCCCTTACCTTTAGCAGCACAAATTGAACCACTAATAACCACATTCACTTAACACAGCAAATAGATGGAGTAAAAATAACAGTGGTGCCTATTATTCACGACCTTTCAACAGAGAAAATTACCCCATGTTTTAAACTGTAAATAAACATGTAAAATATTATGTCTGTTTGCTTTTTCAACCATTAACATTCAGATCTTTAATTAATTCAGGCAAAATTACAACTAAATAATCTTTTTCATTAGTTTAATTGAATAATAAATATGAAAGGGTGGTCATATATATATAAATTCATAAATATATGTAAATTTATGCTTTTGAAAATGTTGTTTAGAGTTGTCTAAATAATTTAAGACTATTCCAAGAAGTGGACTCAACATTGGGTTAAGAATCACAATGTCTAGATTATATTTTTTTAACTCTGCTACTGTTCAAAATTGATCTGTTAGAACTAGAGCACATGGTGACATATCTTAGGTCCCCAGACTTTTTATCTGTAAATGTTAAACCAGTTATTCTCTTAGAGCTCATCTAGTTGCTATAGGAGTACTATTTTTACCATGTTTACAAAGTGTTAATCTCTGAAATTAAATTGCACATTTTCAGGTAATTGTTTTATTTTTTTGTAATCTTAATGACAAATCTAAGAAACTAGGCAGTTCCTAACATTTTGTGAGAAAGAAAACACTTTCCATTTTTTCCAAAATTTCTTTTCACCTGGTTAATTCTTGCTCATCTTTCAGTTTTCAATTCAGTTGTCTCTTTCTAAAGGAAGCTTTCCTTAATTGCATTTTATATATTATTCTATATCAGCACTGTCCAATAGAACTTTCTGCTATGATGGAAATGTTCCATATTTTGTTGTCCAATATGGTAGCCAATAGCCACATGTAGTTGTTGAGGACTTGAAATGTGGCTGGTGTGATTGAGGAACTGAATTTTAAATGTCATTCCTTTTTACTAAATTCAAATTTAAATTTAATAAATCATATACAGCTGGTGGTTACCGTATTGGATAGCACAGTTCTAGACCATGACCCTTTCCTTCACTGTATTTGTCATCATTATGGCTTCGCATTTCTTTGTGTAATTACTTGATTAATATCTTGCTCCACCATTAGAGTTTAATTGTCACAACTAAACAGGGCCACGTATATTTTTACTCATCTTTGAATCTTCAGGACCTAGCCAAATGTGTGGCAAAAAGTAAGTGATTAATAAATAATCATGGTAGGACTTCTGCATTGTGCAACTCCAGGGGCACCATCCATATTGTAGTCTATGTAAATGACAACTTCATGGAATGTTCAATGCATTGCAGCCAATGGAGTGGCACAACAGAGTGGCTCTGAACCAAGGTAGAGAAGAGAGGAGTTTACTGAAAGTGGAATCTACAACAGAGAAAGGGCCATTGTCCATGCTCCCCTTTCTAAGAGAGCTCAGTGACTAACAATGAAGCATTAAGATTTACTAATCAAGAGTCTAAGATCCTTTAGAATTTTTTTGAGAATCACCTATTCATTGACTTATGTAGATAAATACTCTAATTTGTATATTGACAGTCATCAATTTCAAGATAACATGCTTTAAACTAGGGATTTTCATTATACATGTGAAAGCCTGAAAAAGATCAGAAGACAAATCAGGTCTTTCCTTATTGTGTGTAGCAACCGATTGTGAACTGTATATGGCTATTCCTTTGCATTTGTACAGTTTACTTTAGATAAAATTCTGTATTTCTGAAATATAAAATCCAAGGGGATTTCTATATAGGTAAACGAATGCTACTAAAATGTCAGAAGCTATCTTACTTGAGTCTTCAACACACACATGTTCATATATGAAATCCAGCACTAGATTTTTTTTTTTTGCTGTTTTTAATATAATCCCTTTAATTCAATAAGTTCAGCTTTTTATTTGGAATGAAAATTAAGTCACTGGGTCGAAACCCTCTTCAGTGACGGTTAATTTTCCAAGAGGTAAGCAGCTTTCTAATTTTTTTCTTTACGCTACTTGTAGCAAATCTATTGGTTCCAACTTCCTTCTTTTTGACCTTTCTCTCTGACTCATTCTACCATCACCTACCAGATCTGTCAAGAAAAGGAAAGTTAATAACCAGGTTCCAAGCCAAGAATGAGATTAGATTCACACTCCAGCGAGGAAAGGTGAGTTTTGAATTTTGAAAAGAAACCCTTCAAGGGTCATGTAATTACTAGGGTGTTATCAAAAAGTTATTGCTGCTGCATATTCCTCATTTGGGAGGCGGGTGCCACAATGCCACAGGGCAGTGGAAAGTTATAAATGGTGACATGCAAATGAGTCAGGACAGCACATACGTTGGTGTTCTGTTGCCCCATTTGCTAATGGAAAATGTACCATCGGAAAGCATGCCTTTCATGGAGAATGACATATCTAGGACATTGGTTGGGATTTATAGTCAACCATCTTTCTGCTGCTTCATTGGCTTTTACAATTCATTTCAATTTTCACTTATAGGAAAAAATCACAGTGCATAGATTAGCATATATCCCCCGTCATGCTTCTTTTGGCTGCTGCTTTTACTTGTGATTAATTTTTAAAATTCAGCTAATTTATTGATGTGATAGTTCCTGAGAGTCATGACTTGGAAAATAATTTTGTCTTCATCAAGACTTGTCTCCATAACAATGCTCTTATATGCTTGTGCTAAGCAATTGCTCTGCTCTTCAAATTCTACCTTGACTTAAACACCCACTCTCCTTTTTTAATTAAAGAGACCAGTTTCAGATTTGTTATTGCCTAGAGAAAGGAAAAAAAAAGATAAATAAAAAAATTACATGCTTCAAGACCTTTTAATGCATAAAAGGTCTGGAAATCACAAATCATTTAGTGCTTCCTATATTAGAACATTAATTCTTAGGAAAATGTTTTATTCAGATTTAATCAGCACCTCAGAGATATCATCTGAATCTTTTGAGATTTTTGCAACCCTTATTTATGACCCAGTTTTTAAATTTTTCAAGTGTTAATGAACTACTACTTTCTGCATGTAAATAGGAAATCAAAACCATTTGGAATAGATTATCTCTTGTTATCTATTTGACTGGTAGATTTAAGCACTTTATTTTACTTTTACCTGAAGGAGTAATGATGTCACAACTTATATACCCTGAGACCAAATAATTAAAATGTGAAGACACTAATTTCACCTACAGGGGTGTTTTATAAAGCTCTAAAAACATGCACTATGTGAATATAAATTTATTGTTTGTGTTGTTAATTATTACATTATATTTCTGAGCATAGTATCACAGTACACTTTTAATAATTGCTTAAAACTTTTAAAATATTTTTGCTTCCATATAAACAAAATGAGACACATATAAGAAGAACAAAATCATTCTTGTTTGAGCTTTTCATCTACAATCATGGACATCAGTAAGAATATTAAAACAATAATAGAAATCATAGATACAATATATTTTTTCGTGTGTGCCAGTTTCCGTGGTAATATTTGACTATTAAAACCCTATGAGTTTGAAATTATCCCAAGGTACAGATTATGAAACTGATCCTTAGTTTAAGTAATACTTTCAAGATCTGTATCTATTAAGTAACAAGAGTAGAAGCCATGTTCATTTTTGTCTGACTCCAGAGCCCTCACTTTTAACCACTCTGTTATTTCAAGGACTCCATTTCTTTTTTGGGTCAAGAAGTCAGGCTCGTTCAATATTTTCAGAGGTCGACAGCTGTATCATAGCGTTTTGTATTACTGAAACCAGATTGTCACAGTAGAACTAAAAATAGAACTCATCAAATGACTTGCTAAGAGTGATTCCATTTACAGATACTAGACCAGTGATATAACTTTTATAAAGACAAATGTTTCAAGGAAAATCAAAAGATACCCATCCTTAAGGAATAGAATGGGACTTGAAATCAGTGACCAAAGGTAGATGTAAGAGACCATTCCTAGACTTTTAGAAGGGAACCTCCATTCTTAGCGTCAGTTTGCTCCGGCAATACCTGGCCTCCTATTTCTGATGGCTTCTTACAAGACTCGGTCCATCAGTAATCCTTCCTCTTTAGTACCTTTAATTGTTTTCATATTATGTGCATCTTCTTATAACCACAATATGCTCAAATAGCCCTAGAACAGGAAATTTATTTCCAAGCCAGTGCCACCATATATTATTTTGCCTTAAATATCAAGTTCTTGTAAGTAGAAATCTATTCTTGTCATTCATTCCTCAGTCTTCTGCAATTAAGGGCCAAATCTCAGCACTTTAAATATGCTCTAAAGTCTATTTGGAGGAAATTCAACTCCCAATTCAGTTTTATTCTTAAGTTCTACCCTACCACCTCATTTATTAGTTATGATCATAAGGAATTTCATATCATTGAGCATTGTATTATAAAAATTATTTAATGGAAAAGGGAAAAGAGTGCTAAAAAGAGTTTTAAGAGTATCAAATAAAAATCCTTTTCTCCTACACGATTTTAAATGAATGCTTGGTTTAATTATGTGTATAGCTGTAAAATCTAAAAATCATTATGGAAATCCAAAATTTTTATGATTTAGAAGCAGCTTATTAAAATAAAAATAAAACGAACAAAATCTAAGAAAGATAAACTATTTTAGCCAATATCACTCGGTGATAGATCCAAAAGTCAAAATAATGGAATAACTCTAGTTTAATCTAGATTTTCATCAAGATGTCTTTTATTTTCTTATGAATACCATGACATTAATTATTCTCTCTTGCACATCTTAATAATATTGACCATCCACTATATTTTTAAAACACAACATCTCTTTGCCAGTGTTTTTGGTTGGCTCATCTACTTTTTTCCAAGCCATAATTTAGGCCTTGATGTCAATTCACACTGGTGAATTTATTTCAAATTCTATTGATTCATTAATTGATTATGCTTTTGTCCAGCTTTATTGTGAATTTCAAGAGAAATTCTTATATGATACTTCTGTAATACATTACAATTTGTCATCTTTTTCTACTTGAATCATTTTCCTCCCTTGCTCTCCCAATGTTACTCTTCATTGATTACCCTCCTAATGTCAGATTCCTGTTGGCCATTCTCCTCTGATGCCCTATTTTCTTTTGACAACACTTAAACTCAAGCAATCCTTAAATTCATACTCTTTGTCTTCTCAGGCAAGCTTACTGTGTTGAAAAGGCATGAAATTTGTAGTAAGAGTATTTGGATATGAAATCTGTCTGGGCTAATAAATAACTGGGCTTCCTTGAACTAGTTAGTTAGACTTCTCAGTGTCAGTTTCCTAATCAAATAATTTGAAATGCTATTAGCTTATCTCATAGGAGGGTTGTGAATCTCAAAGGAGATAATGCATATCAGAGTTCTTTGCAAACACTGAAGATTTATAAGAACACTGTTGTTACTTTGAATCTACAATCTCTTTAGATAACCTGTGGCTTCACCCCTTTAACTACCTATTTACTATCTACTTCTCACCTGAGATACTCATAAATCATCTCCACCACAGACACTCCAAATGAGGAAAAACAAAAACAAAAAACTAAAGCATGACCATGATAGAGATCTTGATGAAAGGAGATTGTGCAAGTTTGGAGGCCATTGGTGTGAGGAAGAAGCACAACTGGAGCCATTAAAATTTTTTGAACAGACCTGTTACATGATTAATTTGGTTTTACAAAGATTTCTGGAGAAAATGTTAAGAAAGTGAATGGAATTTGTCTCCAGAAGGAAAAAAAAAAGGAGAATGAGACTAAGTCTACACCAGTGATAGAACATATAAGAAGGGAAGTTGAAGGGAGAAATCTTATTCTGTACTGACATGACATACCAAAGAAGTATAAGAAAGAGCTGTAAATGTTGAATGACTTTCAAGTTTCAGGACCAAGTGACAAGATGATGGTGACTCTGTTAAGCTGAATTGCAGGTTGACGTTATGCGCTGAATTGTGATCACCAAAAATATATGTTGAAATCCTAGCCCCAGAACCTGTGAAAGCAACCTTATTTGGAAACAGAGTCTTTGCAGATGTAATTAAATTAGGATGAGGCCATTAGGGTGAGCCCTAATCAAATATGACTCATGTCCTTATAAAAAGAGGAAAACGCCTTGTAAAGACGGAGATACACAGGAAGAATGCTATGTGAAGACAGAAACAGAGATTGGAATAATGCAGCTGCAAGCCAAGGAGTACCAAAGATTAATAACCACCCCCAGAAACTAGGAAGAGGCAAGGAAGGAGTCTCCTCTACAGGTTTCGGAGGGAATGTAGCCCTGCTGACGCCTTTATTTCATTCAGACTTCTAGCCTCCACCAACTGTGAGAGAATACATTTCTGTTGTTTTAAGCCGCCTAGTTTGTGGTACTTTGTTACAGCAGCCCCAGGAAATGAATACAGTTGATAACCTTAGTTTCTATTTGGTAAATGCTATGTTTGAGAGGCCATTGGAACACCCATGGGGAGAGGTACAGCAGACAGTAAGAAATACAAATCTAATGCTCAGGGAAAAGGTCAAGGCTAGAAACACAGCCCTGGGAAACTTCAATATAGCAACCGTAGTTGAAATCATCCTATAAGGAGGACGTAACATATTGCATTAATCAAGGTCATTAGTACTAGCTGCTGTAAACAACAGTAATCCAAAAATCTATGATAATATAATCAAGTTTTCCTATTCACTTCACAGCTGAAATAGGTTTTCAGCAGGGAACCTTCCACATGGTCACCAGGGATCCCAGTCCTTGCATCTTATGGCTCCAATATCTTAAAGGGACTCCTGATTCTTCATTGGATTCTCTGTACTCAGCAGTCCAATGAGCGAAGAGAGAGAGAGAGTAGCATGATGTAAGATACTTTATGAACCAGGCCTGTCCATATTCCACTAGCTAGAACCAGTCACTTGCCCCAAACATAACTGCAAAGGATGCTAGGGAATGCAGTCTCCTTGTTTGAGCAGATGAATATCTTTAGATTCTGTCAAAGATGGGCATAGAAACAAATGTATGCAAGACAGAAAATGACCTTCATACTTAAGTAAGTGTAGACAAGATTCTTCTATGTTCAGAAGAGAGAGATGGAGAGAGAGAAAGACCATTTTTGGCTATTTGAAATCAAAGTACAGCACTATATGTGTAAGACTTTGAAGAAACAGTAGGATTTGGACAAATAGTGATAGAAAGGAAATCCTTCAGGAAGAAGATAATCGAATGAGCAGAGCCACAGAGGGAGAGGATCCCAGGATTTCTTCTGAAAATAGCATTTGGCCAGTTTGGTTAAGACATGTAAATCAGAATTCAGTTAAAATCAAAGCAGGATATTTATGTATCCCTAGTTCATGCCCAAATCAGTAGTAGATTCACACTTTCACTTTACCTTTGCCAAGTAGGTTTCAAATTCTGCAGACGCTAATTTATGAAAATTTACTACTGAAGTGAGAATGACAGTTATTTCTTTCCACTTCCCAGTATGGGACCACAGTTTTATTAGAATGCTTGCACTCTGAGCTCAGCAAGGAGCATGTTATAATTAGATGAGTATTACAATAGAGGCTCTGTTAATGGGATTTTTGAGACATAGTAAAAATGAAAACTTATGAGAGTGTCTCCATTAGACTCTATATAAGTAAGGGGAACCTGTCTTAGGAGACCACTAAAGAAATCAGCGGGAGTTAGTTAACTGAAGGTCGAACAAAATGACATGATAAGCCTTAGGGGATACTGTTAAAGTAATCATTGCAGATAAGGGACTGACTGACTGTCTGAGGTGCCTGTGCATATTTCTAATATGAAAATGAAAATGGGAATTAAAACAGCAGAAATGGCCTCTTTATTTTTGTATAAACTTGAATACCATCTATCAATAAACAATATTAAAATATTTTTTTCTACACATTGAAAGTGTGAACTCACAGGGCATCCTCTAACGGACATGTTCCACATGGAGTATTTAAAATTATTCTATTTTGAGGTCGAGTAGCCTCTGCCTACTTTTTTAAGTGTATATTTTTTTCTGAATGTATGAAAAAAACACTCATAGCTAGAAAACTTAGAAAATAAAGAAAACATAAGAAGATAAAGCATATAAAATGCCACAATTCCGGAAAACTAACATTTTTTATGTTTTCCTATTTACTATTCATATATATCATATTACTTACCTATTATAATAACGCATATCTGTTTTTCTATTCAGTACTTTTCATTGAATATTTTGGATTGGATGGTCCCTTTTTTTCTTTGACATAATCTTTTTCATTATCCTGGAAAAATCATGTGACACAGCCTTAAAAATAATTACAGAAACTTTCATCTAATCAGTCTGGATTTCCTCTAAGGGAAGTTAAAGAAAATGAAATCAATTATTTTTTGCTTATTCAGCACAAGTCTGTACCGTCCTTGTTCGGGGAAAGAAAACAATATTTCCAAAGAAGAGGAAGCATAAGTAGGATGAAAGAGAGTGTCACCTTGGTTGAAGCCTTCATTCTCTGTGGGCCTGCCTTTTGGCATTGTAGTTCTCTATGACTAGGGCTTCCTCTAAATACCGTTCAGTTATCAGAGGGCAAGGAGAGAAAGGGCAGGCAATGAGGAGAGACTTGATCCCTTCTTCACTTTGTAGATTTCTGCCTCAGAAACTAGACTAACTGGAATGAGACTCTCTGCTCATCATTGCTGACCCTCCCAAACATTGAACTCCTGTCTCCAAGATAAAAAGGGTTCCATATGGGTTTCCTCTTTCCCTAGCAGTCATCTTTGAGAAACCACGGGCAATTGGTCCTGGTATTCAAAATGACATGACTTTAGGATTCCATTCCGTACAATGTTATAATTTAGAGCACCAGGAAAAAATTAAATAGCAGGATTGCTGCAACATAAATGTGCTTTTTCCTGTTTGACCTGGCAAGAAACTAGCAACTCAACTAAGAGAAAAGGCAGCTAGGTGTTATGAAGGTGAAGAAACATTGTTCTAGGGCAGGTGTTCATCCCAATAATAGGACGATTGAAAGCTGTTAATCATGTCAGACTATAGTCGATGTGCAACAGTACTGCTTCCTCTACCCATTTGAGACTTGGATGTTATTTGCATAAGCTAATAAATAAAAGACTAACTAGACTGAAAACATATTTTTCTTATTTCTTAATGCCTTTATAGGCATAAAGTAAAGCATGTACAAAACATAAATGTTTCCATTTATGCTGTCTTGAACCATAAGCATGTATGAAAACTAGAGTCTTACTTTTAATAATCAATTGTTAATATGGCCGCAGGAGATTTTACTGTCAGTTTTAAAAGTAAAGGTTTGAACAATGGATTTCGAAATCCTGCTGACCTAATATTGAATGGATAAATTCATATGTGTTTATATATCCTGATTGGAGGATTAAAAAAATTACCATGTTTGCTATGGTTGCATCAAACCAGATGATGAAATTTCTGTTATATAAAGTGATAATAACACACTTGGATGTGAACATAAATAATAACTGAAAATTATTTGAGTGTGTGATATCCGTATATGATTCTTGGCACATAACTGTGCCAAAGAATTGCATTACAGTTGATCAAGGTTTAAAATATGATTGCTGTCAGATTGTAAATGGTCTTTGATCCCAAATTACTTCTGTTGGCGAATATTAGGATCTATTTTTCTTTCCTGCTTTACTTATATTTTTTTTTTCAGTAACATGCTTTTGTTTGCTTTGGTGTTAACCTATTTATTTATTTTTTAATAAGCAAATGAGCAAGATCTTTGGTAGTCAAATCAATTGCTTCCTTGAAATGAGCATAATGAAGGAGAACCAGGAATGTGAGGGGGAGGAAGGATGGAGATCTTTCTTTATTTTTAAAGTGAAGACTAAATCTTCATTTGAACTTTTTTTCTCTTGGTGTCCTGAGATCCTCCATAACTAAATGGCACTATATGCCATTCTTCACAATTTTTAGGGTTGTACCTTATATATATATATATATATATATATATATATATATATATATATTTGTGTGAGAAAGATTGTCCCTGAGCTAACATCTGTGCCAATCTTCCTCTATTTTTTATGCGGGACGCTGCCACAGCATGGCTTGATGAGTGGTATGTAGGTCCACGCCCAGGATCCTAACCCACGAACCCTGGGTTGCCAAGGCAGAGTATACG
This sequence comes from Equus asinus, assembly GCF_041296235.1. Classification (NCBI taxonomy): domain Eukaryota; kingdom Metazoa; phylum Chordata; class Mammalia; order Perissodactyla; family Equidae; genus Equus; species Equus asinus. Next base: position 21,021,461 of record NC_091820.1, on the reverse strand, counting down.
AACTTAACCACTATGCCTCAGTTGTACCTAACAAAATTTTTAAAGAAATTTTAAATATATCCTCTGAACTAATAACCATGACCATTGCTCCTCTGATAGATTATAAGCTTCCCATTCCAGAAGACAGAATAAGATCAGATAGATTTAAATGGGTCATGAAAATAGAAAAAACATGTTTAAAAAAAAGAAATGGTATAATATCCAGTGAAATAAGTGATCATAGAATGTTGGAGCTACACAGAAATCTAAATGAGTGAATTTGCCACGTAAAGCATATTTCTCTGGACCGTTGGTCTCATAATGAAATTACATATTATAAGTATTAATAAAAATGAAATCACTCCAATAGTGTTCTTCTCAGTGGTGTTCTTACAGATTAGACTCTTTTCAAACTTAATCACTTAAACACATGGGCTTGTTGTACCCCTATATCCTTCTAGATTCTCTTCCTTTTAAGAGTTTAGTCCTAAATAATGAAAAGTCCCACATATTCTGCAGACTTCTCTTTACTGTTTGGCCTCATCACTCTCCCTCAACCTAAGTTTCCAGGCCCACATCTTGAAATATCTGCCTCTAAAACATCTTTTCAAAATTTTCACCACGATTTTCATCTTGAAAATAGCAGGATACTTCTCTCCCACCTAAAGCTTTGTATATTATACCTTATATCCCTGTTATGATCAATGTTGGAGATTTCATTAATTCTGCCACCTGATTTTGTAGATGATGTCAGGTTTTCTATTTTTTTAATTTTTGGTTTTTTTTGTTCACTAACTTATTATGTGCTTTTGGAATTTTTTCTGGTAGTACTAACTTTACAAATAGAACTATTTGAGAAAATGTTTTAAGTTTTAAAAAGTCATAAAAGCAATTATGTGGAAGACTAAATTGAATATTACAAAGCAAAGAACACCCATGGTTAACACACGTATTTTAAGAGATTTCTTGAATCCTACCTGTATACTAACATGGAAATGTGGATGGATTGCATGGGATCAGAGTTACTACATAGTCTCTCTTGAGAGGTAGACATCTCTGACCACAAGAAGCAACAACTCATAAGACAGTTTTTTGTCTTAGAAAAATGAAAATGTTTTTATAGTTGATTTGGTGTTCAGTGAGAGAACAAGTGGCTCCGGCAGAGATGGGTCACTTTTATTATCCAAAAGAAAATGCTTTATTTTTCTTCCACTGGCCTCTTCCTCTCTTAGCCTACAAATAACCTCAACGTATCTCTCATTCTTCCCTTATGCTCAGTGATCTATCCCAAGTGCTTAGAATAGTGCTAGAAAAATAGTAAGTGCCCAATAAAATTTTTGAATTAAGTAATTAAAATAAAATCTTAATCTACCTGTCTAGATACCATCTAGTTTATTTCCTTCTATTTCAAAAATGAACTGAATGTAAGAGAGTACTCAATATTTGCTATCCCTTCTTCCTCAGGTCAAATCACTTGTAAGCCCACCAAAAGCAATTGACTATGTGTACCGTTAAAATAAAACTTCTCTCGATGTCACAGTGTAACAGCCAATTCCAGAGCTGTCTTCTCTCTAATCTTCCAAATTGACCTCCTCACGGCAGTTGACCCTTTGAAGTTTTGTATCTTTCTTGAAACTCCTCTCAGAATTTTCTAAAAAGATAAGATCTCTATTTCTCTCTCTCCCTTCCTCATTATAACCCCATATTGACTAGTGTCTTCTGAGAATCTATTTAACAACTAGTTTAGATTCTGGAATCTGATTGCCTAGTTCAAATTCTAGCTTCCCTAGTTACAAGATCTTCTGAGCACGCTCTTAGACCTCTCTGTATTTATCACAGACCGTTACAACATCTGTAAAATGAGGGAAATAATCTTACCTACCTCATATGGTTTCCATGGGTATAAAATAAAGTAAAATATACAGACTCCTTACAATAATATTTGACTCATCATAAATACTCAGTATTATTAATTTTTATAAGATATTAAAGAACAACACCTAAACATATTTCATTCCCATATTCCACAGCTAGACAATTAGTCATGTTCAATTCCACTCTCTCTCTCATCTTCTCATCCAGTCAGTTACAAAATACTATCTAAATCTGCCCAAAATGCTGTTCTCTAAATCTAGCCCTCCTTGGTTCTTGTCTAGTCTTTTGCAGATGTGCTTATGGTTTCATAACACTGGGTTAGATGTTGATGTGGGGGGTAGAAACTAACATGTGTCAAGTAACAGTGGTTTTTCTAAAATTATTCTGTTTTTCAAGCAATCATGTAAAATAGGTATTATTTTTTTCCCACTCAATAGAAGAAGTATCTAAAGTTCAGACAAACCAGCTTCCTTGACCCAGGTCACACCATTAATAAGTACAATAACTGCCAGAGCTGGAATTTCCCACTAATAGCAGGTTATTCATGCTTCGTTTCTTAAGCACTCCAGCAATTAAAACCCCTTAGGAGGGGGAAAAAAAAACTCATAGAAAGTATTTCCTCAGGAAAACTGAAGTTATAAATATGCCCTGAAAGGACATAGGTATTGGCATCTTACAAACTTTACGATATCTTAAGAAGATTATGTAGCTGGATTAGATAATGAGATTGTAAACATCTCTCAGTTAAATTGGGCTTTATCTAAAAACAGTTCATTGATTGCTAGCTCTTGAAAGCCTCTGGTCTTTATAAATCATGATACACAGTGACTTCAGCTAAAGTCCTTACTGAATTTAACCGAGAAAATTCTGCAAAGCAAATAGACTCTCCCTTATGCAGAAGTAGGCACTAATGACTGACTTACATAGGTGTATCTAACCCGGTATAGAGAGTGAGGTATTGGAATCTATCTGCTGTATTTCTTGAGCTCTAAAGCAAGCAGACAAGAAGCCGTCTGAACAGTTTATTTCAATACAACTAAGTGAAGTCAGATCGAATCCTCAAATGTAGACCTCATCCACACCAAGATGCTATAACCCAATTTAGGAATTGACCACCAAGCCCTTAGATGTGCTTTTAATATCAGTTGTGGCCCTACTTCATAAAACAGTGTTTCATGATATTACTTCATGATTAGACTACTGCAGTTTTTTTTCAAGTAATTTTTTTAATAGTTAAAATGAACTATTTTCAGGCTCTTCTCCATGCAAAGCAAAAGAAACAGAAAGACTCTTTTTGATCTGGTGTCTGGTATTAATTTAAATTGAATATTCACTGTTTGAATTTATTGTAGCAGATGTCCTCAGCTACCCAATTATTTTAGCACAATTTGGCACATATATAATTTTAAAAGATCTTGTATCTAGGCGAAGCATTTAATTTCCTACCAAATTAGTCCCTTTGGAACATTACATTGGATGCCATGGTGATTAAAAAAAAGACTCTTTCATAACAGCAAGTTGCTCCAGTAAATACCCAGTACTCTGCACAAATGGAAGATCTGCATTGATTTCCTCTGTTATGTATGGTGCAGGTTTCCTTGTTACTAATTATGTGGCTCTTTCTCAGCTCAGACATTTTTAATAACAACGTGTGCTATGCCCTTTTTTCCCTAATTCTGAGTTTTTCTGTTCCCCTGTTTGAAGGAGAAGACATGATTTTCTTGACCCCAAAAGGACAATGGATGTGGATTGATCCAGAATTCTTTAGCAATGTGGTCAGAAACAAGAATGATCAAAGAACTTTCTCTTTGAAATTTTGCTTAGCAAAATGGCATATACCACAATATGCATTTTTAGTAATTATTTAATATAAGTTAACGTGTCCTAGTTACTGTTGCTGTGTAATAAACCATCCTAAAACTTTTTGGAGCAAAGCAACCATTTTATTCTGTGCATAGATTCTATGGATTAGACATCTAGATAGGGCATAGTGGGGGTGGTTTGACTCAGGTCCATGATGTCTGGGCCCTCAGCTGGCAAGACTCAAAGACTAGGGATGACTTAATGGCTGAGAACTGTAATCATCTGGAAGTTCCTTCACATACATGTAAAGCACACAGGCTGGTGTTACTAAAAGGCTGGGAGCTCAACTGGGAATGTTGACTGAAACACCGATATACAGCCTTTCCTAATGGTTTTGGTTTCTCATAGCGTGGTGGCTACTTTTGGAGGGGAAGTATCCTAAAAGAGGGCATGCAGAGGACAAGGATTCCAAGAGAACCAGGTGAAGGATAACCAGGTGACAGAATCTCAGAATTCACATGGCATCATTTCTTCAGAATAGTTATAAGCAAATTGCTAAGGTCAATCTAGAATACATAGATAGTTATTTTGCATATGCTGAAGACTGTTGTAGTCTATATATACCATTATGCATCTCTCAGCTGTTAGGAGGTGCACTGACTTTTAAGTAGAGTGGATGACAAAATATTCACCATGTATATTGAAGCTCAACCTTGAATTCTGCTTTGGAATTCTTGATTACATGTCACAAATCTTCTTTATGTTAGGTAGGGTTCTATTGACCTTTTAATGGTCAATTATGGAAGTAGAGTTCTTTAACCTTTACAAGGCAATAGTAAGATTAAAATAAACAATAACAACAATGAAAAGATAAAAGAGAGGCATATAAATAGGCATTACTGACAAACATCTCCTAGTCATCTGTCTTAGTTTGAGTTCCCCCAAAATTACATATCAAGGAAAGGACTTGGGTGCATGTAGTTTATTTAGGAGGTGATTCCAAGGAGCATAATTTAGGAAGTGAAGAAAGTGAGAGAAGTAAGAAAAGCCAACAGTATGTGAATGGGTTGGTAATTGCTAGGAGTAACTGGGGCTCAGTCTGCCAAGGAGCACCTGAGAAACAAAGAGAACCACGCCTCCGAATCATCTCTCTCTAGATGAATAAGAGGCTGGAACATTTAACCACCTACAACCATACTCATGTTTGAGGACTGGAACCAATCATGTCAGGGACTCCTCGCTTACCCACTGTTCTTGTTTGCAGTAAGTGTTATTCCCTGCTGCCAAGAAAACCCATGGAGAAGAAGAGACACTCAAGCCCTTGTGGTAGGGAGCTGTTACTGTGTGTGAGAACCATTGACCATAGCCACCAGTGGACTCATGTGGGCCAAGAGGATATAGGGTTGGGTATTAACATCTCCTTCATTTTATTTTTTTTCTTTCATAATTATTATTCTATAAATGTATTGCATGCACATAGTTTAAGAACAGCCAATAATCTAAAAGGCTTACAAAAGCAGAGTAGCTGCTTGTTCCACCTTTTTTCCTATCCTCAAACCTGATGCCTCTAGAGGCAACCATTTCCAATTCCAATTCTTAGCATTCTTTTCATCTTTTTACCCCCATATTTGGAAATAATATGTATATCGTAATTTATCGTTATAACTTGTGCATTGCTTTCTTATTATGACAATTGAGAATTTAATATTTTACACCATCCCACCTCCCTCCAATTGACCCTTTCTTCATTTTTCCAATATAATCATATCACAATATGAGGCTAATTCAATATTCATATTATTTTGACCTTACAAAGATTTCCCATTGCTAAGATAGATAATATATAATGATAATAGATCCTTGCTTGTAAAACTTTTGATTTTCCTGAAAAGTATTTTCATTTTTATTTGCTTTATTTTTTATGTACCCATTGTTAATTCTTCCCAAATGCTCTACAGCTTTGTAATATGTGTTTCAGCAATATTGTTTACACAGTTTAATGTAGCATTTCTAATTCCTTTATGGAATTTTCTTTATTGGTCACCCCTACCCACTTCAGTCTTGGCTAGCATACTGCACAACAGTTATCCTGAGATTGAAACAATTGAAAAAATAAAAAAAACAATGATTTTGAAGACATTGGACACCATGCGAGAAAGTACGGTGATCCCTGAGTAGCGGGAAACAAACGAAGTGAGCTCTGTGATTAGCCCAAGTTATTGCCTTGAGAGAGTGTTCGAGTCACCGTACATGGAGGGGGAGCTCAGGTAGAGCCTGCTAGACTCCTTGAATTTTGGAGATGGAGCTAAGAGTCCAGGGAAAACAAGGTGGCTGAAGTTTGCGAGACAGACTAATGGAAAGGAAAGAGCTGCACAGAGAGAGAATCCAGATCTGCAGAGGGTCCCCCTCAAGTGTTCTTCAGACTACTGATTGGTACTTGCACGTGAGGAAACAACCCCAGACCGTGGAGAAAACCACCTGAAAGGATGAGAGGGAACAGCACTCAGATGTCATAGAGGTTCAGGAACAGTGCGTGTTCCCACCAGCCAGGCTGGAAAAACTCATAATTCATAGACAAAGGTAGATTATTCAGAAGGCTTTTGCTTCAACAGTGGGGAAAATCAACTCCAGACTAAAAGCTGCTCTGATCTGGCCTAGCAAAGCTCGTCTTTGGAGAGCAGGAAAGGCTTAATGGTTGAGAAAAGGCACAAAAGAACTTCTGATATGCTGAGTAACATTCTATTTATGGACCTAGCACACAGTTGTAAGGGTTGTGATATCATTGAGCTGAATATTTTGTAAAGCTGAAAATTAATGAGCTAAACACCCTTTTTAAGAAGTTAAGGAAATGAGAACAAAACAAACCCTAAGAAAAGTGCAAGAAAGAAATAAGAAAGATGATTAATGGTAGAGAAAGCACACATAAAATAGAGGATCAACAAAGCCAAAATTTGTTCTTAGCAAAGACTCGTGAAATTTACAAACTAGTGGTGAGATTGAACAACCGAGAGAGACAGAAAGCACACTAACTGATATCAGGTACGCAAAAGAGTGTGTAACTACAGCTGATGAAAACACTAAAAAAGATAACAAAAGGACGTTTGATCAACTCAGTGACTTTTAATTTGAAAATTGAAATGAAAAATATTTGAAGAAACATAAATTAACAAGTTAAATGATTTAATTTCACATGCTCCAAATTTCTAGCTTCTGATTAAAACCTAAGATTTTAGGTTTAGATCAGATTAGAGGCATAAAGAAGAAAAAAAGATTTCTTTAATTAAAACATTTTTTTTAATTGTAAGCATAAATGGCCTCCAAACATTTCATTGGGAAGTAAAGAATATTTGAGATTATGGGAAAATGGTGTGGTAGTCAACTTCTAAATTGGCCCTTGCCTCCTAGTATCCACTCCCTGTGGAATCCTTTCCCCTTGTGTTGGTTATTGCCTAGTGACTTGCTTCTAACAATAAAATACTGCACAAGTGATGGGATGTCACTTCGAAGATTAGGTTATAAAAGACTCTGCTTCTGTCTTACTTGCACTTTCTCTTGCTCTTTCTTGCTCTGATATAGCCAGCTGCCATGTTGTGAGCTGCCTTATGGAGAGGCCCACATGGCAAGAAACTGAGGGAGGTCACTGGCCAACAGCCAGAGAGGAACTGATCCCTGACAACAATGTGAGTGAGCTTGGAAACAGATCTTTTAGTATTTGAGCCTTGAGATGATTACAGCCCTAGCTGAAACTTTGCAGCCTGGAAAAGCCCCTGAGCTGTCATCTGGCTAAACTGTGCCAGGATTTCTGATCCACAGAAACTGTGAGATAATAAACGCTGTTTTAAGACACTAAGTGTTCGGGCAATTTTTAATGTAGTAATAGATAACTAATTTAGAAGGAGAGACCTAAAACTTGCTGAAGGTGACTTCTCTGAGTGGAATATGGCTTCTAAACAACACAGAGGGAAGAAATTGGTAAAATTAGGAGGCAACATGGGGAGCTTCCCAGTGAAGCTTCAGAGATTTCTGATAGTTCCCATTTCACTGGTTGTTGGCATCTGCCATAAACTATTGTCACTAAGTTCCTATGCATTATAAAATACCAATGTCAAAACCAATGTTCTCAGTCTTGCTATAAAACCACTCTATGGAAACCAGTAACAGAAGCAGCAGCTGACATATCAACATGGCATGTAGCAATCAGGAATGGCATGTCACATTTTTAGCAAATTCCACATGTAGCACAAGAGACAGCAGGTAGTGTCCTATCTTTCCAAAAATGCCTACAGCTGTTAATGAAAACAAAATCGTTCCTGTGTTCTGGCTGAAAAGACAGAAATGCCAAATTTATACACATGGCAATAAAGTCATGTAACATCACGCACACACATACACAATCTTATTTGATACCTATCAATATGTGTGGTGTGTTGCTTGTGTGTGTGTGTGTTCGTTTCCATAAATATGAAGAAATAAGTGAAGGACCTTTACCAGACTGCAAGAATTTATTCCACAGGAAAGAGGGAGGAAGAGAGAGATTATTAAATTTTCCCATGTATAACTCCTCATATAATAAGTATTAATATTTTTATTATATAAATAAAAAAGATATTTAAATGTAAATAAAGATAAAATTGCTAGGACTCTGCCTTATTTCTGAGGCTTTTGCTCATACTTGCTTTTGACATGGACTTTAAATATCCTAACTCCTTAGACACACTCAACATAGACAGGTAGTAGAAAAAAAATGTAGCAGGCTTAGGGCAGGCTGGCACACAGAATAGCTATCCAAAGGAAAGTAGTCCTCTTCTGCAGCAGTGTGGACTGGCTTTATTTTATTTGAAATATCTAAAGTCACCCTCCTTAAACCATTTCCTCCAAAAAATTTACTAGAGGAATCAGTCAACAGAATGATAATGACTCTGATGCAATATATTCTCATTTTATTTAAATTTATTCATTGATGTAAGAGGTTAATTCAACTTTTTTTCTACTTCTTGGATTTATTAGGGTTGTGTCCTGTGGCATTAAGTAAAAAACCATGCAATTGAAAGATTAGAAGGAATTCCACTAAGGATTGAGTTCTAATATGGCATATAACAGCCTGAGAGGAAATATAGGCAATAGACACCAGAGTACTATTTATGGTGTTTTATTCAATTTTAAGTAACTTCAATGGAATATAATGAAACCCAGGTAAGAACTCTAAAATCCGGTGTGTTTTTCTTAAGCATTTTGATCCTGGGGGGGGGGGGGGGGTTGGTGTTTCTTTTTAATGTTTTCATTTTGTTTTATTTTTCCTACTACTAAGAAATTTAAGTGATTTTTTAATAAACTTTATCATTTAGTAATTATTTTCAAAAAACTGTATGATTTATTTACTAAGAAAATATCTCATAGGATGTCATGTGTCTAGAGTGTCTTAAGAATTTTCTTAATGATCATCTAGAGTAAAAGTCTATTTTTATTTCATCTCATGATGATTCTGAGAGCTCTTTTGGTAAATAAGTAATATATTTAAATGCTGTGACAAGATTTTTATGATTTTAGAACTATTTGGATTTTTCACTTAAACTTTGGTCTCAATAACTATATTTGGGTAGCTTAATTATTATCTATTGCTATATTAAAAAGTCCCCCAGACTTAGTAGTTTGAAACAACAAGCATCTATTAACTCATAGTTTCTGCAATTCAAGAATTTGGGAGTGAGTTAGCTGTGTGGTTCTGCCTCAGAGTCTCTTACGAGGTTGCAATCAAGATGTTGGCCAAACCTGCAGTCACCTAAGCCTTGACTGAAGCTAGAGGATCTGCTTCCAAGCTCACTCACATGGCTGTTGTCAGGAGGCCTCTGTTTCTCAAAATGTGAGCCTCTCCATAGGATTGCTCATGACATGGCACCTGCCTTCCTCCTAGAGCAAGTAATCCCAGAAAAAGAGAGAGTAAGTGGGAAGCCACAGTGCGTTTTGTGACCTTTAGAGTCCAAAGGTACACACATCACTTCCATTTTATTTTATTTGTTACACAGGCTAACCTGAAACAGTGTGGAAGGGGTCTACACAAGGGTGTGAATAGCAGGAGGTGGGAGCCATTGGGCACCATCTTAGAGGCTGGTGACCACAGATAACGTATGTCAGGGCTTTATAAGACGTGCAGAGCCACTAGGAGTGATACAGAATAAGGGATCCATTCCAGTATTATACATTATGCTAGTGCGGAAGTTGATTCAACAGTCTATATAACGCTCTTGTTTCTGCATCGTGTGTTGTGCCTGAAGTTAGTGGGGCCAATGGTCAAGATGGAAGGATGGACTTGAAAGGGGAGAGAACAAAGGCAAACTGAAATTCACAAGGACAAACTGGGCAAATTGAAACCTATGAGGACAAATTGGGAGAAATACAGACAAACCAGAATGTATGCCTGTCTCTCCTCAGCTCCATCTTTCATGATGTGGGTGGCTGCAGGATCAGCTGGGCCCCCTCATCATAGAGCTGCTCCAAAACCTGGTCCAGGCTTAAGAGAAGAAGGATGTGACAATTTAAAGAGCTGCATGCCTGGCTGCCAACCCACACCACCATGGTAAGCCAGCACAGGACAACCAGCAGCAAGAGGCCCTGCCTTTTATCATCCTTTAGAGCATACCAATGTCTGTGCCTTCATTTCTGCCTTCGAAATAGCACATACATTTTCACTGAGGCCTATATCAACCTGGAAATATATAGCAAAGGGAATTCACAGAACATAGTTCCAGTTAACCTAGGTTAACACAATAAAAGCCATTACAGATAGGAAAAAATAATAAAGGGAGCAGAACAAGAACATAGCTATTTTTCCTGAGCATATTTTTAAAAGAGCCTTCTCAACAAATGTTTACGAAAATATCTATAGTTTATCACAGTGTATTGTTTATTCAGTTTACACAGTTTATTTAATGTATAACTGAAATTCACTGAGAATAGAATTTAAATTTCTGACCAAAAAAATAAAAAATATATATACTTTTGTAAGTATATGGTGATGAATGTGTTAATTAACTAGATGGAAGGAATCCATTTGTAATGTATACATATATCAAATCATCACAAGGTACCTTTTAAATAGCTTACAGTTTTCTCAATTACACTTCAATAAAGCTGAAGAAAAAAAAGAAAATATGTTGGTATGATGTGTCAAAAGGTAAAATCTTTGTTATGTGCTCTCTCTCCCTGATGATGGCAGTTAAGGGGAAGATTTTAAGTGGATGTCACAGGAGTGGATGGAAGTATTTGGAAACAAGCAGACTAAGAGAGGAAAGGAGAACTGAGCACACTAAAAGGAGCTGCTGAAGTTTTGAACTCATCCAGTTAGGAAATAGCGGTTTAGGGCAGCTGGTCTCAGTCACAGAGTAAGTGATCTGTAGATGTGTGGAAGAGAAAAGAGCTGAATTACACCTAGGGAGGGTCAGGAATTGCACACAGTCTAAAACGTAGCTTTTTACTAACTGACAAGAAGCCAAAACAAATTGAACATACAAACATGTGGCTTGCGAAATTAGTGATTTTGTCCAGATCATTAAAGAACACATATCCTTATGAAACTGTACAGTTTACAAGTGCATTATTATATCATGTGGTCATCACCACAGATGTGCCTGTTTTGGAGGTCAGGCATTAATCTCCTCTGCATCTTATGGATATTACCTGAGTGTGAAAAACTTAAGATAAGTATTCAGGGTCACAAAAATCATGAAGCTAGAAGTGGACATAATCATGCATTAAATATGGTTTTCCGAGGCTAATATACCCCCTTTTTAGGGTATTAAATCCATTTTATTAAGTAATGAAAGACTCACAGGATACTTATTCTGTGCCTCCACTCTTGCCACATACCAGGAAAAGAATTAAGATCTTACATTAATTTAATATTTAATTTGACTACCACAGGAAGTAGCCAAATGTACATACTCTATTTTGTGTTTTTCTTTTTTTTTTTTTTTGTTAGCTCAGATTGGCTCTGAACTAACATCTGTTGCCAATCATCCTATTTTTGCTTAAGGAAGATTGTTCCTGAGCTGACATCTGTGCCTATCTTCCTCTATTTTGTATATGGGATGCTGCCACAGGATGGCTTGATGGGCGGTGTGTAGGTCCACACTGGGGATCCAAACCTGCAAATTCTGGGCTGCGGAAGCAGAGCACATGAGCTTAACCACTACACCACCAGGGCAGCCCCTACACACTCTATGTTTTTTAATTGTATGGATTTTGTTCCGATTGTAAGTTATTGTACATGGATATAACAGTAAAGGAAATACTTCCCTATAACATCAGCTCTTTCACTTTTCAACCTTCCTGTCCAGTCCTTGTCCATATGAATCCATACGAAGATGTTACGTAGCACTGACAACATTTCATATCCTGCTTCTGTGTCTTAGTATTATATCATGAAATAATATGTAGATTTCCATTATCTGTTAGGTGCTTCTAATGGCTACTAATATTCCATCATGTACTCACACTTACTCATAAACTTATTCCTTATTTTCTGATAGATAGTCACAACCTAAAGGAATAATCATTTTGTTTTTGTTACTGGTTACTTAAAAATATACCCAAAAGTAAAGCCAAAACGCTCTTAGTTAATTAGCTTGGAAGCATTTTAAAATGATCGTTACCATGCTTTCATTTTTCCATGTGCAATGTAAAGGTTAAGCAGATGCAATGCGTATTTACTAAAAGTATCTCCTTATATTTATTTTTATGTTGAAAATATTTAGTCATTAGCTGTAGCAGAATCTCAACCCAACCACTTTCAGATAGTCAAGATTCTCTCTAAATATTAGCAGCACCAGTCCTAATATCAATAATGTCATCATGTCCTAGTGAAATCTCCAGTCTTCTCTTTTGACAAGTTTGCTGAAAGACATCCATTTCTTTTCTTCTCCATTGCTGGGAAGAGTATACACAGATCCTATAACAAGGTCTACACCACATCGATTATGGCACAAAAAACCTGGACAAAAGTCATAACCTTGAGTTTATCAAGTAGGTCCTCCTTTAAGAGGGAAAACAAGCACGTTCCCTCTATGATTTCAGCTTGCAGCAAATTCCACATGTTCAGTTTCAGGTTTTCCAGAAATGACTTTTTATAAGTATCACTGAGCTTGATGAGGAACATTTGAGTATCTAGAGGAGGATGGATGTCTGGACCATTGTGTCACCTGGGAATGGCTGAAAGAGAAACAAGTCTTGAGTTCCTCAGAGTGACAAGGCTTAGATTGCTAATCACAGTTTTTATTTTATGAAATAGCACACCTGCAGAAACCAGTGTAGCATAACCACAAAGAGGGAGTCAACTTGCCAGAGAAAAACTCGTTTTCTAAAGCAGGAATTTTGTGTAAAGTTATCTGTTGGGTGCAGTTTTATAATAAAAGTACCTTCAGAGAGGTCCATTTCCCCTGTATTTTTTGATGCAGATTTTCATCCAGTTCTTTATCTAGGAATCACACAGCATGAAGATGCTCACAAAATGTCTTCACTGTAAATGCATCTCCTACAAAAAGAAGAGGTTTCGTTTTCCTTGCAGACTGTTTTTGCAAGCTCTTAAAATGGCTGGGATATCTTTTGCTCCATTACTAACATAATAGATTTTTTTAAATCTTGTTTTTCATTTGTATTTCTTGGATTGTTCCAAATGATCTATATACTCCATGAAGTTAGGACCTTTTGGTGCTTTTCTTTAATAGTGTAATCCCAGTACCTAAAATTGTATCTGGCATGTGGTACTGCTGCAGTGGGTTGACTGGCTTCAACTGGGCATATCCAAGAGGGGATATCTGGAATGATAAGAGGTTGGCAGTGCCTCTCCTTCTAGCTGTCTGGTTGAACTTCTCACATGGTGCCTCATGCCACCAAGAACCTCTCTCTTTTAAAAACTAAGCTATAGAATCATCTCACAAGGTCATTTAGCATTTTGCAAATTGGCTCTAAAAGAATCATTGATTAACTTGAGGTAAAACTGAAAATATATAGGATGATTATTGTATCACATAAGATATAGTAATTCAAAGAAAATAAATGCACTAGTGTTCTGTGATATTTTTCCATAAAACCAATCTGAGCTGCAATGGTAGATTGATAAAAGAATCAAATAAAATATTACACTTTTTTATTAAAGTGCCGTGGGGTTGTGAATGACATATACTTATTGTGTAATACAGAGCTTGTTTTGAATTAATAGGAATAGCAAACATAATTTTTAAAAGCATCTAATTTTAATATATTATTTTTAAGTTTGTTTTCAAAGTATTACTTTTCAGAGGCCAATAGCACACAAATGCTGACAGTGGAAGAGTACGTTCTGGATATCTTTCCCTTCAATATGGTATTTTACTAAATAGATATTTTCCCCTTAGAACTTCTCAATTGCAGAAGTAAAGCAAAATATTGATTCTAGATTATAACAATATGAGAACAAACCACTGTCTGTGGCTACAGAATAATTGGAATATAACTCCTTTAAAGGAGGATTGTAAAGCCGACATTAGCAGCTAGAGCACTGATACCATTGTGTTTCAAAGCACTAGGAAAATGCAGAAAATTGTGATAATTGCTATTTCTCTTTTTACAAAATCACAACACTCAGTCAACAAAGCAGAGCAAATTATTGCAAGGCCTAGTTTCATTGACTATCCTCTATATTTCAACACGTTTTCATTAAGAAAGATCTTTTTAAATATTATTCTCTTAACATTGACAATCAATTTAGCTTATATTTAGATTTGGCTAGATCCATTTCCCCTTACCACCACCAACCCAAGGATCTAGGGATTAATATGTCTGGGTTCACTTGATGTTATAGTTCTAAAATTAATGCTTCAGTGGTCCATAAGCTACAGTCAACACAGTGCATTTATTATTAGACCAACCACTATCTTTGAGAAAATATGAAATTTAAAAGTATAGGCCGGCCTGGTGGTGGCCGCAGCAGTTAAGTGCGCACGTTCAGCTTTGGTGGCCTGGGGTTCGCAGGTTCGGATCCTCGGTGTGGACACAGCACCACCTGGCTAGCCATGCTGTGGTAGGCGTCCCACATATAAAAGTAGAGGAAGATGGGCACGGATGTTAGCTCAGGGCCAGTCTTCCTCAGCAAAAAGAGGAGGATTGGCAGCAGTTAGCTCAGGGCTAATCTTCCTCAAAAAAAAAAAAAAAATCCATCTCACCCATCACTTGTTAAGATTTTTTAAGATATATAATAACTACTGTTGATGTGTAGATTGGACACATCCATACACTGTTGGTGAGAATATCAATTGAGGCAATATGCTAGGCAGGAAAAAGGTGATTTAGCAGGATCTAGGAAAATAAAATAAAATGAATACAACTTAAAGTCTCCTGTTTTACTTTCAGAAATCTATCTTTCAGAAACAAGTACACACAATTGTATGTGGGTTTTTTACTATACCATTTTTTAGTGAAAGTATGGAATTAAGTTGATTATCAATTCAAATGAGAGTGGTCAAGTAAATTATGATAAATTCAAACAATGAGATACTTTGTAACCATTTAAAGGAATAAGGTACATCTATAAATTCTTATCTGGAAAGATATTCACAATGTATTAACGAGAAAAATTCAGTTGAAGGGAAATATGTATAGCATAATCTGATTTTCATCTTTATTTCATATTCTAAAGTATATGCATATATATACATATGTGTATATAAATATATGTACTTATATATGTATATTTAAATATAGGAAGTAAATCTTATTGATACGAAATGAATTGTAATATTGACCATCTATTTGAAGAAGTAGAGCAGGGCATTTTTTCTCCTTAACTTCAATTACCTTAAAAATATTCCATGGAATTCTGGGTTATTTTAAACTTTATTTTATATTTTCTAAATACTAAAAAAAGAATATTGGCATTCATTTGTGAAGAAGATTTTAAAGTTTCATTCTATAATGTCTCACACTATACCATACAAAATCTAGTAGAATGAAAATACGAATTACAATTTTAAAGTGAAAAAGTCTTAGAACTACTGTTAAATGTCTTTTTTAATTAGAGTGTTTGTTTATCTACAATACCTACCCGACAGTTAAGTGTTGTCCCATTTACTAGCCAAACTAGTACAGTGATCCTGACATTTATCCATTCTAGATCTCCTTATGACTGGATCATTCCAATACTTCTCTGTATCTTAAATTGTGGCAGTTTATAAATATGCTTCCCATTGAGAGATGGGGTCAATTTCCCCTCCCTTGCATCTGAGAAAACTTGTAACTGCTTTGACCAATAGAGTGCAGAGGACCTGATGCTATGTGACTTCCAACACTAGATCATTAAGAAGCCAGGCACTTTGTAAAAAGAATGACTAACCTGGGACCACCATGCTAGGGAGACCACTTTAGATGTTCCAGTCCACTACCCTAGCTAAGCTCCTAGCTGAAAACTAACTTGAACTACCAACCCTGTGAATGAGCCATTTTGGATGTCCAGCCAAGCTGAGACTTCAGGTGACAGCAGCCCCACCTGCCACATGAGAGTTCCCAAGGAAGAACCACTCAGGAAGTACTTCCATAATTCCTGACCCACAGATTCATGAGCAAAATAAAACAACTTTTTTTGTTTTATTTTTGTTTTATAACAAAATAAAACAAGTTTTACTTCACTACATTTTGAGGGAATTTGTTGCATAGCAATAAACAACCAGAACATAAACTCATTGAAAAGTCTAAGACAAATAAATACTTGATAGAGAGTTCCTCCTTTGGGACCTGCCTCTTTAAGATCAGTTGGAATGCAAATCCCAATCTTTTCCAATTTCTTAATTTTCATTATTTATATGGGAGAGTACTCAGTTTAGTCCAATCAATTTTTATAAGAGACAATCCACTTTGGATTCTTTAGCTAATATTCTACATGAGGATCAAGTTGGCTTAGGCAAAGTTATTCCAATATTTACCTATATTTTATTCTTTACCACCCCATGGAGAAATCTATTAGACTCTGAATATGGTCATGTTTTACTGTTCTTTTCTCAACCTTTCACTTTCTGTAAAGGATATACCGTACCAATTCAATATTGGCTCCCAGCTACTTATGCTTATATCAATTTCTGCAAAAGTCAAAATGATTGAGAAATTTACTATTGTCAGACTTACTAATAATTCATAGTGGAATAAAACAGTGATGTATTCTGCCTAGCTCTCTTCTTTTTCACATTTATATTTCTGACTGAAAACCATTCTGAATGTGCTAGCTGTATTTCCTATCCATTGAGGTGAACAGCAGAATGGATATTTCCCTATAGTATAATGCTATGGTCTTTTGCGCTGCTTGCTTTATAATTATCATCAGAAAGAATGACTTATACCCAAAGATTCTAAAACAAAAATCATTTTTGACACAAATTCACAAACATTGCTTATATCTAACAACCTTCTGCAATAGGTCAAATCATTTTATTCAGGAATCTAATTTGCAAGAAGTTTATTTGGGGAGATTCATTAGCTGTTACAATAATCAAAATTAGATAGATGATTGATGAATATTTTTATATTTTATGGTCATGGACGTTGATTGGTTACATATGCATTAAATATTTGCCAGACTAAAATTATTGTGATTTTGTTTTATGCAATAGAACTTTGGCAGCCTAAATTTCTGTCTATCTTTGTGTGAAAAAAAGACTCAGTGCGTTGTGTCAAGGAAAGTGTTGATCCTGACTGACATTGCTTGGCCCACTTTTATGCACAGGTGGAGTTGCCATATATACAGGCAGTTTTCCAGTTTAGGCTACTCAATTTTTGTATAAGATGTCACATAATGTTTTACTCATTTACAAATTATATAGGTTTGTTTAAATTCAGCTATAGAGCATATCTTCATGTTGTGTTCCTGCAGAAGAATATAACGTTAAATGTCTTTATTGGTCATATTCTATTAAAAGGACAAATGGAAAAAGATTTATAAAAGAGTACCTGAAGGCTATGCATAACATTTATTTCACTAGATTCTAAAGCCTGCAAAGCTGCACTGTCCAATACTGTAGCCACTGTGGCAATTGAGCACTTGAAATGTGGCCAGTCTCAGTTGAGATGTGTTATATGTGTTCATTAACACATTTGAAATCCATTGCATATCAAAGACTTAGTACAAAAAATGTAAAATATCACATCATTAAAATTTTATATTGATTACATGGTTAAATGATAATATTTCATATTTATTGGATTAAATATGATATGTCATTAAAATTAATTTCATGTATGTTACTCATATCTGAAGCTTCAATTATATATCTACTATATCACTGCTCTAAAGGTAATTCCTGAATTAAAACATGAGAGGATTGAGTTCAGGCACCACAAGAGTTTTGAGCCTTCACGGAATCATCATTGTATTTTTCTTGGTTTTACTCATACTACTAAGCTTTTTTTAAAAATTTCATTTTTTAGGGTGGTTGTTGAGGATAAACAACCACATTCCATAGGGCACCCTTATGAGGACTATATCAGTCAGCATAGGCTAGGTTGTACTGCAGTAAGAAACAACCTCCAAAATCTCAGTGGCTTGAAATAACAAAAGTGCATGTCTCCCTCGGCTTCCTGTTCATCACAGGTTGAAGGGAGGGTGCCCTGTTCATTGTAGTCACTCAAAGTCTTAGACAGTTGGGGCATCCACCATCTGGAATGTTGCTCATCTCTTGAGTCAAAGGGAAGGAGATCTCTATGGGATTTCACACTGACAATTAAATACTACAGCCCAGAAGTAAGTCATGTCACTTACACTAAAAACTCATTCATAACAACTAGCTATATTATTCCATTCAAAGTTAAGCAGTCAAGGAACTTCAGGCTCCCACGTACTCAGGAGAGGAGAAATAGCAAAAAGCAGCAGTAATGATTATCACAATGGCCCATCAAAGAAATTTCTCTCATGCCTCAATATGAAAACAATAAAGTACTGAAATTTGTTGTTGTTTTTATATATCTATTTGTTTAAAAATACTAGAGCGGTGCCGGCCCGGTGGCGCAGCAGTTAAGTTCACATGTTCCGCTTTTGCTGCCCGGGATTCGCCGGTTCGGATCCCGGGTGCGGAAATGGCACCGCTTGGCAAGCCATGCTGTGGCAGGTGTCCCACATATACAGTAGAGGAAGATGGGCATGGATGTTAGCTCAGGGCCAGTCTTCCTCAGTAAAAAGAGGAGGATTGGCAGCAGATGTTAGCTCAGGACTAATCTTCCTCAAAAACAAAAAAAAAACTAGAGTATTTTACCTTGTAATACTTGTTACTAATCATGTTTTCCTATTTGTTTTGGCTGATATTAAATTGACAAGAACTCTTGGACTTTTTATTGTTCTGCCTTTAGCTTCCCTTCTTCCATATTTTCTCATCTATTTATTTTAATCTTGTTATGTCACATACTTCTCTGCAAAATTTTGAAATCATTTTTGGGGAAAAACAATTATGTGCACACTTATACATGAGAGAGAAAGATTTTAAGATAAATTATTAGTAAATAATTGCTACATTATGATATGTAAAATTACACTAAATAATACTCATCATGATAAGTTTAATAATTAAAGCTCCAATTCATAGTGCTCAGGGTTTTAAATGTTTACTGATAGTGAATTTACCTATATACTCCAAGAAAAAAGTGTTTTTCTTCTCAATAGTTAGCTCCTCATTATTCTTATTCATTATTCTATCCCAAGGGAATGATCAAATTGTTCACTTTTCTGTTTAAAGAGAGAGATTTCATTTTTTGTTTCACTCAATGTGTATATATAGTACTTGAGAATGAAAATTCAATTATTTTATGAGTGAATAGAAATAAATTGAATGTTAAAGAATATTAAGGAATTGGAGTGAAATTTACTTAAGTGGTTCATGCAAATACAGTTAAACTTGACTTCAGTGCTGGTTTTGAGGTCAAATCTCACACTTACCTGTGATAACAGTTATATCCAAAAATATGACGTATAATTGTGATATATTTTATTCAATTCTTAGTGTTAATTTCTCTAAATAATTTTGATAACGTCTACCGCATAGAGTTAACATATAAAAATGGTTTTAAAATGTCCCTCTAACCCTATAAGCGTGCATCAATGGCATTTGAAAACATCAACACATATCTTTAAATGACTAACTTTTGTTTATAAAATTGCTTCATTGAAATCAATAAATGTATTAGACTTTCAGAAAGAAAACTTGTGGAGAGATTGTCAGATTTCCTGTAATTCAAAGGATATCGGCCACCCCTGCAAATATAGGAACTTTAGTTCCTTAAATGTGTGCTAATTAATATGCATGAGACTTCCCAGATACTAGCTCCCCTGTGATCATAAAAAATCATGGGCAATTATGAAGCAGTACTTCCATTTCTTAATCTTACTTAATAACTCATCTTTCTATATCTAATATTGATCTCATTTTTACTAAGGAAGTAGAAACATCAGTATGAAGTTATTTGTATGAGACTACAGCTCAGTCAACAGTTCAGGGCTAGGGAAATAAATTTTAAGTCATGAGTTGGTTCTTGTAGCAGTCAGTTTGTATTATATTATGCTACAACCCCAAACAACCCCAACATTTCAGTGGCTTACCAAAACAAAATAGTTTATTTCCTGCATATGTTATTTGTGGAAAGAGAAACAGCTGTGGCTCGGCTCGGCTTTGCTCAGCAGCCCTGCTGTCCGTGTCTTCGTTCTCTGCTTCAAAGCAGAGAGAAAATGAGGAAAAAACTTTGTGGAAACACACACTCACTCTTTAGGTGCCTATTCACATCTCCTTCATCACTGCAAGTCATATGGAATAAAAAAGTATACTCTGCTCACGGGGTACCACAAGATGTCATACATTAATAGTCAGCAATAAATAATCCTCTCGGTGGCAAAGGAGAAGTGAACATTTGGGAACAATTATTCAGTCCACATCATATAAGGATGTAATAAAGTTGGGGAATAGAGAAGGGCAGAGTAGTGACTCTGGTGTACTCCAACATGAAGGTCAAGCATAAAAAAGGAGCTGGCAAAAGAAGGAATAACAGACTAAGAAAACCATGTGGGGCTTGGGATTAAGGCCAGGGGGTTTTTCAAATAGGAGAGTGTGGTCAAATGCATTTGGTGCCCCCAAATAATCTAATGAAAGGATGATATGCATATTTTTCCACTGTATTTCTCAATATGAACAAGTCTGGCGTCCTCAAAAAGTACATTTTAAATATCATGTTGAAAGTGAGAGTACAATAAATTCAGGAGTGAATGGGGATTTCTGGTTCTGACGTAAAACAACCTTAATTAACATAAAACTCCTCACATGCTAGAAACTCCTCAAAATCTCAGGTACAGTATAACAACAGCAAAATATATTGTTGAACTTGTAAGAAAGAAAGGAAAGTGCCAGAAACAAGGAAGAAATGAAAAGATAGGGCCATAGCACTGAGCTGGTTGTTATGGAGGTGATAGGGACCAGGGAAACAGCTTGATAGAACCTATAAACTCATTTTAAGGCTAAGGCTTGGGTTTTTAAAGGTTACCAAGATATAGGAAAAAATGCCTTGCATGACATGAGGTTAGAAGTTAGGAAAGATGCCCCTAAATCAACATAGAATCAAAATCAGCTAGAAACAAAATGCCCCATAAAAAATTAAAAACATAGCTATGGCAAAAATGTTATGACTTGGTAGTTCTGGCTGATGGGTGCCTAGATATCATGTTATTCTCCGAACTCTTCTGTCTCTTTGAAATATTTCATATCTAACGTGATGCTAGTTGGGAAGTGTTGACAGAGACGTTGAAATACAATAGTTATCAGACAACAAAGTGAGAGTTGTGAGAGACACCACGTTCAGGTTGTCAAGGGAAATATCAAAAAATATCTAAAATATATCTACATATATCCCAAAATAAGGTTCACGACTTAAAAAAATAACAAAAAAACCCTCCTCATTCCCCGGTAGGATAAGGATGGAGAAAGAGGAAATGGGTAAGGATCTGTGAAGAGATTTCTTTGGGAGAGTTGCTGCTGTTTTGGGAGTCCGTGCCTTCTTCCTCCGCAGCGGGAGAGGAGTAGGGGTGCCACTTCCCCACCGCAAACCTGTTGAGAGTAGGCTTTGAGGGAACATCTCTGAAAGCTTGATATGTATTCCCTGCACTTAGCAAAGGCGATGGACTGGTGTCTGGTACAGCCTGGAGACTCTTCAGACAAGTCTGGCTATTTGCTGGAAGCAGTAGGGCAGAGAAAGAGAATAGAAAGTTATTTTGCACAAAGAATTAACTTCTCCTAGTTAGACCTGTTTTAAATGAATACCACCCCTATTGGGACTCCCACAGTGTCCTGTGGAGTGGATCCCCTAGATAAAAAGAGACTGAGGGAGAAGGAGGCAGCAGTGACTTGCTGTCGGAAGAGTCCAGTAGGGGAGCCTCCAGAGAGGCCTTGAAACTTGAAAGAAGTAGTCAACAGTTTTACACCTGTCCACAACAGGGCATTAGTGCTAGATGACAATTGCATTTGTCATAGAAAACTTCTTTCACATAAGTCTCGCTTCCCCTGGGTCTTAATATGCACATTGAAAATAAATATATGCATACACATAATACTCTCAGCAAGTTAAGGAAAGAAGTTAAATGCTAAGTAAGGACAGAGAGGGTTAAGAGCCCAAAACCTTTTCCTACTACTAGTTGTCCACCCAAATCACTCTCTGACTGGAGAAGGGGAGAAGATTTTATTATTGCCAGGAATTAGATATACTAATTTCTGTGTGCTGCTAATTAAAATGGCCCTAGACTTGTTTCTTAAAGATGATAATGGGGTTTCGATGAAATAAAGAATTGTTTGAATAAGGATGTCAGAGTAAATGAGTAGGAAGGACAAGAAGTTGTGGTTAGAGGGTGCGATGCTTGGAATTGATATTTTGGAGATGCTAGTTATTGGTAATACTAAAGTCAAGGGTGTGCACATGAGATTGGGTCGCTAAGATAAGGGATAGATAAAGATCAGATAAGGTATAGGTAAAGTGACAGGTAAAGGTAGAGAGAGGCTGGAAGCTTGGATTGAACATCCACTGAGTGAAGTCAGGTCCTCTGCTGAGCACACACTGATATGGAGTTAGGAGTCCAAGAGAGTTACTGGGGAGGACAATTCCTGTGAAAAAAATGAGGAAACAGCATCTGGCAGCGAAAGCCTTCAGACGGCGATGCATACCTAACACTTGTGAAAGGAAAGAGGCAGGAGAGCACATGGCAGAGAGAAACTCAGACTGCGATGCAGATCTGAAAATGTTTTGGCTAACCTAATAGTTAGCTCTGGAGCAAAGACTGACCATTGGAGGAGTCCCACAATGGTCAGAAAGGGCAAGGGAACTAGTACCCTCACCAGTGGCCATCTCCATGGCTATCACACCCACTTGCACATTGAAATCATCTAGAATAGTGCTAACAGTGGAGAAACAGAGAGAGCCAGGAGCGAAATCTTCATTGTATGGGGTGTGAGAGAGGGCTATGACTGCTAATGAAGTAGATGAAAGCAAAGAAGAGGTATAGCCTAATGGTGTGGGCTGCAAAAGATCTGTGGTTACAAATGAGGAAAATTTAAAAAAAAATGATTGCAAACAGTAATTTGGAGCAAGGGAGAATAGTTACGTGACTTCCCAGGAATGAGGTCACTCGGCTGGGAGAGAAACAAATACAGAAATTAAAATCAGTTTTGTTTTGATCTACTTATGGAAGAAATATTGTTGGAAAGACAGCCAGACTACGGTTAAATCCAGAAGTTGCAGGTTGAGAATATAATGGAATTTGCTCATTAGAGATCTGGAGGCTCAGAGAAACCATAATAGGTTTGGGAGGAGAAGTGATATGGAGAGACAGGATCAGATTAGAAAAAGTGCTAACAGTCACAGGTATGAGAGTCTGGGTGATGACAATAAGAATTAGTCACCTATTGAAAGCAGAGAAAGATGACTAATCAGTTCACGTTTAGCCTTTTGTTCTTAACCCAAGGTGTTGGGAATCTCAGGTATGTTGGGAATCTTGGGGAATGCCTTATAGACTTCTTCCAGCTTCTCGTAAGTACCATAAAACTAGGTGATGAACTCTATGTGGACGCCAGATAAATTGTTGACCCACCAAAGGTTAGATGTTACATGCTTTTTTTTTTTTTTTGCTTGGCAAAAACTTGTCAAAGTAAGAGAGCTACACTGTGGCAGTTCCTTTAAAAAATTCAAATTTGCTTTATTTTAAGATCAAAATAAAACCCTTGCATCCTGTGAATTTGCGAGCCAAGTTTTATATGGAGAATGGTTATTAGGTTGAATTATGAATCACTGAAAATAAAGCTTTACCAAGAAAATGCCGGAACAATCTTAATTGCAGTTCAAAATGTTGACATTTTAATCCTTATAAATACTCTAGTAATATCCTCTTTTCTGTGTATGTAAGCTGGTGGAGCTATTTAAAGGCGTTGGTGTTTATACATTGTAGGTTTGTAGGACCCTTGTGAGAGAAACCCTTGTCGGAACAAAATC
The DNA here is from genome assembly GCF_041296235.1 of Equus asinus. NCBI lineage: Eukaryota > Metazoa > Chordata > Mammalia > Perissodactyla > Equidae > Equus > Equus asinus. The sequence continues at coordinate 20,997,284 of NC_091820.1, read as the reverse complement.
ATTCATTTAGGCTGGCTAGATAGGAAGCAAGAATGAACAAGTACTCTGATCCAGCTGGTTGTTCCCTCAGCATCATGATTATATGAGTTTTGTAAGTCCAGTACCAGGGGGAGCTAGAAAAGCACTTTCTAGAATTGCTGGTGTTTGGATATATTCCTTAGTTCCACTTCTATGCCTAAAAACACCTTTATTTGCATTTTCTAAAACTTTTACTTAATTCTGCGCCTATACGCATCACACATATTCCCAGTGAATTCTGCTTTTATGTTGCTCTTAATTAAAGCAGTAGTTTTGTTTAATCTCTTCCATCAAAAGGAAATCCAAGGAATAATATAACCTAGTGGATTAGCTAACACTTTGGGCTTCCAGGAAAACATCCACGAAGCCCACTAACTACTGTGTCTTGCTCTTGGAATCAGGCATTTGGAAATAGAAAAAAAATATATATCTATATATAGATAGATCTTATACAGACCTATACACATATACAGATATCTATAGCTAGCTAGCTAGCTAGCTAGATAGATATACAGGTTTCCGATTTCCCTTGCAATTGAGTGTTGTATAAACAAAGTTTCAGGAAACAGCAAATAAAATTTGAGAAGATTATCCTAAAAGTATACCATCTGTAAATTTATAGAGTTTAGCTGAAGTGGACATTTCTGATGTTATATGATAACACTGAAAAGACTGATAATATTTGGTGCATGTCTTCCTTGAATGATAACCTTAAATAATAATTATAAAAAGGGATATCACAATATGCACATACCAAAGCTTCTGGTTCAGTATCTGGGGCTTTCTAAGCTTTGCTTCATTGTCCAATGATAATTCTACACATTTTAGGGTCTCAACTTTTTACAATATTGAGCTCAATTTTTTTCTTTTATTAAGGGATTTTTCAGTTAAAATATTTTGATTGTGTTTGGTTGTTTTTTAATTGATTTTTTGTATTTTTAAATAATTTTACATTATATTGAAGCACAAATTATGTAGAGTGAAATGCACATGCCGTAAATTTATAGTTCAATGGCTTCTTAACATTTTTAATTAATGCACTTTATTTTTAGAACAATTTTAGGCTTACAGAAAAATTGAGCAGACAGTAAAGAGTTTTCCCCCTACACTATCATCTATTATCAGCATCTTTCATTAGTGTGGTATATTTATTACAACTAATGAACCAATATTGATATATTATTAGTAACTAAAGTCTGTAGTTTACATTAAGGTTCACTCTTTGTTTTATGCAGTTCTATCAAATGCATAATGTCATGTATCCACCATTACAGCATCACACAAAATAGTTTCACCACCCTAAAAATCCTCTATGCTTTACCTATTCATCTGTTCCTCCCTCTCCCCTGAAACCCCGGCAACCACTGATTTTTTTTTTTTTTACTGTCTCTGTAGTTTTGCCTTTTCCACAGTGTCATATAGTTGGAATCATACAGTATGTAGCTTTTTCAGATTGGCTTCTTTCACTTAGCAATATACATATAATGTTCCTTCAGTCTTTCATGGCTCTGACAGTTCATTTGTTTTTTTAATTGCTGAATAATATTCCTCCGTATGGGTGTACCACGGTTTGTTCACTCATTCACCTTCTGAAGGACATCCTAGTTGCTTTCAGTGTTTGGCAATTACAAATAAAGTCACTATAACCAGTCATGTACAGGTTTTGTGTGGACCTGAGTTTTCATCTCAATTGGGTAAATACGTAGGAGCAGGACTGCTGGATCATACCGTACGACAATGTTTCACTTTGTACAAAATTGCCCAAATGTCTTGCAAAGTGGCTGTACCATTTTGCATCCCCACCAGCACTGAATGAGAATTCCTGTAGCTCAACGGCCTTGTCAGCATTTGGTATTGACAGTTGTTTAAATCTAAACTATTTTAATAGATGTAGTGGTATCCCATGGTTGTGTTAGTTTGTAATTCTTTAATGACAAATGATGTTGAGCATCCTTGTTATGCTTATTTGCCATCTGTATATCTACTTTGATGAAGTGTCTATTAAGATCTTTTGCCTATTTATTAATTGAGCTGTTTTCTTATTGTTAGATTTTAAGAATTCCTTGTATATTTTAGATATAAATCCTCTACCAGATATGAGCTTTAAAATTATTTTCCCCTAGCCTCTGGTTTGTCTTTTCACTGTCTTAACAGTATCTTTCACAGAGAAGATGTTTTTGACGTCAATACATTCCAACTTATCAACTTTATTTCTTTAATGGGTCATGCTTTTGGTATTATAGCTGAGGAATTACAGCCAAACCCAAGGTCACCTAGATTTTCTCCTATCTTATCTTATAGAAGCTTTTTTAGTCTGTATTTAACATTTAGGTCTATGATCTACTTTGAGTTAATTTTTGTGAAAGATCTAAGATCTGTGTATAGACTCTCTTTTTTTCATGTGGATGTCCAATTGTTCCAGTACCATTTGTTGAAAAGTATCCTGTGTCCATTGAATTGCCTTTGCTCCTTTGTTAAAATTCAGTAGACTATTTTTGTGGGGGTCTATTTCTGGGTTCTCTATTCTGTTCCGTTGATCTATTTGTGTATTCTTTTGCCAATACCACATTGTTATAGTTATTGTAGCTTTCTAGTAAGTCTTAAGTCGGGTAGTATCAGTCTTCCAACTTCGTTCTTCTTCAGTACTGTGTTAGCTATTTTCGGTCTTTTGCCTTTCTATATAAACATTGGAATCAGTTTGTCAATATCTACAAAAAAACGTGGTGAAATTTTGACAGATTGAATTGTGTCTATAGATTAACTTAGGAAGAATTGACATTTTAACAACATTGAGTCTTCATATCCATAAACATGGAATATCTTTCCATTTATTTTGATCTTCAATTTTTTGGTCAGAGTTTGATAGTTTTCCTCAGATGGATCTTGTACACATTTTGATAGATTTATACCTAAGCATTTCTCTTTTCTTGGTGCAACTATAAATGGCATTGTGTTATTAATTTCAAATTCCAATTGTTAATTACTAGTACATTAGAAAGCAGTCGAATTTTATATATTAAGCCTGTATCCTGCAACCTTGCTATAATTGCTTACTAGCTCTGGGATTTCTTCTTGTCAGTTCTTGGGATTTTCTCTATGTTATCTGCAAACAAAGATAATTTTATTATTACCTTCCCTGTCTGCATAGCTTTTATTTACACTTATTGTCTGATTACATTAGCTAGGACTTCCAGTACAATGATGAATGGGAGCAATGAGAGAGGACATCCTTGACTTGTTCTTGATCTCAGGGGAAATCATCTAGCCTCTCACTATTATGTATGATATTAGCTGTAGGTTTTTGTAGATGTTCTTTATTCTGTTTTATTTTTTATTTTTTGAGGAAGAATAGCCCTGAGCTAACATCTGCCACCGATCCTCCTCTTTTTGCTGAGGAAGACTGGCCCTGAGCTAACATCCATGCCCATCTTCCTCTATTTTATGTGGGATGCCTGCCACAGCATGGCTTGACAAGCAGTGTGTAGGTCCACACCTGGGATCTGAACTGGTGAACCCCAGGCTGCCAAAGCAGAACATACAAACTTAACTGCTGCACCACCGGGCTGGCCCTTGTAGATGTTCTTTATCAAGTTGAGGAAGTTACCATTTACTCTTAGTTTGCTGAGATACATATATATGTATAATGGAATTTTTCTTCTTTAGCCTGTTGATGTGATGAATTTCACTAATTAATTTTCTAATGTTGAAATAAGCTTGCAAAACTGGAATAAATTCCACTTGGTCATGGTATATGATTCATTTTATACATTGTTGGATTCATTTGCTAATTTTTTTTTGAGGATTTTTGCATCTAATATCATGAGCGATGTTGGTCTGTAGTTTCCTTTCTTGTAATGCCTTTATCAGGTTTCAGTATTAGGGTAATGTTGGCCTCATAGAATGAGTTAGGATTTGCTATTTCTTCTTGCAGTTTTATCAGTTTTTCTCACATATTTTGACAATCTGTTGGTAGGTGAATGCAAGTTAAGGATTGACATGTCATCTTGGAGAATTGACCCCTTTATCATTATGTAATGCCCCTCTTTATAGGTGATAATTTTCCTTGCTCTGAAGTCTGCTTTGTTTAGAATTAATGTAGACACTCCACCTTTCTTTTGATTAGTGTTAGTATGGGATATCTTTCTCCATACCTTCAATTTTTTACCTGTCTATGTTTTTATATTAAAGTGGGTTTATTGTGGACAACATAAAGTTGAGTCTTATTTTCTTTTGTCCATTCTAGCAGTCTATGTATTTTAGTTGGTGTACTTAGGACATTTACTTTTAAAATGATTATGTATATAGTTTGAGTAATATTTACCATATTTGTAAGTGTTTTCTCTTCACAGCACTTTTATTTTGTTTTTCTTTTATCATCACCTTTTTTCTGCTTTCTCTGGTTAATTGAGCATTTTATGTGATTCCATTTTCTCTCTTCTCCTGGCATATCAATTATACTTCTTTCTTATTTGTTTAGTTGTTTCCCTAGAGTTTGCAATATATATTTACAACTAATCTAAGTCCACTTTCAAATAACACTATATTGTTCCATGGGTAGTGCTGATACCTTAGAGCATTCCTAGTTCCTCCCTCCCATTCCTTATAGTACCACAGTCATTCATTTTACTTATCCATTTGATATAATCACCCCATACGTTATTGATATTATTACTTTAAACAAATTGTTACCTATTAGATCAATTAAGAAAAAAATTTGTACTTTGTCTTCATTTATTCCTTATCTAACATTCTTTCTTTCTTTACGTAGATCTGAATTTCTGACATATATCATTTATGTTCTCTCTGAAAGACATCTTTTAACTTTTCTTACAAGGCACGTCCACTGGCAACAAATTTCCTCAGTTTTTGTTTGTCAGAGAAAGCATATATTTCCCCTTCACTTTTTTTAATGTGGTAAAAAACATAACGAGATCTATCTTCTTAACACATTTTCAAGTTTATAGCACAGTATCCTTAACCCCTTATCAGATAGATGGTTGCAAATATTTTCTCCCATCCTGTAGACTGACTTTTCATTTTGTTGGTTGTTTCTCTTGCTGTGAAGAAACTTTTCAGTTTTATGTAGTCCCACTTATTTATTTTTGCTTTTGTTGCTTGTGCTTTTGGCATCATACCCAAAAAATCATTGTCAAGATATTTATAAAAGTATAAATGCAAATTGCCAACAAACATATGAAGAGTCTACATCACTAATAAAAGTAATGAAAGTAAAAACAGTAAGAATCCTTCCTTCCCTGGTGAAACTTGTAAGAATAAAATAAAAGTGACGTTGCCCTTTAGCGATACCAAAGTTAGCAGTGAAGAGGCTCTCTTAGGTACTGCTGCCTGATGTATTCACGCCACTGCTAGAGAGCAATGTGGAAATACGTATCAGGAGCCAATGCAATATCGACCATCCCCCTGGTCATTTTACTTGGATGGATTTATCTGAAAAAAATAGTTAAAGATGTAGACAAAGATATTTATTTATAATTGTAGAAATTGAAGATAATTCAAATGTGAAATTGTGAAGACTCTTATGGATTTCCATACATTTGGATTGTATGACACTAGGATATTTAATGACATGGGCAAATGTTAATGGCATCATTTTAAGTAGTGTTATGGGATGAATTGTATCCCCCCAAAATTCATATGTTGAAGTCCTAACCCCCAGCACCCCAGAATGTCACTGTATTTGGAGATAGGGTCATTAAAGAGGTCACGTTAAAGTGAAGTCTTTAAGGTGGGCCCTAATCCAATATGACTCATGTCTTTATAAGAAGGGTAAATTTGGACACAGACACGTACAGAGAGAAGACCATGTGAAGATACAAGACAGCTATCTACAAGGCCAGAAGAGAGGCCTCAGAAGAAACTTACTCTGCTGATAGCTTGATCTGGGATTTATGACCTCCAGAATTGTGGGAAAATAAATTTCTGTTGTTTAAGCCACCCAATCTGTGGTACTTTGTTATGGCAGCCCTGGCAAACTAATACAAGTAGGGAAATAAATGTATGTGTGTGTGCATGCATGCAGTTTCTTTGTGAATATGTGGAATATGACACCAATTTTGTGAGTGTATATCTATATTAGCACTAAAGTCCTAGAAGTACGTATGCCAAAATGTCAACAGAAATTATTTCTGGGTAGTAACAGGAGGTAATTAATATTTTCTTCTCTAAATTTTATAATTTTTTAAAATGTTTTCACCAACTGTGGCTTCTAAGTAATTTACTCCAAATACTTAAAATAAAATATCATTGGTTGGGGGGCTGGCCCTGTGGCCGAGTGGTTGAGTTAGCGCGCTCTGCTGCAGGTGGCCCAGTGTTTCGTTGGTTCGGGTCCTGGGCGCAGACATGGCACTGCTCATCGAGCCACGCTGGGGCAGCGTCCCTCATGCCGCAGCTAGAAGGACCCACAACGAAGAATATACAACTATGTACCGGGGGGGTTGGGGAGAAACAGGAAAAAAATAAAATCTTTAAAAATATATATATATATATCATTGGTGGGATGCCCACACATTCAAAATTTATAAATATTTTGGCTAAGGATGAATTGAAGCGCACTTTTCATCATAGAAGAAAAGTATTATACTAATAAAATTAACCTAAGCATAATATTAAGGGATATATTTATTTATCTAAAATTATAATATATTTAAAAAGTGGAAGCCTGTAGCTGATTTGAGATAATTTAGTCTTAATAGCAAACTCGTTTTTATATAGTAAATGTAACAAGGCTTTTTCAAGGCAGCATTAAGTTATCTTTTACAGTACCATAGTGTTAGTGAAATTTGAAATGGAGATTTATTGCTACATAAACATAGCGTTTATTACACCAGATGGGATATTTCCTGTCATTCAGAGGACTAAAGTTTATTAAGGAGTGCTTAAGCGTCCTAACCAATTGAAAAGATAAAGCAGGAGTCTTCAAATCTCCTTAATATTAATTTTTAAAAATGATAGATAAATCCTACTAAGAGCAATAAATTGCCTTCTGCAAGTTCAAAGTAATTAACACTTCGGTTGGAGATACATGTATCCCAAATAAAATAAATGTTGTGTTTCAAATGTTGTATCATATGATTCAGGCTTGTGGATTTCAAACGAAAGTGACATTCCAGAAAGTTTCCAGGATAGTACTAATTTGCAGCTCTTTTCAGCCTAAATAAAAGTCATCTCCTATGCCTTGTAGTGAATAATCTAAACTAAACTACCTGACATTTCCACTCAGTCCAAAGAACAGACTGAAAATGCTGAATTGTCAGCAAAGCTTTGATGTAAATTAGTGGTCACAGGAGACTGCAAAGAAGAACATAATGTAACCGTCAAGTCATCAAAGGGAAGCCTTCTTCCTTTAAAGAAAAAAAATTTCCGACATGCTTCATCTGAATTAAAGAATCATTCGGCCTCATTATTTTAAGGTACAGTTCCCCCCCCAATAAATAGCAAGATAATTAACACTGAAAAGCAATTGTTTTTTCCAAATGATCCAAAAGAATTATAAAAATACAAATCAAAAACAAGCTGTTATTTGGCATGTGAGACCTTCTTTTTAAATATTTTAAACAATGTTTAAGCTCATGACTATCTCTCATGGATCAAAGTAAAAGAAAAGCAGGGAAAGCAACAAACTTGAGCATACTATTGAAATCATTTTCTCGAAAAGTTAAAGCTCATTTTTTTCTCTTCTGAATAAAACTACTTCCAATAGACTATATGTCTATATCTTTTCTACACAAAACATGATCTTCACACTAAGCAACACTGACATCATTTCAAACTTGCCAGAAAATGCAGATTCTCAGGCCTTACCTCTGGCTAACTGAATCAGAATCTGCATTTTGACAAGATTCTTGTGTGATTTGTATGCATGTTAAAGACTGAGACACACTATTCTACATGATAATAGCTCAAATTTTTCAGAAGCAAGGCTTTGTTGCATTTTAATACTTTCTTCAAACCATTTCAGACCAAAGAATCGGCAAACAGCAATTTGTAAACCAGGTTTACTTTGCATATGATCTTTCTACTCCATAGGGCTGTGCTCCAGGTATCTAAGAATACAAGAATTATATATGTTTTTCTAGTTGGAAGGAAAAAAAACGTAAAGATGATCCTGTCCAACTCTTCACACAGGCAAGACACTTCTCTACATCGTAAATATTGTGTCAAAGTACATTCAGTTGTAAACAATGAAGGACTCAAGAAGGGCTTAAACAGGAGAATTTTTTTTTATCTTAAGCAAACAATGTCCTCCATTAAGAAGATCATATTTGGCAAATTCTGTGGCTCAACATTATCATTAAGAACCCAAGCTCTTCTGATATACTCAACATATTGACCTTGTCTTTAAGCTGGCTCCCTTGATGGTTACTGAACAGCTTCCATAGTCCTAAATATGACTGAGCCATGAGAAAAAGTGATATTGCAGAGCCCTCCATGCTGGCTTCCCCTTATAGCTCACAGACCAGAGTTACATGTGGCAGGGGAAAGGAATTATCATGATTGGTCTTAGACTAATCAGGATTTATGCCTGAATCATATTAGGGGAGAAGAGTATGGTGATAAGCTTCGAAGATGCTTCCCAATGATTCCAACTCCTGGTCTTCATACTCCTGTGTAATCCCCACCCCCCTTGAATGTTAGCTTGACCTAGCTGTTTGCTTCTAACAAATAGAATATGGTGAAAGTAATGGAACATCACTTGCAAGATTGGATTACAAAAAGAATTTGGTTTCTGACTTGTTTGTTTCTCTCTTTCTTTCTCACTTACTCATGTTGTAGGCTTTTAATTAATACCGGCCCTGATATCAGTTCCCGTACATTAAACCCACATATATGGGGTTAAAACCAAAAGCACTCATCCTCTTTCCCTGCTTCTTTAGTTACACTCATATGTAAATATCTGTTTCTTTAAACTTTGACTCCCCTGAGCTTTACAACCAAATAAAAGTTACAAATTGTTAAAGCCCCATGACCTCACACCCAGCTCACACTAAAGTTGTGGCTAAGAATGGGTGCTTGAAGTTTATTACAGGGAAATCAATGTCCAGAAAATACCAAGAAACTGAAGCTTCCCAGGACCCAACTCCTCGGCTTCCTGGCACCAGAATCTACCATCCACCACGTGGCAGACAACCAACACCATCCACCTGCAGAGTTCCTTCTTTCACTATCCCCCTCCCTGCAAGCAGCCTCACAAAGCCAAATGCAGGCTGGTGGGAAGACACTGACCAGGAAGGTCACAGGCTCCCTCTCCTTACAAGCAGCCACATTCCTCAAAAACCTTTAAAACTCTTTACCCACTTCTTAACAGGGAACCAGCAGTTCTTAAGGCACTATCTTGCTGTGTGCTCCCTTTGCCTGGAAAATAAAAGCTGATTTTCCTTTTCACCCAAAACTCTGTTCTCATTATTTGGATCGACACCAAGTTCAGAGACCGAACTTTCAGTAACACTAACTCCAATGCATGCTAGCTGTCATATTGCAAGTATGCCCAGTAGCAGCATCTAGGAACTGAGAATGGCCTCCAGTCAACAACCAGCAAGAAGCCAGGACACTATAGTTCTACAACCACAAGAAAATGAGTTCTGCCCAAAATCTGAGCCTGCAAGTGGATGCTTCCCTAATCAAGCCTCCAGATGAGAACACAGTCTGCCCTATGCTTTGCTTGTAGCCTGGGAGAATTTAAGCAGAGAGACTAATTAGCTGTACCTGGACTTCTAACTCACGGAAACTGTGACATCATAAATGTGTGCTGTTGTAAGCCACTATGTTTGTCTTAATTTGTTATACTGCAATAAAAAGCTGATATAGGTAGGTAAATGAAGTGTCTGCCACAGGCACTGTTAACGATGTCTTCTACAGACACAGAAAACTACTTCCAGAGATGGAGAGCCCTCGGCTCTTTAATGTCTACCATTTCATAGTGGTATGGTTTGATTTGCTAGAGAATCATTTCTAATGATGAGTCAGTTATGCCATGCCAGTGGAAACATTGGGTTGAACCATATGAAGTTGCCATTTTTTGCAGGTCAAAAATGATTGAAATTGGTTATTTTATATGGTTCAAGCTATATATGAAATTGTTTTGAAAAGAATTGTAGTCAATATTGGTAATCTTCAGACTGAGACTTTGACTTTAAATGCACCAGTATGAGAGGACAGGCATTTCACCTTAGGATGGAAACCAAAGTTTTCCTTAAGTAAATGCAAAATCATTCATTTCAATTTTCAGATTTTATAAAAGACCTCTTATTTTTCAAAATGTTCCAAATATGTTTGAATATTTTTCAAAATTTCATATGGTAGTTCCATCTTTTTAGTCTTTGTTCTTTTGTCAAAATGTGTTATTTGGGCGAGGGGTGGGTAGAAAGGTAATTTAAGCAGATATCAGTTATCTGTATCTCAATTTGAAAGAATTTTTAGTACTTTCTTAAACTCTTTGACTCCCTTCTTAAGGTTTAATAGGAAATGAACTTCATGCTATGAAACAACTTGAGCGTTGGTTTACTGATATAATGGCAAATCTCAAAAATTAACGATCTTTCTTAAAATGTTAATATGTGTGATGCATATTTAATATACTATAATATAACTTCTAAATGGCACTTGTGGATTGTGAAAATAAAACCTTTAAATTACTCCAGTATGTTCTCTAAAGCTGGACATTCTTGCTGGAAACTATACTACTTATCTTTAAATAAAGGCAACATCCTAATAATTGTTTCAACATATGCATTAAGTACTTTTAAATAGGTTCCTGGATTTTCCTCATAACAGATAATAAAACCACAAGTTCCTTACAAGTCTCTTGAAGATTACTGCAACAATGATATTATCCCTATAGTCATTAAAACTTCTGTGGAATTTCGAGGGCTATTTATTTTAAAACAGTATCTCCCAGCTGAGGACCTGGGACTCACTGAACCCAAATGTGGAAATAGATCTTAAGCAAATCCAGTAAGCCCCATTTCCATGAGGATTGACTTAGTTCTCTGTGGACCTACATTTTCTCTAGATTCTTCTCACCTGCACACCCAGTGTACACTTGATGACCATTCAGTATTACCATAGAGCAAAGGAAATTCCCCAAAGCATTCTCAAGAATTAATACAAGCTTAAAAAGTTTGCACAAATGAAGTAGCTTCTGATTTATAAAGATGTTAAGTAGCAAAACTAGCCCTAGGCAGTAAGCAAAATGGAAAAAGATTTCCCACAGCACTTCCCATTATTTTATCCTGGGGTTCCTCAATCTAGGAGTAAATTTGCTGTGCATAAGCCTGCTCGTGGCCTATTGATTACTAAGTCCAATAAAACAAAAACAAGAAAAGACCCACACATAAGCATATCATGATTTCATAACACTAATGATAAAAAGTTCCTAAAAATTTTAAGAGGAGAAAAAAGAAGCATCATACTTGTTATTGGCAATACTGAATGTAGAATACATTGGAATAATGATTTAAAAGTTCTGAGAGAAAGATTTAGAATCTAGAATTTTCTAACCAGCAAAACAAATATATTTTTGGACAAGCAATGAATCAAGTCGTTTACTTCCAAAACATACTTTCTGATAATTTACTCCAGGTTGTACTTCAGCAAAATGAGAATAAAACAAATAGAGAGAAAGGCATGGGATTCAGGACACAGCAGGTGGATCATGGGAGAGCAGGTTAAAAAATCCTCTTTAACAATGTGCACCGGGCCTGAAAAAGGCTGTTCTTTGAATCAGGGGGACAAAGGCCTCTGGGAAAGATGTCTTTGTAGAAAAAAGGCAACACCATCCAGTAGATAGTATAATTCAGAGGACAGAAACACTGAAGTTTATAATTTATTCCTTCATTCAATGAAGATTTCTTGAGCGCCTCCTTTATTCTGTGTGCTTCTGTATGAGCGCAAGTCACAGTAGTGGGGAAAAAAATATACTTTTAAGGAAATTATATTCTAGTTGTAGATGATAGAATGTAAACAAATAAACAGATATATATGTACTATTTTGGATGGTGTTACGAAAGATAAGAAGGAAAAAGAAAGCATGGTGAACGAGAATGTTAGCAGCTGTTATTTTCAATAGGTTGAATTGAGATGTTCTCTCTCATAATAACTAATTTGAGCTGAAACCTAAAGTTTCAGGATCATGAAAGAGGACAATACGTGTGTAGTGGAGAGAATAAAAGGAAGTTCTGGAAGAGAAAAAGTAGAAACCTAATAAATGACCTCTTGGGACCTCACGGCCATGATAAATACTGGATTTAGTTCTGAGTGAGCTAGGAGACCACTGGATGACTTTGATAGGATCACTCTGATGTATGTAAAATAGCTTGTTAGAGAGAAAGAGTAGAAGGAAAACCAGTGATAAGACTATTAAAATAATTCAGAGGAAAGATGATGGTTACTTGGAATAGGGTTTTAACAATGGAAATGACAAGAGATAGTTAGATTTGAGGTGTGATTTAAAGGTATAGCTGACAGGAGTTTTGGCTGGATTGGGTGTGTATGAGAGAAAGAGAAGAGTCAAGACTGACAGCAAAGTATTTGGCATGAGGAAGGGGAACAACAGAGTTTCCATTTATTGGGACAGGAAGAGTGAAGGAAAACAGGTTTGAGGATCAGGAGAGAGGTAATGGGATATATAAGGCTGGAGTTCATGAGAGATATCTGGGATAGAGATACACTTCTCTTTAAGTGAAAGCAAATAGAAAATTAAGGGAAAAAAACACTGTTACAAGGCAGCCATGGTCCAAATATGTAGGAAGCTTATTTATGTATAAGCGTTATATATATACTTTTTACATACATAAAGATATATATATATATATAAAATATCTTGATTACTGTCATGTCTTACTTCAAGTAAGTTAGGGTCAATACATTGTATTCAAAAGAAAGTATTGCAATCCTGGCACACTGCTTGATTGGTCAATAAACACTATTTACACAGTCATAGTATTTTTGTTGTATTTAATTTGCAGTGAATTTATTTCTAAGTTGTGCAAATTTACAGGCAAGGCAAGAAAGTTATGATTATGATTGAGGAAGAAAATGTAGGATTTAATGACGTTGACAAGTGTAAAAGTAAATCTGTAGGTGACAGATGGTGGGAGATGAGAAAGGAAAAGAATGTGAAGGATATGTGGAGGCATTGATATCCCCATCCTACACAGAAGGGACTCAAAATACTCAAGTAAGTTATATAGCACAAGAAATCGAGGTATGAAGATATTAGTTAACATTATAAAGTTTCCCAACACAAGAACTAGTGATGGCCATCTCGCTATTTGGATACAAGTGATTATAGGCGAAGGAATGAGTTAAAACTGCAAATTTCCTATTGAGTTAATCTATTTTTTCTAAAGCCAATCAGGACATGGAATTACAAACACATATATATATTTTTTAGTTTTGCAAATTACTTCAAGAAAAATTATATTGGGAGTCAAACATGGGCTAGGGAGAAGTAAAAGAAGAGATTTTCCATATATTTTCAGAATAAGCCCTGTTGTATTATTTGGTTTTTAATATTGATATAAAATGCTTAAAAGTTGATTAGAAAGATATTTATATTCTAAAAGACTCTATAAGTCTTTACTAAATACTGGGAAGAATAAAGTAGGTTTAAAAGGGTGCAAAAATTTAAAATGCTTCACTTTATGAAATACAAAATTTTAATTCTTTTCCTATTTAAATGTTTCCTAGGGCTGTCATGATTTGTCCTGTTTCACATCCATTTAATAACCTGGACAAGTGCACTGAGTCATCAGAAATTATAGGCTATAAACTTTGACCAAATGTCATTATAAAATTGTACGGTAATATTGTATTTGATATAAAGCCTTGTAAAAATAGAAATAATCTTATGGCACTAAGTGCTTGAAAAATGTTAAATGCTAGGCTGAAATTGTCCTTCTCAGCTTGATAAGGAAGACAAGGTTGTATAATGTTTACATTCTTGTAATCACAGACAAAGGGCACTGTTCATACTATCCACTTGGCTCTGTCTCAAGCAAGATAAAACCCTACACACTCTGTGTTCACTGTTACCATGCTTAGAATTCCTCTCCCTAGGTTTAATTTTATCAAATTAAAGCAAAGATTGCGAAGAGAATTAATTTATAATGTTTTAACCACAAGGTTTGTAAGGGTTTAACCACTTAAGATAATAATAACAAAAAATAGGGAGTGACTAGTCTCAAGTAATTAAATTTCTCCATACAAGTGCTGGGTGACTTTGTTGAAGAGACAGTGTTGAATTCTCTTTAGTCTGACCTTCTTTCTACTGCTGGAAGAATTAAGTCAGTTAAAGCTGCCTCTGACCGTTCTGATTCAAACTTAACACGATATTTAATTTCTTCCTTAACTTCATGGAGATCTTGGCCTGGATATTTGCTTCCCTGGTCTTAAATGACCTCCCTGTAGATGGTTTCTTCTGACATACCAGCAACATGGAAGCTGGCTTCTTGGACAACTTTTTCTTTTTATGTCCAACACATGAAGCGAGAAATGTGAACTCTTTCATTACAAGCCCCATGACTAATAACTCCAACATTTTTTTCTGTTGGTGGTATCATAGGGGTTGAGATAATAAATGACCTCACTCTTCAGTTGAGATTCTCTAGCTCAAAAAGAAATGCTTGGTCCAACCATATAAAAACGTCTAAAATTTGCAATAATCATAACACCCAGTCCAAAAGGTGTAGACATTCTGCTGGACTTCATGGAGGTGAACTGTGAGGATGCTAGACTGCGTTGTACCTTTGAAAAGAAATCTTCCTGTTCTCTTAAAAGCACTTTTATTCACACTCAGTTCAACTGGAATACCTACCTCATATTCCAGTCCTGATTTTAAGTAGGATCTTCCAAGTCAGATTCAGTTAACATCTCCATTTTTAAGGTGAAATTGCTTCTCCATGTAACTTTCATGCTAAATGGATGGATCAATTGTCCTTGTTCTTAACTCTTGAATTCTTTGACCTCCTTTTTTCTCTCCTAGTGTGCATCTTAATCAAGCTTTTTTTTCTAGTTATTTGTATATTTTAATTCTTCCTTTCAAACCTTTCTCCCTTAGACCTAGTTCACCTGTTCTGCTAGAACAGCCCAACCTATCTGGGAGACAAGTGTTGCACAACACAAATTTGCAAGCAACTGCATTTATAAATTCTTTTCTTTAGAATTATTGCATCCTTGCTGAATTGGTTTTTTATTACACTGTGGAAACGTTCAGCAAAATTGACAGAAAGAGATCATCAAATTTAGTCAGATTCTTTTTAAAAAGGAAGTTATCATGAACACGGAAGTGCAAATATCTCCTGGAGATACTGATTTCATTTCCTTCAAATGCATATTCAGGGGTGAGATTGCTGGATCATATGGTAGTTCTAGTTCTATTTTTAATTTTTTGAGAAGCAATCATACTGTTTTCCATAATGGCTGTACCAATTTACATTCCCACCAACAGTGTGTAAGGGTTCTCTTTTCTCCATATCCTCACCAACATTTGTTATCTCCTGTCTTTTTGATAATAGCCATCTTAACAGGTGTGAAGGATATCTCATTGTGGTTTTGATTTGCATTTCCCTAATGATTAGTGATGTTGAGCATCTTTTCATGTGCCTGTTGGCCATTTGTAGGTCTTCTTTGGAAAAATGTCTATTGAGGTCTTTTGCCCATTTTTAATTGGATTATTTGCTTTTTTGTTATTGAGTGGTAAGAGTTCTTTATATATTTTGAATATTAACCCCTCATCAGATATATGGTTTGCAAATATTTTCTACTATTCTGTAGATTGCCTTTTCAATTTATTGATTGTTTCCTTTGGTGTGCAGAAGCTCTTTAGTTTGATATAATCTCACTTGTTTATTTTAGCTTCAATTGCCTGTTCTTTTGGTGTCTTATCCAAGAAATCATTGCTAAGACCAACGTCAAGAAGATTTTTCCCTATGTTCTCTTCTAGAAATTTTATGGTTTCAGGTCTTACATTAAGTCTTTAACCCACTTTGAGTTAATTTTCATGGATGGTATAAGATGGGGACCAGTTTCATTCTTTTGCATGTGGATATCCAATTTTCTCAACACCATGTTTTGAAGAGACTATCCTTTCCCTGTTGTGTGTTCTCTGCATTCCCATGTTCATTGTGGCATTATTCATAATACCCAAGATATAGCAACAACCTAAATGTCCTTGGACTGATGGATAAAGAAAATGTAATGTGTGTGTGTGTGTATACACATACATATACATATATATACAGTAGAATATTATTCAGTCATAAAAAAGAAGGAAATCTTGCCATTTGTGACAACACAGACAAACCTGGAGTGCATTATGCTAAGAGAAATAACACAGACAAAGACAAATACTGCGTGGCATCACTTTTATGTAGAATCTTAAAATAAAATTAAAAAACCAATTTGATGGAAACAAAGAATAGAATGGTGGTTGCCAGGGGCTAGGAGAGAGAGAAGTAGGGAGATGTAGGTCATAGGGTACAAACTTCCAGTTATAAAAGGAATAAGTCCTGAGGATCTAATGTACAGCATGGTGACTATAGTTAATAATTCAATATTGTACACTCGAAAATTGCTGAGAGTAGATCTCTCATCACACAGGCACACAAAAGAGTTAACTATATGAGGTGATGGATGTGTTAATTATCTTGATCTTGGTAATCATGCCACAATGTATATGTATATCAAATCATCAGGTTGTACACTTTAATATATACAATTATATTTATCAATTATTCCTCAACAAAGTCAGAAAAAAAGGAAGTTATCAGATAATGTGGAAAATAGCTTGTTTTTTTGGAGGAGATATGCATTCATATTTTTGATAGCTCCTTAAATGAAATGTGATCACGGATAGATGGGGAATTGGTACACGCTGCTTTGCCTACATCTCACCTTAACACCTTAACTGAGATTTGGGTGTTTCGAATATGTTAAAGACATTACAAAGGAATTTTGAACAGTCAAAACTGAAAAATTAGTGTCCCCCTCTCAGGAAAACGGGGCTAGAGGTGACAAAACATGATTCAAAGTCTGAACTCAGACTCTTAATATACCGTCTGCTCTGTGCTACTGGAATCACAAACAAGCCTCTATTTCTCATTTTACCTTATTAACATACTGAAAATGAAACCCCAAAATACCACTCCAAAAGAGAATTTTAATTATAGTCCATGTCTTCCCATCATCAAGATAGGTCCTATTATCCCAAAAGAGTTGAAAGGAAACCGAACCACTATTTTCAAAAATACTTTATACCCTCTGTTGATTCTTTCACTCACTTCAGACACCTCTTCCCTCCTAAAGGACTAATTGGAAATTATATATCCTCTTTGGAATTCCCTTGGTGTCCTATTTCTTTTTTCTACGACATATGCCACCCTCTACATTATTAAAAAAGTTACATTTTATAGTCATCACATATTTTTGCTGTGGGATTGAAAATTATTTGAGAATTGATATTCTTTCTTATTCATCTATGTACCCTAATCACCAGTGAACCAAATCTATAGCGTTAGATAAACTTTGAACTGAACTTAAACTTTCACTTTCCTTCTCCACTTCATTATAATACTTACGCATTTTATGGGTAGCTTAACCAATGCATCAGCTTAAAGAATTCTACCTTTTTTTTTTTTAGTTTTATCTACGATTAGTGTAATTTCTTGACTCACCCAATACAAATTATAAGGTGACCTAAGAATTAGCTCAGGGAAGTCTACTATTTCTCATCTGTAATAAATACCTTTGAAATAGAATTCCTAGTTAAAATTCTATAAATATGTGTAAGAATGCCAAGGAAAAATATATCAGTATTAGTTTTATATAAAATTGCTTAGCTTATTTCTAAAATTAGGAAATATATTGTTAAGAATTCATCTAAGGCAAATCAAATTTCTATTTTCTTGATTTATTTGGTATGTTGCAAAGAATTTTGTACTTAAATATATGATCAGAAAGTAGCTATAAGATTCAAAGCAATGACCTATATAGGACAAGTCACTGTGAAACTACCAATATTCCAAAACAAGCTATTGTCATTTGAGTATTTTGAATTAACTGCTCCTCAATTTAAGATATAACTACATTTTTAGTAATGTGACAAACCAAGGATCAACTAACACCACAGATTCACTACCTAGTCATAGCCTCAACTTGGTATTTTATTTCTTCCCGAGACTTAAACATATGAAATAAAGGTAGAAAACCTCCCTTAAATGTCATTTATCCAAAATATAAAACATAATTCAAGATAATTAAGAATGTTAAATATAATATGATATCAATACAGTTTATACAAAGTTTGTTTATTAAACCATTTGTTCATTCAAGAAATATTTATTCTGTAACTATTTTGTGCCACAAACATACTAGACTCAGTCCTTACATGTGTGGAGTCCATAGCCCAGCAGAGAAAGTGGATATTGAACAAGTAATAACAAATATGATAAATATTAACAAAGAGAATTTTTGCTCATTAATTGTAGATATAAATGGTCGCAGGTTAGCTTTTCTATGATATTAAACATATGTTGAAGGAATTTATGGATTTTCTAAAGCATCTAGTACAATGTCTTGTGAATAGATGATAAATATATATTAAATGAACAAAGAATCAATATATGAGCATAATATTCATATTGAGTACCTAAAGGCTGTAGTGGTATATGAGAAATGGCATGCAAAAGAATTTTACATGAGAGCTAAAATGCATGCTCTCAAATTTTATTAGAAACAGAATTAAAAAAATCAGATTTTCAAGTAAATAGTGGGAGACTTAGAATAGATCTAAGAAAGCTTTCCAAAGAGTGGTAGTCATTAAATATTATAATTTCTTTCCAAATGAAGTTGTCAAATCCTTCTCACATGTCTTTGAAAATAAGATGGGAGTTTCATCTGTTCAGGATGCTTTAATTGTCTCTACATTATGCCAAAACATCTGCTACTTTCAGTCAATAGTAAAAACTCCATACTGTCAATTCAAAGAATAAAATCAGCTCAATCACTTTTCTGGCATCACGTAGCTCAAATGAACCTATTGATTGACATTTTTATTTTTCTTCAAATTATTTGAGCTTAATGGAAACTCCAAACTCATGTAGTTCTGTTTGAGTGGGCTAACTTAACTAAGTAAAATTTCTAAATGCCTTTTCAGCTGTATATGCATTAAACAGTTTTTTATTCATGATATATGAGCATAAAATATGTTACCTTTATATAATTTGAATACTGTAAGTACACTTGGAAATATTTAAAGTGAGAAAATGGTAATGTCCATATTTAAATTAAAATGCAACTTACTAGAACTTATGAAGTTGCACTAAATATCAAAGGTGAGTGTGTTTTATGTACTTCGTGTGTATACTCGTCATACATAGTGATATGCAGGGGAAAAAAAACCTTTGGAAAGAATATCCATTATACTATATAGAAGTGAGGATAATGAGAAGGAAATTGCTTTTTAAAAATTTCTGGAGAAAATAAGAACTTGGTTGATGCTCAATGAATACGTATTGGATAGGTTAATTGACTGGTTGTCTTATATTGTGAGACACTGAACTGAGGTATATATGATAAGAAGCAGTATGCTTAATCACTTAATCCAATGTGCTTAAAACAATGTTTAGTCTTAAATTCTTGGCTAAGGGATTTTCCAGTGAGAAGAGGAAATTGAACATCAATGGTACATGGGGAAGAAAATGCCTCTTATTTCATGCTCTACTTGAGTTTCTACCTTATGATTTTTCTTATAAAGTGATTATTTCTAGTGAACAAAATAAATTGGCTCCTTTTTATGTGCCTTTACATGTGCATAAATACCCAATATTTAATTTTTTCACAATATTTATAATTTAATTTATTGTTATAATTTAATAATAACAAACTTTTATGAAAAGTTTCCTTATGAACATAACATGAGGCTAAGTGCTTTACATTTCTTTCTTAGGAGTTACATCATCCAAATGGGACAGATACTCATTCTTGAGATGAGGTAATAAAGATAAGAAGAGATCAATAGTCATAAAAATTAATGGTTAAAAACAACACCTTCTCTGATCACAGTTCTTATTCTTATAAAGTAGTATAGTACACTACTTTGATTATAACTATTCACTTAATGTTACTTTGCAATTACTCAAGTCAAATTATCACTAGTAGCTATAAAAACTAAGCCTCAGAACTCAAACTTACAAAGGTTATTCATCATTCACGTAAAGTTCAATATGAGTGTTCCACATCGGCGAGTGGTTCTTCTTTAAGTGATACTTAGAGACCCAGGCTCTCTTTGGTTTGTGGCTCTGCCATTTTAAAAAATGACTTCCAAGTCACTGTGTTTCTTTGCCTGAAGTCAGAGGGGGAAAAAGGTGTGTTTAGGATGATGAATGGAGTTTTTCAAGAGCCAGTACTGGAAGCTGCACACTTCAATTCCACTCACATTCCATTCTCAATAATTCATTCATATGGACACACCTTATTGCAAGGGAGTTTGTGAAATGTATTCTAGCCGTATGCCCAAGAAGAGGAATTAGGTTTCACCGGGCAGTTAGTCAGACTGTCACAACCCACTCTTCTGGTCACCAAATATCTTATGCAGAGAACACTCCCCAAAGAGAAAACCCAAAGTCTGATGCAGTCACTGCATCTAAACACAAGTCCAGCATCTCCAGGAGATGTGCAGTAACTATTGTCAAGTGGATGTGGCTCTTCTTCATCTGGAGATCTATGAACTAAGAAGGTAATCTACCGCTGTAGAAGGTAGAATAACACCCCCTCCCTACCCTCCCACCACAAGACATTCAAGTCCTAAGCCCCAGATCCAGTGAATATGTTAGGTTACATGGTAAAAGATAATTAAGGTTGTAGATGAAATTAAGTTTTCCAATCGGCTGACTTTAAGATAAGGAAATTATCATAGATTATCTGGTAGGGCCCAACGCAATCACAAGGATCCTTAAAACTGAAAGAGGAAGCTAGAAGAGAAATCAGAGTCAGAGGAGATGTAACAATGAAAGGATGTCAGAGTGATGTGATGTGAGGACTCAGTCAGCCACTGCTGGCTTTGAAAATGAAGGAAGGGGCCACAAGCCAAGAAATATGGGCAGACACTAGGAGCTGGAAAAGGCAAGGTCATGGATTCTCGGCTAGTCTCCAGAAAGGAATGCAGCCCTACTGACACAATTGATTTTGTCCCATTGATACCTGCATTGGACTTTTGTCCTCCAAGAGTGTAAAATAATAAATTTATGCAGTCTTAAGTCACTAAATTTATGATAATTAGTTACAGCATCAATAGGAAACTAATACAACTCTCTCCCTCTATAAATATCCAGTATACAAAGAGGGTGCTAGAACAGGATAACTGTGAAACTTTCCTACTTAGAAAAGGAAAAAATGGGGGAGACCCAGCAGTACTGGCACACTGCAATAATATAACCTTGAGAGGAAGGCATTGTGATACCAGTTCTGTCCTGCCAATTAGGAGAGTTCCTTGATTACAGCTGATTTTGTTCTTTGAGAGCAAATTTCCTGTTTTTTAGTAGGTAAGGCTCACAGCTCCAACTCCTGCAAGGTTTCTCCTCTGTCATTATTCTCTACCTGAAATGGACTTTGGGGATTATGCTTTCCTTAGGTACTATATATTTTTGCAATCTGCTTCTTGCTCATGAAAATCAGGAACCATGATATTTTTGGTACTATAATTAAAAAATATTTTTTAAAAAACCTTAATAGGCTTATTTTCTATTTGATTCCAGGTAGTTCCTGTATTTTTAACCACATCGAAGTGTTTTCTAGACAGAGCTAGAACATAGTGTATTCTTTGGTTCTATAATGGTGGTGTGCTGTGGCCAGCTGGTACTAGCTTTCCAGAACTGATTTTCAGGAATTCTGCAAGCCTGTTGACATCACATTGGCAGTTTGAAATTGGCTATGGTGGGAGTAGTTATACCACGGACATTGGCAAATACTATAAATCGTGGCTCTTTTATTTATGTATTTTTTGAGACTAAAGTGTTCAAATTTTAATAGCACAGAAGCACCTATGATTCTATTTCTCAACTTAATGTCAAGACTTTCTGAAGCAATCAGTTGGAATGCTTCATAAGCTAATCATGGCTGCAAAATTGAGTTATGTCATCCAACTGAGTGGTCTGACTGGGGCTTTCATTCCCTACCTTTTAAATTCTTCTCTCTTGCTCTTTGGCACTTAGAATAAGTCAGCTTTTCTAGCCCTTTAAGGTTCTAAATTTCTGAAATACCTCTACTTCCTAAAGTTTCTGCTTGCAAACCAGCCAATTATTTCCAGTCTTATCTCCTAATGATACCTTCCAAAAAGCAGAAAGTAAATGTCAACCCATCATTATCACTGCCATTCAAGTTATTGCAGGCGACATTTTCACCAAACTTTTTCTCACTGTACCAGAGGGATCTCACTGCAATGTTGATTTAACTGCCCAGCCACTGTTCAACAACTAAGCTGCTCCAGACGCTGTAAGGTTTTGTTAAAATAGCACCCCATGTCAAGTTATCAATTTTTCATACTTGTTCAGGTATCATTACCTAGTATATTTGATGAATCGCAAAATCTTAGCATCTTAATACAGTAAAACTCATCTCACACATAAATCCAAAACTGATGTCTGTGATTTATAGGTGGCTCTTGTTCAAGTGGTGATTCAGGGATCCAGGCTCCTTCTCTCTTGTGGCTCCCTTATCTTCAAGATATTGCTTCCTAGGTCACTGTGCTCTTCTGCTACCAACTGGCTGAAAGCAAAAGAACATGGAAGATTATGCGTGGAGTGTTTCTATGGGGCAGTCCTGGAAGTAGGGTACTTAATTTCTGCTTACACATCTTTAGCTATAAATCATTCACATGGACACACTTTACTGCAAAGGAGGCAGCACATATACTCTAGCTGTTGGCAAAAGAAGAGAAGAAATGAATTTGTGAAAACAGAGCCAGTCTCTGGCGTAAGCATTTTTCATTGTTCTGCTAAGTATTCTATATTAATGATTAATGTTTACTCATAATTTAATTTTTATCTTATTTCACAGAATTTTACAATTTTGAATTAAACTGCAACAACACCATTATGCATTATTCACTCTGGATACTAATGGAATTTCCATTTCTAGAAATCACTATCTCCAAGGAAATTCATAAAATAGAAAGTATATAATGTGCAATACCCTGTAACAGGTTTACAAAATAGCTTCAGTTTTCTTATCTCTGAAAACAGTGTAGGTGCGGATTTGAATCAGAGGTAGTTGTGTTGTAATCATTAAGCATGTGGGCCATAGAATTGAACATCTTGTGTTTAATTTCTGATGCAGTATGAAACTTCAGTCTAGTTACTAAATCTCTTTGAGTTACAATGGGTTAGTCTAGAAAATAGGGATTAAAAACAGTAGCTACTTTATAGGATTATCGGGTGGATTAAACAAGAAAATGTGTATAGATCTCTTAGCTCAGGGCCAGATAAACAGTAAACACTGAATAAATTTTAGCTATTGATTACTGAGCACTCTTTCTGTTTGAATTACAATTTGCAAATTGTCCTCACTAAACCCTGTTACACTCTGGATGTTAATGCTGCTGTACTCACATTGATCACACTCATCCTGCACTTTTAACTCCACTGATAGAAAGAAGAACTTAATTCACATTTACTTCACTGCCAAACAGTGGAGTTTTTCAGATTTGTTTTTGGAAAGTCCATTATATTTTTATTTCCACCATTTAGATAATTGCTTTATGTCTTCCAAACATAGGTTTCTGATGTGCAAATAATCAAAAATAACTTGAAACCTTCCAAAAACGGGAAGAGTGATCACAACTTGAAAGAGAGAAAATGGCATGCCTAAATCCGTGAAGATTAATGAGCTACTGTGATTCATGTGATATTAAAATGAATTTCTAGCAATGCCTGTTTGAAGCCTGACAGGACAATGATTAACATTTCTAGAGTGACTCTATATGCCAGGCGTTCAGAATGCTGATACATCCTAACTCATTCCAAGTTCACAAACACCCCAGGAATTAGGTACTATTAATATCTCCATTTTACAAATGAGCAAACAGTGGCATGATCAAGATACGTGGTTGTGCAAGATGTAGAATGGGTAAAACAAAATGATGTGGGGTCCTCGGTTTTCCCCTTGTCTTCTACTTTTGCTCCCTTTTCTTTCTTTTTTACTGTCTGCCTTTGAAATTTGACTAGCCAATAAGCCACAAGGCTTGCAAAAATAGTTCTTGAACATCTTATTCTGATGGTTATCAGAAGCTGGAACAAGGAGGATGAAAATAAGAACAAGCCTAAGCCATGGATTTTGGTTAAAGTGAAAAACTGCTGCCTAAGCCAAAACATCAAGGATATGCACCCACCTTCCCCTTATCCCATACAATCCTGGCCCTGCTTCAGTTGAGGAGTTACCTGATCTGCTGGTGCTCCCTTATGTGCATCAGCTAAATAAAGAGAGCCTTAATCTCTATTTGTCACTTAAATCATTTTCCTTTGACAAAGATAGCAATGCTAGTAAGTGGCAGGCTAGGATTTGCATGAACCCGATCAATCAGGCTCAAGCTTTGATGCTCTTATGAACTTTATGCCTCCCTTTTTTTTAGAACGATTTTTATGGAAGTTTTCATGCACACGCAAAAGTGGAGAGAATCCTATAATGAATGAAATCCCACGTATCCATCACGCAGTTTCAACAATTATCAACTTGATGTCATTGTTTCACATATTCTTCACCCCCATATACATTTCCTTTTTTGCTGGAATATTTTAAAGAAAATATTTCATGTTGACCATCATGTTCATTTCAATCTGTAAAAACTTCACTAGGCATGGCTAAATGACAAGAGCATTTTTTTTTTAAGATTTTATTTTTCCTTTTTCTTCCCAAAGCCCCCCGGTACATGGTTGCATATTTTCTAGTTGTGGGTCCTTCAAGTTGTGGCATGTGGGATGCTGCCTCAGCATGGCTCAATGAGTGGTGCCATGTCCATGCCCAGGATCCGAAACTCTGGGCCACCGAAGCGGAGCACTTGAACTTAACCACTCGGCCACGGGGCTGGCCCCAATGATAAAAGCATGTTTGACATAACCAAAATGCTGTTAGCACACATTAATATTAACAATAATTAATATCATGTAACATGCAGTCCATATCTCACCAGTGGTATCAAATTTCACCAAAGGTCTCAAAGTTGTCTTTTTACCATGGAGTTATTTATTTTAATATCCAAAAATGCCCGTATGTTGAATTTGATTGTTGTGTTTCTTAAGGTTAGTTTACATAGTAACAGTCTCTCCTCCTGTTTTATGTCATTTATTGGTAGATAGAAACATGTCATTCTGTCTTGTGGAATGTTCTACATTCTGGATTTGGCAGGTTGCCTCTTCAAGTTGTCATTTTTGTTTCTCTTTCTCCTGTATTTTCAGTAAATTGGTCGTTAGATATAGAGGCCTGATTTTATTCAGATATCATTTTTAGGCAAAAGAAAGTCTTCATTTCAGTGTCATTTACTTCCTATTGTATCACATCAGGAGACACATGAAGTTTAGTTGTCCAATTTTGTGAATCTAACATTGATCAGTGAGTTCATGTGGTGTCAATTTGATTCTTCCATTATAATTTTTTCCCATCGAGCTTTTACCTAAAAATTTTAGCATCTCTTGATGATACTGTCTTAGAACAAAGAGCATACAACACATATGACAGGAATGTCCCTTTTACAAATGTCAGAAGATGCTTAGCTGGCACAGCAGGTCAGTGGTCAGCAGGTCAGTGGTCACAAGGTGAGCACAGCAGGTCGGTAATCAACCTTTAGTTACCAGGAAGAGATGCTTATCCTTAAAGAAATGCGGATATGGGGGGAAGTTCTATCCCTATCTCTAAGGGCATCATTCTTGTCTTTGGGACATGGTAAATATTTAAAGCAGATATACAACACATGCTCAACAGGCCCCATCAGGCCCTTTTGGAAAAACAAGGTCAGGCCAAATTAGTTTTAATGCAAATGGCTTCCTCATATCCTCCAATATATCCCATTGCTTTTCATTTATTTATCACTGACTATAAGCTCCTGACCTCCCTGTTCTTAGAGCATTTACTTTAGAAAATTTGCTATTGTAAATTCTTTTCTCTTCTCCTTTAGATGTAACTCTTTTTCCCAGCCTCTTGCAAGTTTTCCAACTCAGGAATGTCTTTCTCAAAGACCTGGGAGTCATCCCTTTGAAATGTAATCAAGAAAGATAGAGCCCCTATCTCCTAATCTCAGTGGGAGGGCATGAGCCTAACTTCAGTGAGAGTCAATTAGCAAATATAGGTGGACTAATCATATTGACCAGCCTCCCCTTAACGTCCTCTGGTACTTAACCACTAGCTCACTTCAGCACTTAAAAAGTCCTCTGCCTTTTGCTTCAGGGGAGTTGAGTTTAATCTCTCTTACCTATTGCCATAGTCTTGACACAATTTCAATAGTACTGTGTAAAATCTGCCTTGCCTGTTTAACTTGTTCAGTGCAATTTTTCTTTGACAAGAGAGATCATTATTTGGTTAATTTTTAATACTCCATGATTATTCCTTAGCTCATTTGTTTCCTGTGACTTTTGGAGAGGTTTTAATCACTTTGCCAGAGCAGAAAAATTGCATTTTTCTTAAAAGGTCATCAGTTCACATGAGCATTCCACTTCTCTTATCATTTCTACCTTTTTACCTTGTTCTAATAGAGTTGATTAATCCAATTCCTGACCTTCATCAACTAACTTGATGTGCCCTATATAAATTATCATAGCAAACCACATGTTTAATTTGTTCTGTTGCTTGAAATTTTAATAGTTTCCATTTTCTTTGGTTGTTGTTGTTGACTCTTGCTCCAAATGTCCTGGGATTGGCTGCAAAGTACACATAGCCAGTCAATTCCTTCAACATCATTAGGCAAGCACTATATGTCTAGAGAGAAAAAGGAACTCCAATCTCCCCAGTTAGATTTGACTATTTGTAGGGGTAGAAGGGCATGACCTGGTGGCAAGCTGGCCTGTTCTTCATGCTCCGCTGGCTTCCAGAACAAGGATAGTGTAGGGACCTGAAATTGGCCACCCCAAGATATGTCTCTTTGGCATCAGGATTATTTGAGGCTGATTGCTTTTGATAAACTGGGACAGGGAAGCAGGCTCTGAGGAATGGAACTTGCCCTTTGTTAGGACACATTTACATTTGTAAGGTAAATCTCTATCTGTAAAGGTGCCTCCCTCTCTCTACCAGGAAGAAGAAAGGAGATGACCTTCTCTCTAGAAACTCTTAATCAATACCAAAGGCAAGGACTTAAATCTGCATTTTATTGTGCTTCTCTGGTAACCTCCTGTAACTGACTTCCCTCCCCCTCCCAACGGTGGCATCTCCTTAAAGATTAAGCATCTTTCTTTAGGCTGGGAACCCATTGTGGCGCTCATCTGTGACCCCCCAGCCCGAGGCAACACACCCGCCACCCTGAGGTGTTCACTGGGACAGCAGACCTATCTGTCGTTTCCATCGAGGCGTTCACTGGGACAGCAGACCTATCTGTCGTTTCCATCGAGCGCTGTGCTGACAGAGCAGCCTCGTGACTATTGTAAAAGGGACATTTCAATCATATGTGAAACACCCTGTTTGGGGGTATATAACCACTCTGTGCACCCCACTTCTTCGGTGCCCTTTCTTCCTTTGGGAAGAAAGGCCCCGGGCCATGGTTCCTCATAAAGCTTTGTTTAATTTTCTCTTGCTATTCTGTCTCATGTGAATTTAATTCGTTCTCTGGCCAGACGAACCCACATTTGGGAAGAGGAAATGTCTTCCTCCCCTACAATAGTTTTCTTCTTCCCTTGTGATTCCTCCATGTGTTTTCCAATACAATAGATTTACCTTCTACTCAGTGCTGTCCATTTATAATCTTCATACCTGCCCCAGGTCCCTTTATTTTCCGAAACATTTCCCTAACCTTTACAATAAAAAAGCAGGGAGGGAGAGCAGCTCTAAGATTTTATTCTTCCTCAGTTCAGAAGCCATTTCTTCAAGATGAGACTTTAACATACCCCAAGAGAAAGACAAAGCAATCCCAAGCTTCCCAGTGTAAGAGAGGAGAAATAATTTTCCCCCTACCCTTCTAGGTTCTTGGCTGAGACTTGTCTGTAATAAAAGACAGATTAACAGGAGGAAAACCATCAGAAGTTTAATAACATGTGTATCTCCTGTATACGTGGGAGATACCCAGGAAAACTAAGTAACTCCCAGAAATGAGCCAAGCCAGCACCTCAAATACCATCTCCAGGTAAAAACACAAGAAGATATAGGGGGAGGGGAGGCCAGTTATGGAAAGTTTTCAGACATACCACAGTAATCAAGTACAAACCTTGTTATGCAGATTTAAGTCCTTACCTTCCCCATTGATAAGAGTTTGTAGAGATTAGAGTCATCTTTCTCTTCCTGGCACAGAGAGGGAGACACCCTTACAAATGGAGATTTCTCTTGTAAATGTAAATGTCTCTTACAAAAGGGGAACTTCTATTACTCACTTTCAGAGCTTTTCCTTTCTGTGCTGCTTCTTAAAAATAATCAGCTCAAAATAATCCTTATGTCAAAGAGGCATCTTTTGGGGTTGCATGTTCTGCTCCCCTTCACCAGTTTCCATGAAGTCAAGCACATTGCCAACCACACCCCTCCTTCTTGTATTTGTTGGCTCTGACTTAATAGGCCATCTTCCTCTTTACACAAAACTTATGTCTGAAATAAGGAAATCGGCTATTTGATGCTTCCGTGTAAACTTGGTAACTCAGTCTTATCTAAGAAATAAACGCAGTCTCACCTCAAGATCTTAGAACACTGTACTTGGCTGTTGTTCAGGCACATTTCCTTCTACCTTTTAAAAAGAGATTTCAAAGGAAAAGGTTTTAATGTACTTTTCCCGATGCTACAGGCCTAAAATAATATTTCAATTTTCTGCTTTTGAGGCACCTGATCCTAAGAAGAAATTTATGTCTGAAATCCAGTCCTATAAATGCCATTTATTTGTTCTTAAAACTAATGAATTAGTGCCATTAGCTGCAGAATCAAATTCTCCTGTGGATGGAAAGGTGGAAAAAGCAAAAAATGATATCCATATTAAAATAAAATTGCTCACAGTTAAAGTAATAAACTCGGTGTTTGTTTCCCCGAGGTTTTCCTCCTCACTTACTAGTCTTTTCAGGGGAAAGAGAATCAGTAAGAGTTAAAACATAACTCAACTCTAGGCTTTTCTTCTCGGTACTTGAAATCTCAACACTTATCAACCTAGAAAGTTAAACTATCAGTTTAGTATTATCTAAGCTGGTGTAATGATAAGATATATCTGAGATATATTTTTGAACCTTGGGGGTTTCAAATCCCTTCGGAGGATCCTAGATCAACAGTTTTTAAAGTGTAGTTTCAGTACCAGCAGCATTAGTAATACTTAGGAACAAGTTAAAAATGCAAATTCCTGGGCCTCTGTGTTTTAATAAACCCTCCAGGTGATTACTGTGCACACTGGCTCAAATTTGGCAACTGTTGCCTCACCCACACAGCTTTGGCTATCGGCATAAAAGGAATCCAGAAACTGCTTCTTGGGACTCTCTTGACCAGCTCGTTTGTCTATACTTATCCCCAAGGCCTAACCAGTCATACATAGGGGAAGAGCAGACAAATCTTACTGACACAACTTCCTAACCAAATAAATCTCTTTTAACAACCTAAACATCTCCAGTCCAGAGCTCCGCTTTCTCCATCAGTCACACAAAGCTCTCTGCTTCCTCCTTCAGTTCTGGACACCCCTTTCTGAAATCTAAACATAATACTGAAGAATCTTGGCAACAAAATCATCTCTTTAACTGCAGAATTTCGGATGGTTTGTATACTGGCGGAAGGAAACAATGGACACTCCATAAGTTCAAGATTTAATCAGCCAAGAAAGAGAAATTCGACAGAAGTGAGGTATTACGTAGGGAAGGGTTAAATGGAAAACATCGTGGATTGAATTTCCCTGGCCCCTGGGTTTCCTAATAAGATACACATCTGCCAGTGACGCTTTGCATACTGATATGTTCCTTTTAAGTAAAACAGTTGAACAATTGCTAGACTACTGCTCTTCTGTACTGGAGATTTATGTCACAGTACCAGAAAAACTTACCCTAATAGTCAACATATTTCTGTTTAAATGAAGGCAAACAGATCCTCCTTGTTTCTTGAATGAAACCTTCACGAAGGGGAAGCAACAAAGTTGGTCTTTGACCAGGTGTCCCTGCACCATAATTCTGCTGTCAGATTTTCAGGGTCTAAGAGTGCTCCCCTGAGAAATCATTTGTCCATTTTTTAAAATATGACTTTTTCTTGTTTTTGGCATTTCCTCTTTGCAAAAGCTCCCCATATATTAAAGATCTAATTCTTTGATTACTATGTACATTGGATATATTGTTGTAACTCACTTATCTTTTATATGTATTTTTATATATAAAGCATTTTGTTCATTATCTAGACAAATTTATTAATCTTTCCCTCTATGTTTCTACATCTATCCTAATTTTTAGAAACATACTGCTAATCCAAGGAGCAGATAAATATTCGTTTGCATTAAGTTCTAGTTTTTCTTTCAGGTTTTCGTTTTTCACCTTTAAATTTTTTCAGGTGTATGTTGAAACGTACTTTGTTGTAATGTATGAGCTGCTTTCCTAAATATTTTTTTCCTCAAATGTATGCTTACTTTCTTGAATACCGTTTTTAAATAATCTATTCCTTCCAACTCATTTGAGAATCCATCTTTAAGATGGTCTAAATCCTTATTAATTGAGGCTTATATCTAGAATTTTTATTCTGTTGTATTCAAGTACTTATTTTTGAAGTATGGTAGACTAAGTAACCCTTCATTCTAATTTTGCCAAATATACTTTAGTATCTCATCTCTTTTTTCTTCCAAAGGAAATCCAGTCTCTTATTGAGACATTGATTTCCTTCTCTCCAACTCATAATAGGAATTTAATTTTAATTAATTTGAGAATAATTGAAATCATACAAATGCAAAATTTATCTTTTAAAAACAGAGTTTATCTCTTCCTTTTGTTTGTATATTGTTGCATGACCCTCAATATAGAGTTTTATACCTTTGTTAATGCAGGTCCTCATATTATAGTTAAAGCATATTGAGAATTGTGTCATGTATAAATCAGTGAGTGTGTCTTAGTCCATTTAGGCTGCTGTGACAAAATACCACAGACTGGGTGGCTTATAAACAATATAAATTTATTTCTCACAGTTACAGAGACTTGGAAGTCTGAGATCGGGGCGCCACCATGGTCGGGTGAGGGCCGTCTTCTGGATTGTACACTTCTCGTTATGTCCTCATGTGGTGGAAGGGACAAGGGACCTCCTTCGGACCTCTTTTATAAGGGCATTAATCTCATTCAGAGCCCTCATGAACTAAACCTCTCCCAAAGGCCCCACTTACTAACAGCATCACATTGGGCATTAGGATTTCAACATATGAATTTTGGAGGGGCAAACACATTCAGACCATAGCACTATATGAATGGAAAAAATTCCCATTAACTTAATTAAAGTTTATCAAATGCCAATCACAGTACAATATATGAATATATTTTCATTAAAAAAATCAGCATTACAGATAAAGTCTTCCTTGAACATCACTACCAAGCCTCTTCCCTTTCTCAGACTGATATATATATCAGCCAGACCTCTCCCAGGGACTTATAGCTTTGTCTTTACCATAAATCATATGGTGTTTTTAAATGTAATTTGTATGTATCATTTTGCTCTTGCCTTTTTATTACTCAACAAGTTACTTTGGTTACATTCGCAAATCAATACACATATATCAGTCACAAATTTATTAATTACTGCAGAATATACTGTGAGTTTTCTCAATACCCTCTTGATGGACATTTAGCTTTCCTCCCACTTGTCATTACTACAAATATCAATGCAAATAAATGAATAAAACACTTTTGTGCAAGCTTCCTAGGAGACATGTGTAAATGTCTCTAGTGTAAATTTTCAGAAGTGGAACAGCCAAATCATAAAATCTGTGCTTTTTTATTTTAATGTATTCTATTAATTGCTCCCCAAAGTGGTCTTAGAAATTTACTCTCAAATCAGCAAAGTATGAAATTGTTTCTTCTTCACGTATCAGTTTCTCCTCAATATTATTAAACTTTTAAAAATGGTTATTTCTCCATTTTTTTCACAGTGGAAGCCAACATTTTGTTACTGAGAGTGGACATAAGAAAGTAATGTTATGCCGGTTCACAGTTTCAGCTGATTCATTTTCCAATGTTGCTATTCAGAGAATATTATCACTTAGAAGGCATTTCACATTATCAGCTACAATGCACACTTCGTTCTGTACGTAAGTAACCCAACATCAAATGCGTGCCTGCTTGATGCAGGAGTGGATAATAGGTTCTCAGTTAATGTTCATCAAATATGAAGAGTTTCTTTCAGTCACTTGCTCAGTTTGAGTTAGCATCAAACAAAGACAAAAATCTAAGACTTGTGCTACTCAGAGCAATTTTCTTTCCAGCCACGTGAAACTGGTGTTTGACCTAAGAAAACTGTGCACAACCAAAAATTATAGTGTTCTGTGTGATTCAGTGGCAATCTTATACCATTCCTTTTGTAAGGTGAGTAACTCTTGAAAGCCAGAAATGGGTAAGACTATGAAGACTTAACAAATAGTTCATTCTTATTCATCCTTTCATTTTATTTTACATTTTTTTGGTGAGGAAGATTGGCCCTGCACTAACGTCTGTGCCAATCTTCCTCTGTTTTGTATGTGGGACACCACCCCAGCATGGCTTAACAAGTGGTGTGTAGGTCCACACCTGGGATCCGAACCTGCAAACCCTGGGCCGCCAAAGCAGAGTGAGCAAGCTTAACCACTACTCCACAAGGCCAGCCCCTCTTCTTCATTCTGTAGGCATGGGGACCAAGGAAAGTGTTCTTGCTTAATTATTTAGGCAACAATTGTTAAGCTTTTAATTGTTAAATTGCTATGCTTAATTTATTGTCTAATGATGTTTCTTTGTCTTGTTTCATTGTTTATATTTAGTGATTTTTTACTTCTATAAGTAGTACACATTCATTGTTAGTAACATGGAAATATTCAAAATTATATTTTTTAAATTGTCCTATAATGTTACCATTTAGAGAACATCACTATTAACATTTTTATTCATTATTTTTCTGTACATCTGTATCCATAATATATCCACACATGTTCACATATTCTTCAGAATTATGTTTTATACTCAATGTGGTTTTTAATTCTGCCTTCATACACACTCATATGGATAAACAAATGTGTACACTTATACATATATATGCATATATATTTACATATCTATGCATTGCATACATAGACTTTAATGCATATTTACCTATAAACATGTACATATGTATTACTTTTATATACATATGTACCTGTCCATATACACGTAAAAACATTTTCCTGCATCATTATGTGATCTTAAATGGAAGATGATAAGGTAGAGTTGTTAAGAGCAAAGAATATAAAAGCTTCAGTTTGACTCCTGGCTCTGTCACTTACTGGTTTTGTAACTTTATCAAACTTAGCCTCCATGATGCTGCATTTCATGCTATCTTATTATCATTATAGAATGGTAGAAAGTCTTACTTAATCAGGTGTTGATCATTATTAAATGGGTTAGGTATAAAGTTTTGGTTTTTTTAAAGATTGGCACCTGAGCTAACATCTGTTGCCAATCTTTTTTTTTTTTCTTTCTCGCCAAAGCCACCCATTACATAGTTCTGGTTGTGCTATGTGGGACACTGCCTCAGCATGGCTTGATGAGTGGTGCCATGGCCATGCCCAGGATCCAAACCAGCAAAACCCTGGGCCGCTGAAGCAGAGCATGCAAACTTAACCACTCGGCCATGGGGCCAGACCCCAGGTATAAAGTTTTTTTCCATTTTCTTCTTGATTCAATGTGCGTATTCTTCCAAGAAGTGTGCGTTCTGCTAAGGTATCACTACTTTGCAAAAAACAAAAAAGTTGCATTTTTTTCTAAGTTATTTTTGGATTGATGCATGGGGAAGTTTCCTTCATCTTTGTTTTCAAATATTTAATTGGCCATATCTCATTGTATCTCTTTTTTTAATAGAGATATTACTGACATATAACATATTAGTTTCAGATGCACAACATAATGATTTCATATTTGTATGTATTGTGAAACGATCACCACAATGTCTAGTTAACATCCCTCACCACACATAGTAAAAAAATTTTTTCTTGTGATGAAGACTTTTAAGATTTACTCCTGGCAGCTTTCAAATATGCAATACAGTATTATCACATATAGTCACCATGCTGTTCATTACATCCCCATGACTTAATTATTTTATAACTGGAGGTTTGTACTTTTCAACCACTTTCACCCACCCCTCACCACCACCTCTGGCAACCACCAATCTGTTCTCTCTATCTATGAGTTTTGTTTTTTTGGATTCCACGTGTAGATAAGATCATATAACATTTGTCTTTCTTTATTTGACTTACTTCACTTAGCATAATGCCCTCAAGGTCCATTCACATTGTCATGAATGGCAGGATTTCAGATTTTCAGATTTCCTTCTTTTTCATGGCTTAATAATATATATATATATATATATACACACCACATTTTCTTTATCCATTCCTCTATTGGTGGACACTTCAAAATCTTGGCTATTATAAATAATGCTTCAACAGCATTCTGCGGAATGCTGCAAACATCTTTTTGAGTTAGTGTTTTCATTTTTTTCAGATAAATACCTGGAAGTGGAATTACTGGGTCATATGCTAGTTCTATTTTTAATTTTCTGAGAAACCTCCATACTGTTTTCCCAAGTGGCTGCACCAGTTTACATTCCCACCAACAGTGTACAAGCGTTCCTTTTTCTCCACATCCTCGCCAACACTTGTTGTTTCTCATCGTTTTGATAATAGCCATTCCAACAGGTGTGAGATGATATCTCATTGTGATTTTGATTTGCATTTCCCTGATGATTAGTGATGATGAGCACCTTATCATGTACCTGTTGGCCATTTGTATATCTTCTGACTGTACTTCTGTAATGAAATTTTCCTTGACTGTGTGATCTACAAAATCAGAGTTTTGTGTCTTCTCAGGGAGATATTCTTCTCCTGATATCTATATATTCACCTCTGCTTCAATTTTTCCAGTATTTTTTTCCTTCAAGGGCACTAGGGATTTGTAGAGTGAATATTCACTGTCTTTTATGCAAAAATACCCGATTCAACTCATCCCTCCATGTTTTCATTTTTCTACTGTTCTTCTGTCTGCTACATTCATGAATTTGTTCCCTGCTGTGAAGATGATGCTATTTACATCTTCTAGTGAATTTTGTTTTTACTATTCTGGTTTTTTCCTCTGTATTGTATTATTTTCTTTCACTATTCCCTTTTCAACTCTATATTCACTTAATTCTGTTCCATTTTTATCTACAATTAATAATTGAGTGGTTTTAATTTGAAAGTAGCATAACTATATGTGCATTTTAAACTTATAATACAGGGGGCCAACCTGGTGGCATAGCGGTTAAGTGTGCACGTTCCGCTTCTCAGCGGCCCAGGGCTCACCGGTTCAGATCCTGGGTGCAGATGTGGCACTGCTTGGCACACCATGCTGTGGTAGGCGTCCCACATAGAAAGTAGAGGAAGATAGGCACAGATGTTAGCTCAGGGCCAGGCTTCCTCAGCAAAAAGGGGAAGACTGACAGTAGTTAGCTCAGGGCTAATTTTCCTCAAAAAAATAAAAAAATAAATAAACTGACAATGCAGCAGGAAAAAATAGGATAATTTTTAAGTAATTATAGAAAATGTCCAGCTACAGTGAAATATGGTATAAAAATGTAAGTTATTGCCTATGAACAATGATGAATATGAGGAATTATTTTATATTTGTGATCAATGAAAATTGGGCATTTTCTTGATCAGTAAATAAGATCTAACTTAACGGGACATCTGAAATACAATAAGAAGATTAAAATTATTATGAACTTAATTCCATAAAATTTTTTAACACTTTCTGTTAAAAATATATATAATTTGCCTGTTTTCATTTGGAAACTGTTACGTGATTGGGATTCCTTATAGAACCCAAAGCAGGTGCTGATCATGAAATCAGAGGCTTCTAAGAGTCTAATATGTGTAGATCAATGCTGATGAGAGTTAGCCATCCCTAATAGTTTCATGACGGGAGATATAATTGATGTTTACACTTCAAACGTAACTCATGAAACCCAAAAGATTTAAGATGTTGATAAAGCCATCTGGCAACTTTATGTACTTCCTGGTGAAGAGAATATTTTGTCCTTTTATTGTAAATATAATAATTTTAACATTTATATTAGGGAGAATGTAAAAGAACAGAAGGCACCGTTCACACTTCAGATTTAGAAAGTAACCTAAACTAAAAGTAGAACTATGTCTAACAAAATCTAGTCTACAGAGACCACAACTGGCTGACAGTGACAAGGAAGCAGACACTTGGATGGGAAGAAGTTGATTGGGAATAAAGCTAAAATACATGGTGCACGTTGTGAACAAATATATTTGATGAATAGGCTTCAGGTTGCAAAACCGAAAAAAGACCCAGAATGAAAATATCAACACTAATCACAGTTTGTGCTTGGCCCCTTCTATATGGAGATTAATGAAGTCATAGGGATCAGAACTAAGGAATCACTTTTGGAAAATGTTTAAGAGAAGAGATCAAGATTATTCTTAATGAATATTTGAAAGTGTTCAAAATGAAAAAGATATTTTATGTCACCCTTGGATATGATCTGTTAGACTAGTAGTTATATTTTTGGATACAAGCTTCAATGGCATACAACAAAAAATACCAAACATTATAATGAAGGTAAAATAACTTTTAACAATAGGGATAAAGAAAAGCAATAAAAAAAAACTATTAGGTAATCACATAAAAGAAACAAAATGCAAGACTAAGCAGCAAAAATATACTGATATTTTCCTTTAATAAATATCCAAGTGAAACAAAGACAATTTCTTGGCTTTCAACATAATAATAATTTAGATTAATCTATATTATCTTTGAAGATGCTAAATAAAATAACAGAAAGACAGGTACAGATAACCATTTTTCTTGATATGGACAGTCCATTTCCCCACCTGGAAGTGAAAAGGTCTTGCTAATTTCCTTCTAGGTTTATAATTCTGTAATTTATATATCTAAATCTAAATCTAAATCCATACCTACATAAAAATCACACAGATGTAAAATAGTTTGCCTATAAGCAAAATGTAAACAAAGAAATAAAAAAGGCCTCGGCCTGATCTGAAGGCTTTAAGCAAAGGAGAAGGAAAGGTCACATTTTCTTTGACCTTTAATTACTTTCTAGTAATTCTAGTCTAGAATTCTAGTCTGAAGAAGAAAGTTCCACGGGGGAGTATTTATAATTACCATCCTGGTCTCTATAGTACCAGAGAGAACGGCATAAGAGACACCAAAGAATTGTCCAATCATCAGTTAGAGCAGCAGTTCCAACAATCCCACTGGAGATGTGGAAAGCACTGTTATTTATTCCCTCAGCATAAGGGACTGAAAGAAAAGTGAGAGCGCGTAAAAATGATGCTTTGTAACAAATAAATACCTGTTACTCCCTGATTATTCAGTATAATCCGGAGAGAAAAAGAGGAATTTCCATGGGAGTTATTTTTTTCCTTTTTTTTTTTTTTTGGCCTTAATACAATCAACTCGAGGACATGTGGCTAGTAGAGTGATCTCATGAAGGTCTGTGACAACATTTTGGTATCTTATACAATACACAATATCTAGCCTCATAGAGTTGCTATGGTGATTAAATTAGCAGAATACCTAGAACAGCGTCTGGCAAAGAGTAAGCACTGCTATCAGTTTGTTTATTGAATCACTATTTTAAGTTAGTCAGCAATATATACGTTTGTAACAAAATCTGCCAGTTGTTACTTTATTAAAGTCAAATCAACTTTTTGGATTCATACAGACTGGCATATTCAAAACTACACCAATAGGGGCTGGCCCTGTGGCCGAGGGGTTAAGTTCACCTGCTCTACTTTGGTGGCCCAGGGTTTCGCTGATTTGGATCATGTGTGTGGACCTAGCACCGCTCATCAAGCCATGCTGAGGTGATGTCCTACATAGCAGAGCCAGAAGGACGTACAACTGTGTACTGGGGGGTTTTGGGGAGAAAAAGAAGAAGGAAAAAAAAAAGATTGGCAACAGATGTTAGCTCAGGTGCCAATCTTGTAAAAATTTAAAAAAACACTACACCAACGGTATGAGCTATAATTTTAAGAGAAAAGCACTTGGTTTTTTCCCCCAAGCAAATTTATTTATTTATTTATTTATTTATTTATTTATTTATTTATTTATTTTAATGTATTTAACACACACAGAACATTGCTGTTTTAATTGATACCAATGATATCAACTTTCCACTTTGAATATTTTTAAAAATAGAAATAGACATTTTAATATCAATAAATGATGGTGCAGATTGTATATAGACATGTCAAATGTAAAAACATTACACAAAGAGCTATCATTTGGAACATATACATATGAAATAAATAAAAGAATGCATTTTTTCTACTTTGAACAATTGTTTCAGTTTTGTACGTCACAAAATTAGCTTCAACAAGTTTGATAAAGAATTCAACCAAAACCAGGCTCCCCTCACTTAGTCTTCAGTTCTTACACGTGAATATTTTATTCAAATAACCAAAATCAAATTTAAACTGAGTTCCACAAATATTTGCACAGAAATTAGAGCACTGCCTTCTGAAAATGTATTTGAATTCTGTTAAAAATTTCACCTGTTAAAGTGAAATAACTGAAGATTAAACTGACCGATAGATCACCAATCCTCTCCTTGCTGAGTCCAATGATATCACTTGAAAAAGTTAATACATTTGATCCCAAAGGGTTTAATATAACCTCCAACAAAACTGACTTAGCAATGAGTGATTACACATTAGAGTAACATCATCCTGACAGTTCTTTTTTTCTTTAGAGGCACACCTGTTAAAATTAAATTGTAAAATGCTATTTGAAAACTATCTATCTTTAAAAATGTGCACTTGCGTAACAGATAAGTGTAAGAAACAAGATGGTCCATTTTTTCTTTCTGAGGAGGATTTTCCCTGAGCTAACATCCGCTGCCAATCTTCCTCTTTTTGTCTGTGAGCCACCACCACAGCACAGCCATTTACAGACAAGTAGCATAGGTCCACACCCAGGAAGAAAACCTAGACCACCAAAGCAGAGCACACTGATCTTAACCACTAGAACACTGGGGCTTGCCCCAGGATGGTCCATTTTACTGCAAGCCAGAAAATCTTAGAAACATTTTCAAAATCCTAGACCACTGTTAGAAGGAATGAAAATTACTTTGTATTCCATCATTGATGCTTAAGAACTGAAAACATACCAGTTTTTGAATTGCTATGATTTATCAAGCATATTACATGAAAAAGTAAATGTTATAGTAATCAATTTGAGGTTTTTATTGATAAGTTATCCACCCTGAAGCTAATTTAAATTTTTACCCAAAGGGGCCAAAGCTCCCTTCCGACAAATTAAAAAGGAATCTGTTTGTTCCAGATTTCGTTTCTAAATTACAAGTTATTTTAGCAGCCAGTAACTTTTGGCCATGAGGCTTAAAAAAATCATTTCTTAAAAGTTAATGGCAGTGAAAGAGTTAATAAAGAAAGAACAAAATTTTTATCATGTGGACTAAAATTTAAGAGGAATCACTCATCTTTCCTTGAGTCAAAGAAATCATAAAATAAAATGTTTGATTCCAAGGAAAGCTTTCCCAAAGAATGTGCACAAAAGTTAGAGGGTTGGTCCCAGGTCCTCATGAAGAATAGGAATGAACTGAATTTACTTCCATCCCACTTCACTCCTCACAAAATAAATTGTTTATCTTGATAAGCACTTATTTTGGTAAAGTAAAATTTGTTATTTGGAATGACTTCACTGTAATGTTGAAGTATGGTGCACTTACTATAGCTCTACTATTTTCTAAAAATCTACTATTTTCTTTTAGAAAAGAAAATAAGTAACTGGGTTAGAGAAAATTTTAAAATAAAACAAAGGAAAGAAGGAACCATGAAGAAGGACTTGTCATTACAGATATCAGGGCGTCATATAAAATCATTGCATTCCAATCAGTCTGGCATTGCTTTATAGAGAGGCAAATATTCAACAGTATCCAGGCAGCTAAGTCTATCCCTTTTTTGTTCCTTTGTTGCTGAGGAAGATTGGCCCTCAGCTAACATCCGTTGCCAATCTTCCTCTTTTTGCTGAGGAAGATTAGCCCTGAGGTAACTTCTGTGCCAATGTTCCTCTATTTTTTGTATGTGAGATTACATCACAGCATAGCCTGATGAGCGGTGCATAGATCCACAGCCAGGATGTGAACCCGTGAACCCCAGGCCACTGAAGCAGAGTGCACGAAACCAACCAATATGTCACTGGCCCAGCCCCTGAGTCTATCCTTTTTAATCAAGAAAAAAAATATTTTCCATAAGTGCCATAGAGAAGATCTCCATGTATGCTATATGACCAGACCCAGGATACATAGCCACCACTACAGTAATTTGTTGCACAACAAAGATTACTATTACTGGTTTAGATAATCTTCCACTGGATTTGGAGCAGTCCTTTTTTATCCTTGAGCTGGAATACCTTTCCTGCTTTAACAAATTGGGTATCTCTTAACATGAATGATAATAGATACTAGACATTCATTAGTTCAAGTTTCTCACAATATAGTCAAAGACAAATAGCACAGGAGAACAAGATAGAGAATAGCAAAATCTGTACTAATATTATTTAATAACAAGATATATAGCAAAACTGGTAGTTCAATTCAGTGGGGAAAAAAGATGGATATTAACAAATAGTGGAGACATAATCTGCAATACACTGGGAAAAAAATGAAAGTGAGCCTCTTTCTTACAACATAAATCCACTCCAGATGAGTTATATATTTAAATGTAAAAATAAAACAATAAAAATCTTTAAGGAAATTTTGAAAACTTCATATAAAAAACAAAGTCAGGGCCAGCCTGGCGGCTCAGTGGTTAAGCTCGCACATTCCACTTTGGCGGCCCAGAGTTCACCGGTTCAGATCCCAGGTGTGGACATGGCACCACTTGGCAAGACATGCTGTGGTAGGCATCCCACATATAAAGTAGAGGAAGATGGGCACGGATGTTAGCTCAGGGCCAGTCTTCCTCAGAAAAAAGAGGAGGATTAGTGGCAGATGTTAGCTCAGGGCTAATTTTCCTCCAAAAAAAAAAAAAAAGCAAAGGCAGAGAAGGCTTTAACCATGACTGAAACCCAAGAAGCTATAAAAGATAAAAGTTTTTTTTTTTTAGTTTAAGTACAACAAAATATATCATAAACCAAGTCAATCCATGAGTAGCAGACTTCCAAAGAAAAAGTAATGCAATTGGTTAATTTCTATACAATAGCAAATACTCTTAGAAATCGACAAGAAAAAGACATGCAATACAATAGAAAAAAATTTAAATGCACATTTCACAGAGATGCAAATCCAAAGAGCTGACATACATATGGAAAGAGGCTCACATTCACCAGCAGTCAGGGAAATGCCAATTAGAGTAATGATGAAATACCATTCTACCTACTAGAATGGCTAAAATTAAAAAGAGCTATAGTCTCCTTGTTGATGGTAACTGAGGAAATAGGTGTTCTCATATTGGTGGTGAAATTTTGATGCATTAAAGACTTTTTTGGTTTTTTGGTGAAGATTGGCCCTGAACTAGCATCTGTTGCCAATCTTCCTCTTTTTACTTGAAGAAGACTGTCCGTGAGCTAACATCTATGCCAATCTTCCTCTATTTTGTATGTGAGATGCAGCCACAGCATAGCTTGATGAGCATTGTGTAGGTCCACACCTGGGATCCAAACCTGTGAACCCTGAGCCACTGAAGCACAACATGAGAACTTAACCACTACATCCCTGGGTCAGCCCCTAAAGGCTTTTTGAAAGCAACTTGGAAACATATATTAAAGTTAAAAATACACATGCCCACTCCTGAAAATCCACCCCATAGAAATAAAACCACATAAAGACATATGCGTGAAAAAGTTTATTGCTGCTGTATCTGTTTCAGAAAAAAAAACTGGAAAAAAAAGTGAATCTCTGTCATTAGGAAAATGACAACATAAATTGTGGCACATCCATAACATTAGTTGTTATATTGGTACTTAAAATAATGAATTAGAACCCTACCAGTTGACTTGGATGTTTTTCATAAGGTATTATTGAGTGAGAAAAGCAAGATGTAGACATGTGTGAACAGTGTAATGTCATTGTTATAAAATCAACAGTGACAAAAATAAATATTATCCATAGATATGCATATCTATTTATACAGGATATGTAAGGATGCTGACTATGTTATATCAATCATCTTAAAAGCGGGGGGGGGGGGGAGGGGCTGGCCCCATGGCCGAGTGGTTAAGTTCGCGCGC
This sequence comes from Equus asinus, assembly GCF_041296235.1. NCBI lineage: Eukaryota > Metazoa > Chordata > Mammalia > Perissodactyla > Equidae > Equus > Equus asinus. The sequence continues at coordinate 20,954,643 of NC_091820.1, read as the reverse complement.
TCCGCTGCAGGCGGCCCGGTGTTTCATTAGTTCGAATCCTGGGCGCGGACATGGCACTGCTCATCAGACCACGCTGAGGCAGCGTCCCACATGCCACAACTAGAAGGACCCACAACGAAGAATACACAACTATGTACTGGGGGACTTTGGGGAGAAAAAGGAAAAAATAAAATTTAAAAAAAAAAAAAAAAGCAGAGGGGAGGCATATACTGATTTGAGGGAAGGGAGAAGAGAAAAGCCAAGCAAAGGAAGACATGTAAAAAAGGATTGTACTAAAAATAAAGCTTCTGTATCCATTTTAAGTATATATCTACAATGCTATATCTATCTATCTTTATATAATATATTTAATAAAAGTAAAAATACAAAAGTATGAAGATATTTGAATATCAATAACATAAGGAAATCAATTTTTATAAGCTTATTCTAGTTTGTTCTTAGGTATATAATAAGTTTCAAAATATCAATTTATATATTTCAATATTGTATTATGTAGCAGAGGAAGAACCATTCCTCTACCCTCTAGGTCCTTCTGGCTGGTCTAAGAATTAAATTGACATGAGACAGAATAAGAGAAAATCAAACAAAGTTTAATAACATGCATACATGGGAGAAATCCAAAAGCAAACTGGGTAACTCACTAAAATGGCCAAGGCCACCACCTTAAATACCATCTTCAGCTAAAGACAAAGGAGGATGTTGGGGGTAGTGGTTTGGGACTTCAGAGGGGAGGAAGGCAATTCACATGGAGATGGAAAAGCAAATGTTTGAACAAACGTTCACTGGGCCATGGAGAGAGAACTTTGATAAAAATAGGCCTAGCAAGGTTACTCCCAGTCTACCACACCTAGAATTATCTATGTTGATAGCTCCTACCTGGGACAGGCCTTCTATCTTAAATTCTTTTAGGCAGTTAGGGGGAAAGTCAAAGTTTCTCTCTGAGTTTTTTGTTCTTAAAAACAATCATGCTGGGGCCAGCCTGGTGGCGCAGCAGTTCAGTGCACATGTTCTGCTTCAGTGGCCCGGGGTTTACCTGTTTGGATCCCAGGTGCGGACATGGCACTGCTTGGCAAGCCATGCTGTGGTAGGCGTCCCACATATAAAGTAGAGGAAGGTGGGCACAGATGTTAGCTCTGGGCCAGGCTTCCTCAGCAAAATAGAGGAGGACTGGCAGTAGTTAGCTCACGGCTAATCTTCCTCAAAAAAAAAAAAAGACATGCCAGAGAGACACATTTCAGGTGGCAAATTCTCATTCCCCACAATTTCACTTTTGGTGGTTTAAAACCACTCACTACCGAAAATGGACTAGTTATTCAGCTATTTAAGAGTATCTTTTGAATCTGGTTTAGGTTGGCACAGGTTTCCATTTTATAATGTTCTCTTTTGTCATTAATATCCTCAATATTCCTTATTGTGTTTCTTAGACTGTCTATTAGTTTCATTCTAAAAATGCATCTTCCTTTCTGTGATGGTTTGACTTAGTCTAATGATTCTTTCCTCAGTTCTACCATCTTAATTTGCATCTTATCCTGTTGTCTTGCCACTTCTTCCTGTTATGTTGTATTTTTGTCTTGGGTCTTGTGTCAGAAAGCTGAATGTTTGATTACATTTTCTTGAACATTCCTTACAAAATATTTGTTCACACTTTGTTTCTGCTCTGTGGCAACGTTTCTAATTGGTGGGCTACATGTTAATAGTGATTCTCTTGATTTCGTATTTTAATAGAGTCTTTATACAGCTGCTGTGTTAGTTTGCTTTTTAAATACTATCTGATTAGCATTGTTATCTCAGAAATCAGTAATAATATGAGAATTCTACTTTTAGTTAGTTTCACTTGTTCTTTTTATTTGGATAGTAAAAAAACAATCTTGGAATTTTGATAGCCTTCATCTCAGTTACAGTCTTTCATTTACCAAGTTCAGACAAAGCAGTTTACATGCCTATTTTTTGCACTTTTTGGATTTTAATGTCTTAATTTAGTATTTTACATGTCACAGATGTCTATTTAACTGTCTTGTAATTTAGAGAATAATTAGTAATTAAATACTATTTCCAATAACAGTACTAAAGCTTGCAAAGCAGTAAAATAAAATGAGCAAAAATCTGATGAAATGTGTGTTTTAACAAATACACTTTTGTAAGGGAGGAAAAATAATTTTCCCTCTGCCCTTCTATGTTCTTGGCTGAGACTTCTCTGTAATAAAAGGTGATTAACAGGAGAAAACCAAACAGAAGTTTAATAATGCATATGCCTCCTGTATACGCGGGAGATGCCCAGTGAAGCTGAGTAACTCTCTGAAATGGCCCCTTAAATACCATCTCCAGCTAAAGATAGATGTTCGGAGTGGCAGTTATGAGAGGTGACCAGGAAAAGCACAGTAAACGAGGTTAAGGTTGTTACGCAGATTTAAATCCTTCCTTCTCTGTTGATTAAGAGTTTCTAGTGATTTAGAGTCATCCTTCTCCTGCTGGTACAGAGAGGGAGACACCCTTACAAATGGAGATTTCCCTTATAAGTGTAAATGTCTCTTACAAAAAGGTAACTTCTACTTGGTTTTCAGAGCTTCTCCTGTGTCCACAGTTCTTCAAAATAATCAGCCTAAAATCATCCTTATGCCAAAGAACCATATTTTGGGGTGGCAAATGCTGCTCCCCTTTACTTTAAAAGAGTAAAGAAAGTAACATCCATCAGCAGAAACCTCCTTGGCATTTCAGAACTGGATGCTCCAAACCAAGTGGAATTGATATAAATAGCCATTACTTTTGTCTCACATTGAGAGATTCTTTAACATCAGTTTTGTAACCTGAACACTGACCTCACAACCCAGAGCTATAATTTCTAAATGACTTTTTCCCTAGCTTTTTGAGTGGGTTTTTGTCATTACCCATACAGCCTTATCTTATAGAATACAACAAGTCAAAGAATGGATTTGAAATATAATCACTTTTTAATACCTTTATGGTCCCTTTCACTTCTTACATTCTATGGATCTCTATTGTGAAACTTTAAGAGTATTCATTTGCTCTATATAGTACCTTTTCTATCATCTGGCTTGGAAGGATAATGTGATGTGATAATTGAGTTGATATTTTGGTTGAAATAATTAACATAAATCTCATACAGGAATAACCAAGAGAATGTGATTCAATACAATAATGCTAAGTATAATTGAATAAGTAATGGTATTAATCAACTGATTTGTCTCTTTTCAAACATTTATTGGATATTGATAATATGCCTGATGCTGTACTGAGTACTCAGGATAGAGATATCCTTCAAAAGGGAATTTATATCATTTAATGTTCCTTGATTGTTTAAATTAAGTATTAGTATTTTAAGGTCTATTAGAACCATTGTTGATTATTGTCCAAAATAATTTAATGGAATTGTAATTTGTGGTATTTCTGTTATTTTCACAATATCCTAGCAAATTCATGTTAAAAAACAAAATTCAACGAAGTAAATTTTAAAGATCCTATTGGCTTTATTTAACAATTCATGAATTGGGCTACATCCCATCTAACAGAGAGAAAGGAGCTCCGAGGAGCTGTACAAAATGGAAGATTTTTATGAGCAGAAGGGAGCAGGAACAAGGAAGTTATACCAGCAAAAAAGTGGGTTGGTTGTGGCAAGGTCACTTTCCTTGAGGGGACAGCAGGGGTCCATCAGGCAGATGACCTCACTAGCGCTGATCAGGTAATTCCAGATTGACTGGTTTAAGATTCCATTTTGGGGACATCAAAAACTATAATTAAGGAGCCAGCCCATGGCTGAGTGGTTGAGTTCATGGGCTCTGCTTCGGCATCCCAGCATTTCACCAGTTTGGATCCTGGGGGTGGACACAGCACCACTCATCAAGCCATGCTGAGGTGGTGTCCCACTGAGCACAACTAGAAGGACCTATAACTAGAATATACAACTATGTACTGGGGGGCTTTGGGGAGAAGAAGAAGAAAAAAAGAAGATTGGCAACAGATGTTACCTCAGGTGCCAATCTTTAAAAAAAAAAACTGGGGCAGGCCCGGTCACATGTTCCACTTTAGCGGCCTGGGGTTTGCCAGTTTGGATCTGGGGTGCAGACCCAAACACCACTTGTCAAGCCATGCTGTGGCAGGCATCCCACATATAAAAAAATGTAGAGGTAGATTGGCACAGATGTTAGCTCAGAGCCAGTCTTCCTCAGCAAAAAAAAAAAAAAAAAAAAAAGAGGAGGATTGGCAGCAGATGTTAGCTCAGGGCCAATCTTCCTCAAAAAAAACCCTATAATTAAATGAAGTCTTGGTTTGGTGACGTGGGGCTTAGCATAAGTGACTCCCTTTTGGGCCTGTTGTCTGGTTTTCAACAGCCAATATAAAATAAAAGATGATAAATCATCCTTTCTTTTTCTAATTTAGCCATTTAATATTTTTCACTTTCAGGCTGAATCATCAGATAAATTTAACTCAATCACAGGTAACTATAATCATTTTAATCTACATAAATGAAATTTGTACTCTATATTGGGTATGGTCTGACAAAAATAATGTTGTATAGTGCACAATCTATATAATGCAATACTTTTATTTTGTAAAGAATAGTGTGGCTATTACTTTAAAGACTTTGATGAGTTAAGAAATTCACTTCTTCTTAGTTTGCTTTAATTAATTAAAGAAATCTCCCCCTCACTATATATAGGAATTAATGCTAGACAAAATGCAATTCAAAAAATGAATAACTCCTCACTTACAAAAACTAAGAGTATTTTGAGAGTTTGAAAGATGATTTAATAAGTATGATTCTGAGTGTCAGGCAAAGGAGGAAATGTTAGGCTCTGTTTTGTGCATTAGTCCACATACATTCTTTGTTTCTCTAGAAGAAATTTTATACGTCACTGGACCATATCCTGAACTAGTCGCATTTAATTTAAAAAAATAATCTTACTATAATGAGAACTATCCCTGCAATACTTATATGTCAAACTTGTAAATTTCCAAATATTGCTTTAAGAGCAGTATTGTATTCAGGGATAGCAGGTGGCTTGGACCCATGCAGTATTTTAGCATTGTGGTTAAAATTTCAATTTTCACAAACTGCTTTTCATGCAGGGAAGGCAATTATACATATTAATTCTCATGGGACTCCTATCAATATTCACTATATGCATTCTTTTGAGGAATGGGTATTATTAATTTATTATGTGGCATGCATGCATAACCCTAACATACCAAAATAGTTTATATATTTCCATTTTTTTGAAATCAACATTTTAAAATATTTTATTTTTTAATAATTATATATAAATGGCATTGTGGATAGGTTACTTTATTTACATAACCTGTTTCTGATCACATTGTAAGTATATCCACAGATTTCTGAGGAAAATCAATGAGTTCATCATTCTTTAGGCTATGTAACTGTGGATAAAATTTATAATGTTATTGTCATTACTAATTCTGTGTGACATTTTGCAAACCACTTAGCTATGCATTTATTGTGTCTGCATGAAAAAAAAGTTGCATCACTAATTCAGGAATGTTAAAACTGATGGAAAAAATAACTCACAGAAAAGAATTTATAATCTTATAAAAAATGCACTTAAAAAGTGCTATATGATTTAAACATTATTGTTGAAGAAAATATTTGTTTTTAAACAATTTTTATCTTTTAAATAGTTAATTCAATGAGACCAGAAAGAATATTGAAAAACTAAAAATCAATCATAAAAGCCTTCACTTTTAAGTTGTTTAAAATCCTATTAAGTGCATAATGATCTTCAGCAACTTTTTTTCTTGAGCCAGCAATCTACAAGCCTTTCACCACTCTCATTTCAACCATGTGGAGGAAAATAACATATATATTATGAAACACCTCACAGTCATAGAATTAAGGTAATTTCTCCTTAAAAATAGGGAAATGGAGTGAAGTCAGTGAAAATGGATTAGGGAACTCCAAAAGTCTATTCTGCAACAAAAACATCTAATAAACTGGCAAAAACTGTCAGAACCAACTTTATTGGAACTCTGGAAATTAATCATAGTTTTACAACAACCAGAGAGACCACTTAATCAAGAAAAGGCAACTGAATCTTGGTAAGAGACTTTTGTGGAATTTTTACTTACCCTGATGTGGGCTTGGCGAGCCGAGGAGTCAAAAGAAAGATTCCTTGGACTCTCATGGTCTGGTAGTATGCTCTTTTATTCAGAGAATAGCATGGGGTCAGGACCCCTGGGCAGTGAAGAGCTGCAGTGTGGGGACAGGACCCTTGGGCAGTGAAGAGCTGCAATGTGTTGAGGGTAGGGCTACATTTATAAGGCATAGGTATGTGAGTTATTTCTTTACAAGACAAAGGAAAGATCACGTAAAAAAAAAGTTGTTGAATGGTATCAGTGCAGGTGGGGTCTGGTTATTGGGTGGTCCTATAACTTTGGATACAAATCAGGTCGAATCAGATCAGGACGTCCTATACTTCCGGAGGGATGATACAGCTTGGTATGTTGGCCAGGACGCCTTGGGCTTCTCTCCCTGGGGCAAACTTGATCCACATCAACCCCATGCCTGGCTCCCCCAAACAGTTGTGGCCTTGAGGATAGAAACTAGCTTTCCAGATATGGGCTCCTTATGCCAGAGAGGGCAGAAAAGACCTTGTTCTTAAAGAATTGTTGTTTTTGTCTGTTTAGTGACTCCCTGAGGGATGGATTCAAAGGACTCCTTTTATTTCTCCTAACTCAGAACTCCCCCAGAGCAGAGGCATTTCCTGAGGGCTGTTTGTCAAAAATATTTCAAGAAAAATGTATTAGCTACTGATGCCTAAGGCAAGGGATAATAGTTGGGGCAAACGATAGACAAACCAAAAAGTGTGGGAAGAAAGGTTGAAGAGTGAGATGCTTTTGGGAAAAAGGGCTTTGAAAAGCTACCATGTATTCTTGGGAATCTAGAAGATCATATGAATGCCCAGGACAAGGTGCTGCTGAAAAATATACCTGAAAGGCCCTAATCTCTCATGTCAGGCTCACGTTTAGGCTCTGTGCAAATAGGAGAAGTATAGGCAAAGTTGTAAACTGCCCAAGTGATTGTAGAAGTGATTGCTCCAATGCAAATACACAATGCCCATCTACAAAGAATGGAAGTGATTCATATTTTGGTTCCAGGCATTAAGGAATCTCTGTCAAATCACTAGCTGACCAATAAACCAATTGAACAGAGATGTCAGTGCTACACATGACAAAGAACACAGATATTAAAAAGTTAGTTCAGGGGTCGGCCCAGTGGCTTGGCAAGCCATGCTGTGGTAGGCGTCCCACATAGAAAGTAGAGGAAGATGGGCACAGATGTTAGCTTAGGGTCAGTCTTCCTCAGCAAAAAGAGGAGGATTGGCAGCAGATGTTAGCTCAGGGCTAATCTTCCTCAAAAAAAAAAAGTTAGTTCAGGAAATTCATGAAGCAAACAAACAGAAACCACAATAAGCACACTGTGAAATGATTCCCCAATCAAGTTAATTAACCTAAAAATCACAATAGGCAGAAAAAAAACATAAGAGAAAAATAAGAAAAAAGAAAAAGGGCAACAAATAGAAAACAGTAACAAATATGGTAGATGTTAATCCAATAATATCAATAATTACTTTGAATATCAACAATCTAAAAACATCAATTAAAAGACAGAGATTGTCAGCGTGGACCAAAAAACAAATCCAAACTCTATATTGTTTACAAGAAACCCACTTTAAATATATAGGCACATATAGATTAAAAGTAAAGGGATAGAGAAAAATATACCCTGCTAACAGTAATAAAAAAAAAAGTGGGAGTAACTATATTAATTTCAGATGTAGCAGAGTTCAGAGCAAGGAAAGTTAACAGGGATAAAGAAGGATATTACATAATGATAAATGGGCCAAATCTCTGAGAAAATATAACATCCTTAATGTATATGCACCTAACAACAGAGCAGCAAAATGTTTGAGGCAAAAGCTGATATAACTACAAAGAGAAATAGATGAACCCACTATTATAGTTGGAGACTTCTACAGCCCTCTCTCAAAAGTGGACAAATCCAGCAAGTGGAAAATCAGTAAGGACATAGCTGAACGTAACATCATCAATCAACTGGATATAATTGACATCTATATACTGCTTCATCCAAGTGCAGAATTCACATTCTTCTCAAGCTCACATGGAGCATTTGCCAAGATAGACCACATTCTGGGCCATAAAATACATCTTAACAAATTTAAAATAATAGAAATCATACAATTTTTGTCTCAGACAATAATGGAGTTGAAATGGACTGAAAAATCCCCAAAACTTGGAGATTAAACAAAACACTTCTAAATAACACATGAGTATAAGAAGAAATCTCAAGAGAAATTTTTGAAAAAGGTTTTGAGCTAGATGAAATGAAAATACAACTTCTCAAAAATTGTACAGGTTTTGTGTGGACATGAGATACAGGTAAAACAATGACTTTGCAAACTGTGTTCAAATGCAATGGAAAATGACCCAGAACACCTGCCTACCTCTGCCAATTGAAAGTTTCTTTCTAGTTTATACAGGATTCATTATGTGCTATAAGTTTAAGTCTCTCAACTTTAAGATACACCACGTGAATGAAGAGCTGGCACTTGTTCCCTGCTCCTACAGTCTTAACTTCCTGTGACATACCTAAACTTAAACATTCATCTCACTGAAGAACTTTCACTTTCCCAAACAGACTTGCCTTGGAGCATTTACACTGACCTCCCATTTTTACTGAATTCATCTGGACCCTCCTTTTAAATTGTCCCTCTGGTTTACCACAATATCTTACCATCTTCCTTATAAGATTACTGCTCCTGGACACAAAAAAGCTAGCACCCCCAGCAACAGCACAGAGTACTCCAAAGAGGAGATGCCCAATTAATGTTAAGGGAATAAATAAGCCAATGAGCATCTTCTCTAATTTATTAAGATTTAATTTCTCCTAAATTCTTAAGTAAGCTAAGCAAATCCAGGTATGCGTCATTTAATTTTACTGATCAACAGACTAAAAAATAAAAAAGATAAGGAAGACAGGAATTGACAATCTTTTACTTTATTTTGCTCCATTTCTTGATCTCAACAATTTTACTACTGAGTTACTTCACATTTCCAAAGTGACACCTATTCCAATGCCATGTTATCCTGTTCTGGATCAAAAATAAGAGAGAAGGTTTCCCAGTTTGCTTCACAAGATATAAAAACTCCTACCTGTAAACCTGATGCACGGCAATAAATGTGTAAACAAAGTGATTCATAAACTTATACTCAGAAGCTATTTCAACCATCTATTAAAAGGAACAATATTTGAAAAATAATCAAAAGAGAGAGATAAATGCAGATCTCCCAATTACCACATAAATAGGAATATAAAGATGATCTACATCCATGGTGAAGGAAGTGGCCACCAGGGAGCTGGGATGTTCTAAGTCAGAGGGAGAGCAGGTGATATGGGCTGTCTGCTCCACTGCGAGGGAAGTGCAGCCCTGGAAGGAGGTTGTAGTGAAGAGCTGGTCAGCAGTCAGGTTCCAGAGTTAGAAGGAGGGCACACAGGGGAAGTCCCAGGGGAAAGGCACTGTAATGATGGGAAGAGCTGGAGCTGGACAAAATACCAGCTCCTTGGCAGAGTTAGCTCTCAGTGGGGTCCTAGGAAAACAAAACCCAAAGACAATCCCCAAATTTTGATTTATTCTCATATTTCCCTTCCCCTTCAATACACCTGCTTTTAGTACTTTGACCACAAGCACCTTTTTATTGCCTGAGATTGATTTTGGAATAGTGAGAACAAAATTGAATTAAGAGACAGAAGGTCTGCCTCGGGTTGAGAGGAGTGAAACAGTGTGGCCTCTAGACAAGCTCAGACCAGGGGTCTAAGTCCCAGCTCTGCTACTAACCAGTCTTGTGAACTTGAGGAAATTGCAGGTTCTTCATCTTCCAAGTGGGTTTAGTAAGCCCTGTTTTATATGACTGTTGGAATGTTTGTACTCTATGTAAAGCACAAGGCAAGATGACCAGCAAATATTATACAATATTTAAAGAATGGCAGTTTATATTATTATTTTGATCCCAGATGATACCACCCACCTCCCTTGGAATTTTTTTTTTTTAATCCGGGAGATGTTAAAGAATATACAATATTCTGGGACAAAGAACATTGAATCAACCAAAAATTCTCCTTAGCTAGTAAAACTAAATAAATTTTTCCCATTAGAGTACGTGTCGTTTAATTCAGGTGCGGAGTTGTCTTCCCTAGCTGGCTATAACTCAAGCTCCTAGAATCAGTGTCAAGGTGCAAGTCCTTCCATTTCTCCCAGGTTCCCTGCCATCCAAACAACATCTATTTACATTCATTACATCCTTAATGAAAGCTAGCCCTTGCTTAGAGTTTGCCAAATTACATTCAAGATAACATAATTAAAAATGCCCTTTTAATGGAGCAGGCAAGGCAAAGAGTGCCAGCACAAGGAATTCTTGGCATCTCACTTCAAGGGAGTATCACACTTATTTCTCAAGAACTCCCTGAAGATGATGTGCATAGAACACTTAGTTTGCACACTGTGTTCCTCTGCGCTGGAACAGGAGCAAAGAACGCCTTCCTTTCCTGCTCCAGGTGGAGATTTCTCTCTGATTTACCCCAAATCCCGAAGTAACATGTAGCAGCAATTTTCCATTATGAACTGAATGTTTGTGTCTTCCCCAAAATTCATATGTTGAAGCCTCAACCCCTAATGTGATAGTATTTGGAGATGGGGTCTTTGGGAGGTAACCAGGTTTAGATGAAGTCGTGAGAATGGGGTGCCCACGATGCAATCTCTTATAAGAGGAGCATGAGAGATCAAAGCTTGCTCTCTCTGCCAGGTGAGGACACAGGGAGAAGGTGGCCGTCTGCAAACCAGGAAGAGAGCTCTCACCAGGAACCGAATCCACTAGCATATTGATTGTGAACTTCCCAGCTTCCATAACCCTCTGATGATATGCTTCAGAGCTGAGAGACAAAACCCTGTGTGTTCCTCTGCTCAGGCCGTTATAACAAAAATACCATAGACTGGGGGGCTTAAACAACAGACATTTATTTTTGACAGTTATTCTGTAAAAAAGTCATTTCTATTACTTTCTTGAATAAGCTAAGAAATTCAAAGTATAACTCATTTAAGTTTACAAAGCTAAAGACTAAAAGCAACAAGGAAAACTAAGATTGATCTTTTTTTTTCTATTCTATTATCCAAACAATTTTACTGTGGGATTCTTTCACATTTCCAAGAACATAATCCCTATTGTGATGTTAGTTTCTTGACTGGAAGATTCTCAGACTTCAGTAGAGGTGGGTAGATATTGCTGGGGACGGCCCCAGAAGGTGCACAGACTTTGGCAGTAGCCTTGGCTGCATCTATGGCTCGGGCTTTCTCTTCTTCATCTCGCAAAGCTTCTTCATAATAGCATGGGAAAGCACTGGGGACGGTATCACTGATTTTTGCCATGAACTTCAGGACTTCCATCTTGCTGGTTTCAGCGTGGGCTTTCGGGCCCCACAGGAATTCATAGCGTGGAGGATCACTGTTGGGCACCTGCCGGTACTCCAGGTATTGCAGCCTCACCAAATCTTTGGTGATGAGCTTCCTGGGCTCCCCATAGATGTAGTGCTTCCTCCCAGCATATACTTGCATCATACTCAGGAACTTCCAGATATCCTCTTCAGAGGCACAGTTGCCCTTTATGAAGATCATACCCAGGATATTCATCAGGAGGCCGGTCTTGGGTAACCCTCTGCCACCTCGCACCCTCCCATTGTTGGGGAGCTTCAATTTGCTGACAAGATCATATGAGTGACTGGGTAAGTCGACTTCTTTCAGTTCTAACGCGAAGACAGCTTCAATGTGCTCAGAGGCTTTCTTGAGAATCTCAGCAAAGCGGTCTTCATAGTTTGGGTTGATAATCTTCAGCATGTCTGCCTTCATGGCGGGCTGTTTCATTTTGTACTTGTACAGAAGGTACTGCTCCAACAACACAGCCTTCTTGCTTAAAGAATCTAGGCCTGAACTCTCAGTGGAGGGTTGAGCCTTGGGGGTGCTTGCTCTAGCCTCATCTTGGCTGTCGGAAGCTTTACCAGATGTAGTGTAAGAAACGCTTGCAGAAGCAGTGGTGGTGGCTGGTGCTCTTCGAGGCCCCTGGGAAGTGCTACGTGACCCAGCAGCAGCTGGTGGGCTCTGGACAACAGCTCCAGGCTGAGGAGAGGGGGAGGGAGTGGACTCCTCTTCTGCTGCTGTGGTAGCCTGAGCATCCTGGAGACCCTGAGTTTCACCACGGGCCTGCTGGCGTTTCTCACAGGCCCGGAGCTTACTCTTGTGCCCCCGAGGCATGATGACACTAGGGTCAGTGACAGCAGGCAGGAGGATGGAAGAAGATGAAAGCACCTGGAGGAGGCAGAATGATGGTGTGAGCACCTTCAGCAGGGAGATACCACCTTGGCTTTAACCAAGGCCACCTCTGCAGGTTTCCTCAAGGGCACTGCTCTAGGACCCCAAAGGGCTCCTATTCTGATCAGCCTGTCCCCTGAGAACCCTGTGATGGAAGTTAGAGGGAACCTTAGACTGCAGCCTGCCAGCCCTTCCTGGGGCGTCCTGGGGTGACGGCAGGGGCTGCCAGTGGGGAGCCTCTGTTGTGCGGTGGGGGCGTCGTCTCAGTTCACAATTAGGATCATTGTGACAACTGCTGGCAGCTCCTGTGCCCCCTCTATTGTGCTGCTGTGGAATTGACACCTCACACCAAAGCCAGCACCTCCCTGAGACCCCAGGGAAGTGAAGGGGTTCCTTAGTCCCTGGCCCTGTCAGGGGGCACAGAACGGAGAGCTATGTGGAGCCCTCTCCTTCACGGGCTGCTTGAGTCCTCAATTCCCATGCAGGGTACTCACCTGGTCTCCAGGTAGTGCCTGATACACCTCCCTTCTGCTGGCTGGTGGCTGCACCCTCACGCCAAACTTCTCTTCTCTCCTAGATTTCATGTAAAGAAGTGAGACTGAGCCTCAGCCTCACAGCTCTACCCTGAGCCTTCAAGTTCTGAATGCAAAGGTAGGGCTCAAATTTTTTATCTATTCTACTTCAGTTTTTCTTTTTGTTTTTGTTTTTGGTGAGGAAGATTGGCCCTGAGCCAACATCTGTGCCAATATTCCTCTATTTTGTATGTGGGATGCGGCCACAGCATGGCTTGATGAGTGGTGTGTAGGTCTGAGCCCAGGATCTGAATCTGTGAACCCCGGGCTGCTGAAGCCAAGCCCACGAACTTAACCACTGGGCCACCAGGCCCGCCCTGGTCAAATTTATCTATTCAATGGTGAGTGGTCCCCTCAATCTTTCCTTTGACTCCTGGCACAGCCTTGGACTCCTCTCCTCCTGCCAGCACCTCCTGAGACCCTCCCCATTAGGAAGACACAAGGGTCACCCCATAGTCTACAAGGCGCTACTCTTTGCCTCACCAAGGAGGGGGCCTCCCAAGGCTGAAAGCAGGGGCAGGATCTCTGGCGCCCCCTCTGTTCCGGGGTGGAGAGTCCCCTCAGTTTCACACATGATTCTCAATTATGCTCTCTTGTACCCTCGTTGCGACTGTTCCTTTCAGACATCATGGTCTTTACCTTAACTCCTGGAAAGATCTGGAAATCCTCTTACCACAGAGGGTAAACCATCCCCTTTAAACAAAATCTCTCACTCCCCCATCCCCCACCCCTGGGTGACACCATAGGAAAAAATGAGTGTCCGCCATCACGTGACCAGTGCACAGGCATCCAGGGCTGCTGGCACGACAGGGATTCCCTCAGTCCTCACCTAGTCCTTACCCTGCCTCCTGGCCCGGCCTGGGTCGCTTTCCTTGCTACCTTGGGGTCCCTCCCTTCAGACCAAGGCTCTCACGTCCCTGAGACCCTCCTCGCAGAAGAAAGCCTGACAGCCCTGCCCGGGGCTTCCCAGGGTTGAGGGCAGCAGCAAGTTCGGCGGCCTTTCACTGTTCTGGGTTTGATGGTCCCCTCAGACCTCACTCAGAGTTTCGCCCTTGATTTCCTTCAGAGCATGTCCCCTTCCCCTCACATCAAGGCCCTCAGCTTGCGGACCCATTAACTAGGAAATGAAGGCTCACATTCACCCGACCGCCAGGCTTGGGTCCCCCGGGAGCTGTCAGCAGGGCCTTGGTGGGACTTTATGCCTCAGTTTCCTCACTTTAACTCTTGTAAGGGTCTTCTCCCTCTGCTGAATTGGGCTGCCCACCTATACCAAGGCCCTCGCCTTCCTGAGGCCCTCCCGACGGAAATCCCACTCAGCCCGAATGCCCTGCCCAGGGCCCCCCCAGGACTGAGCAGGGGGCGGGGCTTCGGTGGAGGCACTGGGGTCTGGGGTGAGTGGGTCTCTCCTTCCTCATTCAGGCTCCTCACCTGGACTCCTGCTGGAGCCTAGGACTCCTCCCTCGCTTGCCCTGAGGCAGTCCGCCTGAGGCGATCCGCCTGAAGCAGTCCGCCTGAGGCAGTCTCTCACCTTCCGGGAGAGACGGGCCGGAGGAGGAAGTGAGCGCTACTCTTTGCCTCACCAAGGAGGGGGCCTCCCAAGGCTGATGGCAAGGGCAGGATCTCTGGCGCCCCCTCTGTTCCGGGGTGGAAAGTCACCTCAGTTTCACACATGATTCTCAATTACGCTCTTCTTAGGACATTTGGAACTTCTCTCTGCTGCTGCCCCTACAACTAGGCCCTTACCTCCTTGAGGCCTTCCTTGCAACAGTCAGCCTGGCCCTGTAGATCTAAGAGCAGGTGAGGGGAAGTCTTTGCCTGACACCCTATATGACTGGGTGATGCTCTCCCCAGTCGTCATTTATCCGGGTCCTTATCTTGGCTCCTGTCTCTGTTTTGAAGGGCTTCCTCGGAAATGCCACTTCCCCTCAAACACTTGGACAGTCTTCCTACTGCAGATCCTACAGAGAATGAGTCCATGTCCCAGGAGGGAGGTGAGATGGGGAAGCTGAAGAACAAGACAGAGGGCTTCGGGTAGGAGGTGGGCTGTCAGAGAAAAAAAACATGCTGATCTACATATTTCTTCTTTTTAACCATCCAGACTTGACCTCTTATGTATAACTTCTGTTCTAAAAGATTAACTTACTATAGGGAAGGGGCTGAGCCGGAAAATGTTACAAGACCCCATCTTTTGAGGTTAACTGACGCTGCATATGTAATTGATCATATTGTTACCAGATATTATATCCTTCCTTTCATTATTCATACCTCTCATTTATTTTGGTATTTTTATTGCTCTGGCTATGTATTCCAATCCAGTGCTATGGTCACAAAATGCGTTTTCTTTCTTTTAATTGCCTAAGATATATTTTGGAGCAGAAGAAAAGTCAATAAGGATACACAAAGTCAGGTTCAGGGTGGGAAAGGTGGAACAGCGTTTGCCCTAGACGAATTTGGACCAGGTGTCTAGTCTAGCTCTGTCACTTACCTCCTGTGAATATGAGGAGTTCTTCATCTCCCAGTTGTGTTTGATAAACCCCATCTTGTAAGACTGTGGGATTGCATGTACTGAATCTAAAGCATATGTCAAGGCAAATATTGGGGATTTAGTGAATGGCAGTTATGATGATTTTTACCTAGACAATATCACTCTCTTATGTGGGAATTTTTTTTTTAATCTAGGATGTGTCAGAGAAAATGCAACACTCTCAGACAAAAGAATCAGCCAAAAATTCTCTTTTGCAAGCCAGTTAAATAGCTTTTCCCTATTAGAACATTTATCATTTAATTTTGGTGTGGGATTTTTTGTTTTCCCACCTGGATGCCACTCAGAGCTTCTAGAATTCTGTCAAGGACCAACTCTTTCAGTCCTTCTCAACTGCCCTTCCATCCAAATGACCTCTATTTTCATTTGTTTCTTCCCCACCCAAATCTAGCCCTCCCTTAGAATTTGCCAAATTACACTCAAGATAATCTAATTAAAATTCTCTTTTAATGCAGTGAGATCTGGCTCTACCAGTTCAAACCAAAAGTGTCAACACAGTGGCTTCTGTCATCTCACCTCAAGGGAGCTCACCCTGACTTTTCAGAAACTCCTTGGAGACAATGTGCATAGAATACGTATACGTGCACTTTTTTCTCCTGCATTGAGATAAGAGCAAAGACATCTTCTATTCCTGCCTGTTAGGGGCTGAATTGTGTGCCCCCAAAAGTTCATGTTGAAGTCATAACTGCCAGTACCTCGGAATGTGACTTTAGTTGGAGATAAGGTATTTAAAGATATGATGAAATTAAATGAGGTCATTAGGGAGCCCATAATCCAATCTGACTGATGTCCTTATAAAAAGAGATTAGGACACACAAGGAGACACCAGGGATGCATGCACACGAGGGGACAGCCAAGTGAAGAGGGTGGCCATCTGCAAGCCAAGGAGAGAGGCCTTGGAGGAAACCAACCCTGCCAGCTCCTTGATCTTGGACTTCTAACCCCCAGAACTGATGAATTTCAGTTGTTTAAGCCACTCAGTCTGTGTTATTTTATGGCAGCCCTAACAAATTAATAACTTCTGTGCATGGAGATTTCTTTCTGGATTATCTATGATCCCAAAGTAATTCATAAGAGCATATGTAATTGGCCTCCTATTTGACTCATGATGTGAGGGAGGAATTTCTGCACTATGGTTATATGGTGTCTAAACACATAGCACTGGACACTATAGAGATGAGATAGCCATTTACTAATCACCTATACTCACCAGCTGGAGAAGGAGGACAACACATGCCACACTGTGCAACCCAGGGGCTACACTCAGGACCAGAGTGAATAAGCAAGGTCTGTGGAAGCAGAGGTTGTAGTATCAAGGGGATGAGGTAACCCCTAGTTCCCATGGCAGGATATGATCAGTCTGTTTGAATAATTCCAGAGGCTGGTAGGGAACAGAAATCCACTACTTAGGAATAAGCAAGATCTGTTCTCCTTGTCCCTTTGATAAAGACGCTAGTCTGGTAGGGGACTTTATCCACAAGTGAAGAGTACGGAGGGGAACTTTCAGTTAGGCAATTGGAGGCCCTGCTGGTTTCACCAAATGTTCAGGTGGCACATAATATAGGGCCTTAATTTTAGACCTGACAGAGATACCACCTACAAACATAGGGTTTTTTACCCACCACACAAGAGGAACCGAATAAAAACTGGAACGCCAGGCTTATGGCAAGGAAAGGGTTTTTATTTGGGGTGATATCAGCCAGGAGACAAGAGTGAACCCTCAAATTTGTCTCATTTCTTCTCGTCTCCATGAAAGAGGGGAGGCGAGGAGTTTTGCAGGTTTGTGAGGAATGTGGCTGATTGTAGAGAGGTGCAGGGAGTCAGTGGCCCTGCTGGTCAGAGCTTTCCCACCAGCCTGCATTCAGCCTTGGGATGCTGTTTGCAGGGAGGAGGAGGAGATGATAAGGAATCCAGGTGGGCAACCTTGGCTGCTTGTCTCCATGGCAGATAGGATTCTGGAGCCAGGGAGCCAAGGAGTAAGCAGGGAAAGAGTGCTGTGGTTTTAACCCCCCATATGCTGGGTTTAATGCAGAGGAACTGATATCAGGGCTGGCATCAATTCTCCACTATTTCATGTTCATTTCTCAATCTTGAGGTATTTGGGGCAATGACCCATCTAGCTACTTCCTGCTGAATTGGGGCATAGGTTGTTCCATCTTATTGAACCAGTCTTTTAACAAGGTAGTGATGT
The DNA here is from genome assembly GCF_041296235.1 of Equus asinus. Lineage (NCBI taxonomy): Eukaryota > Metazoa > Chordata > Mammalia > Perissodactyla > Equidae > Equus > Equus asinus. The sequence continues at coordinate 20,936,931 of NC_091820.1, read as the reverse complement.
AGATGGGCTCCCAAAGTTAGGCATGTATCATGTAAGTAAGTAACCAGGTATTTAATAAGGAGCATTTCTAGAGAAACAAAAAGAAAAAACAAGGTTAATATGGTTGCAGCAAATTATAAAGCAGTTTCTGAGCCCAGGTGGCAGCCAATCAAGATTCCTAGAAGTCAGGATCAAAGCATCTTTTGCAGTTTAAAATGTCTCTGATGGTGTCATCGGGCACTTTGGTATCTTTTCGAGTGGCTTACACAGCAGCCAGCTTGAATTTCTCTTAAGTTTATATCAAGTCCTCCGGTTTCAGTTTGCAAGGCTTTAGGAAAAAGGGCAGGTTCAGTTTTTAATGATTCCAAGTGAAAATGATGGAAAAAAACAGAAAACATTAGTTTGGAGATTTGTTATTTCAGATATTTCAGGAGATTAGAAGAATTCAGGATCTAGTCCAGTTTACAGATATAAAACAAAAACCTCAAAGACAACTTGCAGAACCAAAATCTATAATTTATAAATGTGTATTATAGTTTTTATTGAAACATAATTTTTTTACTCTAAAATCACCTCATTTTTACCAAAGATAGCCAAATTAAGATTAACTTGTTTGCAAAATAAGTCTAGTTTTAATAAACTTGGCCCAATTATTTACATAAATACAGTAAGAATAGCAATTGATCATATAGGCTCTTTTAAATCTGCCTTGCTGGAACTTTTTATAAGGAATCTCCAATTGAACTTTAAAGGCCTCTCAAGGCGAGGAAAGCAAGACCAAGAACTTGTCATCAGACTCCACCTGCAATACATACAGATTTGGGTGAATTTCTGTCTTTGAGAGGTTCCCCAAAATATTGAGGTTCCTGGTACCTGCCAGAGGGAGTGACATTTTTTACTCAACCATACCAGGTTACTGGGAACCCATAAGCAAGGTACCAGGCCAATGTTTTCAAGTGGCTTTATTCCAGAAAGTCAACCTTTATTCCTTAAAAGCTGTCTTGTCATATCTGAATCTGTATGTTTTTCTCAAATATGACATTCAAGTCAAAGCCTTGATATTATAAGCAGTGTTCCCAATTGTGTCCTGTTATAAGGAGGACAGATTTTTATTGAACTTATGAAAATATTTATATAGCCGTAAAAATAAGAATACTTAGTCACTGAGAATTTCCAAACTCTAGAGGGATCAGGTATGGAGAAAGAGATAAATTTTTGAATTTTGTTTATAAAAGCATACTTCTATCAAAAAGCGATGTCATAGTTAGCATAAGAGAAAAGAGGAAAAGATTTCCTTAAATCTGAGAAAACAAAACACAAAACATTAAAAAATCAGCAATATTTTAAACAAGAAATCACAAAAATTATAATTATCCCCATTAGTTCATTTAGTTTTATGTAACCAATTTTTGATTTTCTGATGGCTGTTTCATGAGGCCATCAGTTTTTGAGTTACAGTTCTATAATTTTTACCCAGTTTTGTTTTACAATCTGAATGTTTATCAGAAACTTGTATTCTAGAGTAAGTGCCAGAGTCCTTTTTATGAACTTTTCAGAAGATAAAACATATTTGCAAAAACATAAAACAACTATTTTTAAATAATAAAATATTTTAAAATGGCAATTGACAAAGAACCTTGGCTATTTCTGTGACATATAACACTTTATCATAGGTCCCCATGAAGTAATGTTTAATTATCCCTTTAACCACAGTGACAGTTGAAGAATTTTAGGTGAATGCAGAGAATTAAACAGCTGTAAGAAAAACCTTAGTATCTGTGATTAAGGACCTGATGAAAACAATACAGGAAATTTATTTTGATAAAACATAAAATCCTTATTCTGGCAGACTACTCAAAGAACAAAACCTTTTTTTTAATATTTATTTTTTTATTGCAGTAACATTGGATTATAACATTATATAGCTTTCAGATGTACATTGTAATATATTTCAAATTCTGTGTAGATCACATCATGTTCACCACCCAAAATCTAATTGTAATCCATCACCTCACATGTGAGCCTAATCACCCCTTTTACCCTCCCCTCTCACCCCTTCCCCTATGGTAACCACCAATCCAATATCCATTGCTATATGTTTGCTTGTTTTTTGTTTTTTTTAAGGAAGATCAGCCCTGAGCTAACATCTGTTGCTAATCCTCTTTTTGCTGAGGAAGACCAGCCCTGAGCTAACATCCATGCCCTTCTTCCTCTACTTGATATGTGGGACGCCTGCTACAACATGGCTTGATGAGTGGTGCCATGTCCACACTCGGGATCCAAACCTCCAAATCCTGGGCTGCTGAAGCGGAACATGTGAACTTAACCACTGCACAACTGGGCCAGCCCCTCCTTGTCGTTGTTTTTATCTTCTACTTATGAGTGAGATCATATGGTATTTGACTTTCTCTCTCTGACTTATTTCACTTTGCATAATACCCTCAAGGTCCATCCATGTTGTCACAAATGGCCAAATTTCATCATTTCTTATGGCTGATTAGTATTCTACTGTGTATATATGCCACATCTTCTTTATCCATTTGTCCCTTGATGGGCGCTTAGGTTGCTTCCAAGTCTTGGCTGTTGTGTATAGTGCTGCAATGAACATAGGGATGCAGGTATCTTTATGTCTTTGCATTATCAAGTTCTTTGGATAAATACCCAGCAGTGGGATAACTGGATCACATGGTAGATCTATTCTTAATTTTCTGATGATGCTCCATACTGCTTTCCATAGTGGCTGCACCAGTTTGCACTCCCACCAGCAGTGTATGAGGGTTCCCTTCTCTCCACGTCCTCTCCAAAACTTGTTGTTTCCTGTCTTGCTAATTATAGCAATTCTGACTGGAGCGAGGTGGTATCTCATTGTAGTTTTGATTTGCATTTCCCTGATAGCTAATGATGGTGAGCATCTTTTCATATGCCTGTTGGCCATCCGTATATCTTCTTTGGAGAAATCTCTGTTCAGATCTTTTGCCCATTTTTTAATTGGGTTGTTTGTTTTTTTGTTGTTGAGCTGTATGAGTTCTTTGTATATTTTGGATATTAACCCCTTATCTGACATATGATTTGCAAATATCTTCTCCCACTTGTTAGGTTGTCTTTTCATTTTGTTGATGGTTTCCTTTGCTGTGCAGAAGCTTTTAGTTTGATGTAGTCCCATTTGTTCATTTTCTCTTTTGTTTCCCTTGCCTGGTCAGACATGGTACTTGAAAATATGCTGCTAAGACTGATGTCAAAGAGTGTACTGCCTATGTTTTCTTCTAGAAGTTTCATGGTTTTGGGTCTTACATTCAAGTCTTTAATCCATTTTGAGTTGATTTTTGTGCATGATGTAAGGTAAGGGTCTATTTTCATTCTTTTGCATGTGGCTGTCCACTTTTCCCAACACCATTTATTGAAGAGACTTTTCATTCTCCATTGTATGCTCTTGGCTCCCTTGTCGAATATTAGCTGTCCATAAATGTGCAGGTTTATTTCTGGGCTCTCAATTCTGTTCCATTGATCTGTGTGTCTTTTTGTCCCAGTACCATGCTGTCGTGGTTACTATGGCTTTGTAGTATATTTTGAAATCAGGGAGTGTGATACCTCCAGTTTTTTCTTTTTCCTCAGGATTACTTTGGCTATTTGGGGTCTTTTGTTATTCCATATAAATTTTAGGATTATTTGTTCTATTTCTGTGAAAAATGTTGTTGGAACTTTGATAGGGATTGCATTGAAGCTATAGATTGCTTTAGGAAGTATGGACATTTTAACTATGTTAATTCTTCCAATCCAAGAGCAAATAAATTTTCTGCCCCTTTTCTCTCTCTTCTCCTTCTGGGATACCTATAATACAAATGTTAGTGTGCTTGATATTGTCCCAGGTTTCCCTTAGACTGTTCTCATTCTGTCTAATTCTTTTTTTTCTTTTATCTGTTCAGCTTGGGTGATTTCCTCTGGTCTTTCATCTAGCTTGCTGGTCCATTCTTCTGTATCCTCTACTCTGCTGTTGAGTCCCTCTAGTGAATTTTTCATTCCTGGTATTGTATTCTTCATTTCTGATTGGTTCTTTTTTATATTTTCCAGTTCTTTGCTGATAAGCTCACTGTGTTCATCCAGTCTTCTCCCAATATCTGTGAGAAGCCTTATGAGTTTTTGTTTGAACTCTTTGTTGGGTAGGTCACTTGTTTCTGTTTCATGTAGTTCTTTTTCTGGGGTTTTGTCCTGTTCCCTTGCTCAGAAAGTATTACTTTGTCTCCTCATTATGCCTCTTTCTCTGTGCTTATTTCTGTGTATTAGGTGAGTCAGCTATGTCTCCTGATCTTGGAGAAGTGGCCTTATGTATGAGATGCCTTATGAGGCCCAGTAGTGTGCTTCTCTCTCATCACCAGTCCAAATGATCCAGGAGTGACCCTTTTGTGGGCTACTTATGTCCTTCTGCTGTGGCAGGGTTTCTCTTAATGCAGGCATCCAGGGAGTCTAGTCTTTCCTTCCCTGGCCAGCTATTTGTACATCCCATTTGGGGAGCCTCAGCCCCATTGGCTACAAGGTCTACCAGAACACTCCTGTTGCATTTTTCCTGTTAATTGGGTAGGTACCCAGTGTAGCTGGTTGCTAGGCTCAGGGGCTTACAGTTGCGATAGGCCTCAGGCCTACAAGGCTGTTGTCACTTCTTTTAGGAGTTCAGCTGAGTGGGGCTGGACCTAGCACAGGAGCACTCAATTGTTTCAGGTTTTGGAAGGTGGGGCTGATCCTTTTTATGCCTATTTGTGAAGCACAGGTCTTCTGCCACTGATAAGCCTCACCCTTCACAGGACCACACACAGTGTCAACACAGTCCTGGTCCATACACACTTCCCCACCGCCTGGAGCATACTCCAATGGCCCACTGCAGATGTCCCCACCTCTCCACCAATGCCCCCCACAGTTCACCTGGTCCTCACACAGTCCCTACCCCACAGAGGCAGGCACACTGGCCTGCCTGTAGAGGATCAAACCACCCAGTCAATGCAGGTGGACAAGTAGCCTGAGGGCTTGCTGTTGGGTAGTGCCTGTCACTAGGGCAAGATGCCTGACCTGGCTGAACTGGATTAAATCTAGTGGGTGTGGCAGACCCCTGGGCTAACAGGCCAGGGGAAGAACTTCAATGGTGTCTACCAGGGTCTGTGTCAGCATGCCTGGACTAGGTCACAGTGACCACCACCGTGTCTGAAGGATGCTTATAGCAGTATTGGCCCCTGCTCCAGACCTCACTCTTCTGGGGAGGACTGTGTACCTTAAGGTGGCTACTGCCTGGTGAGCTGAGAAACGCCACTGCTCCCAAAGGTGGCTTTTTTTCTCTCCAGAATGAATTTCTGCCTCTTCAGCCTTAGTCAGGACTGTCCCTTGTTGTGGGGATTCTTTTTATCCAGTTTTCTACTCGGGGTAATTTTTCCAAAAATAACTATAACCTGATTGTGTTCATGGGAGGAGATGAGTTCAGAGTCTGCTTATGCCACCATCTTGACAAGATCTCTCAATTATCCAGAAAAAAACTTTTATAAAGTGTTTTTTTGTTTGTTTGTTTGTTTGTTTGTTTGTTTTACCAAGAGCAGACTAAAAGTTTAGGAAAGTTATCTGTTTAAGAAAAAGGACATCGTTTTAATTTTGTACCAGTTCACTTATTTTTTTTTTTAGGAAGATTAGCCCTGAGCTAACATCTGCTGCCAATGCTCCTCTTTTTGATGAGGAAGACCGGCCCTGAGCTAACATTCATACCCATCTTCCTCTACTTTATATGTGGAACGCCTACCACAGCATGGCATACCAAGCAGTGCCATCTCCGCACCCGGGATTCTAACTGGCAAACCCCGGGCTGCTGAAGTGGATTGTGCACACTTAACCACTGTGCCACCAGGCCAGCCCCTTTACCAGTTCCCTTTTGACATTTAAATTTATTTACTTAATTAAATTTATTTTAATCTTAGCCAACTTGACCAGGCATAAAATTCCTCAGGGTTTTACCTTTGTAAACTTTTTGTCACTTACTTTTTTATATTTAGAATTTGTCCCAGGTTTCCTTTTTTCCCTTCTAGTACTTTAGGGCAAATTTATCCTTTTTGTAACACAAGAAGCAAAAATACTTTTATTTTTTATATCTTCTTACTGAAAACATATATTTTCTTTTTCTTGTATACAAAGATTTTTCCTCATCAATTTTTAGTAGTTTTAATTACATATGTGAGCTAGAATTTTTAATCCTTAGAAACCTTAATTTCTAAGTAAAAAACCAAGTAAGCAATTATAAACGTTCCTTTACATTAGCATTCTGTAACCTGACAAATTTACAAATACCTTTCATAATTTTTAGAACCATGTTACTTTATAGTAATAAAACACAGGTGTGTTTATTAGTAGACCCAAACACTTTTTAGTTTTTCTGTTTTAAGAAGCCAAAAGTAGGTAAACTTAGACATGTTCAGCAATAATGTTTCAGTGTTCCATCCTATCCAAAAATGACCCAGATACTCAACAGATTTTGTCATTTAACTTAACTTAGTGAAACACGAAAGTGTTAAGGTACCAAAAATATTTTGGAAGCTTTTTTTTAAGTATACAGACCATGAAACACAATTATTGTACTCAAAAACTTTTACCCATTTTTATCTATTTAAATTATTTGTTTTTAGCAATCATGTTAGATTACTCTCAAAGACTTTGTGTGACATCAAAGCAGTTAGCCATCATCTTAAGTTGTTTTAAGTACATACATTGTAACACATAATTATTGTTAAAACGTTTCTCCAGAAGCATTTATCTTTTTACGTTTATTTAGTTTACCTGTTCTCAACAATTATATTTAGATTGTCTACAAAAACCTCATGAGACATTAAACAAAATCAGGTATTATTCTAAGTTATTATGCTTGTTGACAAATTTTCTAACAGAGATGACATGAGCTCGCTTGCCCAGTAAACCTAGCCTGTATGTCTGCATCACATCCAATGCTAATAACTCTACGGTCATGCCTATTTTAAATCAAACCAGCAAGCAAGCTTAAACAGGCTTTCATTTACCAAAGATCATTTTATATCATGTTAAATAACTTTGAGTTTTAGAAGTTTTTGCATATTAATTAAAGGTTGTATTCCATTGTGAGAGATTTTGGTTCCGAGATTGAGGGTAGAAAGTCCTACAACTATTCCCACTCCAAATGCGCTCCCAGATGGCCCCTCCATGAATGGAAGGGACTCAAAGAAGGGGAAGGAAGCTCATGGGCATCCCCGAGGTGACTTATCCTATTTTAGAGTCTGTCAACTTACCAGAATGAAGAACAAATGAAGAAACAAACAAACGAACAAATCTAGAATCTGTTTCCTCACCATAAGAAAATGTGCCTAGGATCAGCAGTGCTGGGCCAGACAGAAAGTATTGGGGACAGTCCCTAGGGCAAATCACTTAGGCAGGTGCTGGACTGCTTCCCAGGAAATCTCAGTCAGCCAAGGGCCACACAGCCATGGGCAAGAGCCTCCTGGCTGGCTCACCAGATTGTTACCACCTACAAACATAGGTTCTTTACCCACCATGAAAGAGGGGCCAAATAAAAACTGGAATGCCAGGCTTATGGCAAGGAAAGAGTTTTTATTTGGGGTGATATCAGCCAGGAGACAAGAGTGAGCCCTCAAATTTGTCTCATTTCATCTCATCTCATCTAAAGAGGAGAGGTGAGGGGTTTTAAAGGTTTGTGAGGAATGTGGCTGCTTGTAGAAAGGCGGGGGTAGTCAGTGGCTTGCTGGTTGGAGTTTTCCCACCAGACTGCATTAGGCCTTGGGACGTTGTTTGCAGGGAGGAGGAGGAGATGATAAGGAATCCAAGTGGGCAACCTTGGCTGTTTGTCTCCAAGGCAGATAGTGGATTCTGGAGCCAGGGAGCCAGGGAATAAGCAGAGAAAGAGTGCTTTGGTTTTAACCCCACATATGCTGGGTTTAATGTAGAGGAACTGATATCAGGGCTGGCATCAACAGCACAGTGCAGTTTTTTATTCAAATATTGTCTCAGCTCTGAGGCACATCATCTGAGGGTCTGGCCTCTGTTCACCACAGCCTTGTCTAGTCGACCATGTAGCTTAATTTAAAATCACATGGCACAGATTGACTTGCAGCTTCCCAAAACTTAAACTGCCTTGCCTCAACATATTGATACTTTCCTGCTCTCACCTGGAACACCTCTCTTCTCACTCACTCTTTTTACTTTCCTGTAAGTCATACAGGGTATCTCAATATCTTCCTTATAAGATTGCAGCTACTACCTTCAAAAGTTCTATGGGCAGAGGCTGGGTCTCTATCTTAGCACCCCAGTTACTAACACTGACTCTTCCAAAGAGCAGATACTCAACTGATATTGGGGGAATAAAAGAGAAACTGAGTAAGAAGTCTAACTGTTAATACTTAATATCTCCTACATTCTTTAGCGAGCTAAGCATCTGAATGCATACATCTTTTAATTTTACAAGACAAAAGACTGAATGGAGTCAGGAAAATCAAAGTTGATCATGTTTTATTTTTTTCTATTCCATTATCCCAACAATTTTACTTTGGGATTCTTTCACATTTCCACGATAATCCCTATTGTGATGTCATATTTTCTTGTCTGGATGATTAAAAAAAAAGCCTCAGACTTCAATAGGGGTGGGAGAAGCTGCTAGATGCAACCCTGGAACATGCTTGGCAATGGCCAGTAGTGCCAGGCCTGGCTGCGACTCTGGCTAGAGCTCTCTCTTCCTCATCTTGCAAAGCTTCTTCGTACTGTAATGGGAAAGTGGTAGGGACGGTATCATTGATTTTTGCCATGAACTCCAGGACTTCCATCTTGCTGGTTTCAGCATGGGCTTTTGGGCCCCACAGGAATTCATAGCGTGGAGGATCACTGTTGGGCACCTGCTGGTACTCCAGGTATTGCAGCCTCACCAAATCTTTGGTGATGAGCTTCCTGGGCTCCCCATAGATGTAGTGCTTCCTCCCAGCATATACTTGCATCATGTTCAGAAATTTCCAGATCTCCTCCTCAGTGACATGATTTCCTTTTATGAAGATCATACCCAGGATATTCATCAGGAGGCCAGTCTTGGGTAACCCTATGCCACCTCGCACCCTCCCATTGTTGGGGAGCTTCAGTTTGCTGACAAGGTCATATGAGTGACTGGTTGAGTCAGCTTCCTTCACTTCAACTGCAAATGCAAGCTCAATGAGCTCAGAAGCTCTCTTGAGAATCTCAGCAAATTGGTCCTCATAGTTTCGATGGACAAGCCTCAGCATGTCTTCCTTCAGAATGGGCTGTTTCATTTTGTACTTGTACAGAAGGTACTGTGCCAATAAATCCGCCTTTATATTTAGGATGTCACTGCATGAGTTCCCAGTAGAAAGTAAGACCTGGGAGGAATGTGGACGTTCCTCACCCTGGTTATTGTCACCTTCATGAGATATTCTACCAAAAATACCTGGAGAATTAATGCTGGTAGATGAGGCCATCCAAGACCCGTGGGAAGTGCTACTTGACTCCACAGCTGATAAACTCTGGGAGTTACCCTCCAAAACAGGAGAAGAGGAGGAAGGGGGCTCTTCTTCTGTTGCTGCAGTGGCCTGAATGTTCCTGTCACTCTGGGAGTCATCTTGGGTGTGGCGGCGTTTCTCACGGGTTCGGCGCTTACTCTTTTGACCCCGAGGCATGATGACTATGGTCAGGGACAACAGTCAGGAGTATGAGTAGTAGGGCAGGTGATGAGGGCCCCCTGGAGGAGGAGGGTTGAGAGGGTGTGTGCTCCTTCAGCATGGAATACAACCTTGGCTTATAAGGAAGGCTACATTTGCAGTTTTCCTTGAGGGCACTGCTCTAAAAACCCACAAGTCTCCTGTTCTCCTAATTAGCTTATCCCTTAGGACACCTGTGAAGGAAATTAGAGTGAGTCTTAGCGTGCATCCTGCTAGCCCTGCCACAGGCATACTGGAGTGACAGCAGGGCCTAGCAGCCTTCTAGGTTGAGGAGTCTCTTATTTCACATTCAAGACCATCATTGAGCTGGTGGCAAGTCATGGGACCCATTCCCTCTGCTGTCCTGAAGTTGACATCACAAACCTCCCTGGGACCCATGAGAAGGAAGTAAAGGGGGTCCTCAGCTTATTACCCCTGTCCAGGTGCCCCCAGTGCTGACTGCTCAGTGGGGAGTTTCCCGTCCTGGCCTCTTTGGGGTCCTCAGTCCTCATTAAAGTCCTTGCTTTTGGCTCTCCATAGGGCCTGGTGTCCCCACCCCTTACATTGAGTGGTGGCTGCTCCTTCAAACTAACAATTTCACTTCTCATAGACCCGACATAAATAAGTGTTGGGGGAGCTCTAGCTTGATAGCCCTGCCTTGGGTCTTCAAGGGCTGAGGCTAGGAGTGGGGCCAGGTTCTTTGTTTTCCCTTCTATTTAGTGGTGGGTGGTCCCTTAGTCCTTGCTTTGACACTTGTTATGGCCCGGAATTCCTCCTTCCCTTACCCTAAGGGCTGCCCCTCATACTAAGGCCAGCACCACCCTGAGACCCCCTAGGAGGTAGTGAGGATCTCCTCATCTGAACATACCTGTCCTTGGTCTCCTGAGGCTGAGAGTATGGAATGAATTCTATGGCGTTCCCACACTGTTATGGGGTATGTAGTTCCCTTAGTCCTCACAGTACTCACTTTGGCCACTGGAAAAACCTGGAAATACTCTCAATGCTGGCCTTGGACCATACCCCTTAGACCAAGTCCCTTACCCTCTTGTGACACCATAAAAGAAAGTGAGTATGTCATATAATGCGAACAATGCCCAGGTATCCCAGGGCTACCAGCAAGGTGTGGTCCTCTTAGTCCTCACTCAGGGTCTTCACCTTGACCCCTGGCAGGGTCTGGGACTCCTTTCTTTGCTTCCCTGAGGACCCTCCCCTCACACCAAGGCCCTCATATCTCTGACACCCTTCTTACAGTCAGCCTGACAGCCCTGCCCAAGGCATCCCAGGGTTTATGACAGGGGCAGTCTCTGTGCCGTCTAACTGTTCTGGGCTCTGGGGTCCCCTCAGTTGTCACTCAGGGTTCTGTCCTTGATTCCTGGCAGGGCCTGAGATGCCTCCATTTACTGTCCTAAGTCTCAAAGCCGCAGACCAAGGCCCTCACTCCCTGGGGTGACAGAAAGGGAAATTCAGGGAATGCCACATGAGGCCACTCCTGCCTGTGCCCTTCCAGGATGACATTAAGATTCAGGCTCCTTGGGGCCCTCTCTGTTCACGTTAGGGGTGTCCCCTCAGTCCTCACACAGGACCTTCACCTTGACTCCTGGCAGGCCCTGAGTTTTCTCTGTCTTTCAATTTAAAGTCATCCACACAAACCAGAGCTCTCATGCTCCTCAAAACCCTGAAAATAAGTGAGGGGATGCTCAGCCTGGCAGTCCTGCCTTGGCCTTCTAGGTCTGAGGGCAGACACAGACCAGTCTCTGCGACTCCAGTTATTAAGTGATGTTTTCCTCCTCAGTCCTCGCTCATCAGTCCTCATCTTAACTCCTATCTCTTCTCTGAAAGGCTTCCTGGGAAATGCCACATCCTAGAAAACTCTTGATTAGTCTCCCTACTTCAATTCTTAAACAGGAAGGGTTGAGTCCCAGGAGTGATGCGAGATGAAGAAGCTGTAGCACGGGCTGGGGGCTGAGGACAGTTGTGCTATCAGAGAAAACACACTGATCTCTTCCTTCTATTCACTAGCCAGACTTCGCCTCTTAGCGAACTTGGCTTCTAATAGATTTACTTTCTACAGGGAAGGGGCTGAGCCAAATGATTCTGTGAGCCCCTGACCTTTTGCGGTTTGCTGACATTTCCTTTGTAGATAATGATATTGTCACCAAATACTACTTCTTCCTTTCTTTATTCATACCTCACATTTATTTTGATATTTTTGTTGCTTATGTATTCCAAAGCAATATTTTGGGTATGAAAGTCTGCCTTTTTTAATTGAGGTCATATTGGTTTATAACATTATATAAATTTCGGGTGTGCATCATTATATTTTGACTTCTGTACAGACTACCATGGTGAATAGAATTTTATTGTGTTTACCACCAAGAGTCTAGTTTCCATCCACCACTGTACATATGTACCCCTTTACCCCTTTCACCCTCCCCTGTCTTGGAATAGTGAGCAGAAGAATGAGTTCAGTGACACAAGGGGTGCCTCAGACTGGAAGGAGTGGCACAGTGTGGGCTGTAAAGGAATTCAGACCAGGGTCTAGTCCAGCTCTGTCACCAGCCTTGAAATTGAGAGTATTCCAACTTCTTTATCTGCAAAGTGAGTCTGATAAAGTCTATCATGTAGGACTATAGACATATATGTGATGTATGTAAACTAGCTGGCACAGTGTTAGGCAAAGTTTGGTGCTTTTAACGAATGGCAGTTATTACTAAGACGATTTTGATACCAGATGATAACAGAATTTTATTTCCAGTCTATATTAGAAAGTATGCAACTCCAAACAATGCTGCTGAGCAAGCAAAACTAGGTAGTATTTTCCCATTACAGCATCTGTTATTTAATATGGGTGTGGGGTCTTCTCCAGCTGGATGCAACTAAAAGTTGGTCAGGGACAGCACACAGGAGTGTGAGCAGGAGGGCAGACAATGAGGGCACCTAGAGGAAGGAGGGTGAGATGATGGTGAGCACCTTCAGCAGGGAGATACCACCTTGGCTTTAACCAAGGCCACCTCTGCAGGGTCCTTGAGGGCTTGGCTCTAGGACCTCACAGGGCTCCTGCTCTCCTGGTCAGCCTGCCCCCTGAGATCCCTGTGGAGGAAGTTAGAGTGAGCCTTGGGCCACAGACAGACAGCCCTGCCTGGGTGTTATCAGGGTGAGAGCATGGGCTGGCAGTGGGGATTCCTGTGTCCTGGGTTTGGGGAGTCCTCTCAGTTCTAAATTCCTTAGAGTTTATTACTTGAAATTCTTCTTTACGTAGAACATTTTCCTTGTTCACCATTTGTTATCTTGAGATATTGGTAATACTTATTTACAGTGTTCTCTTAAAATTGCTAAATCTCTTCTGCACAATTTTATCTAATATCACTTATTTCCGCTTCTTTCATTTGTGATTGCAATACTTATAAAAATTGTTATATAAATCCTTTCAAAGAACTAGCTTTCACTAGTTGGCTCTACTGTCTCCTAATTCATCACTTTTGCATTTATCCTCATTATTTCCTACCTTCTACCTTGGGTTTAGTATGGTATTCTTTCTCTAGCTTCTTGAATTGCTTAGATGTTTTAAACATTTTTCTAATAAATCTATTTAATGCAATGAATATCCCTGTAAGTACCACGTGGGCTGTTTCCAACAATAGTTATAGAGAGCTTTCTGTGTGGTGCTCACATTTTTTACAAGTTGAATATATCTCTCTCAATGTTCTTCTAATTTTTTTTGAATATGTGTGTGTTTATGGATACAAACACTAGGGCATGTAAAAAATTATTTTTTAGGATGGGAACAGTTATTTAGAGGAGGTTTCAGATTTCAGGGTCCATGGAGTGTTTTGCTTTGTTATATTTTACTTATTAATGATAGAAGAAATTTGAACAAGTTTGCTAGTAACAGAGTTGCTTCTTTTTTTTCAGAAGTGAAAGGAAGGTTTCACGTGAGAAAATCAATAAAAAGAATTGGCCAACTGCAAAATTCAGATTACCCAGGGGCCGGCCCTGTGGCTAAGTGGTTAAGTTTGCGCGCTCCACTGCAGCAGCCCAGGTTTTCGCTGGTTCGGATCCTGGGCGTGGACATGGCACAGCTCGTCAGGCCAAGTTGAGGTGGCGTCCCACATGTCACAACTAGGAGGACCTGCAACTAAGATATACAACTATGTACCGGGGGGATTTGGGGAGATAAAGCAGAAAAAAAAAAAAAAGATTGGCAACAGTTGTTAGCTCAGGTGCCAACCTTTAAAAAAAAAAAATTCAGATTATCCAGGAAATCAGAAGCTACTCTAAATCTATAACTCTGAGGGGATTATTTTTTATTCATAGACTTTATTTTTTCAATCAGTTTCAGGTTTACAGAAAATTTGAGCGGAAATTACAGAGTTCCCATATACCCTGTCACCTCCTCACACACATAGTTTCTCCTATTATTAACATCTTATCTTGCATTAGTGTAGTGTATTTGTTATGATTAATAAGCCAATATTGATGAATTCTTATTAACTAAAGTACATAACTTACATTAGGGTTCACTCCTTGTGATGTGCATTCTATGAGTTTTGGCAAATGTATAATGACATGTATCCATCATTTTAGTATCATACAGAGTAGTTTCACTACCCTAAAAATCCCCTGTGCTCCACTTATTCATCCTTCTCCCCATCCCCCTGAACTCCTGATCCTTTATACTGGCTCCATAGTTTTACCTTTTCCAGAATGTCATATAGTTGAAACTATATAGTATGTGGCCTTTTGAAATTGCTTTCTTTCACTTAGCAATATGCATTTAGGGTTCCTCCACGTCTTTTCATGGCTTGATAGCTCATTTATTTTTATTACTGAATAATATTCCATTGTCTGGATGTTCCACAGTCTGTTTAACCCTTCATCTATTGAAGGACATCTTGATTGCTTCCAAGTTTTAGCAGTTACGAATAAAGCTGCTATAAACATTTGTGTGCAGGTTTTTGTGTGGACTTAAGTTTTCAACTCATTTGGGTAAACACAAAGGAGTGCAATTGCTGGATTGTATGATAAGAATGCATTTTCTTTCATAAGATTCTGCTAAACTGTCTTCCCATGTGGCTGTACCATTTCTGCATTCCCACCAGCATAGAATGAGAGTTCCTGTTGCTCCAAATCCTCTCCATCATTTGGTCTTGTCAGCGTTTCAGATTTTAGCCATTCTAATAGGTGTGTAGTGGTATCTCTTTGTTTTAATTTGCAATTCCCTAATGATATATGATGTTAAGCATCTTTTCCTATGCTTATTTGTAGAAAATTGGTATCATTTTTTCTTAAAGATTTGGTAAAACTCATCAGTGAGCCCACCTGAGACTATTGTTTTCTGTTTTAGAAGGTTATTAATTATTGATTTAATTTCTTTAACAGAGATAAGTCTATTCAGTTTATCTACTTTTCCTTGTGTAAGTTTTGGTAGATTGTATCTTTCAAGGAATTAGTCTATTTCATGTATGTTATCAAATTGGGGACAGAGTTGTTTATTATGTTTCTTTATTATCCTTTTAATGTCCATGAAATCGTTGGCAATGACCTCTCTTTCATTTTTGATATTACTATTTGTGCCTTTTCTCTTTTTTTATTTAACCTGGCTAGAGGTTTATCAATTTTATTGATATTTTCAAAGAATCAGCTTTTGGTTTTGTTGATTTTCTCTACTGATGTTTTCATTGTCATTGATTTCTGCTCCAATGTTTATTATTTCTTTACTTCTGCTTACTTAAAATTTAATTTGGTGTTCTTTTTCTAGTTTCCTAAGTGGAAGTTTAGGTTATTAGATTAGATCTTTCTTCTTTTCTAATATATGCATTTAGTGCTATAAATGTCCCTCCAAGCACTGCTTTTGCTGCACTCCACAAATTTTGATAAATATGTATTTATTTCATTTAGTTCAGAATGTTTTTTCTAATTTCTTTTGAGAGTTCTTTAACTCATGTGTTATTTAGAAGTATGTTGTTTAATCTCCAAATATTTGAGGTTTTCCTGCTATTTTTCTGTTATTGACTTCTAGTTTAATTCCATTGTGGTCTTAGAGCATACTCTGTATGCTTTCTATTCTTTAAATTTGACAGTGTGTGTTTTATGGTGCAGATTGTGATCTATCCTGATTATGTTCCATGTGAGCTTGAAAAATGTGTTTTTTGCTGTTATTATATTTTCTAGAAATATCATTTAGATATAGTTGATTGATGGTGTTGTTCAGTTCAACTGTAGTCATGCATGGCTTAATGACAGGGATACATTCTGAGAAATGCATTGTTAGACAATTTCATTACTGTGCAACATTATAGAGTATACTTACACAAACCTAGATGGTGTAGCCTACTACACACATAAGCTATATGGCACCAATCTTATGGGACCACCATCATATATGTGGTGTGTCATTGACCAAAACATCATTGTGCAATGCGTGGCTATATACCCTTACTGATTTCCTGACTGCTGCGTCTGTCAATTACTGAGAGAGGTGTGTTGAAGTCTCCAACTATAATAGTGGATTTGTTTCATCAGTATTTTCCTCATGTATTTTGACACTGTTTTTTTGTGTGTACACATTAAGGATTGATATATCTTCTTGGAGAATTGACTCCTTTCTGATTATGTAGTGCCTCTCTTTATCCCTGATAATTTTCCTTGATCTGAATTCTGCTTTGTCTGAAATAAATATGGCTACTCCAGCTTTCTTTTCATTTGTATTAGAATGATATATCTTTTTCCATCTCTGTTAGCGCTGCCAAATTAGCTGAGATAGATGTAGTCAAAAGTTAGCATAAGGGAAGCCATGTTATAGAAGGAAGCCATGCTGGAACTGTAAATGACCCTGACTCACCAGACCCCCTGCCCCCACCTTATTCTCAAAGTGTGCTTTAGAGAAATGCTTAGAACTGCACATAGGCAAGCCAATAAGTAGCCAGTCAGTAATCGGTAGAAAAAGTGACTTGTTAGCAGAAGATTTAAGTCCTCTGTCTTAAAATGTTCCTTCTCTCTCTGATAAGAAAGCACACTGATGTTTTCTTAGATTCCTTAGGAATGTTGCATTCAGCAGATCTGAAATTTTTGTCTCTGGAGAAGTGGCCAAGGATCTGTAGTGGTCCAACACCTGGCATTCCTGAGACCATCTCCCTTTTCCCTGCTCTTTAGTTACATTCATATGTAAATATCGGTTTCTTTGGCTTTTGTGTCCCTGAGCTTCACAAGGTAAATAGAAGTTACAAATTGTTAAAAGCCCAGGTGGCCTCACGTTGAGGTTTTGGCTAATTTGGTCCTTGTAAGAAACTGAAGCTTCCCAGGCCCAACTCCTTGGCTTCCTGGTGCCAGAATCTACCATCCACCATGGAGGCAGACATCCAAGGACAGCAGCCTTTGGATTCCTTTATCTTTCCATCCCCTTCTCTGCAAGCAGCCTCACAAGGCCAAATGCAGGCTGGTGGGAAGGTATCAACCAGCAAGGCCACATACTGCCCCCCTACAAGCAGCCACATTCCTCACAACCTTTAAAAACCCTTGCCTCCCATCTTTCAAGGAGAGGAATTTGAGGGCTTATTCTCGTTTCTCGGCTAATGTCTCCTGAAATAAACCCCTTTCTTTGCCATGAACCTGGCATTTCAGGTTTTACTTTGGCCCCTCTTGTGTCATGGTTAAAAAGAACTTGTGTTTGTGGCCTGTAACATCTCTTTAGTCTATCTGCATCTTTATATTTAAGGTGGATTTCTTGTAGACAGCATATGATATGATCTTGGTTTTTTTTTCTTTCTCTGATTAAAAATGTCTGTCTTTTAATTGGTGTATTTAGACTGCTGACTTTTTAAGTAATCATTGGTATAGTTGGATTAATATCTACCATATTTGTTACTGTTTTCTGTTTATTGCCCTTGTTCTTTGTTTCTTGTCTCTTACTCTCTTGCTACTTTTTCTGGTTTTGATTGAACATTTTATATGATTATATTTTCTCTCCTCTTTAGCATATCAATTATCTTTACTTTTCTTAGTGGTTGCCCTAGCATTTGCAATATACGTTTACAACTAATCAAAGCCCACTTTCAAATAATGCATTACGAATTCCCAGGTAGTGCCAATTCCTCCCTCCTATTTCTTATAACATTGTTGCTGGCATTCATTTTGCTTATTCATAAGGTTTAATTACTGGATACATTGTTGCTGATATTATTTTGAACTGTCATCTGTTAGATCAAAACAAATTTTACCTTCATTTATTCCTTCTCTAATGTTCTTCCTTTCTTTATGTAGATCTGAGTTTCTGACATATCATTTTCCTTCTCCCTGAAGAACTTCTTTTAACATTCCTTCCAAGGCAGGTCTCCTAGTGAAAAATTCCCTCAGTTTTTGTTTGTCTGAGAGAGTCTTTTATTCTTCTTCACTTTGAAAAATAATTTCACTGGATATAGAATTCTACGTTGGTGGGGTTTTTTTCTTTCAACTCTTGAAAGCTTTAGTTCAGCTCTCTTCTTGCTTGCGTGGTTTGTGAAGAGACAGCCAATGTAATTCTTATCCTTGTTTCTCTGTAGGTAAGGTGCCTTTTTCTCTGTTTTTTTTCGAGAATTTCTTTTTGTTTGGTTTTCTACAGTTTGAATATGTTATGCCTAAGTGTAGGTTTTTTGTTATTTATACTGCTTGACATTCTCTGAGCTTCTTGGATCTGTGGTTTAATATTTCAGTCATTATTACTCGTATATTTTTTCTGTTCCTTTCTCTCTTTCTCTTCCTTCTAGTATTCCCATTACATAAATGTTATACCTTTTGTTGTTGTCCTACAGTTCTTGACTATTCTCTTCTATCATTTTCATTCTTTTTTCTCTTTGCATTTCAATTGTAAGTTTCTATTGACATTTTTTCAAGTTCACTGATTTTTTTCCTCGGCCATATCCAGTCTATTGATGAGCCCATCAAAGGCTTTCTTCATTTCTCTTACAGTTTTTTATTTCTAGAATTGTTTTTTGATTCTTTCTTAGAACTTGCATCTCTTTGCTTACTTTACCCACCTATTCTTGCATATTGTCCACTTTTCCCACTATAACCCTTAGCATATTAATCATACTTATTTTAAATTCCTGATGTGATAATTTCAAAATGCTTACCATATATGATTCTGGATCTGATGCTTGCTCTGCCTCTTCAAACTGTGTGGTTTTGGGTTTTTAATATGCCCTGTAATTTTTTTTTTTGAAAGCGAGACATAATGTATTGGGTAAAAGGAACTGCATCAAGTAGACCTTTAGTGCAAGGTTTTATGTTTTTCTGGCCAGAAGTCAGGCTATATTTACTGTTTGCTGTGGCTGCAGGTATCAGAGACTAAATGTCCTCTGGTGTCCTTGTTTGTGTCTCCCCTGTTCTTCTTAAATAAGGATTGAGATGTACAGTTCTTTCAGTTGTAATCCTTTGTTATTATACAGGAGCCCTGTTGATGTGGTGGTGAGGTGTGGGGCAATAGAGAGCTTCTATAATCTGATGATTAGGTCTCAGTCTTTTAGTGAGCCTGTACCCCTGAGCTATGACTTCACATGTGCGTCTCAGTTTTATCACCCCTTAGGTAAATAGGAAGTTAAGAGGGCCTATACTTGGGTATTTCCCTTCCTCCTCCTAGAAGGCTAGAGGGGGCTGGAGTTGGGTATTTATCTTCCCCCAGATTGTTAAGCTCTGGTAAAACCCTAGTCAGTTAGCTTCTGGTAAATAATTTCTCTTTAGGCAGACCTTGTTATGAAGAGCAGATGACTTTGGGCATTTTATGGATAAATGGCTACTTTATCCTTCCCCCTGTTGGAAGTACAAGAGGATTTTTATTCTTGATCTTCATTATTTACTGTGAGAACCTGATAGGGCTCCTGGAGGTAAAACTCACAAAAGTTTAGGGACCCCTATTAGACTAGACCCACCTGGAGTTTTTAACTCTCAAGCTACTCTATACTGAGCCTCCAGAAATTTGTCACATACTCTTTAAGTTTTCTTATCCCACTCCTGGTTCCACCACTGGTTTCTGCTCCTGGGCTTCTGCTCCAGTGAGCTGTGATACTCTGTATCCACCAGTCTATCTCTCCATTTTAGGGGGCAGTAGTTAGTCTTGTGACCTCAATTCTCTGATAGATCTAAGAATAGTTGTCAATGTTCAGTTTGTTCAGCTTTTTTCTTCTCCTTACGTGCTGGACTGGAGACTGGAAGTGACCAAGAAAAATCTACTTTCCAGCTCACTCAGTTTGTTTGGCAGAAGTCATTTCCTTTTGTCTATAGAACCTGGAGATTTTTTTTTTCCTGACTGTTGCTTAGAGACTAATCTCAGTACCTAAACACAGCCTGCAATTTCATGCCACATTGCCCTCTTCATAGGCCATTCAAAACATGGCAAATTTCTTCTTCAAGACAAGCAGGATAGCAAGAGCATATCTGATACCAAAATGATGTCTTATATAATGTTATCAAGGGAGTGTTATCTTACCTTTGATATGTAATGTAATGTAATTACTGTAGTCATGTCCCAGCACCTTTGTCAATCTATTCCTTAGAATCAAGCCACAGGCCCTACCTACACATGAGGATATGGGTACACAAAGGCAATGCCACCAGGAGGAATCATGAGGGCCCAATACAATTCTGTCTGCCACAGTCTGCCCTCTAGGCCCCATAGTTTCATGCCCCTACGTTATGCAAAATACATCCCCCACAAAGATCCTCAAAAGCCAGATTCTATTATAACATTAGCTCAAAAATCAGATCTCATCAACTAGATCAAGTCCACCTGCATGTGATGAGATTCTTGGGGTATAGTTGTTAAGTATACAGACTGGACACATCACATCTTTATGTGTGAATCTATGAAACAAAAGAGACAACTGTCCCAACACAACCAATGTAGAATGATGGGACAGGCATAAGATAACAGCTATAGACATGCCTGTGTCAAAGCAGGCGTAATTGAGAGGTAGATAAAAGTCAGCAGACAATAGTAGTTCTGAAATCCCATTGAACAAAGGCTGTTAGTTCTTTGATTAGATTTCAGAGCCTGAAACTAATTCACCTGACTGTCGGCTTTATCCTGTGGGTTCCCTGTTCCAACCTCTATGTTATCCTTACTTTTTTTTTTTTGAAAGCAACCTGTGTTTGTAGTTGGGAATGTAAAAAAATTGCTTTTAAAACAGTCATCAAGTGCAGTGGGA
Source organism: Equus asinus (assembly GCF_041296235.1). Taxonomy (NCBI): domain Eukaryota; kingdom Metazoa; phylum Chordata; class Mammalia; order Perissodactyla; family Equidae; genus Equus; species Equus asinus. Next base: position 20,916,068 of record NC_091820.1, on the reverse strand, counting down.
CAAGTACCCATAACACCCACTTTGCCTCCTCCAGTAGAAACATTCTCCCTAGTTTATCTGGGTTTGAAGAATAACTGTCAAGAGCCATTTCACATTTCAGGCTTTAGTCTCTCAACTCTGAGACACACCATTAGAGGTTTTGGCACCATTTCACCGCTCCCACAGCCTTACCTCACCAACCACACGGCTAAACTTTAACTTCAGTATCACTGAAGAATTGTGGTTTCCCAAATCCTAAACAGACATGTTTCAGGGCATTTACATGTAATTGCTCTTGCTTAGATTGCCATCTTCTACCTCCTTCTTTTAAATTATCCCTCTGTCTATCATGATACCCAACCAACTTCCAAATGCTCTATCACAGAAATCTTAGCATTCCTAGAAATAACATGGTATTTTCCAAAAAGCAGATATTCAGTTAATGTTTAGGGAATGAGTGAGCCAATGACATGATATCTAATTTATTACAATCTAGTTTCTCCTACACTCTTGAGTAAGCCAAGTAAATCCGTGTGTGTATGTGTGTTTAAATTTTTCAGAATAACAAACTGAAATTTAGGGAATCCAAAAGTTGAGCATCTTTCACTTTATTATCTCTATTTCTTGAGCACAACAATTTTACTGCTGAGTTCTTTCATATTTCCAAAGCAATAGTTACTTGATTGCCACATTATCCTGTTTCAGATCATAAAATAAGATGGAAAATTTCCCAATTTGTTTTACAAAACAGGATAGCTCCTACTCTTAAACCTAATACACAAGAATAAATATATAATCAAAGTTGTGATTCATAAACTTATCTTCTGAAACTATTTAAATCTTTTACTAAAAGGAATAACATTTAGAAATTAACTGGAAAGGAAGAGAGAAAGAATTAAGAAAGAATAAAAGGAAGGATGAAATGGAGGGGGGCTGGTGGGAGGAAGGAAAATCTCCAAGTTACCCAGTAAAACAAGAATATGAAGATGACGTACAATGTGTTCCCTCTTGCCCAGCAGCAGCCCTCCACTACTTATAAGGTTGACTGCCTTATTCAATTATTTACTTATTCAGAAAGTAAAGAACCTGCCTAAGACTTCACTAGGGGTGCAAAAAGCTACTGGACTTGACCCTGGAACATTCCCTAACCAAAGCAGTAGTACCACCACTGGCTGCAACTCTGGCTTGGGTTCTCTTTTCCTCATCTCATAAAGACAAGGATAGGAAGAAACGGGACCATATCATTGACCTTGGCCAAAAATTTCAGGACTTTCATCTTGCTGGTTTCAGTTTGGGCTCTTGGACCACAGGGGAATTCATATCATGTAGGATCACTATTGGGAACTTGCTGATACTCCATGTACTTTTCCTATACCAAATCTCTGGTAATGAGCTTTCTGGATTCTCCACAAATGAAGTGCTTTCTCCCATCATATGTCTACATCATATTCGGGAATTCTCAGATTTCCTCCTAAGTGGTGCAATTGCCCTTCACAAAGGTCATGCCCAGGAAAGTCATCAGGAGACCAATCTTTGACAATCACTGCCAGCACTCTAACTCCCATCATTGGTGAAGTCCAGTTTGCTGACAAGGGCATAGAAATGCTTAGTTGGCGCAAAATACTTCAAGTCAAGGACAAAGACCAGCTCCATGTGTTAGAGGCTCTCCAGAGAGGATCACAGGAAAATGGTTCTTATACTTTTTGTTGACTTTTGTCAGCATATATGCCTTTGTGATGGGCTCTTTAATTTTATATTTGAGCAAAAGGAACTGCATCAACTAGGCCACCGTCTTGTTTAGAGGATTTCTGCATGAGTTCTCAGTGGCAAGTGGGACATGTGAAGTGCTTGAGGTTTCATCCTCTTGGAAGTTGGCACCTTCATCAATTCTCGTACGTGAAACATCTTCAATACTGTTGATGGTGGATGGGGCAATCCAAGAGGCCTGGAGAGTGTTATGTGTCCTATTGGCAGGCAAAGTCTGGGGAATACCCAGAAAAACAGAAAGGAGGAGGAGAGGACCCCTCTTCTCTTACTGCAGTGAGCTGAAGTCCCTCTAGATCCTGGGTCCTACCTCAGCAAAGTACGAATACAGCTGCCTGGTACCTCTCAGGGCTGAAAGCAGGGCTGAGGATGTAGTGGTCCTTATGTTCCCAGGTCTGTGGTCACTTTAGTCCTCTCTCATGCAGATCTTCATATATGATCACTACTCCTTGATTAAAGACTCTCTGGTAATAACACCTCCCTGTAAGCTCTGAGATTTTGCCCAACTGAATCCCTTGTAAATAATGGTTCAGAATCCCAGGCTAAATGTGAAATGGGGAACCTGTAGCAAAAGGCATAGAGCCCAGGAGCTGTGAAGGGCTGTGTCTTAGTCCATTCAGGCTGCAACAACATAATACCACAGACTGAAACAACAGAAACTTGTTTCTCACAATTCTGGAGGCTAGGAGTCCAAGATCAGGGTGCCAACATGGTCAGATTCCAGTGAAAACCCTCTTCTGTATTGCAGATTCCTGACCTCTCGCTGTGTCCTCACAAGGTGGAAGGGAGGAGGAATCTCTCTGGGGTCCCTTTTATAAGGCATGAATCCCATTCATGAGGGCTCCACTTTCATGACCTAATTACCTCCTAAGGGCTCCACCTCCTAACACCATCACATTGCGGAGTGAGTTTCAGCATATAAATTTGGAGTGAGAGGAACACAAACATTCAGATGATAACAAGTTGTCAGAGAATAAATAGTTTATCTGTTCCTTGTCTTCACCAGCCAGACTTTGTCTCTATGTACCTTCCGTTAAAAAAATATTTACTTTCTACACACAAGGTGCAGAACTGGATGATTTTTGTGAACTCTGAATCTTTTGATATTATGTAGCATTGCATAATCCACTACATGACTTTTTTTTGACCTTCAATTACCGTAAGGTATATATGAAATAGTAAGAAAATCTGCCAAGTGTGTGTGTTAGTAATTTTGTATTTCTATATACATAGACATAATCTCAAAAATTTCGCGAGACAGTATTTAGTCTTACTATGTGTGATTCGCTCTGATATTTGCTATTCTATTTTTGGTCCATTCTCTATACTATACTGAAATGATAATTAAAAATTCCAGTACTTACTTCTAAAGAGGTTTCAGGTGTTTATTAGTATATTCTCTAGCGTCACAGTGCCTCAACCACCTCAACCCATGGTACCTGTGTTATGAAGTGCTTTCTCTGATTCCTACAGTGGAGCAGTAGAAATTCAGTGTTCCAAGGCACACTGGGAAGAAAAAGATCTGTCTGATCTTGTCATCTACCTTTTATTGTAGGCTACAGAGCACCCCCAACTTCAGGGCGTGCCCCTCTCCTCCACCAGGAAGCAGTTTCAGACCTAACTTTAGATCCGTAAAGAAAACATTGATACATTGTACTTCATCAAAACTAAAACTGTTGCTTTGCAAGAGACACTGTTAACGACAGAGAATGAAAACCACAGACAAGGATAAAATATTTGCGAATCACATATTTGACAAAAGACTTGTACCCAGATAAAAAAAGAAAGAACATGCTGAACAGCAATAAGAAAAAAAGATTCCAATTAGAAAATGTGCATAAGACTTGAACACACACTTCACAAAAGAGGACCTATGGATGTAAAATAGACAGATGTAAATATGTTCAATATGATTATCCATTAAGGAACTGTAAATGTAAGCCATGATGAAATGCCACTACACAACTACTACAATAGCTAAAATAAAAATTACTGAAAATATGACATACTGGTGAGAATGTCAAGCAATTGGATCACTCATACATTAATAGTGAGAAAATAAAATGGTCCCAGATCTCTAGAAATCAATTTGCCAGTTTTTATGAAGTTAAACACACACTTACTGTATGAGCAAACAAACATCTCCTAGGAATTTAGAGAAAAGAAATACAAAACACCATAAAACAAAGGTACGTAGCCACCTTATTTGTAGTAGCCCAACATTTAAGATAACCCAACTGTCCTTCAGTTGATGAATGGATAACCGACTGAGGTATATCATCAACCCAAGGGAATACTACTCAGCAATAAAAAGAGAACCAACTAATGATACATGCAACAACCGGGATGGATCTCTAGATCATTACACTGAGTGAAAAAGTTGACCTGAAAATTAAATCTTACATACTGTGAATTCCATTTATATAACATTTTCAAAATGGCAAAATTATAGTGATGGAGAACAGATTCATAGTTGTCAGGGGTTAAGGTTTGAGGGAAGGTGTGACTCCAAATGGGGAGCATTAGAGACTTTTTATCTGGTGATGGAACAATTCTGTATCCTGATTGTGATAGTGGTTCCATTAATCAATATATGCCAAAAAAAGCTTAAAGAACTATAACCACTCCCTGTCTAATAGGTGAATGTTAAAACTTTGCAATCTAATTTAAATTGCAGTATAGTTAATAATATTGTGCCAATGTCATTTTCTGAGTTTTGATAAATGCACTATTCTATGTAAACTGATATCTTAGGTTGAAGCTGGGAAAAGGGTACATGAGAACTCTGTACTATTTTTACAACTTCTACGTAAGTCTAAAATTTATTTTTATGAAAGGGTTCAAAATGAATAGGGAGGCTACAACTCGTGGTACAATTGCCAGTGTCCACCAATGTCCAGTTTTTCTCTCCTTATAGTACAGCATTTCTGAAGCCCATTGCAGTTGAGTGGGTCACCTGATTAGAACGTGCTTCTGATGGAGGTAGTGATTTAAAATAAAATGCAGAGTGATACAGAGGGAGTGGGCTATGATAAAATTGCTTATGCAAACAGAGAAGGAGAGGCAAGAAATAATCTCTGGGTTATGGTCAATGGAAAAGGTCAAAATAAAGGACAGAAAGAAAAAATTCGCTAAACAGAGAATATACCAGCTTTTCAAAAAAAGATAATATAGGAAAATAATCCATGTTGCTTGTGCCCTTTGTGGTTCAGCCATCTTACTCTGTTGGCATTTACCAGGAATGGATGCATTATTCTTAGTAATACATCTCTTCATTCAACAGTAATATGTCAAATAGTGAAATGTGATTTACATTTTATCACAGATCATGTGAATACTGTGGGAAGGGCTAGTAAAAATCATTTTTTTAAATTTTCAAACTTATAAAGTCACAACTACTACAATATTGAAGATTGAGTTTCATGTCTCCTTTTTCCAAAGCCAGGTAACCTTTTTCTGGGATGCAATTTCCCCAGCTGTACAACAAGGAGAATGAAGAATCTAGCCCTGGTCCCTTCAGATTCTGAAAACATTTATAAAACTGTAGGGTGGGAAGGAGACTTGCCTATCAGAACAGACATCAAGAAGAGCTCTCCCAAAAGGGGGAAAAATGGGGCCAACACAGGAGGACACAGGAAGAAGAAAAGTGAAGGATAAAGATATCAGGAGATGAGAAGAGTGTCTTCCAGAGCTCAGCAGAGTGGGAGAAATGTAACACAGGGAGAGACATTGGCTGGAAATGTACACCGTCCATGCATTCCTCTGAGCTACTGAAACCGGCCAGCCCAGCAGAGTGCTGTGCTTCTGGGCTGCCTGTGAAACATCATACTGTCTTCACTCTAAGGATGAAGTGGGATCAGTGTGTATCAGTTACTGTGTTTCCTCTTCCTATGTTTAAGGAGACAAGGGAGACTTCCCTCTCTCTCTCTCTCTCTCTCGTCTTTATTTCTCTCTCTCTTTCTCTCTATCTCTCTCTTCGCTTCTTGTAGAATGAAAAAGAGCTGTGCCAGACAGTAGCTTTGTTATGCATTGTGTGGGCCTTGTAAGTTACTTATATTTCATCTCCTTTTCGTGTTGGATATTAGAAGGGATAGGACCAAATTTAGGACTAAACAAACAAGTCTATACAACAGACATTTTGCATACTGTTTCCTTGTTGAATTCTACTTGCCATTTCTACTCTCATTTAAAAAATCTTGCTTTAATCATTTTTATTTTAAATTGTTTTATTATCTTACCGTAAAGTCTTTTTTATGTAAACATCCTTAAATTGTTTCTGAGACTAATGGGACAAAATTATATTAATGAATAAATGAAGTAATATTGTAAAGGGATGAGAAAAGCTATAAGAAAATGGCATAGGGGGCGGCCCCGTGACCAAGTGGTTAAGTTTGTGTGCTCTGCTTTGGTGGCCCAGAGTTTTACCAGTTTGGATCCTGGGCGCAGACATGGCACCACTCATCAGGCCATGCTGAGGTGGCATCCCACATAGCACAACTAGAGGCACTCACAACTAGAATATACAACTATGTACTGGGGGGCTTTGGAGAGAAAAAAGAAGAAGAAAAAGAAAAAAGATTGGCAACAGATGTTAGCCCAGGTGCCAATCTTTAAAAAGAAAAAATGGCATAGAAACATTTTTCAAAGAGTATAGATATAAAAGAGAGAAATGTAATTTTAGATGGTTTGAGGATTGCCATACCTTGACGTTCGAATCAGAGCAAAATGCAGAAGAGTTAGGAAATGTTCTTGTTGAGAGATGGATGTTCAAGGACACAGAAGCTGAATATGTAATGTCAGTCTGAGAAATTCCCAAAACAGAATATTGAGCAGAAGTGGTTTTCAATACAGCTACAAGTGTAGGGAACTGTCCATGTTCAGCAAGGAATATATAATACAGGAGCTGCAGAAAGGGCAAAAATGACAGAACATATATTATAATCATGTAGAATAATAACAACTGCTTTATGATCCAGTAGTAATGTGGAACTATTTAAAAGTAAGAATGAAGCAACAAATCATTTAGATCTGCAGCAAAGGCAGACTAAAGAAACAGGATGATAAAATGGAAAAAGAAGGAAGGGTTCTTATTTGCAAGGAAGAAATGCTGGTTGAAATATAAAACAGTATTAGGGAAAATAGTGGTGTTTTTTCACTCCTTTTTACCTTTTTTTGGAGAATGTAGGCACATTTTTTAAAAGATAAAGTAAAAATACTGTGAGAATTGCACTGCAAACTAATATGTATATATCTTCTATAACAAAAATCTGCAGAATCACCTTTGGATCAAAAGCATTTGGTAAAACTTAGGGATTAATGAGTTATGGAAAGAGAGCCATGCTTTAAAAAACAAAGAAATAAAAAAATACTCACTGGAGAATAGAGAATATGATTCTTTTACAAAGTAAAAGAAACTAACATGGAACAGATAATACCATGGGGAAAAAATTACTTAGGCATGAAATAATATTGAATTATATCAATGTAAACAAAGTCATTAATGACTTTTTTTTACCAGGATAATTTATGAACGAAAGCTTTGTAATAGGAGAAAACTGAGACAAGAAAATAAGTATGTGAGATGTAGCTAACCACTGGGAAGGTAACAACATTTACAGTAGAGAAGAAGAATTAACAAAGTCATGAATCCCAGTTCTGTTCCAATGGTATTACTTTGTGAAAGGTACCCACATGTTAACTTAAAAAATGCTGTGTTGAATAATAGCCTATGAAGGAAAATTTGTTTTATCTTACATTGTTCTCATGAAAATCAATAGGTTAAAAAAAGTACATTTATTTTTAAATAGCACAATTTCTTTATATGAGCTTGGAAAACAAACATATAAACACTACATTTATAATATGGAAAGCCATCAATGTTATTTGTAGCTGCCAATATTAGTTGCATAGTCTTTCATATATAAATATTGAATCCGGGCCGGCCCGGTGTCGCAGTGGTTAAGTGTGCACGTTCCGCTTCGGCGGCCCAGGGTTCACCTGTTCGGATCCCGGGTGTGGACATGGCACCACTTGGCACGCCATGCTGTGGTAGGCATCCCACATATAAAGTAGAGGTAGATGGGTATGGATGTTAGCTCAGGGCCAGTCTTCCCCAGCAAAAAGAGGAGGATTGGCAGCCGTTAGCTCAGGGCTAATCTTCCTCAATAAATAAATAAATAAATAAATAAATAAATAAATTTTGAATCCAATCACATCAGGGAGAATTTATTTTAGATATATATACATAATTTCTGCTTTTAAAATATAACTCACAACTAGACTTTTGGTGGTGAACATGATGTAGTCTATACAGAAGTTGAACATGATGTACACCTGAAAATTATCTAATGTTATAAATCAATGTTACCTCAATAAAAAAAAGAAAAGAAAATTTAACTTAAAGCTTTTTCTGGAGGGAGTCCTTTAAGTTGATTGCCTAATACTTAGATTTTAATTTTTTTCCCTAATTATACAAGGGATAAGTAAAGCAGAGGATGTGTGTTTATTCTGGTATCATAATAGTTAAATTTTTATGTCAATTTGACTGGGCCATGGTCAAACATTATTCTGGGTGTTTCTGTGAGAGTGTTTTTGGATGAGATTACCACTTAAACCTGTAGACTGAGTAAATCAGATGGCCCTCCATAACGTGTGGGTGCACCTCATACTATCAGTTGAGGGCCTGACTAAAACAAAGTCTGACTCGTCCCCGAGTAAGAGAGGATTCCTCCTGCCTGACTACCTCCCAGATGGGACATTATATTTTTTCCTCTCTTCAGATTTGAACTGAAATGTCAGCTCTTCCTGGTTTTCAAGCCTGCTGGCATTCAGACTGGAACTGCATCATCGGCTTTCCTGGGTCTCCAGCTTTTCGACTCACCCTGCAGGTCTTGGGACTTGTCAGCCTCCATAATCACATGAGCCAATCACTCGTCATAAATCTCTTTCTATATATATGTATGTACATACATACATCCTGCTGGTTCTGTTTCTCTGGAGAATCCTGACTAATGCAGGTATCTAAATCATATTTTGAATATTCATAGTATTTTATAATCATAAAGGAAATGCATATGAGCTTTATCAGTGTTGGAAAATATTGAAAACATAAATTAAAAAATTAAGTAATCATGTACCTTTCCATAAGCAGGAGAGGAATATTGTTGATAATTTGCTCTGCAGGTTTATGCTCTCCTGCTTAAACATATATATACACACATGCATACAGACACACATATACATACATATATACGCGTGTGTGTCCCACAGTCTCTCCATCCAAATGTTTATTTTAATGCATTTCAAATTTTGGTTGGCTTGCAGTTTAGGGACATTGGTATGTCATAAAAATTTAGGTTTTAAATTTGGATTATACTACTTATATTTCTGGAGAAGATGAAATAACAGGAAATAGATCTAGCCACCTGCCTGAAACAACTAAGAAAACAGACAGAATAATAAAATACGTATGACAACCATTTTCAATATATTGGGCATCAGGCAAGGAAAGACAATAATTCCTGAGAGACTGAATACAAACGAGGTGAGCCTAGAATTGCCCGAGCTTGCTGCTTGAGCCTGCAGCGTAGGGACAGGTAGCTCAGGTAAAAGTTGGCCATTTTCTGGAGTTGAGAGAGAGAATTGCACTGAGAAAGAATTCTAGAGTCCACTTAGAAGGCTTTCTGCTCCCACTAGTGAGAATAGGAAAATGTATTATGCCCAGGGCGTCAGAGAGAGTACTCAGATGGGTTTTGTCTGTATAAGGATGAAAGATTAGCCCTAGATTTATACTGCTTTGGCCACATCTAACAAATCTTAAGAGCAAGAATTGGAAAGATCACAATGTTTCTAAGAAACATACCTGAGTCATAGAACAAAGCTCAAGAATATGCATGTGTTGAAAAAACAATATCCAGCACAGTGTGAACAAGGCCAAATTCACAATGTTTGGCATCCAATCAAAAATTGCCAGGCATGCAAAGAAGCAGGAAAATATGTCCACTAAGGAGAATAAAAATTAATTGATCAAAATTGATCTAGAAATCGTACAGATGGTAGAATGAGTAGACAATGACATCAAAAGAGTTATTTTAACTATATTCCACATGTTCAAGAAACAAAAGGGAAAACATGTAAATAGAGACATATAAGATATAAAGAAACACAAATGAATTTTGTGGTGTAAATTGCAAGGTCAGGGATAAAAATATGCACTGATTTAGACTAATGACAAATTAGATATAGCAGAAGAAAAGATTAGTGAACCCACGTATTTTGAAAATTACAATATATCTGAAGGAAGTGAAAACACTAACTCAAAAAGATATCTGCGCCCCCATGTTCATTGTGGCATTAATTACAATAACCAAGACATGGAAACAACCTAAGTGCCTAAGTGTTCATTGATGGGTGAATGGATAAAGAAAATGTGAGATAGAGATATATATATATATATATATATATATATATATTATTGAGCCATAAAAAAGAAGTAAATCCTACCGTTTGTGACAACATGAATGGACTTCGAGGACATTACGGTAAATGAAATAAGTCAGACAAAGAAAGCCAAATACTGTATGATTTCACTTATATGTGAGAATCTAAAAAAACATCAAACAAACTCTTAGACACAGAGAACAGGTTGGTGGTTGCCAGAAGTGGGAGGTGGGCAAAATGGATAAAGGTGGTCAAAAGATACAAACTTCCAGCTACAAAATAAACAAATCCTGGGGGAAAAAAATCATAGAATGAGCTTTAAAATAATACCCACCATGTGCTGATTTTATTCACCACTGAGGAGGTTGCTGAATTTACTAGGAATGCTATAAAGCAGACAATTGTGATTTCTCTGTATTGTTTGAATTATTTTGCTACAAAAACATATGCACCACGTTTTTGGTAATTAAAATATTTAAATAAGCCTAACAGGAATAGCAGCTGTGTATTAGATAAAGTAACTGCTAGCCAATGCAACAGACATAAACTGAAATCTGAATAGCTTCCCACAATGAAAGCTCATTTCTCGATGTGCGTTGGCGGGGCCCCTGTGTTATCAGGTGACCCAGGGAATCAGGCTGTGTTATTAAAACAACCCCCTCCATCCCTGGTGGAATTTCTGAGAAGGCTAAATCTACCTTGTAATTCTCCAACTTTTTTCAGAACCTACTATGTGACAGGTGCTTCAAAATACAGACTCATATCAAGTTATCAAAAGGATCCTGTAAAACTTCAGCAGAAAGGGTTTGCCTTCTTTGCTCCAATCCATCTTTCTTGACTGACCCTTGCAGTAGATTCTAGAGTCTCAAGAGAATAAGAATGTTCTCCTTCTATTAAAGCATGGTCAAAGCCTTAATTTATGAGTCCCAGCAACCCTCAGCATGACTGAACATACAGGACACTTTTACAGATGGCATTAGGCACAAGGGAAAAACTAGGATTTTTCTCAGGGGCAAGTACTGAGACAAGAGGCAGCCGAAGGATGGTGAACTATTTTGACCTTTGTTGTTCAAAGATAGTGTGTCTGCCAAGAAGTCATTTTTCTTCTGAACGACCAGTCTAATTCTAGTCGACTCTGGGTTCTGAGGACATCAGCCTCAGTAGATGTTTGCTATACAGTGATTTCCATGGTGTCTCCTCATCTCCATATTATGAGGGGGGCTTTGGCCATTGACCATCGAGGTACGCTCACTCATTGGTGTGTGTGTTCAGAGGCCAGTCTCAAATAAGACATACCATTAAAACTCTACTGCACATATCAGGATGATTTCAAAAACCTTCCCTACCTGTAGCATTACATCCCCAAAACTGGTAGCTTATGTTCCAAAACGAACTCTTCTCACAAGCTCACGTGGGAAATATTTTGAGGAGGCAGTGGGGACATCCAGTGAGTGCGAACTTCAGTGTCCAAAGTGACCTTTTACATGGATGTGTCTAAACCTAACTGTCTATCATCACCTTTTATGTGCAAGGCTCTGTTGCTCTTATACAGGCGCCACATGGAGAAAGTGACCTCCAGGGAGTTGGGATGCTCTAAGTCAGGAGGAAGGCTGGTGATCCTGGGCAGTCTGTTAGATTGGCAGCAGGGAGCAGCCTTCAGAGGAGGAGACAGTGAAGAACTGGTCAGCCGGTCAGGTTCCAGAGTTGGACAGCAAGTCACACTGGGAATGACCCAGGGGAAGGATGCTGTAATGCAGGAAAATGCTGGAACTCAACAAAAGCCAGCACCAGGGCAGAGTCGGCTGTTAAGAAACCCTGGGGTTAGGGACAGCAGGATCCCAAGTAAATGAAGCCCACAGACGATCCCCAAATTGTGTATCATGCTCATATTCACCTTCCTTCTTCAGGCCTGCTTTTAGTATTTTGGTGACAAAGTCGTCTTTATCATTTTCTGAGAGACATTGTGGGGTAGTGAAAATGGAAATGAATTAAGCGACAGAAGGGCTGCTTCAAGCTGGGAAGAGTGGAACAGTGTGGGCAGTAGAGGAATTCAGACCAGGCTCTGGTCCCAGTTCTGTCACTTTATCAGCCTTGTGAACTTGAGAACATTGCAAGTTCTTCATCTGCCGTGCGGGTTTAATAAGCCCCCTCTTATAGGACCGTTGGAATGTATGTAGTATGTAATGTATGTAACGTACCTGGCAAAGTGACTGGCAAATATTGAGTCTTTCATGAATCACAATTATTACTCTGATTATTCTGATCCCAGGTGATACTACCTACACACTGTGGAAGTTTTTTTAATCCAGGAGATGTCAGAGAATATGCAACACTCTAGGACAGACGTCACCAAAACACCAAAATGTTGCCTAGCAAGTAAAACTAAGTAAATTTTCTCTAGCTAAGGATATGTTATCTAATTTTAGTATGAGGAAGTCTGTCCCAATTAGAGGCAGCTCAAAGGTTCTAGAATTTGTGTCAAGGAAGACAACTTTCCTCCCTCCTAGCTGAATTTCCATCCAAACCAGCCCTATTTTCGTTTACTTCACTACCACCAAAATTCTAGCCCTACTTAGAGTTTGCAAACTTATACCCAAGATAACCTAATTACTTTGCCATTTTAATTGTGTGGGCTCTGGCTCTCCCCATCCGAGGCAGAGTGCGAGCCCAGTGGCTTCTTGACATCTCCCTTCAGGGAAGTACCATCCTTGTTTCTTTGACATTTCCTAGGCATGACATACATAAAACACCTAGTTTGTGGACTGTGTTCACCTGCGTTGCGACAAGAGCACAGGACCCTTTCCATCCTTGCCCCAGGTAAAGATTTCTGTCTGGTTTACCCATAATCCCAAAGTAGCTGTTAAGAGCAGTTTTCCATTTCCAGGCTTAAGTCTCTCAATTCTCAGACACTCAATCTGAGATCTGCCTTTTCTTCATACTTCTTATAGCCTCATCTAGCCCAGAATTCTGCCTTACTTAAAATGACCTCCTTGTGAAGGACTTGGGGTGTCCCAACCCCAAACTGCCTCGCCTCAGGTAATTGACACTTGACTGCTCTCGTCTGGAACCTCCTCCTCTCCCTCATTCCTTCTTTTTAGTTGACCTTTCGGTCTTAGAGTGTATCGCACCATCTTCCTTATAAGGCAGCAGCCCCTAGACTCTGTAATTCTATGAGTAGTGGCCTGATCTTCTTTTTCTTACTATCCGCAGTACTACCATGGAGACTTCCAAAGAGAAGATGCTCAGTTAACCCTTGGGAATTAAAGAGACAGTGAGCAGGGTCTCTAACATATTATGATTCATTTCTTCCACATTCCTGAATAAGCAGAGAAAATCCAGGTGTATATATATATATATTTTTTTTAATATTATACATATATATATATTATTTCATAGGAGAAAGATTAAAAAGAATAAGTCAAACTATAAATTTAACACTGTTTACTGTTCTATTTCTTTGTTTCATGATTCCAAACTAATTTTCCCCTGGAGTTCTTTCACATTTCCATGAAAATCCCTATGCCAATACCATGTTAATCTTCTTCTGGATAATATAAAATATAGAAGACTTAAAGCATTTTTTTTCACAACCAGAAGGATCTACAACTAGAATATACAGCTACGCACTGGGGGGCTTTGGGGAGAAGAAGAAGAAAAATAAATAAATAAATAAAAAGATTGGCAACAGATGTTAGCTCAGGTGCCAATCTTTTTTAAAAAAACACTTTTTTTCAAACAAATACCAAAACTCTAACACTTAAAACTTGTAAGTAACTATGTGATCTATGTTATTCACAAACAGATTCTGAGCTTAGCATACCTTCTATTAAAAGAAAAAACTCATACACACACATACACGCCCCTACAAGTTGCTTATGTTGAACAGGAACATAAAAAGATACACATTTTGTTACCTCTGCCCACCTCTGCTTTCCACTGCTTAGAAGGTTGATGCTCTTTTCAAACACAAAGTAAAAGATCTGCCTCATGCTTTACTAGATGTGGGAGAAGCTGCTGGCCATACCCTGGAATGTGCACTGGCACTGGCAATAGTGGCAGCCCTGGCTGCAACTCTAGCTCAGTCTCTTCCTCATCTCTCAAAGCCTTTTTATACAGTTTTGAGAAAACAATGCAGACAGTGTCATTGTCCATGACTGAAAATTCCAGGATTTTCATCTGCTGGTTTCAGCATGGGCTCTTGGACTCCACAGGAATTCATAGTGTGGAGGATTGCTGTTAAGCTCCTACCAGTACTCCAGGTACTTTTCCTACACCAAATCTTTGGTGATGAGCTTCCAGGGCTCCCGAAATATGAAAGACCTTCTGCCATCACATACCACCAACACTTTCAGGAATTCCCAGATCTCCTCCTCGGTGGTATTGTTGCCCTTTATGAAGATCATGCCCAGGAAATTTATCAAGACACCAGTCTTGGGTAACTCTCTGTCACCACTCAGACTCCCTATGTTGCTGATGTCCAATTTGCTGACTAGGCTTTAGCAGTAACCACTGGGGTTAACTTCCTTCAAGTCAAGGCCAAAGACCAGCTTCATTCTCTCAGAGACTCTCTTGAGGATCTGAAGGAAGTGTTCCTTGTACTTTGTCTTGACGGTCTTCAACATGTCTGCCTTCATTATAGGCTCTTTCATTTTATGTGCACCAACAACCCTGCTTTCCTAGTTTAGAGGATTTTCATGTGTGCTCTCAGTGGAGGCTGGGACTTGGGACACGCTTGTAGTTTCTTCATCTTGATTCTTGGCATCTGTATCTGAACTTGTACATGAAGCACCTACAGCAGCAGTGGTGATCGGTGGGGCTCTCTGAAACTCCCGGGGAGGGCCTGCAGCAGGGGAGCTCAGGGGACCACCTCCAGAAACAGGGGAGAAGGGGGATGGGGACTGTTTTGCTGCTGCTGCAGTGGCCTGAGCACTTCCAAGACCTTGGGTCTAACCTTGGGCCTGGCAGCATTTTTCATGGGCACAGAGCTTACTCTTCTGACACCAAGGCATGATGACACTGGTCAGGAACAGCAGGCAGGACAGAAGGCTAGGAGATGTGGACACTTAGAAGAAGGAAAATGAGATGGTGTGAGCACCTTCAGCAGGGAGATTCCACCTTAGCTTTAAAGAAGGCCGCCTCTGCAGGGTCCTTAAGGGCACCACTCTAGGACTCCACAGGGCCCCTGTGCTCCTGGTCAGCCTGTCCCCTGAGAACCCTGTGGAGGAAGTTAGAGGGAACCTTAGGCTGCAGCCTGCCAGCCCTGCCTAGGGCTGACTAGGATGACAGCAGGCGTTAGGAGTGGAACCCCTTTTGTTCTGGAGTGGGAGTTCCTCTCAATTCACGTTCAGGACCATCATGTCAACCCTTGGGAGGGCCTGGGCCCCTCCTCTCTGCTGCTCATTTCTGTGAAGCCCTCCCCCTCCCTGTCCTGGGTTCTTTGGGTACTCAGTATGACTCAGTCCTAACCTTGGCTCTGCATAAGGCCTGCCGCCTCCCTTCTGCAGATCAGTTGCTGCACCTTCAGACCAAGGATCTCACCTCCTTTAGACCTGATATAAAGAAGTGAGAGGGGTCGTTTGTTTGACAGCCCCGCCCTGGACCTCCAAGAATTAAAAAAAGGACAAGATTGGACTCTTCAATATTCCCTCTATCCAGGGGTAGGTGAGCTCTTCAGTCCTCACTCAGGTTCCTTGGTTTGAATCATGACAGGGCCTGGGGCCCCCCTTTTCTGGAACTCTGGCCTATCTCCTCCTAGTAAGACCTGCACCTCCCTGTCACCCAATAGCAGGACGTGAGGATTGCCTCATATGGCCACAGCCTAAGAAGGAAAGCTGTGACAAGCAGGTTCAGACCCTATGTTGGGCACTCCCACTCAAGGTCCTCACTCAGAGTCCTGACTTTGACTCATAGGAGGGCCTAAGATTCCTCTCTTGGCTGACTTGGGACCACCCCCCTTAAACTAAGGCCCTCACTTCTCTGTTACCTCTGGGTGGGAACTGATGGGCACCTCTTCCTGATATCTCTTCCTGGGGCCTCCCAGGGCTGACAATAAGGAGGAGTCTGTGTTGCTCCCACCAATAAGGGGTAAGTGGTCCCCAAAGTCCTCAGATTCCCCACCTTGATTCCTGGTACAACCTGGAAATTCTTCTTCTGCTAGTCTGAAACACTTCACATCAGATCAAGGTCCTTACTTTCCTGAGACCTCAGAGGTGAAAGAAAGCAGGAGCCACATCTGGCCACCCCTGTCCATATCCTCCCTGTATTGGTAGCAAGGGTAAAACTCTCAATGGGACCCCCACTGTTCTAAGGTTGGTAGCCTCCTTCACTTCTCACTTGGTCAGGATCTTGAGTGCTCACTCAGCCCACCAGAGATCTCCAGACTCAAGCCAACATTTTCACCTCATTGAGTTTTCTGGGATGGAAGTGAGGAAGTGACATATCTGACTACCCCTGTCCGAGGTTTCCCAGAGCTGGGAGATGATGGGACTTGGTGTCTTCCCTCTGCTCTGGGTCAGTGCTTTCCTCAGTCCTCTCTCAACATCCTCCATATCTTGAATTGAAGCTATCCCTTCATACAAAGACCCCCAATTCCCTGAGACTCCCTAGGAAGAAGTGAAATTTGCCTCATCTGGCCACAACTGCCTGTGGCCTCCCAAGGCTAACAGTAGTGGAAGGATTCTGTGTTGCCCCACTGTTAAGAGGTAGGTGGTCCCCTTAGTCTTCAGGGTCCTCACCTTGACTCCTGGAACAACCTGGAAATCCTCCCTCTGCTGCTTTAAGGTCACCCCCTTTGATGAGGTCCCTCACCTCCATGAGATGCCCTGGAGGGAAGTGAGTATGACTCATCATGTCACCATGCCTGAGTCTCCCAGGTCCAACAATGGGACATGGCTGTATGTTGCCTCCTTCTTTCTGGGAAGAGCACCCTTATTGTCACTGGGTGCTACCACATTGACTTCTGTTAGGCTCCTCTGCTGAATGGGGCCTCCCTCATTAGTCCGAAGATTTCAAGTCCCTGAGACCTCTCCTCCCTCAGCAAATGAGGGGTAACCTCAGCCTAAAGGCTCCATTTGTGGCCTCCCAGGGCCAACTGCTGAAGTGGAACTTTGTGTGGACCCCTCTTTTCTGGGGTAGTTCATTCCTTATACAAGATTTTTACCTTGACACATGCCATGGCCCAGAATTTCACTCTCTACTGAACTGTACAGCCAACCTGAAGACCAAGGCCCTCATCTCCTTGTGACCCTCTAAGCAGAAGTCAGGGGGCACCTTAGTCAGCCAGATGTTCCCTGGGCCTCCCAGGGCTAACAGCAGGGGAGGAGCTATGTGCAACCCCATCAGTCATGTGTTGAGTGCTCCCCATTTCCTCACTCAGGGTCTTCATCTTTACCAGTTTTGGGAGTCCACCCTCTGTTTACCTGAGGCCACAGCCCTCAGCCTAGGTCATCACCTTCCTGGGACCTCCAAGGCGGAAGTCAGGATGAGCCACATCCAGCCACAACTGTTTTGGTCTTTCAGGGGCTGACAGCAGGGGTGGGGCTCTATGAGAACCTATTGTTCTGGAGTCAGTGGTTCCTTTCGTGGGAAATGTCACATCCCTACCAAATCTTGAACAGTTTCCCTATCACAACCTTGCAGAGAGAAGGTCCTGATTCCAGGAGTGATGTGAGATGGGGAAGCTGAAGCACAAGACAGGGCCCCAGGACAGGTGGTGGGCTATCTGAGAAAAAAAACACATTGATCTATTCCTTCTGTCAAGACTTAGCCGCTTATGTGACTTCTGTTGTACAAGATTTACTTTCTACAGGGAAGAGTGTGTCCAGAATGATTTTTGAGACCCCAATCTTTTGAGGCTAACTGACTTTGTTTATGTAGATGATGATATTGTCACTGAATATTATCTTTTTTCTTCTTTAAATCTCTCTCATTTATGTTGGTATTCTTATTGCCCTAGCTATAATATTCCAATCCACTGCTTTGTGTACAGAGTCCTTCTTTTTATCTCTTGAGATATATTTTGGAGCAGTGAGGGGAAAAATGTGAATTAAGAGACACAAAGTCAGACATGCTAGAAGGACTGGAAAAATGTGGGCTTTAGACAAATCCAAACCAAGAGTCTAATCTAAGCTCTATCACTTACCAGCCTTGTGAACTTGAGAAATTTGCAAGTTATTCATGTGTAAGCCTTATCTTATAGGGATGTTGAAATATACATACTGTATTATAAAGGACTTGGCATACTGACTGGGAAATGTTGGTTTTTTTAATGATTGAGATTTATTATATGATTATTTTGAATCCCAAAAATATCAAGCTCCCATCAGAGTTTTTTCTTAATCCAGTAGGTGTAAGAGAATATGCAATGTTCTACAATAAACAAACATTCTTTAATAAGCTAAGCAAATCCAGGTAGATATCTTTTCATATTACAAAAAGAAAGACTAAAAGGAATAAGGCAAACCAATAATTGAACGTATTATAATTTTTTATTTTTTTCCTCCATTTTGTGACCCCAACCATTTTACTGTTGGATTCTTTCACATCTCCATGAAAATCCTGCTCCAATGCTGCATTAGCTTGTCTAGATCATGAACAAAATATTGACTATTTTCAATTTGTTTTAAAAATTCCAAAACTGTAACTTTTAAACAGCAAAAAATGTGAGAGCCATGTCATTCATATATTCATATTCTGAAGCAAAATAAACCTTCAATTAAAAGGAATAACATTGGAAAAAATATTGAATATCTCTATCTATCACATATTTATATTTACCTAGAAGTTACTCATGTGGAAAAGGAACAAAAAGAAGATACATATTTTGTTAAAACTAATCTCACCTCAACCCCTCACTACTTAAAAGATTAAATGCTCTTTTAAAACTGTAAGAAAATATACATTTTGTTCCCTCCAGCTCCTACTATTCTCAACTATTTAGAAGGTTGACTGCTCTCTTCAAACCCAAAGCGAAAAACCTGCCCCAGACCTCACTAGATATGGGAGGAGCTGCAGGACTTGGCCCTAGAAGGGGCAGTGGCCTTGGCAATATTGGCAGCCCTGGCTGCGAATTTCACTCCTGCTCTCTCTTCCTCATCTCTCAAAGCCTCCTCATACAGGTTTGGGAAGGCAGTAGGGACGGTATCATTGATCTTGGCCAGAACCTCCAGCACCTTCATCTTGTTGGTTTCAGCATAGGCTCTGGGGCCCCACAGGAATTCATAGCATGGAGGATCACTGTTGGGCACCTGCCGGTATTCCAGGTACTTTTCTTGCACGAAATCTTTGGTGATAAGCTTCCTGGGCTCCCCGAAGATCAGGTGCTTTCTACCAGCATAGACCCCCAACACATTGAGGAATTCCCAGATCTCCTCCTCAGTGGCACGGTTGCCCTTCATGAAGATCACGCCCAGGAGTGTCATCAGGAGACTGGTCTTGGGCAAACCCTTATCACTACTCAGACTTTCATTGCCAAGGAGGCCCAGCTTGCTGACAAGGATATAGACGTGGTTGCTGGGGTCGACTTCCTTCAATTCGAGACCAAAGACCAGCTCCAAGTGCTCAGAGCTTCTCCTGAGGATCTCAGGGAAGTGCTCCTTGTACTTTTTGTTGACAATCTTCAGTAGTGCTGCCTGCATGATGGGCTCCTTCATTTTATACTTCTCCAGCAGGAACTGCACCAACATGCTCACCTTCCTGGTTAGAGGATCTCTGTGAGTGCTCTGAGTGGACGTTGCTGCCTGGGAGGTGCTTGCATTTTGCTCATCTTGGCTCTTGGCACCTTCATCAGATCTGGGGCATGAAACACCTGCATCAGGAGAGCTAGTGACTGGGGCTCCCTGAGGCTCCTGGGGAGTGCCAGCAGCAGGGGAGCTCGGAGGAGTACCCCAAGAAACAGGAGAGGAGGGGGACTCTTCTGCTGCTGCTCCAGTGGCCTGAGCACCCCTGAGACTCTGAGTCTCACCACGGGCCTGACGGCGTTTCTCACGGGCACGGAGCTTACTCTTTTGCCCCCGAGGCATGATGACTCTGATCAGGGACAGCAGGCAGGAGTGTGGGCAGGAAGGCAGGCAATGAGGGCACCTGGAGGAGGGAGGATGAGATGGTGTGAGCACCTTCATCAGGGAGATTCCACCTTGGCTTTAACCAAGGCCACCTCTGCAGGGTCCTTGAGGGCACACGGCCCCTGTTTTCCTGGTCAGCCTGTCCCCTGAGAACCTTGTGGAGGAAGTTAAGAGTGAGCCTTGAGCCACAGCCCGACAGCCCTGCCTGGGTGTTACTGGGGTGAAAGCAGGGGCTGGCAGGGGGACCAACATTGTTCAGGGAAAGGAGGGCCTCTCAGTTCACATTCAGAGTCATGAGGACAATTGTTGGCAAGAGTCCACCCCTAGTCCCTTCTGCGGATCTGAAGTTGATACTACAAATTTCCATGGTACCCAGAAGGAAGAGAGGAGCGAGCACTTCAGACCACCCTAAGTTGGGGGCACCCAGTGCTAAACAGTTATGTGAAGGCTCCTCTGTCCTGGGTTAGTTGGGTCCACAGAATGATGCAGAATCCTCACTTTGGCTCTGTGTAGGTCCTGGGACCCTCCCCTCTCCTGACTGGTGGCTGCACCTTCAGAACAAAGCTCTAATCTCCCTTAGACCTGATATAAGAAGTTATGAGAAGTCTCAGTCTGACAGTCTTTTCTTGGGATTTTAAGGATTGACAGGAGGGGTCAGGCCATGTTCTCTCTTGTCCCCTCTCTTCAGGGTGGGTGGTTCCCTGAGTCCTCACTTAGGTTCTGCCTTTGACTGCAGGTACAGCCTGGAGCTCCTCTCTCTTGACCTGAGGGCTATCACACTACTAATACAAGGACCTACTTGAGACTCATTAGGAGGAAGTGAGAGTGACTATGTAGCCACATCTACCAGACCTTAACCAAGCTTGAAAGTTGCAGCAGACAGGTAGAGGCTCTGTGGTTGACGGCCCCACTGATCCTCACTCAAGCTTTTCCACCGACTCCTGGGAACACTCCTTCTGCTGGCCTGTACCTCCCCTCTCAGACAATAGCCCTCACTTCTCTGTAGTCTACCAGAAGGAACTGATGCCTCCCAGGGCTGACAAGGGAAGTATTCTGAGGTGCCTTTGTTATGGGGAAGGAGGTCTCACAGGCCTGAGGGTCCTCACCCTGACTCCTGGCAAGACCTGGAAACCCTCCCTCTGCTGACCGGCTGCCAGCCGTTTAGATGAAGGCCCTTACCTCCCTGACTCTCCCGAGGACAATGCGAGGGAACACCTCAGTCTTTAGCCCTGCCCTGACCTTCCCAGGCTGATGTCAGAATCAGAGCTCTGTGTGGCCCTCGTTCTGGGATGTGCAGTCCCCTCCATCCTCACGAGGGTTCTCTCTTTCACTCTTTAAGCCCTGGGATTTCTCCCTCTGTTGAGCTGAGCCAGAGTCCACAGCCTCCGGCCAAGGCCTTCATTCCCTGAGACCCGGCGGGGAAGCTAACGGACTTCAGGCCTAACAGCCATGTTGGGGCCTCAGGGCCGAGAGCGGGGCAGGGGGGGGGGGCGGGTTTGTGCGGCACCTCTTTTCAGGGAGCAGGGGGGATTGGTGTTGTCAGGGCATGTCCCCACACTTCTAACTCAGCATACTTCACAGCTCGACTCCTGACAAGACATGGGACTCCTCCCTCTACTTACCCGAGCAGACAGCTCTCAGACAAGGCCGCACACCCTACAGTGCCGTCAAGAGAAAGTTAGGAGGGCCACTTCTGGTCATGCCCGTCTGGGCCTCACGGGAGGACAGCAAGGGTGGGCTCTGGGGAGGGCGGGGCTGCGTTCTGGGGGGAGAGTCCCGCAGGACTCACATACAGGCCTTTCGCTGATTCTTAGCAGGACGTGGGACTTCTCTGCCTCCTGAACTGAGTCAACTGGCCTCAGACCAAAGATCTCATTTCCCTTAGAACCCCCAGTAGGAAGTATTTGGGTGGTCTGAGCCTATCAGCCATGCTGGGGCCTCCCAAACCTGACAGTAGGGGAGGGGCTCTTTGAGGCCCCCTTCCCGTGGTAGGTGTTCCCCTTAATCCTCTCAGTGTCTTCCCTTGACTCCTTGTGGGTGCCAGGCTACCTCCCCTCTGCTGACTTGAGGCCAACCACACACGCCAAAGACATCAACTCCCTGAGACTGAAGATATGAAGTGCAAGAACACGTCATCTGGCCACTCCTGCCTGAGGCCTCCTGGAGATGGCTGCAAAGTGTGAGAATCCTGTTTGGTCCAGTGTTTGGGGGTAGGGAACTTGCACTGAGTTCTAGCAGTTCTGGAATTCCTTTTCTATCTTCAGCTCCCTAGCCCCACCATGGTCCATAAGAACCCCCTGGAGAAAGTGGGGTGCTCCTTAGCCTGCCAGCTCTGCTGGGGGCCTCTCTTGGCTGATATCAATGTCATTGCTCAAAATTTCCTGCAATGAATTTCTGTCCTTATGTGCAGTTACTGTGATACTTGCTATTCTATTTCAATATTTTTGTTTATATTTTTGACAAATAAAAATTATATATGCATAAATTGTACAAGGTGATGTTTTGATATAAGCATACATTGTGAAATGATTACTATAATCAAACTATTTAACACATCACCTCTCAGAGTTACCTTTTCTGTGTGTGGTGAGAAATCCTGCCATTTCCAACAACATGGATGAACCCAGGAGAACATTATGCTAAGTGACATTAGCCAGACACAGAAAGACAAATATCACATGATCTCACTTATATGTGGAATCTTAAAAAAAAAAGTTGACCTCATAGTAACAGACATTAGAATGGTGTTTACCAGAGAGGGGTGAGGGAAAAGGGGAAGATATTAATCGAAGAGTACAAACTTTCGGTTATATGATAAATAAGTTCTGGAAACCTGTACATCATGGTGACTGTAGTTAATAATAATGTATTGTATACTTTAAATTTGCCAAGAGAATAGATCTCCAGTGTTCTCACTATTCTGTTTTCATTCATGCCTTATATTCTATTAAGATGACCATACAAAACAGCTCAGTCTTCACCAACAAAAGGGGTTTAAAGTAGTTATTAAGACAATCTCTGGACTCATACTGCCTCAACCAACCCAAACTTTGGTGCCATCCTGGTATTATCCCATGGTGCTGGCACATGGGCTCTGAGGAGCTGCCTCAGGTTCCTTCAGTGAAGCAGCAGAAATTCATGGTCCCAGGACACACTGGAAGAACTTTAAAACCTTTCCTCCAACTGATCTTGTCTTCTACAGAGACCTGTCTCAACTTCAGGGCATGCCTCCAACTACCCCCACACAAGTACTAGTTCACTACAGACTTGGTGCCCCTCAGGGGTTTCTCATTATTGTCTTACTGTTATTATTGATACTGTTTTGTATATTCCTTCTTTACTTTTTCCAGGGTTGATTTTGGGCACAGGAAACAGTTGCCCAAGTTTGGTTGTCATCTTGGGAGCGATAGGTAAGGCACTAAATCTGTAAATAATTTAAGAATTGACATTTTTTACAATATTCTGTTCCCATGAATAAACATATTATACTGCTCTATTTGGGGCTTTTTTTTTCTCTAAGTCTCTCAGTAAATTTTTATAGTTGTCTGCATAAAGATCTTGTACATTTTTGTAAAGTTTCATTTTAGGTACATTTTAGATATTGTTGCTGTTGTGAATGGTATATTGTCCATTATGTGTTCTAATTAGTTATTGATGTTGTGTGCCCAGGCTTCTGATTTTGCTATAGTGATTTTCTATATGCTAGCTTTATGATGGTCCTCATATGTTTGAATATTGTGTTTACCTATTACTTTAGATATTTTAAATAATAGGATCATATTGGTACCATTATCTGTTTCTTTTCATTATTCATACCCCTTATTTATTTTCTTATTCTTGTGTGTGGCTGTGTCCTGCTATGCATTCACATCCAGAGTTATGGCACCATACCTCTGTGTATTTTTCCAGACTTTATTGGGAATGCTTCTAATATTTCACATTTGTGTGTATTTGCTGATGATTTTATGATATGGGAATTCCATTCTGATAAGTTTGCTAAAAGTTATTACCATGAATTTGTGTTGAATTTTTATCAAAAGCTTTTTCTGGGGCCGGCCTGGTGGCGCAGAGGTTAAGTTTGAACGTTTTGCTTCTCGGCGGCCCGGGATTCACCGGTTCAGATCCCAGGTGCGGACATGGCACCGCTTGGCAAAAAGCCATGCTGTGGTAGGCGTCCCACATATAAAGTACAGGAAGATGGGCATGGACGTTAGCTCAGGGCCAGTCTTCCTCAGCAAAAAGAGGAGGATTGGCAGTAGTTAGGGCTAATCTTCCTCAAAAAAAAACAAAAACTTTTTCTTTACCCCTGCATGTGATCAATTACTATTTCTCCCTTGTTAGTGTAGTGAATTGATTCATTTTTTTGTGATATCATTTTTACATTTTTTTGACACAGCCTATTTCTTTATTAATTCGCTGCTATATTTTATATGCTATGAAGTTATTAAAGATATTTGTCTCTTTATGAGTGTGCTTGACTCAAGTGTTCTTTTTTCAGGGTATCCTTATCTGGTCTTTATATCAAGGAGAGCTAGCTCATTAGAGTGGATGAGTCATTTCCCATCATTTTGTATAATTTGGAAGAGATTATGTAAAATTTTAATGCATTTCTCCTTCACTATTTGGTGTAAGGATTCCCAGACTTGGCTGGTCCGGGGGCATTTTGAGGGTGCCTTGGGTTTTAGCTATAATTTTACTTTTTATTGTCAGATTAAGTTTTCTGTTTCTTTGTGGAACTATTTAATCATTTATATTTTGCTAAAAAATCTTCCATTTCAATTGGACTTTTTAATTTTTAAAGGCATACTATTTATAATAAAATCATGTTATCATTGAAATTCTCAAATATATAAAACAGTACAGAGAATAGACTAATGAACTCAATATACCTGGCACTCAGCATCAACAATCCTCAATAGTAATAGGAAGAAGCTTAATCAGATGAAGCTTTATTTATTTATTTGTTTGTTTATTGGTAACACTACTCCAGAGGCGACACTGTGCACTTCCATTAGAAGATACATAATGTCTGTGATTCCCTTTGCAGTGATGTTGGCAGTCATTGAGGATCATCACCCTCATCCATTAATCCATTAGGGGCTGCAGAATGGTAAGTCTATCATTCCTTTGTGTTTATTAGCTAAAATAATTCTCTAGCTAGAAACTTTTCCTTATCCAACATTTGTTATCCTGATGTAATGGTAGAAGTATTTATAGTGTTCTCTTCTAGCCTTTAAATTTCTTCTGCAGGTATATTTTATAGAGTTTTATTTAGCTAATATCACTTATTTCTGCTTCTTTCTTTTGTAATCGATAATACCTACCGAAAGTGTTATAGAAATGTTTTCAAAGAACTGACTTTCATTAGCCAGCTTTACTGTCTTCTAATTCATCATTTCTGTGTTTATCTTTGTTATTTCCTACCTTCTAATTATTTGGGTGTAATATGCTATTGTTTCTGTAGCTCTTGAATCATTTGCATGTTTTAGATATTTCTTTTTCTAATGAATCTATTCAGGGCTGTAATATCTGAGTGCCACTTGGGCTGTTTCCCACAGGTAATAATACAGTTGAGCTTTATGTGTTGTGCTTGAAATTTTTAAAAGTTAAATAAATCTCTCCAATATACTCTTAGAATTTTTGAATATATATATGTGTATATGTGTGTGTGTATACACACATATGTGACAGAGTTAAGTTTTTCTTAGGAATGAAAGGAGGATTTCATAGGAAAGAAATACATCAATTGGTCAACTGTTATCCAGGAAACAGAAATAACTCTAAATATATCACTTGGAGAATTTAGTGCAGGAAATTTGCTACTCCAAAAGCCAGTCTGGGAGAGTTGAGCAAAACAATATTTAGCAACTTGAAGAAGGCACTTACACCTCTAGACCAGAGGAGCAAAGAGAAAAGGAATTGTTACTGGAGGAAGTTGGAGACATGGAGATATCGTAGCCTTGAAGGGGAAGCCACCTGCTCCAGAGATGAAGAAGTTGAAAAATTCTGGGCACTTTGATTCTCCTGGGCTCTAATCTCCAGCTGTCACCACTTCTTGGCCTAACTGAGCTGACACCCAGGTGTCAGAGAGCACAGAGCATACGAAATGGGAGTGAGATATTTTATAGTAGAGAATAGAACAGGGGAAGAGTGAGGAATCTATCTGAGAATGAATAGGTCCAGGGCTGGTAGACCTCTTGGACAGATTAAATGAGAAAAAATCATTTCTAACTTGATGCAGAATACTGTTTTATAAAATTTATCATTCACTCATGATAAAAGAAGTTATGTTACCTGACAAGTAAATGATATCTACAGAAATAACAACAACTAAAGGTAAACTATTAAATCAATAAAAGTATTTTAAAAAGTTGTGAGTATAAGATTAATATATAAACATGCACTTTGTTTCTGCAACAACAAACATATGAATGTGAAATTAAACAAAGCATAACTTTTAAATTGCCATAAAAATACCTGGTGCCTAATATATATATATATATATATACGCATATATATATTTATATATAAAGTATATAATAAAAAATTAAAAATATGAAAGGTATTATATAGAGAAATTAATGAAAACCTAAGTAAACAGAGACATCATATGTTCATGGAAAAAGGTATTCAATATTGTAAAAATGTTAGTTCTCCCCAAATTTAATCTACAGTGTATTTTAATACCAGTTCCCCAAAAAGAAACTCAATAGGTTTTGTGTGTGAAACTTGACAAGCTGATTCTAAACTTTAAATTTACTTGCAAGTGGCCAAGAAGAGTTGATATACAGTTGATAAAGAAAAAAAAGTGAAGATTTACTTTACTAGATATTAAGAATTATTTTTTTAAACTGTAGTAATTAAAAATTTGTGGTATAGTTGCCAATATAAGCAAATAGAACAATAAGACTGAATAAAGTGTCCCAAAAACCCATTTGTATATAGACCTCTGATTATTAAAACTGCCACTGCAGTGAAGTGAAGAACAGTCTTTTACTAAGATACGACAATGGAACAACTGGATCTCCAAATTGAAAAATAATGCAACTAGAACACTTCCTCACACTGGACACAAAATCCAGTTCTAGAGGGGATTAAAGACATTCGTTTATATTTGTGATGATAATTTTCAAATTTACATCACAGTTGAGAAGAGCAAAAGGAATCCAGATTTTCTGCAGCTGGGGAGACACCAGCATGGGTCAAGTAGGGCATCTGGAGGAAGAGGGCTAAAAGGAAATGGAGACATCAGTCAATTAAGTAACAGAAGGACTGGGGATAATATGAGCTGAAAACAAGAAATGTCAGTTCCTTCTGAAAAATGGCAGCTCCTTCAGCCCCTTTGTCCCCCTCTTAGTTGGCCTGGATACCATAATGGGCCTTCACTTTCAGAGAACAGTGCCTGAGGACTTAGCACTGGCTTGGGAGAAAGCTAGCTGGGAAAATGATCTGTTCATTCCATCTGCCTCTACTCCAGTTCCCCTAGTGACCTGTCATTCTCTGGACCTTAAGAAAACATATCCTGGACAGTAGTGTTATAGACAGTAGTGACCAGGGGATATAGCTCTGATTATAGGCACACTGAAGAGAACCAGGAAGACATTACTGACTTAGAGGCACTGCTAGCTTGTCCACATGTGATGGGAGCAGGGTCCCACCTCCTTCTCCACTAGAACCATTGTTCCTGCTATGGGGTGAAGAAATCGGGAGCCTGGGCCTCTCCCTCTTTTTTGCCCATGTGGAGATACCCTGCAGATTCTGCTGTTTATCAGAGAGGCCTTCTTGCAGAGGCCCACACTGGGGTGTAGAATACTTACTGGAGCAAGGGGATGATCTCTCTTTCTGTTGTTGTCAGGGCTACTGTGAGTGGAGAGAGATCAGGAAGCTTTGAGCAATCCCAATGTGCTTCCTTCTCTAGCAAGTGGACTCCTGCAACTCAGGACAGGTTGTGCCCTGGCAGTGTGTAAATGAGGACTCTCCACCATCTAATGGTATTTGGATCTCCAGAGGGAAAAGCTTGAGGCTGACAATCTAGCCCTAAATGTGGAAGGAGTCACCCAGAAATAAGTCCACAGTGTCATAAGCTGAAGGGAACTGGAGAAGGATGGACGCTATCTTGGTTATTTCATCAATCATGGTTACCTTCAGCTCCAAACAAGGCCTGCCTTCTCCTCGGCTCCACATACCTCCTTCCAGCTACTCTCAACTTTGACAGGAGTGAACAACTCCTACTTACACAACTGTTTCATAAACCTATTGTTAAAATGGTTACCAGATAACCACTTTAGGCTTAGAACCTTGGCACATAAGGAATGAAGAAAGATTAAAATAAAGGATTAATATCTGGCTAAATATAGTCAACTACTGTTCTTGTATTCATTTTCTTTTTCTGCTGCATAATAAATTAGCACTGATTTAGCAGGATAAATAAACACAAATTTATTATCTCAGTTTCTACGTGTAAGAAGTCCAGGTAAGTTTGGGAGGGGTGGAGCAAAATGGTGGGATGAGCTGACCTGGGACTCTCTCCCCTCCAAAGTACATCAAAGGACTGGAAAAAAACCCTGAATTTCAGCTAATGAACCTAATGCCAGGACTCAGAGACCTACAGTATCAAAAGACAGAGGACGGAGACCTTGCGGCTGGCCTCGGAGGAGCTGGAAGGGGGTAGGAGAGAACTTTGCTCCCTCCCCTAGAGTCTGGGATTGCTGTGCGGGTCCTGGAAGGAGCAGGGGAGGGGCTGTGCAACCAGGGGATCATCTAGGACTCCCACGGCCGGTACAGTGGAAACCCGCTGACAGGGGAAAGTTTCCATGCGCCGGGAACCCCATAAACCCAGGGCCCCAGGAGACCAGAGAACAGAACTGATCCTAATCCAGATTGGCCTGCAAGAAAAACCACCCCTCCCTCCCGGCAAAGCACACTGGGTGCCGCCATCTTGCCCAAAGGCAGAGAGCTCAGAACACACGGCTCTCGACCCCCTTCTAGTGGTGACAGGCTGTAACTGCAACCGAATTCTACCACCATGCGAAAAAACCGCTCCTCTACCATCCAGCAATTTATAAAAGCCCCAGACGAGAAGGAAAACAATAAAAACACAGAATTAAGTCCTGAGGACTTGGAAATAGGTAAACTAAGTGAAAATGAGTTCAGAGCAGCTATAATCAAAAAACTCAATGAGGTAGAGAGAAAGATAGAGAAACAAGCCAACGAGTTCTGGAGTTACTTCACAAAAGAGATTGAAATTATAAATAAAAATCAAACAGAATTGCTAGAGATGAAAAACACAATGGACCAAATAAAACAGAATATGGATTCCCTGAATGCCCGGATAGACTCCATAGAAGAGCAAATTAGCATAATCGAAGATAGACAGGCTGAATGGCTCCAGACAGAGGAAGAAAGAGAAATAAGGATTAAAAGGAATGAGGAAAGTATTAGAGAGATAGCAAATTCAATGAGGAGAAAGAATTTAAGGATCATAGGAATTCGTGAGAACGTGGAAAAGGAAAATGGAGCAGAAAGTGTGCTTAATGAAATTATAGAAGAGAACTTCCCAAATCTAGGGATTGAGGGAGAAATGTGTGTAGAGGAAGCTTTCAGATCTCCTAGATTTGTCAATGAAAAAGACCTACTGCAAGGCATATAGTAGTACAAATGGCAAAAATGAAAGACAAAGGAAGAATACTCAGGGCAGCAAGACAGAAGAGAATAACCTACAAAGGAGCTCCTATCAGACTTTCAGCGGATTTCTCTACAGAAACCTTACAAGCTAGGAGAGAATGGAGTGACATATTCAAAACTTTAAAAGATAAAAATCTTCAGCCAAGAATACTCTATCCAGCAAGAATATCCTTCAAATATGAGGGAGAAATTAAATCTTTTCCAGACAAACAAAAGTTAAGGGAATTTGTAACCAAAAGTCCTCCACTACAAGAAATCCTCAAGAAGGCTCTCATACCTGAAAAAAGAAAAAAGGGAGAAAGGGGTCACAAACTACAGAGTAGGGAGACAGATAAATAGAACCAGAATAGGATAGCAAATATTCAACTATAGCATTAGGATAAAGGTAAGGAAACTACCAAAGCAAAGAAGATCTTATCACTCTAACTACAAAGTCATAACACAAGCTGGAATAAGAAATGAAAATAATAATTTAGGAGGGGAAGAGCAAAGGGACTAAATCAGTCTAGGCCAAGTAAGTAAGAGACCACCAGAGAATAGACTATATTATACACGAGATTCTAAATACAAACTTCAGGGTAGCCACTAAGCTGAAAAACAGAACAGAGCCACAAAACATAAATAAGGAAAAATCTAAGAAACCCAGCATAAGAAATTGCAGTATCAAATGGGTAGGATAAAGCACACAGGAAGAGAAAAGCAGGAAAGCCAGATAATGAGCAACAGATTGACAGCTTTAAGTCCACATGCATCAATAATCACTCTCAATGTAAATGGATTGAACTCTTCAATAAAAAGACACAGAGTGGCAAAATGAATTAAAGAACAAGATCCAACAATTTGTTACCTCCGGGAAACACACCTCAGCCCCAAGGACAAACACAGGCTCAGAGTGAAGGGGTGGAGGACAATACTTCAAGCTAATAGCAAGGGAAAAAAAGCAGGTGTTGCAATTCTTATATCAGGCAAAGTGGATTTCAAAATAAGACAGGTAAAGAGAGACACAGAGGGACAATATGTAATGATCAAAGGGACACTTCATCAAGAAGAAATAACGCTTATAAATATCTACGCACCCAACATAGGAGCACCAAGGTTCATAAAGCAACTATTAACAGACCTAAAGGAAGATGATAAAAACAACACAATAATAGTAGGAGACCTCAACACCCCATTCACATCAATGGACAGATCATCCAGACAGAAAATCAACAAAGAAATAGTGGAGCTAAATGAAAAACTAAAACAATTGGACTTAATAGACATATATAAATCACTTCATCCTAAAAAAGCAGAATACACATTCTTCTCAAGTGCACATGGAACCTTCTCAAGGATAGACCATATGTTGGGAAACAAGGCAAGCCTCTACAAATTTAAAAAAATTGAAATAATAACAAGCATCTTCTCTGATCATAATGCTATAAGGCTAGAAATTAATTACAAGAAAAAAGCTGAGAAAGGCACAAAGATGTGGAGACTAAACAATACATTACTGAACAAGCAATGGATCATTGAAGAAATTAAAGAAGAAATCAAAAAATACCTGGAAACAAATGAAAATGATAACATGTCATACCAACTCATATGGGATACAGCAAAAGCTGTATTAAGAGGAAAATTCATCGCAATACAGACACATCGTAACAAACAAGAAAAATCCCAGATAAGCAATCTTAAATGACATCTAACTGAACTAGAGAAAGAAGAACAAATAAAGCCCAAAGTCAGCAGAAGGAGAGAAATAATAAAAATCAGAGCAGAAATAAATACTATTGAAATGAAAAAGGCAGTAGAAAGGATCAATGAAACAAAGAGCTGGTTCTTTGAGAAGATAAATAAACTTGACAAACCCCTAGCCAGACTTACAAAGAAAAAAAGGGAGAAAGCTCAAATAAACAAAATCAGAAATGGAAGAGGAGAAATAACAACAGACTCTGCAGAAATACAACGGATAATAAGAGAATACTACGAAAAACTCTATGCTAACAGAATGGATAACCTAGAGGAAATGGATAAATTCTTGGACCCCTACAATCTCTCAAAGCTCACTCAAGAAGAAGCAGAAAATTTGGACAGACCAATCACAAGGAAAGAGATTGAAACAGCAATCAAAAACATCCCAAAGAATAAAACCGCAGGACCAGATGGCTTCCCTGGGGAATTCTACCAAACTTTCAGAGAGGATTTAATACCTATCCTTTTCAAGCTATTCCAAAAAATTAGGGAGGATGGAACACTTCCTAACACATTCTATGAGGCCAACATCACGCTGATACCAAAGCCTGACAAGGACACCACGAAAAAAGAGAACTACAGGCCAATATCACTGATGAACATAGATGCAAAAATTCTAAACAAAATTTTGGCAACCAGAATTCAGCAATTCATCAAAAGGATCATACATCATGATCAAGTGGGATTCATACCATGGACACAGGGATGGTTCGACATCCGCAAACCAATCAACATGATACACCACACCAACAAAATGAGGAATAAAAACCACATGATCATCTCAATAGATGCAGAGAAAGCATTTGACAAGATCCAACAGCCATTTATGATAAAAACTCTGAACAAGATGGGCATAGAAGGGAACTACCTCAACATAAGAAAGGCCATATATGGCAAACCCACAGCTAACATCATACTCAATGGGCAAAAACTGAGGGCCATCCCCCGAAAACAGGAACGAGACAAGGATGCCCTCTATCACCACTCTTATTTAGCATAGTACTGGAGGTCCTGTCCAGAGCAATCAGGCAAGAAAAAGGAATAAAAGGAATCCAAATAGGGAGGGAAGAAGTGAAACTCTCGCTGTTTGCAGACGACATGATCTTATATATAGAAAACCCCAAAGAATCCATTGGAAAACTCTTAGTAATCAACAACTACAGCAAAGTTGCAGGGTATAAAATCAATTTGCATAAATCAGTAGATTTCTATATTCTAATAATGAACTAACAGAAAAAGAACTCAAGAACACAATACCATTCACAATCGCAACAAAAAGAATAAAATACCTCAGGGTAAATTTAAATAAGGAAGTGAAGGACCTATATAATGAAAATTACAAGGCCTTTCTGAGAGAATTGGATCACGACATAAGGAGATGGAAAGACATTCCATGTACATGGATCAGAAGAATAAACATAGTTAAAATGTCCATTCTACCTAAAGCAATCTACAGATTCAACGCTATCCCAATCAGAATCCCAATGACATTCTTTACAGAATTAGAACAAAGAATCCTAAAATTTATATGGGGCAACAAAAGACCCCGAATTGCTAAAGCAATCCTGAGAAAAAAGAACAAAACGGGAGACATCACAATCCCTGACTTCAAAACATACTACAAAGCTACAGTAATCAAAACAGCATGGTACTGGTACAAAAACAGGTGCACAGATCAATGGAACAGAATTGAAAGCCCAGAAATAAAACCACACATCTATGGACAGCTTATCTTCGACAAAGGAGCTGAGAGCATACAATGGAGAAAAGAAAGTCTTTTCAACAAATGGTGCTGGGAAAATTGGAAAGCGATATGTAAAAGAATGAAAATTGACCATTCTTTTTCACCATTCACCAAAATAAACTCAAAATGGATCAAAGACCTAAAGGTGAGACCTGAAACCATAAGGCTTCTAGAAGAAAACGTAGGCAGTACACTCTTTGACATCAGTATTAAAAGGACCTTTTCGGACACCATGTCTTCTCAGAGAAGGGAAACAATAGAAAGAATAAACAAATGGGACTTCATCAGACTAAACAGCTTCTTCAAGGCAAAGGAAAACAGGATTGAAACAAAAAAACAACCCACTAACTGGGAAAAAATATTTGCAAGTCATATATCTGACAAAGGCTTAATATCCATAATATATAAAGAACTCTCACAACTGAACAACAAAAAATCAAACAACCTGATCAAAAAATGGGCTGGAGACATGAACAGACATTTCTCCAAAGAAGATATACGGATGGCCAATAGGCACATGAAAAGATGCTCATCATCGCTGATCATCAGGGAAAGGCAAATCAAGACTACACTAAGATATCATGTTACACCCATTAGAATGACAAAAATATCTAAATCTAATAGTAACAAATGTTGGAGAGGTTGTGGAGAGAATGGAACCCTCATCCACTGCTGGTGGGAATGCAAACTGGTGCAGCCACTATGGAAAACAGTATGGAGATTCCTCAAAAAATTAAAAATAGAACTACCATACGATCCAGCCATTCCACTACTGGGTATCTAGCCAAAGAGCTTGAAGTCAGCAATTCCAAAAGTCCTATGCACCCCAATGTTCATTGCAGCATTATTTACAATAGCCAAGACATGGAAGCAACCTAAGTGCCCATCAACAGATGAATGGATAAAGAAGTTGTGGTATATATATGCAATGGAATACTACTCAGCTGCAAAACAGAACAAAATCATCCCATTTGCAACAACATGGATGGACCTTGAGGGAATTATGTTAAGTGAAATAAGCCAGTTAGAGAAGGATAATCTCTGTATGACTCCACTCATATGAGAATTTAAAAATGTGGACAAAGAGAACAGATTAGTGGCTACCAGGGGAAAGGTGGGGTGGGGGGGCACAAAGGGTGAAGTGGTGCACCTACAACACGAATGACAAACATTAATGTACAACTGAAATCACACAAGATTGTAACCTATCATTAACTCAATAAAAAAAAAAAAAAAGAAGTCCAGGTAAAACTCAACGGTGGTCACTGCTTTAGAGCCTCACCTAGCTGCAATCAAGGTGTCTGTTGAACTGTGTTCTCATCTGAAGGCTAAACTAGAGAAAAATCCAAGCTCACTCACTTTGTTGGCAATGGTGCTAAGAAGTTTTGGGGTTTTTGTTGTTGCTGTTATTTCTAGCTGTTGGTTAGATGCCAGCCTCACTTCCTAAACACAGTCTGCAATTCCCTGACATGTGGCCCATTCCACACTGGCCCCCTCCGTAGGCAGTTCACAACATGACATGTTCTTTTCTTTAAGGCTACCAGCATAGCAAGAGCATTTCTACTAGCAAAATGGAGTCTTACATAATGTCCTTAATCAGAGGAGTCCCCTCTCCACTTTGACATCCATAAGGGCAAATGAAAATTTAAAATAAGAAAGTACCAATATTGAATCATTATGTTGTACACCTGAAACTAGTATAATGTTATATGTCAATTATACCTCAATTAAAAAAATTAAGAAAGGAAATTTTAAATCTTCCCACTGCAAATAAAGAAATGAAACTCCTTTTTTTTAGAGCATTTCCTTTAGAAAACTTGTAAATTCTTTCTCTGCCTGATTGACATCTATGTAAAATTTTAAAAGCCAAATAAGCCTCTGGCCAGTTTTACAACCTAGGAATGTTTTCTCAAGGACCTGGGAGCCACCTCTTTGAAATGTAAACATTGAGGAAGATAGCACCCCTGTCTCCCAGTCTCTGTGAGAGTTTAACTTTGGTGTCTTTCTCCAAGATGTAAAAAGCTGCCTCCTGTCATAAAGATATGAGAAGTGGTTTTTTTTTTCCATTTTGATAAAGGCAACTAGCTAAAAGAAATGGCCACCCCAATTACCAGGTGAATTTAGAATGAACTCTGTGTACTACGCAGTGTTGTCAAGTCCTCTTGCTTGAGGAATGGTGTCGTTATCCTAAGAACATGGATGTAATGGGTTGTATCTGTTTGGCAGTATAAAAGGGTATCTATCTGTATTTGTGATCTCTTTAGCAGATTGCCTGTGATAGGCATCACAGTCTGGTTTAACGCTTATGAAAGAATAAAACTATTTTCTTTCTTTCCTATATTTTGTGGAGAGGCATTTCTGAGTTGGCAAGAGATTTTGTTTCCAATTAATTACCCCAACAAATCTGGCAATGAGGATAAGACTTCTGGAAGTTCCTGAATTGAGTGAATAAGCAGAAATTCTTGGACACACAAGAGTCAGGTAAGAGAACTTAATTTATAAAGTCTCCCTTCTAGCTCTCTACTCTTTTGGAATACTTGTCACAAGAACCAACTTCTCCAAATTCAAGATTTTGCTATTTAGTAACCATAGTAACATGAGCTCTAAAATCCCATCAGGATCACCACCAGCTTTGATGATGGAAAAATATGGGAAGCCGGTAATGTTACCTACAGTTCTTTCTTTTTAACAGGTACTACAGTCATGTGCCACATAACAACGTTTCGGTCAACTACAGACTGCATATATGATAGTGGTCCCATAAGATTAGTACCGTATAGCCTAGGTGTGTAGTAGGCTATACCATCTAGGTTTGTGTAAGTGCACTCTATGATGTTCTCACAATGACGGAATCGCCTAAGGATGCATTTCTCAGAACGTATCCCCATTGTTCAGTGATGCATGATTGTATCTCTGTCACATTAGGAATGGTATGCCAATAAGAATCTATTCTTGCAATGGCCTGAGGATGCTTCCCTTAATTTGGAAAAATTAACATATATGTAGAGGTTCTCAGAAGGGCCTCATCTCAACCAAATGAATTATTGGTATTTATGATACTAATATCATTCTTACAGGAATGTTAAATATGACTTGGATAACCAGAAGGAAAAATTGAGAAACACAGCAAAGGAAATGAGAGAATTAAAGACACCTTCTCTTTCACAGAACTCTCCTCCTTTCTCTGCTGTCACAGCTCTCTCTGTTCCCCCACTTCTCTATATCTTTCCCTACATCAAATCTATTCCTAGAAAGAAGGAGGAAGTAATCTTTTGGATGGATGGTTCCTTTCATTAGTGGCTTTCCCTGCACAGAGGGACTAAGGCATAACTTTGTTAACTGCTAATGAATGACCTGCTCTGTTTGAGGACACAGGTTTGTGTACCTCTTAACCTAACCCGAGTCTACTCCATGTCTTAGCCCAGATTTCACCTACCAGATTCCCAATTCATCCACACACCTGGTAGGTAGGAAAGCAGAAATGACAAAGAAACATAATCATGGAATAATTGAGAACTTGGATAAAATACCATGCCATCATATGAAGACAACAGGATCAAGAGTAGTTGCACCACTCACTCGGAACAAAGCAAACCCAAAACAGTGTTACGCTAATAAATGTCAACTTGGGAAAGTTAACCATAAGACCACATAATTTACATTTTTCTTGTTGCAATATGAGAAAAACCGGCCTGTCCTATTTGGATTACCAGCGATGCTGATGACGGCATTGAGAAGCTACCCAGGCCTCCCAGGTAATCCACTTGTCTTTGTAACAAGCTGCTATTACTCATTTAAAGGCTTCTTTTCCCCATACCTTAGAAATACTTTGCAGTGTGCTTTCAGTTTACAGCCCCACGCCTGGGGATGTGCACTGGTTGATGTGTGGAATTTTGCAGTCATCAGATTTTGCTAGTTTGATGGAGTAAGCATGTCAGGGTCTGGAAGATTACCACATCAGGGTGCATGGTGGCCAAAGGAAACCACTACGCTCCCTCCCAAGTATGGAAGAATGAAGGTCATTAAAGACCCACAAGAGGGTTGCTAATAGTCGTGCTTAAAGCCTTTCTGCTAGAGGTGAGCCGGGAGAATTTGCGGCAGTGTAACCAGAAAACAGGTGAGTCTCCCCCAGTTGATTTCCATCAACGATTTGCTGAGGCTTTCTCAAAATTTATTGGCACGGGTCCAAGGACAGATCAAAATTGCCCTCTGGCCCTAAGCACCTTTGTCTGGGCTGGCCTCTCTTGCTGACCAGCTAAACTCAAGTTATAGCAAAGACAGAATAATAACAAAGACAGCAAATACTCAAATAGTAAAGACAGACTAATACTCAAATCTTGGTAGCTACCTTGTTCCTGACAATCTAAAGAAAGACAAAGAAGAAAAGAAATTAAAAATTGTTGTCATAGCTGCTCAGTTAAAAAACTATTTACTAAAGGAATAGCCCCTATTCTGGATAACCTGTGAATGGAGTTAAGAAGGGAGACTCATTCCTGCAAGAAGCTAAGAGGAATTGTAGAAAGAAACTTCGAAAGATGCAGAAATTGTAGGAACAAAGGAATCAAGAAAGCCCAGAAGGCTGGGGAATAATTGGCAGATGGCTCAAAGTGGACAGATTTAGGAATTTCGGAGGTGGGACTTGATGTTACTAGGCTTTACAACTGCCTACTTAACTTATCAGTAATTTCCTGTAGAGCTCACACAGGGCAAAAGGATGAAGTTTCTAAAGGTAATAATTTTGCTGATAGAGCTGCAAAAATCTGCTGTTAAAACATGGCAGACTCATTTATTTTTGCTTTTGCTGTCTTATCCAAGAATCACTGCCAAGGCCAGTGTGAAGAAGATTTTCCCTTATGTATTTTCATAGGAGTTTTAAAATTCTAGGTCTTAGATTTAAGTTTTTAATCCATTTCAAGTTCATTTTTGTGAGTGGTGTAAGGTAGGGGTCCAATTTCATTCTTCTACATGTAGTTATCCAGTTTTCTCAACACTGTTTATGAAAGAGAGTATCTTTCCCCATTGGGTTTTCTCGGCACCCTTGTCAACCATTAGTTGACCATATATGCAGAGGTTTATTTCTGGACTCTTGATTCTGTTCCATTGGTCTTTGTGTCTGCTTTTATGCCAGTACCATACTGTTTTGATTACTATAGCTTCATAGTATGGTTTGAAGTCAGGAAGCGTGATGCCTGTGGCTTTATTCTTCTTTCTCAGGATTGCTTTGGTTATTCTGGTTCTTTTGTAATAAAACAAAACTACCATGTGTTCCAGTAATCCCACTTCTGGATATATATCCAAAGGAAATGAAAACAGGCTATCAGAAAGATCTGCATTCCCATGTTTATTGCAACCTTATTCACAATAGCCAAGATATAGAAACAACCTAAATGTCCGTCAGTGGATGAATGGATAAAGAAGATGTGGTATGTATATATACATATATATATATACATATATACATGTATATACCACAATGGAAAATTATTCAGCCTTGAGAAAGAAAGGAATCCTGCCATTTGTGACAACTTGGATGGACCTTGAGGGCGTTATGCTAAGTGAAATGTCAGACAGAGAAAGACAAATACTGTATGTTATCACATTATATGAAATGTAAAAGGCAAACTCAGAGAAACAGAGAGTAGAGTGGTGGTTACCAAGGATTGAGGGCGGGGAAAATGGGGAGATATTGCTCAAAGTGTACAAACTCTCAGTTATAAGATTAACAAGTTTGGTTATCTAATGTACAGCATGGTGATTATAACTAATAATACTGTATCATATACTTGAATTTTGCTAAAAGAGTAGATCTTAAATGTTCTCACCGCTAAAAAGAAATGGCAACTATGTGGCAGGATGGAAGTGGTAGCTAATACTATGGTGGTAATCATTTTGCAATTTACAAATGTATCAAATCAACATGTTGTGCACCTTAAACTTACACAATGTTATGTGTCAATTGTGTTTCACTAAAGCTGGGGATAAAACATGGCAGACTCCAAACTTAGAAGCACCACTCTTAATATGTTAAGAAACTTTTGTTCATTTTCAAAAATACGCTTCACAAAAGGAAATGGGCAAATGGATTGAAAAAGAGGCTAAAAGAAATTTGACTGGATTATGGGAATCACCTAACAAAATTATTCCTGTACCCTTATCTTATTTACTTGGTTACTATTGTCGTGTAATCAACAAAATCATTTGAGTAAAAGAGGGATTTTAAAGGCACTAGATTCTTACTATGCCTGCCAAAACGATGAAATAATTCAAAACATATTAAAGAGATGTGCTATTTGTCTGCAGAGTTCTTTATAGACCG
Organism: Equus asinus; assembly: GCF_041296235.1. Lineage (NCBI taxonomy): Eukaryota > Metazoa > Chordata > Mammalia > Perissodactyla > Equidae > Equus > Equus asinus. The sequence goes on along the minus strand of NC_091820.1, from coordinate 20,876,344 downwards.
CTCCCAAGATAAGATAGGAAGTTCTCCCTGACCAGCTTTACCAGGAACCTGATGGCAGTTGGATTTCATAGAATCAAGGCTTATGAAAGGTAAGAGATTTTGTCTAGTTGTAGAGTGTGTGATGTGTGGACACCCTGAATTCTTTCCTGCTTCAGAAAGACAGAAAGAAAGAGAGAGAGAGAGAGAGAGAGAGAGGGAGAGAGGGAGGGAGGGAGGGAGGGAGAGAGGGAGAGAGGGAGAGAGGGAGAGAGGGAGAGAGGGAGAGAGGGAGAGAGGGAGAGAGGGAGAGAGAGAGAGAGAGAGAAAGAGAGAGAGAGAGAGAGAGAGAGAGAGAAAGAAAGAAAGAAAGAAAGAAAGAAAGAAAGAAAGAAAGAAAGAAAGGGAGAAAAGAAAGAAAGAAAGAAAGAAAGAAAGAAAGGGAGAAAAGAAAGAAAGAAAGAAAGAAGGAAAGAAAAGACGTTTAGACAATGGTAAAGCTCTCTTAATACACATAATTCCCACTTTTTGGATATCAGTGCACAGTAAATCAGATAGAAGATTATGCAAATGTTTGCAGATTCCTATGAGCTATCATACCATCCATCATCCTCAGTCCTCTGGACAAACACAGCAGATGAATCAAACTCTTAAAAAGATAATTGACTAAGCTTCAGCAATCCACTAGGTTAAAAGGGCCTAGAATTTTACCACTAGCCTTGTTTAAAATTAGGGCCATCCTTTTAAGCCAGCATGGTATTGCTCCCTTCGAACTTCTGTTTGGCAGACCTGTGAATTTGAGTCGTGACCATTTGAACTGATTCCTCTCGTAATCCTTTCAATACTTACGAGAGGCTCTCTCTTTCCTGGAAACCTTGAGACACAAAATCAAAAGGACCTGGAAGGACCTGCTAGAAGAAGTCACTGGGAGATTTTATCTAAATAAACGTGTTCTGGAGTAAAGACGGGCTGTCACCATGCTGGGAGTGACCCTTATCAAATGTTGCTGATCACCCACATGACTATCAAAGTGAGAGAAAAATCCAAATGGATTCATGCTTCCCATGTGAAGTCAGCACCCCAGGAGGACTGGGACTGTGGTTCCCATAGAGGATTTGAAACTTCAGTTTTCTAGTGGAACTGAAATTCCTACGGAGTTCCACTGAAAGGAGGTATTCCAGTGAATTTATGACTATTCTCATACACTCCCTTGCTGTCCTGTTCACAGTAGTGGCTACTTCGATTACTTTAAGAATCGCATTTTACTAGAAAATAAACAGATTACTTGTTAAAATTTGGAATGGACTGCTTGGAATGTTTAATGCTGGAACAACAACAATAACAACAATCCCACAAAGCTCTTTGAGGCACTCATTTGTATAGTCCCACAACAGTTAGCTTTAAAACAGCTCGAAGATATAATCACTAGTGCAAAGTTACGGGGCTATTCATATTTAAGGGAACGATTAGGTATTGGCACTATGACTATCCTGAAAGAGATAGAAGGATGATATAGAAAAGAAAAGCATCTAATTACTAGGCAAACAAATCTGTTATTTACAGATAGAGACTTCAGAGGGCAGGTCTAGTGTCACTCCACTAACTTTGGGATGCAAGTTCTCACCAGTCCCAAAATACATAGATAAACAAAAGTTGTCTGTTGTTCATGGAGGTTTAATTGACTGTTACAATAACATAACTATTGATTTAGACCAATGCCAAAAAATTGTTCATAGATTGGGCTTGTCCTCCAAGCTTAAAATAATTAAAGCCAGGTTCATTAAACACTGCAAATTCAAACTCTACCCTTCAAGAATTGCCTCATAATAAGATTTTTGTTTTTTTTTTGGTGAGGAAGATTCACCCTGAGTTAACATCTGTTGCCAATCTTCCTCTTTTTGTTTTCTTTGTTTTTTTTTTTTTTTTTTTTTTGCTGAGGAAGACTATCCCTGAGCTAACATCTGAGCCAATCCTCCTCTATTTTTTGTATGTGCAATGCCTCCACAGCATGGCTGATGAGTGGAGTAGTTCTGTGCCCAGGATCTGAACTTATGAACCTGGGCCACTGAAGCAGAGTACATGGAACTTTACTCGACCATGGGGCTGGCCCAAGATTTTGATACTAGATAATTGCCGTGGGTGTCTTCATGTTTCGCATCTGGGAAAAATTATTTGGGGAGATGGATTACTGAAGGGCCCAAGTCATCATGTAAATGTTATGTTACTTATGTGATTGAGGGAAACTCAAGAGAAATTTATTGGGCCTTGCAAGAAAAATTATTAGTTAAAAATTTAGATTATCAGGCTCTAAAGTTAAGCTCCCCCTTAGGCTTGGATAGGGTAATATTTTGTAAGGAACTACTAAGTAATACTCAGATAGTTAATCATTTGAAAGCTTGACCAATAAAGCGTCACAATAGTTTGTAAAATTAATGTATGCTGAAGGAGAATTCTTGCACATTGCTAATCAAGAATCTCCTTTAAACATTCACCATTGGTATAACATATTTAAAGATTTTTTTTTTCTCCCAAAGCAATGTACTGAATTTTTAAATCCATCCTACTTTAATTCTATAATTGCATTGCCTTGTAATTTACTATGTACTTGTTAGATATTTAAATGGCTGCAATTTGCCCAGAGAGGTAGAAATGGCAATGGAAGTAATTTTTAAAACTGTAGTGTTGGGGCCGGCCTGGTAGCACAGTGGTTAAGTGCACATGTTCTGCTTCAGCAGCCTGGGGTTCATCGGTTCGGATCAGGGGTGCAGACATGGCACCACTTGACAAGCCATGCTGTGGCAGGCGTCCCACATATAAGGTAGAGGAAGATGGGCACAGATGTTAGCTCAGGGCCAGTCTTCTTTAGTGAAAACAGGGGGATTGGCAGCAGATGCTAGCTCAGGGCTAATCTTCCTCAAAAAACAAAACAAAAACAAAAAACTGTAGTGTTACCATTTTGTAGTAACAAAGGGAGGGTATTGTAGAGACTAATAAAAAATAAAAATTAAAAATAATTAATTCTTCTGGTGCCAGAAAAAAAAGAATGAGACTTCCCCTGTCTCCTCTTTTGAGAGCATTTACTTTAGAAACCTTGTAAAGGTAAAGCCTTTCTCTTTTAAAAGCTAAATAAGTTTCTTGCCAATTTTTCAACCCAGGAATGTTTTCCTTTGGATAAAAGCTAACATAGAGGGCCATCCCAATTACCAGGTGCATTTAGGAAGAAATGTGTCTGACAAATGGTGACATCAAGTCCTCTTACTTAAGGCCTAGTTATCTTTTATCTTGAGAACATGGATGTAACGGGTTGTATTTGCTTGGCTACATAAAAGGGTGAGATTTCTCTTTGATTTTGCTATCTCTTTAGTTTCTTGCCTGTGATGCACATCATATCCAGTTTAATGCTTGTTCAATAATAAAACTTTTTTCTTTTCTATATGATAATGTTGAATCTTACCCAAGCCCTGTGATCCTGGAAAACAATGAAGGTTAAAAGATTCCACCATTTTGTGTTCCAGGAAACAGCTTACCACCAAGAACCATTCTTACCCTTATAACAGACAAGACTCGTGGATGCTCCTTTGTTTACCTATGATGAGGCCAGGCACAGACCCTCAAAATTTCCATTCTTTGCCTCATAAATGATTAGTTGAACTGCTTGTCACCACTGATGAGTTGAAACCAAATGCTCATTAGCTAAACTTTCGTTAAGCCTTTCTTCTTCCTCCAGGCTCCTAAACTCTGGCCCACCCTCACCTGAGCCAGCATACAACCCCTCTTGAGAATAGGTGGGCCTCAGGGTAAAACATTCACTGATCCAATCACATTGCCCTTTCATCCCACTTTCCCACATCTTTCCCGCCTTGTTTACTCTCTCTACAGAAGAAAATCTCTTTTTGCCTAATGCTTGAGATCCTCGCAGATCTTGTGGTCACAGCTTCCCCCTATTGCAACCGTTTCCCTCCCCCTATTTCAAAAGTCCCTTTCCACCCTTGCAATAATCCTTTCTGAAGAAAGCTCTCTCCTTATTAAGTTTGGATTTGTCTTTTATTTTACATATTTTGTGGAGAGGAATTTTTGAGTCAGTAGGATAGTTTGTTTCTAATTAGTTCCCCAACACACATAACATAATGTAGTCATGGGGGTGACATCTTATCACCTTTGTCATGAAATATTGGTTAGAAGCAAGTCTCAGGCCCTACGCACACTCAAGGTTATGGGTACACAAAGGCGTGATCACCAGGAGGTGGGGGGCATGGGGGCCCATGAGATTCCATCTGCCACAGCCCACCCTCCAGGTCCCAATGTCTCATATCCCCACCTTATGCAAAATTCATTCACCTTCTCCCAGGATCCCAAAAAGTCTTGTCCCATTACAACAATCAGCACAAAGTCCAAGTCTCAGCATCCAAATCAGGTCCAACTGCAGGTGATGAGGCTCTTGGGGGAAAGTTCTTTAAGCATACCAGTTGGGAAATGAAGAGATAAATCATCTGTCCCAACACATCCAGTGTACAATAGTGACACAGAAATAGAACAACACCTGTAGACATTTCTGTTTAGAAACAAGCAAATAGGAGGTACAAGAGTCACTGGACAATGGCAGTTCTGAAATCTCAATGGGCAAATAGTGTCAGTACCTTGATGAGATTTCTAAGCCTGAGAATAATTCCTCTGGCTATCACCTCCATCTTTTGGGCTCCTGTTTCCACCTTCTGAGTCATCCTCCCTTCTTGATGGAATACAGCAGGCGTTTGCAGTTGAGAATGTAAAACAATTACTTTGCAAACTGTAATCAGATGTATGAGGACAAGTACTCATGACACCTACCTTGCCTCTCCCAGTAGAAAGTTTCTCTCTAGTGTATCTAGGATTCAAGAGTAACTGTTAAGAGCCATTTTGCATTCTAGCCTTTGGTCTCTCAACTCTGAGACACACCTTCTGAGAGTCTCCCACAGCCTTACCTCACCCACCGTACAGCTACACTAAAAACTTCCTTCCTACTGCAAGACTGGTTTCCCAAATGCCCAAATGGATTTGCCACAGGGCATTTACATTTAACTGCTCTCACGTGGGTTCCCACCTCTTCTTCATTCCTTTTTAAGTGTCCTTCTGAGCTACCCTGATATCTCATAACTTCCGACTGCTCCTAGACACAAAATCCCTACTATCCCCAAGAAAATCAAGCTGTCTTCCAAAGAGCAGATGCTCAGTTAATGTTTAGAGGATAAATGAGCCAATGAACATGCTATCTAATTTAAGTTCCAATTTCTCCTACATTCTTGGGTAAGTTAAGCATATCCACGTATGCATCTTTTAATTTTATAGACTGACAAAGTATTAGGAAAGCCATGAGTTGACCGCTTTTCACATTATTTCTTGAGACCAACAATTTTACTACTGAAGTCTTTCATATTTCCAGTGAAACTACTCAATGCCATGGTATCTTGCTCCATATCATAAAATGAGATGGAAGATTTCCCAATTTGCTTTCCAAATTACATAGCTCCTACTCTTAAATCTGATCACAGGAATGAGTGTATCAAGTTTTGATTCATAAACTTACCTTCTGAAGCTACTTAAATCTTCTCATAAAAGGGACAACATTTAGAAATTAACTGAGAAAGAATGAAAGAAATTTAAAAAGAATGAAAACAAATAGAAAGAGAAGGAAAGATCTCCAAGATACCACATAAAACAGGAAGATCCCAAGCCTATAAACAAAAGTTGTCTTGGACCCTTCACCCAGATTCCCCATCTTCTCTCCTTATGGTCCCTTCTCCACCTTATGCTGAACTCTAGATCCAGAACACTGACTGCCAGCCTGCCTTCAGCTCTCTGGACAAGGTTTTACATGTGGTCTCTCTCACGGACTCTGGTAACTGCTCTGCCTTCAGATCTTCACTAGCTAAGGGTGTCCTTCTGGCTCCATTGCCCAGCAACTGGTCATCCTGATCAAGCCCTTATCAAAGTAAAGGAGAGATGTTGCTGATATTTCAGAATGTAAAGTATGCCTCGAAGAAACCAAGTACTCAAGACATTAATGCAGAAATCCAGCTCTATATGGGTAAGGGATTAATTTAATTTTATTATCAACTTCATTGGAAAAAAAGGAAATAAAAATTAAAGTAATAATAAGACAATATCTTTCATCCCAAAATTTGACCAAAATTTAAAAGACTGATAAAATAAAGTGTCTATGAAAATATAAAGCATTCACATACATTAATCTGAGAGACTATGAATTGGTATGGCATTTTTGGAACAGAATTTCAGTAATATTTGTAAAAATTTTCAGTCTTCACGCTTTGCCCACTTTAATCAAATTTACACTTTGCTATGTCTTTCCCATAAGAAAGCATGCATATTTACCCAAGATTCCATGTTCAAAGATGTTGATTTCAGTCCTGTTAATCATACCAACAAATGGGAAGTGATTTTTATGTCCATTAGGAGGAGAGAATGGTTCAATTAATTATCACATAAACATAGGTAGGATAATCCTCACCTGTTCCTCTTTTTGGAGGGCAGATTGGAACATGATGATATGTGATTAACGTTTGTGTGTAATCAAAACTTACAACACTTTGATTGCTTCTGATTCTCCCTGATGATCTCTCATTCAAATGGCCAACAGGTACATGAAAAGATGCTCAATATCACTAATCATCAGAGAAATGAAAATCAAAACCACAATGAGCTATCACCTCACATCAGTTAGGATGATTATTAAAAAAAAAAAAAGAGGGGCCAGTGTGTTGCTGAGTGGTTAAGTTTGTGCGCTCTGCTTTGGAGGCCCAGGGTTTCCCTGGTTCGGATCCTGGGCGCAGACCTAGCACTGTTCATCAGGCCATGCTGAGGCGGCATCTCACATAGCACAACCAGAAGGACATACAACTAGAATATACAGCTATGTACTGGGGGGCTTTGGGAAGAAGAAGAAGGAGGAGGAGGAGGAGGAGGAGGAGAAGAAAGGAAGATTGGCAACAAATGTTAGCTCAGCTGCCAACCTTAACAAAAAAAGGTAATTAAGTGTTGGCGAGGACGTGGAGAAACTGAACTCTTCTAGACTGTTGGTGGGAATGTAAAATGGTACAGCCACTACAGAAAACGGTATGAAGTTTCCTTAAAAAATTAAAAATAGAGCTGCCATATGATCTAGCAATCTCATTTCTGGGTATATACTCAAAAGGATGGAAATCAAGATCTAGGAGCAATATCTGCATTCTCATGTTCCTTGCAGCACTGTTTACAACAGCTAAGTTATGGAAAGAACCCAAATGTCCATCAAAGATAAATAGATAAAGAAAATGTGGTATAGATATAAATATAGATATACACACACAGTGGAATATTATTCAGCCTTAAAAGAGGAAATCCTGCCATTTGCAACAACATGCATAAACCTGAAGGATATTATGCTAAGTGAACAAAGCCAGTCATAGAAGGACAAATACTGCATGGTTCTATTTCTATGTGGTACCTAAAATCATCAAACTCATAAAAGCAGAGAACAGAACTGTGGTTACCAGGAACTGGGGGAGGGGAAAATGGGAAGTCATTCAATTGGTATAAAGGTTCAGCTATGCAAGATAAATTAGTTCTAGAGATCTGCTGCACAGCATAGTGCCTATAGTTAACAATACTGTATTATGCACTTAAAGTTTTTTTAAGAGAGTAGATCTCATGTTAAGTATTTTTACCATGAAAGAAAAAAACCAAAGGGATACAAGGAAGCTTTAGGAGGTTAGGGATGTCTGTTACCTTCATCATGGGTGATGATTTCACAGGTGTATACATATGCCCAAACTCATGAAATTGTATATGCTAAATCTGTGGAGTTTTTTGTATATCAATTATATTTCAATAAACCTGCTTTACAAAAAAGAATTCTAGAAAGTAGTTAAAAGAGTCTAATGGATCTATATGTTCTCTCATGGAAATATCCTGCATTCATTTTATTAAGTGACAAGTTCAAGAGGTAGAACAATATGTACATTGCTAATCATGTAAGTTAAAAATTAATATATTTTTTGAGCCAGCCCTGATGGCCTAGTGGTTAAAGTTTGGTGCACTCTGCTTTGGCGGCCTGCGAATGGTTCCTAGCCTTGGAGCCACACCACTCCTCTGTCAATAGCCATGCTGTGTCAGTGGTTCACATAGAGGAACCAGAAGAACTTACAACTAGAATATACAACTATGTACTGGGGCTTTGGGGAGGTAAAAAATAAAAAAATAAAAAACAGGAAGATTGGCAACAGATGTTAGCTCAGGGCGAACGTTTCCCAGTAAAAAAAAAAAATTATATATTTTTATAGCATACTTATTTGTGAAAAAGCCTCAGATTAGCTTTAAAATGACACACACCAGATTGTTAATTGTGGTTACCTCTGAGGAAGGGGCTGAATTTTGAGGAAAAGGGGAAATTGTAATTTATCTGTATGTTAGAATTTTTTTGCAACAAGAATATATGTTCTATGACCTTTGTAATTAAAATATTTAAATACATCTAGCCACAAAAATGGTAGCTGTGCATTAGTCAAATAAAGTAACTGCTGGCTGATGCAATAGACAAAATCTGAAAACCTACAATGGCTTAAAACAACCAAAGTTTATGTCTCATACGCATAAAATCTGATGTGGGTGGGCAGGGGCCTCCACTGTCAGATGACCCAGATATCCAGGCTGCTCCCATCAAGTGGTTCCAACTCCTCAACAAGGGATCTTTGTGTTTGCTGCTGAATGGAACAGAAAGCATGCAGGTGGCACAGTGGCTTTTAAATACCTTGGCCTGGAGGTGACAAACATGGTTTCTGTTCATATTTCAGTGTCTGTGTAGTCACATGACCCTTCCTCAGTACAAGTGGACTGGGAATGTAATCTCCCCATGAGCCGAGGAAGGAGAGCTAGACACCATGTGGATGAACACTTGCAGTCTCTCCCCAAAACCGTTACATAGTAGGTGCTCAATAAAAGAGCAACTATTAGAATTTATATGAAAACAACCCTCTTCATTTCTTGGAGGAGCTTCTAAGGAGGTCAGTTTGTCTTGCAATTCTCCAACTTTTTTTCCAAGCCTGCTATGTGGGAGGTGCTTTCAAATACTGGATCGCATTTAATTTTCAAAAGGACCCTGTAAAATCTCTGTGGGGAGAGCTCACGTTTTTCACTCAATAGCACGTTCCTAACTCACCTTTGAAATAAATTCTAGAGTCTCAATAGGGTGAGAATGTTCTTCTATTGATGCACAGTAAAAACCTTAACTTGTGAGTCCCAGCAACTCTCAGCATGATTAAACATACAAGAGTGTCATTAGGCACAAGGAAAAACCAGATTTTCCTCTGGGTCAATTACTGAGATAAGAGGCAGCAGAAGGATGGTAAATTATTTTAATCTTTGCTATTCAAAGATAGTATGTCTGCCAAGAAACCATTTTTCCCCGCTTAGAGCAACTCCGGGGTTCTGAGGCATTCAGCCTCAGTAGATGTTTGCTACACAGTGATTCCATGGTCTTTCCTCTTCTCCGACTTATGAGGGGGGCTTTGGTTATTGACCATCGAGGTAAGCTCACTCATTGGTTTGTGTGTTCCGTGGCCAGTCTCAAATAACACACTCCTTTAAAATCCTACTAACAATATCTGGGCTGTTTACAACACTCCCTGTCTAACTTCAATTACATCCCAAGAGCCAGTATATTCTATAAGAAATAAGGCTCTAATCACCAGCTCATTTGGAATACACTTTGAGACTGTTGTAGAGATGTGGGGTGGAGGAGTGGGGCTGTGGTAAACAGGTATCTAAACTTCACTGTCAACAGTCCCACCAAGAGGAATGGAACATCCAAGGCACACCTGCAGAGAGTTGGAATGCTTCAATCAAGGGGAGGGCAGGTGATTCTGGACTGCCTTTGTCACAGGAAGCAGAGCGCAGCCTCCAGAGGACACAGCGAAGAGCTGGTCAGCATATGAGGCTCCAATTTGGACAGGAGGGCACACGGGGGAAGACCCAGGGGACAAGAGCTGTAATTCAGGAAAGTGCTAGTACAGGCCTTGTGCCAGCACCTGGGCAGAGTCAGCTGTCCAGGCTGCCTTGGGCTAGGGACAAGAGGATCCTCAGCAAATGAAGCCCACAGACAGTCCCCAAGCTGTGCTTTATTCTCATATTCACCTTCCTTCATCAGCACTGCTTTTGGTACCTTGGCTAGAGAGTCCTGTTTTTTAATTGCCTGTGATACACCTTGGAGTAGTGAGAATAGAAAATGAAGAGATGGAAGGTCTGCCTCATGCTGGAGGAGTGGAAAAGTGTGGGGTCTAGAAAAATTTGGACCTGGGGTCTAGTCCCAGCTTTTTCGTTTATCAGCCATATGAACTTGAGAAAATCACAAGTTCTTCATCTGTGAAGTATGTCTGATAAGTTCTATCTTGTAGGACTGTTGGAATATTCGTAATGGATATGGAGCACTTGGCAGAGTCATTGGAAAATATTGGACTTTAATGAATGGCAGTTATCATAGGATTTTTTTGTTTTCTTTAGATTGACACCTGAGCTAACACCTGTTGTCAATCTCTTCTTCTTCTCCTCCCACTCCCCCTCCTCCTCCTCCTCCTCCTTCTTCTTCTTCTTCCTCCCCAAAGCCCCCCAGTACATAGCTGTATATTCTAGTTGTGAATGCCTCTAGCTGTGCTGTGTGAGACGCCACCTCAGCATGGCTTGATGAGCCGTGCCATGTCCGTGCCCAGGATCCAAACCGGTAGAAACCCGGGCCACTGAAGCAGAGCGTGTGAACTGAACCACTCGGCCACGGGGCTGGCCCCTGATTTTTTCTTTTTTTAAACCGCAGTTGATAATACCTTCGCCTCGGGGGGGAGGATTTATTTTTTATTAATTCAGGAGATATCACAGAATATGCAGCTTTCTAGGGCAAATGACACCAAATTAGCCCATAATGCTCCTTAGCAAGTAAAACTAAATAAATTTTCCCCCATTTGAGGATAGGTTACTTAATTTGAGTGAGGAGAGTCTTTCCCAGTTGAATGCAACTCAGATGTCCTAGAATTTGTGTCAAAGACTAATACCTTCCTTCCCAGGTGCCTTTTCATCCAAACCACCCCTATTTTCATTCATTTCATCACCACCAAATATGGAGCCCTCCCGAAGAGTTTTTCAAAATTATACTCGAGATAACCTACTTAAAATGCCCTTTTATGCATTGAGATCTGGTTCTCCCATCCAGTTCATGGCAAAGAGAGCCAACATAGTAACTTCTCAACATCCCTTAGAGTATCACCCTTATTTATCAGACATTCCTTGAAGACACTGTGCATAAAAGAACTAGATTGTGCTCTGTGTTCAACTGCACATGAACAAGAGCGCAGGACACCTTCCCTTTCTGCCCTAGGAGGAGGTTTTCCTCTGGTTTATTGATAATACTAAAGAAACTCTTAAGAGCAGGTTTGCATTCCAGAGTTTTGTCCTTCAATGTTGAGAAACACCATCTGTAAATCTGGCCTCTGCTCCCCAGTCCCACAGCCTCATCTAGCCTACCATCCAGCTTAAATTAACAGTATATCTAACTGAGGGACATAAAGTTTCCCAAAACCCCAAACTGTCTTTCCTCGGGGAATTTGTACCTTATTGTTTTCAGCCAGACACCCCTCCCCTTCCCACTTCTCCCAACCACCCCCCACTTACCTCCTTATTCCTTCTCACTTGTCCTTTAGATCTCAGAGGGTATTTCACCATCTTCTCTGCTTGATTACTCCTCCTTGACTATAAAATTCTAAGGGCTGGGGTGTTTTGTATCCTAGTTTCCCCACTTTTAACATGGCAACTTTAAAAGAGCAGATGCTCAATTAATAGTTGGAGAATGAATGAGCCAGTGAGCATGAATTCTAGTTTATAAACATTTTATTTTTACTACATTCTTTAACAAAGTTAATCCACCTATGTATCTTTTATTTTTACACCATAGCAGACTAAAATGGACAAAGGAAACCAAGAACTGAACATCTTTTACTTTTCCCCCTCTATTTTTTTGATCTCAACACTTTTACTGCTACATTTTTTCACATTTCCAAGAAAATAACTCTTACGTGCCATGTTGTGCTGTTCTGGTTCAGTAAATATGAAAAGTTTCCCGATTTTTTTTACAAAATAATAAAACTTTTAATCTTAAATCTATTAAATGGCAATAAATATGTAACCAATATCATTCATAAATTTAGATTCTGAAATTATTTAAAACTTCTATTAAAGAAATAACATTTGAAATATAACAAAAGGAAAGAAAGAAAGAAAGAAAGAAAGAAAGATAAAACTCTAAGTTTACCACATAGAACAAGAACACAAAGATGATATATACTGTGTTCCCACCAGACCCACCTGGGCCATCCACTTCTTAGAAAGTTGATTGCTCTTTTCTTCCACAAAGAAAACAAACTGCCTTGGACTTCAACATTTAAAGTATAACCTAAAAAAGAAAAGAAAGAAAGAAAGAAAGGTAAAGCTCCAAGTGACCAGTATAGAACAGGAACGCAAAGATAATATGTACTTCTCCAGCCCCACCCTGGCCTCCACTATTACAAATTGACACACCTTTTCAACCAAAAAAGTGATAAACCAGCCTCAGACTTCACTTAGTGTGGGAGAAGTTTCTGGCCATGGCCCTGGAACGTGCACTGGCCATGGCAGCAGCGGTATGAGCCCTGGCTGCAGCTCTGGCTCGGGCCCTCTCTTCCTCATCTTTCAAAGCCTCTTCATACCAGGATGGGAAGGCACTGGGGATGGTATCATGAAGCCTGGCTAAAAACTCCAGGACTTTCATCTTGCTGGTTTCAGCATGGGCTCTTGGACCCCACAGGAATTCATAGCGTGGAGGATCACTGTTGGGCACCTGCTGGTACTCCAGGTAGTTTAGCTGCACCAAATCTTCGGTGATGATCTTCCTGGGCTCCCCATAGATGAAGTGCTTCCTATCAGCATATACACCCATCATATTCAGCACTTTCCAGACCTCCTCCTCGGGGGCACAGTTGCCTTGCATGAAGATCACACTCAGCACAATCATCAGGAGGCTGGTCTTGGGCATGCCCTCCTCATTATTCATTGTTCCATCGAAAGTGAGCTCTAGTTTGTTGACAAGGGCATACCAGTGCCTGATGGGATCCACTTCCTTCAAATCAACACCAAAGGCCAGCTCCATGTACTCAGATGATCTCCTGAGGATCTCATTGAAATGAGGCTTGTATTTTTTGGTAACTAACTTCAGCATGTCTGCCTTCGTAATTGGCTCTTTCTTTTGATACTTCTGCAGCAGGAACTGCACCATCAAAACCACCTTGTCGTTTAAAGGATCTCCGCTCCTGCCCTTAGTGCCCTTGGAGGATGTGGCGTTTTTCTCATCTTGGCTGGAATCTTCATCTGGATAGGTGCATGAATCAGCTGCCATAGTGTTGGTGGTAGATGGGGCTCCCTGAGGCGCCAGAGGAGTGCTAGGTATCTCAGCAGCAGGCAAATTCTGAGGTTCACCTCCAAAGGGAGGACAGGCAGAGGAGGGGGACTCTCCTTCTGCTGCTGCAGTGGCCTGAGCACCCTCCAGCCCCTTGGTCTCAGCACGGGCCTGGCGGCGTTTCTCGCGGGCACGGAGCTTGCTCTTCTGCCCTCGAGGCATGATGACTCTGGTGAGGGACAGCTGGCAGGTGCTGAAGCAGTTAGGTTGATGAAGAGGTCACCCTAGAAGATAGAGGAAGAGACGGTGTGCACAGCCTCAGAAGGGAGCTTCTAGCTTGGCTCACAAGAAAAGCCATTTCCGCTGGTTGTCTTAAGGGTACTATTTGAGGGACCCCCATGAGAGGGGCGGGCAGGACTTTGTGGACCTCTTCTGTATTGCCAGGGCTTGTCACCTCAGTTCTAACTCAGGATAGTAAATTTGGCTCCTGATGGGTCCTTTAACTACTCTCTGCTGCCTTGAGGCTGCCCCTTCAGACCAAGGCTTCCCACGCAAAACTTCCCTAGGCGGAAGTAGGGGGCGGGCGTTAGGCCTAACAGCCATATTTGAGTCCCTTAGACTTGACAGGGTGGGGCGGGGCATGCCAGAGTAGGGCGAGGCTCTGTGCAGCCACTTCAGTTCTTGGAGGAGCCTGTTCTTTCAGTTCTAACAAAAGTTACTCACTTTGGCACCTGTCAAATCCTGGGACTCCTCCCTCTGCTGACGTGAGGCCACACCTCTCAGACCAAAGCCTGCGGTTGGTTCTACAGTTGGTGCTGCGGAAGTCAGAGTGAGCACTTCCGGCCACCCCCCCCCCCCAACCCCTGCCCCGGGCTTCCCTGCATAACTGCAGGCCTAGGGTTCCAGGCTCCCCCTGCTCTTCTCTGCGGGCAGAGGAATCGCGGAGAGGTCACACACGTGTCTTTTCTGACTCCTAATAAGGCCTGGGACTTCTCAGTCTGCTGACCTGAGTTAGCTGGCCTCCAGCCAAGGCTCTCATTTCCCTTAGAACCCCCAGTAGGGAGTAAGGGGGGACCCCGAGCCTAGCAGGCATGCCTGGGACCACCCAAGACTGACAGTAGGGGGAGGGGCTCTTTGTGGCCCCTTCTTTTAGAGTAGGTTCATCCCCTTAGTCCTCACTGTCTTACCTTGACGCCTTGTAAGTTCTGAGCTCCCTCGCCTCTGCTGACCCCAGGCCAAACCCATCAGGTAAGGCATAAATCTGTAAACAATTTAAGGATAATTCACATCTGTACAATATTCTGCTCACCATGAATAAACATAGTCTGTTGCTCTATTTGAGACTTCTGTTACCTAAGTCTATCAGTAATTTTTTCATATTTGCTTCTGTAAAGATCATGTACATATTTGTTCTGTTTCTAGGTATATGGATATTGCTGCTGTTTTGAATGGTATATTTTCTATTCCGTATTCTAATTAGTTCTTTCGTGTGACTAGACTCCTGATTTTGCTATAGTGATCTTCTACACCAGCTTCCTGAACTTCCTGATACATTTGAATATTTGGCAGCCAATTTATTTGGGCTTTTGCACTAGAGGATCATATTATCTTTCTTTTCATTATTCATAACTTTTATTTAGGTATTCCTGTGTATGGCTGTATACTGGCTATGCAGTCCAGTCCAGGTTTGAAGAGTAGAATTGGTACCATACCTGCATGTCCTTTTCTGGACTTTATTGGGAATTTTTCGAATATTTCACACTGAGGTATGTTTGCTATTGATTTTACAATATAAAAATCCCATTCTAATGTAACTTTGCTAAAAGTTATTACCATAAACTGGTGTTGAATTTTTATCAAAGGTTTTTTTCTTTACTCCTGCACATGATCAAATGCTTTCCCTTCTCTATCTGTTAACAGAGTGAATTCCAGTTCATAGTTTTTTCTAACATGATATTATCTTTGCATTCCTTGGACATAGCCTATTTCTTCATTTACTTCACTTCTCTATTGGATGTGCTGTGAATTTATTTAGAATATCTGTCTCTATATAAGTGAGCTTGACTCAGCTGTTCTTTTCTTGGGGCATACTCATCTGGTCTTTGTATCAAGGAGAGCTAGCCTGTTAAAGTGGCTGAGTAATTTCCCATTTTCTTGTATGATTTAGAAGAATTTACTTAATATGGTGATTAGCTTTTACCTTCCCATTTGGTGTAATGGCTTTTAAATCTGGCTGGTTTTAGGGCAAAATGTAGCAGGGCTACAGTTTCAGCTTGTATTGTTCAATGAAAGTTTTACACTTCTTTATGGATCTATTTAGTGATGTATATTTTGTTAAAAATTGTTTCATTTTACTTGGGTTTTCAAATTTAAAGACATAATATTTATAATTAAATCCCTGTGTTATAGAAATTCTGTCATATACAACTTTAGAGAATAAAATAACTCAACATACCTGACGTTCAGCATCAATAATCTTCAAGTTATAGTAAGAAACTTGTTCAAATTGAGGTTTATTTATTTGTCTCTTTGTTGGCAAAACCACTCCAGAAGTGACACTGTGCAGTTCAGTTAGGAGACACGTAAGGTCTGTTGTTTATGGTAATGTTGGCAGTCATTGGAGATCATCACTGTCATCCATTAATCTATTAGAGGCTGCTGAATTATAATTCTCCAATTCTATCATTCCTGCTGAGATTATTAGCTGAAATATATCTGTAGGTAGAACCTTTCATTATTCTCCATTTTGTTTTCTTGAATTGAGCCCCATTTTACTGCCTAGAGAAATTGATATATAGATAGATAAAGAAAGCTAACTCTCTTTGTCTAATCAATATCAGAAAACTCTGAGTTTGGCTCAAAATTGTGTTATATTTTTTGTAATTTTAAGGAACAAAGAATCTTGCTTCAGAACTAAACCAGTTAATAACTGTTTGAATAATTCATCTGTTATTAATGATTATTAATGAGCAGCATTAAAATAATCAATGTTCAGGCCCTAGTCTTTGTCACATGACATATTACTTGTGCGCACAGATAGTTATAATTTTGGAAAACAGAAAATTTTACAATGATTTATTCAAAGCTAGCTTTCTTTGAAGGGATGTAGTTTCTGTGCTCTTTCCATATAGCTAACCAGTCAGTTTGCCAGCTGAGGTTCATTTTTTCTTTATGAATTCTAATGTGGATATGGCAAATAGTATGAATGTTGTTACTATCTTAGCTTGTATGCATGTAGACATAAAAAATAATAAGTTGTGGCACTCTTTTCTCTGGGCACAAACATTCAATATAGGGCTGTCCTAATGGACTTTATATCAGGACTCTATTTATTAATGTAGTCAATGGAAAACTATCTGATTTGTTTGAATAAATATGTCAATATGTTGCTTCAATTTATTAAATTTTCCAACTTCTCATTTGACTTGCCAGTAAATTAAACATTTAGATTTTTTGAGTGAATGGTTACTTCTTGAGTAGGTAACTTTTTTGGCATATTTCTAGGTTAATAAGCCTGGAAATATATACAATGTTAATAGAGCAAAGACACTGAAATTATGAGTAAGGAGTCTTAGGTTGTAAACCCAGGTTTGTCACCATTCAGCTGTTAGAACCATCTCCCCCCATTCCTCTACCTACCCTGCTCCTCCCTGAACGGTATTGTAACACCTTCTCAAGCAGAAGAAGTCATCTAGAGTGATTTGACCCCTGACAACACCTTTAGACTTTCAGTGGTGGAAGACTCTGTTTACCCTTACCTTCTGCTCCAGCCCAACTTGGACAAATTGTCCACCCTTAAACCTGCTGCTTCCAATATCATTTCAACCATTTCAATGGCCACACTGCCAATAAAGCACTGAAGTTCTCAAGGTTTCCTCATCCTCATGCATGACTTTCTAAGACATTAGTTCCAGCCAAGATAATGACATTAAGGAGAAACAGGACATATTAGTGAACAAGGCCATTTTAGAGGAATGGATGGATCTTCAGTGAGTCCAATACTTGTGACACCATGCTCAAACTAACATAGTGAGGAGCCAATTTGTCGGATCAAGAGAACTATATTTTTGAACTTTGCCACTGGCCAGGCAACCAAAATAACTGAGTAAGGAGTTT
This sequence comes from Equus asinus, assembly GCF_041296235.1. Lineage (NCBI taxonomy): Eukaryota > Metazoa > Chordata > Mammalia > Perissodactyla > Equidae > Equus > Equus asinus. Next base: position 20,858,808 of record NC_091820.1, on the reverse strand, counting down.
ATTTAAGAAAGAAGAGAACATGTTAATACCTCCTAGTAAATGGAAGATAAGGAAGTGTTGAAGGGTACAAGTAGCTGAGTCAGGGCCTGGACTAAGGTGAGGTGAGTGAGGAACAAAATATCAAAGTTTTAAAAATACACAAGATCTGACCTTGCACTTGCATAACCCTGAGAATGAGTGCCTCACTTGTCCCACCCCATTTTCAGCCCATGGATGGTGTCTTTATTTAAAAGAGTGATATTTCCTTATTATGGATTTTTGATATTAATTTTGATTTTTTAAAAATGTTGCATGAAACATAATTTACCCTGATTATCGAAACTTTTTGGTCCACCTCTTACCTTAAAATTTGAGCTCAGGTGCATGCCTCGCTTGCCTCACCCTAGGCCCAGTCCTGGTGAGTCTTAAGTGTTTAATACTACTCCTGGCCTCACACTTTTAAGAACATCCTTACTTAGTTAAACTTTGCCTTGTTTTAAATTTTGGGTATCATTCCACTGTCTGCCTTTGCGATCTTGAGCGATACAATTACCCTATATGAGATGCTGTTAAAAAAAAAATAAAAATAGGGGCCAGCCTGGTGGTGTAGTGGTTAAGTTCACCCACTCTGCTTTGGTGGCCTGGGGTTCACTGGTTCGGATCCTGGGCGCAGACCTACACATCACTCATCAAGCCATGCTGTGGCAGCATCCCACATAGAAGAACTAGAAAGGTGTACAACTAGGATATACAACTATGTACTGGGGCTTTGGGGAGAAAAACTAAAATAAAAGACATTTAGAGTGGAGAAATAAAGATATTCTTTTTACTGAGTGGGATGATTACGAGCTGGGATGATTAAATAAAAGTATATAGGAGAAAATACTTTGTAAACTTTACAAATTACTCATTGTGTAGAAATATTTATTGAGTTGAAACTTTGAGACAGTTCTAAAAATCAGTCTTGATTGATCCTTTGAGATAGCCATTGCATTAGTTTTTCATTGCTGCATAACAAATTATCACAATCAGTGGTTTAAAATAACACCCATTGGTTTTCTCACTGTTCTGTTAGTCAGTAGTCTAGGTGCAACTCATTTGTGTTCTCTGCTTAGGTCCTCACTCTCACGGTGTCTTGTTGGTTGGGCTGCATTCTTATCTGGAGTTTCTGGGCAAGGATCCACTTCAAGGATTCAGGTTATTGGTAGAATTGAGTTCCTCGTAGTGTAGGACTGAGGTCCCCATTTCCTAGCTGGGTGTCAGACAGAGGCCACTCTTAGCTGCTAGAAATTGACTGCATTCTTTGCCCTTATGGCCCTCTCCATTTTCAAAGCCAGGAGTGGAGAATCTCTCTCAGAAAGAGTCTCTAGCATTTTGAATCCTTTTCACCAGGAAGAAGGAGTCTTGCACCTTGTTAAGAGCCTGATTAGATCATACCCACCAAGGATAATCCCCCTTTCTTAAAGTCAACTGTGCCATGTAACATAACCTAATCATAGGAGTGATATCCCATCATAGTCACAGGTCTCCCCCTGAACTCAGTGGGAGGGGATTCTACAGGGATGTGAGCCATTGGGGGTAATCTTTAAATTGTTCCTGTCATACCTAGAAGAAATAAATGATTGCAGAATTTCTGACCATAGCAGTAGCTGGAACTCCCAAGTTGCATACACTGTACTAAATTTAGAACAAAAGGTCTTAGTCTCTACTGCTATGGGGTTTTTTTCCCTAATCTTCTTTGAAACAATTGTGCTGCAATAGGCAAAATTCAGGCCTCTAATTCCTAAACTGAAGAGCCACATTCAAAGATTGGACTTCACAATGTCTGTTGTTTCATCATTAATGTCTTCACGTTATTTCATCAACTCAGGAACTACTTTCATTCTGCTTATCATTTCTTTAACAAGTACATATAAGGCCAAGCACCTTGTCAAAAGTCTGGTATGCAGTAATGAATGAGCCCTCCTATATGTCTTCAGTGTACTAAATAGAAATCAACAGGGTTTACAACTCATTCTTCTTTCAATTACAGTAATTTTAAATGTAAGAAGCAATAAATTACTCTTACATCGTAGTATTTTCAAAAGTATAGCAGTGGACATATAACCAAATGAGGAGTGATGCATGGAACACTAAACTGGAACCAGAACATCTGGGCTTCAGTGATGGTTCACCTCCAGCATGCCTCTGAACTTGACCACGCCTTTACCTGTCTAGGCCTCAGTTTCCATTGTAAGAGGTTGCTGGACTAGCCTATTATAAGTATTTATAGTTTGTCACTGATGCTTACTAAAAACAGAAAAGAATTTTAGATTCTTTAGGAAATGCATAAGTAATATAAAAGGAATTTCAAGTGAAATAGTATTAATTCACTTGGAAAGGAGTAATCCACCAAACAAATATGAGAATGACATATAAATAATAATAATATGATAAGTTGTGACCAGGTAGTTGGTAATATTTTCCTTGGCTGAAAATGGGAAAATTACAGGGATTTAAGGAGAAAAAAAGATGCCTACCAAAGAGACAAGTTTAATTAATTTAAACACTGAGGGCCTGTATATTTTAACTGTAAAACAAGTATTGTTGGGGGCCGGCCCTGTGGCCGAGTGGTTAAGTTCACTCACTCCTCTTCGGCAGCCCAGGGTTTCACTGGTTCAGATCCTGGGTGCAGACATGGGACCGCTCGTCAAGCCATGCTGAGGTGGCATCCCACATAGCACAACTAGAAGGACCCACAACTAGAATATACAACTGTGTACTGGGGGGACTTGGGGAGAAGAAGAAGAAGAAGAGGGAGAAAAAGAAGATCGGCAACAGATGTTAGCTCAGGTACCAATCTTTAAAAAAGAAAAAAAGAAGAAATATTGTTAGAAATCTCTTTTCGAAATTAAGAAGAAAATAAAGGATGCCTACGAAGGAAAGAGGAAGGTTGGGTTAATTTAGACCCTAGCAGTTACTAAAGCTATATATAAACAGAAAATATATATATATTTTCTTGTAAAGAAAATATTGTTTGAAAGTACTGAATGGATTCCAGAATATTCGGAGCATTTAAAATCTGATCAGTTAAGAGGTTTTGGTTTGTCGTTCATTTCCTTTTTATTTTCACTCTTAGTGGAAAGTTAGAACAAGCTCAGACAGTGTATACATGTGCACTCATGTGCAGGTAGGAAGGGATGGGAAGACGAGTTCTCACCTACCACAAGACAAGTGAGATGTGTCCTAAGAAAGATGGGGTTGTGACTGGAAAAAATGAATCAGCCTGGTTTCCCAGACTGCTTTTGTTTTGGTGAGGAAGATTGTCCCTGAGCTAACATCTGTGCCAATCTTCCTCTATTTTGTATGTGGGATGCCACCAAAGCATGGCTTGATGAGTGGTGTGTAGGTCCATGCCTGGGATACGGACCCCGGGCCACCAAAGTGGAGTGCTCAAACTTAATCACTACACCACTGGGCCGGCCCCTCCCAGACTGCTTTTTAAATCTAAGGTGTGACTGAATCATGGAATGGAGCACACAGGTTTCCCCACTCCATTCCCTAAAACATCTGCCTGTTACTGAGCCACAAGAATATGAGGGGACAGAGTAAGGAGGTAGGAGTAATATTTTAAAATAAAAACAATAATAACTTCTTATTTATTGAGGAACCGTGATGTGCAAAGAAGTATGCTATGTGCATTTATCATGCTTAGCCTGTAGTGCAGGTTTTGTTAATTGGGTTATACAGGCAAAGAAACTGAGGTTCGTAAGATTAAGAAGCTTTCATTCATCTATTTAGTTTATATTTACTATAACCAGGAACTTGACCAAAGTCGTAAAGATAGCAAAGACTTAGACTGAACAAGACATAGAGAAGAGGGGTGTCAGAGGTGGCAGATTCCTTGACAATGGATAAGCAATTTTATTTAGTTTTATGTATTGCAATCAACCCCATTCAGTACTTCCTGTTTTAGTCTTTTGTTTTCCTTTTTTTTGTAATATTATTTGTAATTTTGATAATCAAAATGATGGTTAAAAATTGGTCTCAACTATAAACTAGTATTAAAGTCATTATAAGGAAAAAAACCATGATATTTATTGTAAGGACATTGTTCATGATAGAGTCATCTTAAGCATTCAGTTGGAAAGATCCTTGGGGAATACGCTCTTAGCTCAGCTCTTTTATTTAAGAGAAACTACATTTTTTTGATCTTGTGGACAATTAGTTGTGTTTTTTATGCAAGTCAAAAGTGGAAACTCAAGGTCAGATTTATGCGTTCTTATAGCAAATGAACATGATCTAATTCTGTGCACTTTGACTATCAACCTGACTTCATATATTTTATCTCCACTTTAATATTTTTCTGAATACAAAATATCATCATCCTTAATTCGGCAGTTATTATTGGTAAATAATTTGACCATGCACTGTGCTTGGAGCCGAGGATAAAATGGTGAGCAAAATGTGGGCAGACTCTACCTTCATGGAGCTTATCATCTAGTGGGAGAGACAGATATAAATCCAATAGACACATATGTGCGTTTATTACAGAGTGTTAAAGGTTATGAAGGAAAAAGACAGGGAAATAAAATAGTAGGAGACTATCTGATTCAATACATTTGGGAAAGCTGCCTTGAAGAATTTGTATTTTAACCTAGAAAAAAGGATTAATGTGAGTTAGATTAACAAGGGTGGAGTGAAGTTTGAAGAGTGGTCATTAAGGGAACTGCTTGTGCAAAGGTCTGATTGAAGAATAATCTTTGTGCACTCAACAGACTGGAAGAAGACCAGTGTGACTTGAGTGTAAAAGTCAATGGGGAGAGTGTAGCGAGGGAGTTTTGGTTTCTTCTTAGAGGCAAAATAAAACCACTAAAGCTTTCAAAGCAGGAGAATGACCTGATCAGATACGCATTTTGTAAAGATCACTGTGTGATCTTTAGATCACATAAAAAATGTGGCTGCAATGGAGAAAACAGATTAAGGGAAGAAAAATGAAACAAACAAACAAAATCGTATAGAGGAAAGAATTCCAGATACTTGTCCAGTATTCCAGGATTATGACATTGGAAATGGAGAAATTTAGAGAGATTAGAAAGCCATGTATGAATAGAATTTGCAGGAGTTATGTGCTAGTTTGCATACGGATGGTGTAGGAGAGGACAGTGTCAAAAATGCCTGCTTCTATCCCTGGCGTGTGCACCTGCTTTCACAGTTGCATCACTTACAGAGGTGGGGAATTCTGCAAATGTGCTATTTACCATGAGTGGGAATGACAGGAATGCATGTAATTTGGAGTTATGGTTGTGAGTTCAACTTACAAAGGATTGTGTTTGAAGCACCTTTGATAACTAGTCAAGTGAAGATATCAGGTAAGCAGAAATATACGGGAAGTTGACTATTAGAGGAGAGGTCTGGGCTTGAGATGCCCATCTGAAGTCATGAGCAGGTGTTTAAAGATGGAAGCAATGGACATGAATGAGATTGGCAAGGAAGAGAGTATAGAGTGAGATAAGAAATATGAAGGTGATCCAACATTTAAAGAATGGGTAGAGAAGCATACTCATTGTAGAAGACTTAGAATATATAGAAAATTATTTAATCACCCATTATTCTATTGCATATATGTAAAAATTATTAACGTTTTGGTGCCAGAGCTTGCAATTTCTTTTAATATCCAATAAATATTTTTACTCTTAATTAGCAGAGATAGTTCTCACTCAATGTTAATGAATAATTAATCCAAACAGAATATTGTTAAACCATAAGCGTAATAAAGTAACGAGTAAATTAAAAAATACATTTCGTAAAGATTTAGACCTATATATTCAGTCCCTCTAGTTATGGCATCTAGAGAATTTGGCAAATACAGTTCTGTACTGTATTTGCTTCGGAAAAAACTCATTATCACCATTTGAAAAACAGCACAAAACATATGTTCTGTTGATAGTGGCATCATGTTGCTATATGAAGGACAACACATTAAATGTACATTATGATGGCAAAACAGAACAACTCATTATCGGCTTTTCCTAGACTGAGTCATCTGTGTTCCTATTAAAATGGATATTAACTGGTTTGTTCTAATTTGATATCAACTTGAAGAGCTTTTAAAAATGTCAATGTCTACAAGCATACTGTGTTTTTATAAATGCACCTACAATTCATTTAAAAGAAAAGAAAATGTGTGCATTGCATTTATACGTAAATGCAAAATTGATAGCAAAGCATATTGTGATTGATGTGTAATATTTGATATTTACATTAGAGAGGTCCTTTTCCATTTTCAGTGGTACATAGTTTATGGGGTCTATTGCAATCATATTATATATAATGTAAGACACCAGCTGAGTCTTAGGATGAGTATGATATTTAAAAATTTGTTTTCTCAGAATACTTCTTCATTGCTTAGAGTCATGCTTTTCCAAAATTTAAGAAACCCTTTATGAAATTATTAAATTTCAGGTTCCATTGCATCTACATTTAATGTTGTGATAACTATTGAGGCATGGTACATTTATTGTCATTTTAAGGAAGTTATTCATAAAGAACATTAGGCTTTTAAATAAAAATAAGTATTTCCTATTAAACTTTAGTTTTAATCTAGTTCTTTAAATTTGAGTGTTATCTTAGCAATTAGATAGGGTTTTTTTGTATGTGTGTGACGAAGATTGGCCCTGAGCTAACATCTGTTGCCAATCTTCCTCTTTTTGCTTAAGGAACATTGTTGCTGAGCTAACGTCTGTGCCAATCTTCCTCTATTTTATGTGAGATGCTGCCACAGTGTGGCCTGATGAGTGGTTCCAGGTCTTTTCCTGGGATCCAAACCTGTGAACCCTAGGCCACCAAAGCAGAGCATGCAAACTTAACCTCTGCACCACCAGGCCGACCCTGGATAGGTTTTTTGAACTCAGTTTTTATGATTTGTCATTTTTAAAGGTATGGAGGAATTTAAATAGTAAGAAATCTCTGAGATATTCATGGCAGTGAGGTATAGGATATATAGATAATAAAATGTATACAGAGACGTATATAATACAGAAATAATATTTGAAAATTTCAAAAATGGTTTTAACCAACCATTCCCTTTTATACTTCTACTACATTTACTATTTGAATGAAACTAGTTTTTGTTTCCTTTTCCTGGTTCTTGGACTGATAATTGGATAAATAGCCCAAAGACAAACACCAAGAAAGAAAGGTCATGTAGCAATGACCAAGCTATAGCTGAATCAGATACATCAACTTCAAACGAAGACATCATGGAGAAATAAAAAAGAACAAAACCAAATAAAACAAAACATCATACACATTTTATGAAACACAATCCTAGTGCAAACATATCAGTCAGAATAGCAATCTGTTCATTGACAAGATCTATTTTGGACCATTTGGACCATTGTGTGGCAATAAACTCACGCTCAAGCATATCCATAATAGCGATGCTAGAGTAGAAATTTAGAGAAAAAAGTTTCTCCATATACAGTTTTTCCCTCACTTTTGTAAAGAAGAAACACATTTTTATTTAGTGGAAGACTCTGTACAAGAGATATATTATTGAAATAGTGAAAGACAAGATTTTTGTAAGGCAAAAATTTGATATGGCTGAAAACTATGTGTAAATAAAGAAGAGGGAAAAATGAGTTACATTACTTTGGTATTTTCAGACACATCATTTGATCATCTCAATTCTGAAGAGTGTGGGTATGTATTATTCTCTTCCCCATCTCATGGATGAGGAAGAAAACTGAGCCACAGTTAGGCTAAATGATTTGCTTGAAGTCAATAGAACACGGATTTCACAGAGGATAGTTGTAAAAATGTGAATATTTTACCATTATTTCATCCTATTCCCAAGAACCAAATTGCTCTAAATTAGAAAGATAGATTTTCTAGGAGAATTTTCTTCTTGGTGGCACTTTATTTAAAATGTTATAAAAGCAGAAAGTAGTAAAAGAAAGAGGTAGAGAAATGTAGTGAACAGTAATAGTAGTAAAACTTCTGGAAATAACCAAATCAGCAGGAAAGAGTATAGTAACCAGCTGAGACAACATGAGATGAAGATGATGAGGAGAATGTGTCAGAAAGTTCCTAGATGGATCTTCTTTCCTGTACTTATTGAACTGTTGACCACTCCTTGAGCATAACTGGTTAGGGGTCAAAATGATGCTCACATGTGCCTGGTAACCTATAATAGACATCAAAAAATATTTGGTGAATGTCAGGATGAATGTATTGTTGATATACAAGATAATTGAAATTTATGTGTATTTTAATATAAATGCTCAGTAATTTTGCATAAATAATTTTTGTAGAGAATGTTGTTTTCAAGTAATCTCATGTTGTTTAAAGTCTCAGTTTAACAATTCTAGCAATGAATGTAATGTACCTTGCCTGGGTAGATATTGAACAAGGTTTTGCCCTGGAAGAGCTTAAAAATGCCTGTGAAGTTCTTTGAATAGTTTCTTACAGTTAGCTATTGTCACAATTGTATTGTATTTTTAAAAAACCCAAAATCACTGCATACAGCAAGTACTTATTTCTCTCTCATGCTTTGGCCAGTTGGCTGATGTTCTGTGATCTTGGTTGAGTTTGCGCTTGGCTTCAGGCGGAAGCTAGGATCCGAGTCTGCTACGTGTGTCTCTCATCCTCTTTGCACCAGAGGCTAGCTGTAGCGTCTTCTTGTGATGGCAATGATACCATAGAACAATATGGCACAGTATGCAAGAGAACAAGCCCAAACCTACAATCCCACAAGCACGTTTCAAGTCTCACTTTATGTCACATCCACTGACATCCCACTGGCAAAAGCAAGTCATATGGCCAAACCCAACACCACTGGATCATAGATGTAACGTATACTCTTCGCAGCTAGGTGGAGACAGTGGAGGTCAGGAGTGAATATTTACCCAAGAATAATCTAATCTACTATCCACACCTTAATAAAAATGCAATTTGCCTTTGAGTTTTTATTATGGATCCTCAGGACACAAGCTATTTTCTACTTGTTGTTACACTTAGAAAATGCTAAAGTGGATAAAAGCATTTTAAGGTCAACAGATCTTGAAAACTTTTTTTGTTGATAAATAATGCAAAAACTTGAGTGTATCTGTACACCACAGGCCTGTGTAATCAAAGTTCTCTCACATATTTACAGAGATTTTGCTTATAGTCTTAGTTTTTCGGAAATTCTTTATCAACATTTATAAAAGGTGGACAGGATGCTCTAGATGCTGGAATTTCATAATGATATTTAGAAACAAGAAGACATGCACTGTAATCCACTGCCTTAGTGTGATACTCAAAATCATTGTATTTTTAATTAGAGATTTGTCGGGGAGATACAAAAATACAATTCAAACTGGATTTGTTGATTGAGCTTCATAAAGACAGGATTTTTGAATAAGCTGAAGATTGGCAATTTTCCTACTAGGTCTGTCATCACTTAGAAGCAAACATTTGGTAATCCCAGTTCTATGATGGAAAGTGAGCTATCACGATACTTTCTGTGAGGACATAGTGACATTTGATTTACTACTGCATATTTTGAAAGCCATTGGGAACCATGAGACCTCTCTCACTATCACAGCCTTTATTGAGTTGCTTAATTTGACCACTTGCTTATACTTTATCTTTTTAAGTTTCAAAATAATGAAAGTTTCTGGAAATCACCTGATGTTTTATATCAAAATGTTTCTACATAAAGGAATTACTCTAATTTATTAACCAAAGGAATTCTAAAACCATATACTGAAAAAAAAAGAGAATTCCATCATTCCAAAACTCAGCATACTCGTTATTCTTAATTTTATTTGTAAAAAGAGAAAAAAGAACTGCTTTTTTCTGTCATTTTTGACATCAGATCATTTTTGGTAGTTGAATCACTTTATTTTGCATAATGAAAATGATTTTTCTGACAGTAAAGTTACTACTTCTGGCTGAGTGAGCACATGGAGAACTGAGTGGGCCACAAGAGACACCTCTGGGTTGACACTTAGGGAGAAGACATCTACATGTCGCTGGCCCTCCTCTAAATAGTTAATAAAGAACTTTCAAATAACGTTTGCTGGAACATCTGTCTCAAGAATCACCAAACTTCTTGATATTTCTCTTTTCCTGATAAAAAAATATAAAACAATATAGTAATAAATAATAAAGCAATATATTCTTAATATAGATATAAATCTGCCCTCAATAGTTATTTGTTGAATGGCTAAATGACATTTTGTCTATGAATATTTTATACATGTATCTGTTTACTCATAAGCACATATAAATAAACATACTAAAATTTCTAATCAGAATTATGTGATTTCATAGTTAACAATATATTGAAGGCAGGACCAGCTAAGTAACTTGTCAAGCCCAGTGAAACATGAAAATGCAGGGCAAAATGCAGTTCAAAAATTACTGAGAATTTCAAGATGGTGACAACAGAGCGTTAAAGCAAGCAAGGAGCCTTCTAAGCACAGGCCCCTATTTGCGTGGGTAGCATGCCCATGAAGCTGGCCCTGATCGGAGTATGTGCTGTGTGTGTAGAATGCCCATTCTTTCATACAACAAAAATAATAAATCTTGTCTTTGTGAAGATTAACAGAATGAATCTCTTTTAGTATGTGTATATGCATATATGTAATAGATAAGAGTATATAATATATTTATTATATAGTTATATCATATATAATATTTCAACATGGAGAGTCTTTTTTATAAAGTTATATTACTACTATTTGAGTTTTGTAACCAAAGCATTTGACAGGAGGTCTATTGTCAAATAGACTGCATCTGTCCTGTCCTGCATCTTTCCTCTCGGGAGCTTATCCCATTCCTCTGTTGAAGGGAGGAAGGTGAAGATTAGCAATCCCTATGTCTTTCTGGGTCAGCCTAAAATTCTGAGTGTGTGGTTTATCCTTAATTCTACAAGATTTCTTCCCATTTTAGAGACTTATGACATTAGAAGACCAGAACGTCTCATCGTCTTTTGAGATGTCTCAGAAGAGCATCACAGTTTTCTTCTAGTCTTTCAATTCTCCTTCTGAATAGAAAGGATTCTAAGTAGAAGTATGTTAGAAAGCTACTCCTCATCACTCATCTAATAATAATAATAATTATAATAATCATAACAGCAACAAACATTTATAAGTACTTGATATATGTCAATCTCTTGGTATATGTCTTTAATTCTTATAACTATCCAAGGCAATAATATTATCTCAGTTCCATAGATTTGGAAAACAATGCTCAGGTGGCCTTTTATTATACTGCATTACTTAACTCAGAAGAGGTAGAACCGCTATTCAACTCTAGATTTGTTTGACTCAAAATTCCCACATTGCGCTATACTTGCTCATACCACACTGCCAGAAGATGTGCTTGAGGTCACCATAGCTACTCTGAGGACGGGAGGAAGGCCACTCTGGGACTCTAAGTAACCAACATAGCTACACAGTGTTTGGTTGGTTTCCAAAGTTGACCACCATCAATTCTTTTCCTTTTTGGATGCATATCAAGAGATGGAGTCAATTTCCTCTCCTCTTGAATCTGAGCAGGCTTTGTGATTTACTATGATCGTTAGGATATGGCAGTTGTGACTCTGTGAGTTCCAGGCCTAACTTTGGAGAGGCATCTTCTGCTTTCTCTTTACAGGAAGCCAGCCTCCATGATGTAAAGAAGCTTACACCAGAAAACTGAAAGAGGAGACAGTACATGTGGGTAGAGATGACATGTGGAAGAGCATCGAGGCACCAGACATGTGAGTGAAGCCTTCTTGTATCTCCCAGCCCCCAGCCAAATGCAGCTGAGAGAGTGACTTCAGCCATTGTTATGTGGAGCAGAAGAACTGCCCAGCCAAGCCCTGCCTGAATTCCAGGCCCAGAGAATTGTAGGAAATAATACATTGTGGGTTTTTTTAAGCAGCTAAGTGATTTGTTTCATAGCAATAGGTACTGAAACACCAGGAAACAAAATGATTTAAGATAATTTATATAAAACAATGAACATTCCATGGAAGATACTTCTGAAATTCAGCTCCATTTAGGGCTTTTTCAAGTTCCTAAGTCTACCTGATTGTCAGTCCTCTTGGATCATATTCTTGCATCTACAACGGAGCACTTGGGGATGAGTACTTGATAATTTTAATATGGCCTCAAACTTTGACATAAAAGGCACAAAAAATCATCTTAAAAAAGTTTTCAATATTAATTTCGTTTAATGGGAAATTAGGTGATGAAGGCAGGCATACTTTATCAAAAGTCAGCCATTTTCAGTAGAATGCAATCAATTTTTGTCTGTTGCATCAAGTTGAGAAACTCATTGAGAAGGCACACTTAGAAGCCTCAGTTTTCTAAGTTATTATTATAAGGAAACTAACTGGTAAGTAAAAGGTTGATTTTTTTTGCACTAAATACACTATTTAATGCTGAGAAGTGTGTAAGAGGGGCTTTAAAGAGCCTTTCCTCTCATATATTTTAGTTGAAAACTGAAGTTTTTGCTAGCATCTTAAAGAAAAAAATTAAACTTCTTTGAAGGTATTTTTTTATACATCACATTTTGTCATTCAAATAATATTGTCCTTTCACTTAAATAGATATTATTTGACATTAATAACAACAGTACCTTGGTTTTCTCACTTAGTATCTTTATATGATGCTAAAACATAGAATGGCTTGAAACTTAATTCTTCTAAGGTTTTCCAATTACCAAAGTTTTTCTCTGGCTTTAAATGCTTGCACAACAGTCTCACAGTCCATAGAAACATAATAATTTTAATTAACATTCCTGACAGTTCTATCTAAATGAGCCATATTAATTATGTCACAGAGTAAGACCAGAAAGAAATTACAGCATAACACTCTCAGGAAAAAAAAAAGAACAACAAGACTCAGCAACTTCAGAGAAAACATTGCAACCTCCTTTGGCCTTTGGATTATAATAGCAATAGCTCCCCTTTTGCCTAGTGCATCAAAAACAAACAGCTCTATTTGCTATTTAAGGACTTAAATGTTCCCCCTTCTATGAAATCTACTTGCTAACATAATCTCACTGCTCCAAATATTCCTGCCTCTTCACCCTGACAGTGCAACAGGCTTACTCCCATCTCTGTGCCTGTTCTCAGATTGTTTCCCCTCCATGGCATGCTGCCTGTGACAACTTAGTTGTTGGTTTCAGATCAAGTTTTACATTCCTTATAGCCTTCCCTGCCCATTGCATCTTCCACTGGAATCTAGTTATAGTTCATTTGCTTATCCATCCAGTCCTCAGATACATATTGAGCCCTTCTAGCTGCCAGGCATTCTGCTTAGTGCTGAAGATATAGAAATGGAATACGCTCTTCCGCTTCTCAGGTTGCTAATGATATCTCCATGGGGGCAGGCAAGTAAACAAAAAGAAGAACGCTTGGAGAGAGTGCTTTGAAAGAAATATTCATGGAGAGCTGAAGCAGCATGTATTAGAAATACGTAACTCATGGGGTGAGAAGAGGGGGGCAGGTGTAACTCTAGGAAAATTTTGTTAGTGTGAGAATTGACAAATCAACCAAGCAGAGAAGCTAGGTGAGGTCATTTCAGGAAGAAGGAACAACTTGAGCAAAAATAGTATTTCCTGTATGTCAGGATCTGACTGTATTTTAATTCAGGGATTTAATAATTTTCCCTGGGCCAGGTATAAATAACCTTTCTATCCTAGTCCTCTTGTCCTGTTTTTTGGACTCTTCTTTTAGCTTCCAAACCATGTAAAAGTTAAACGTAAGAAGGATGTAGTTCAGTAATCAAAACTAAAAATAGATAAAGGACAACTAGGTCACAGAAAAAAGAACAAAAACCCCACAAAATAGAAATATACACAGCAAACTACATGTATTGTGAAAAATGTAATTGGACTAAAGTCTTCTAGGTGGATAAAAAGCAAACGCAGCATGTTTTTACTTTAATGAGACAAACTGAAACAAGATAAAGTAATTAAGGAAAAGTATTAAGTTAAATTGTTCCAGTTCAGTGGATCCCTTTAAATGAACCCTGAAATCCAATAATGGGCCCAGAGGAGCCTGTATATAATCCTTTGTTCGTTAAATATTTCTGAGTTCTTAGCAGGTGATAGGCACTACGCCAGATATTGGTGGTTGTATTAGTTATCTATTGCTGCATAACAAAGTACCACAAAGTTAGCAGCTTGAAACAACACCCATTTATTGTCTCACAGTTTCCATGGATTGAGAGTTTGGACACAGATTAGCTGGATCTTCTGCTCAGGGTCTCAAAGCTGCAATCAAGGCTGCTTTCCCTTCTGGAACCTGGAGTCCCCTTCCAAGCCCATGTAGTTGTGGCTGGAATTCACATTATAGTGGGTGTAGGACTGAGGTCCCCATTTTTTGGCTGGCTGTCAATGAGGGAGCTACTCTTATCTCCTAGAGGCTACCTTCACAGAGCCTCTCACCAGCGCTCTTACAGCATAGCAGCTTACTTCTTCAAGGCCAGCAGGGAACCTATCATTTTAGTCTGCTAAGACAGAGCCTTATATAATGAAGTGTTATCACAAACGTGTCTATCCCATCACCTTTACTTCATTCTATTAGAATCAAGTCACAAGTTCCACTCACACTAAGAAGAAGGCATCATACAAGGACATGATCTATTGGGGGTAACCTTAGGGTATGTCTGCCACAGTGGTCAAGGCAATCCAGATTCTGGGGTCCCAATACTTATTAAATTTGGGACCCCTCCTGAAAAAAATAAAAATAATATAAATTGGCGAATGTAAGTCAAGTAAGTAGCCCTGAAGCTTAAACTTCACTGGCTTCATGGTAAATAAGGCTACATTTGAGATATAATAGCTTTATAGACCTTATATCACAAAGGGAGCCACTCAAATTAAACACATAAGCAAATAAGTAGAATATATACAAAAATTATAAGTAATGTGAGGATAAAATGAATCCTATGAGAATAATGGGGGGGAGGAGTTTAGCAACACTGAATCAGAGAAAGCCTCTATAAGCATCTATCATTTAAGTCAAGACCTGAGGACAAGGAAGAGTTGGGCAAAAGTCATTCCAGGAGTAGGAAAAAACACGTGTAGACATTCTAAAACTGAAAGGGGCATGGGGTATTCAAGAAACAGAGCAACTGGTGTGCTTCCCATTGTGTTTAAAAAATAAATAAAATTAGTTACTGAAGCTTTCTAGATAAGAGGTGTGAGAACTTGTGTTTTTCTTCATTTCTTAAGGTTTGTGAAAATTCCTCTGGCTGCACACTAGCGTGGCCTTTAGACTAAACACGTCTATTTCCCGATTTGATTATGAATAACATTTAAATATATATGTTTAACATTCCAGAAATATAATGGGCGTTGATGCCTACAACATAGTGCCTGCATTTTACCTTTTAATAGATAATGATTATTTTTTGAGTGAGGTCTGATTACTTCAAGAATTAAATTATTCAAGTAATGGCTACATAGCTACTCTTGGGCTTTCTCTAACCACAGTCATACTAAGAGGATAAAAAAAGATTCAAGTCTTGGCTCACTTTGAAGTATATGTTTTTAATTTTCCTTTTGATTCTTTTAGTCTTACTAGTGATTCATAAGCCAAGAAGTAAATCGATAACTCTTCAAGGAAGACTGAGTTTATGGGAAAATCTCGGCTCAGAAAAATAATTTGTTCATTCAGGCGAGAGTGTTCTTTTCTGCCAACACCAAATTTTCAAGAAAGATTCTCTGTTAAAATGATGCCTAACAGAAAACACTTCATAACTCACTTCCTATGTACGATAAATCTATTGTAATCCTCTTTATGATGAAACCTGGGAGTTTCAGAAGGTCCCTGGCTCCTCAGAAGCCACTCCAGCACAGTAAAGTGTTATAGATCCACTCAGAGCTTCATGGTAGAAAACACAGAGAAAGCCAGAATTCAGAAACCAAGCGTTACTGCAAAAAAACTCTGTACTATATTAAGTAAGTTATCAAGAACTTGGGGGCAACAGGATTGCTTGGTGCTCTAGTGAAAAGGAATTTTCCAAAGTTCCAGTGCCTGGAAGACTCAGAAAATTTGCCATGGAAAAAAGAACTTCACAATTTAATGTTTATCTATTTGGACTACTGTGCTTTTTGCCAAGTCTAAATTTATGTTCTTTTGTCAGTTTCTATTGGTGGAGCAACATGAGACTTGTAAAAAGTAGAAACAACAGGCATTTATTTGAGCACATTTGAATATATATAGTCATGCTAAACACGTCTTAATGAGCTGGAGACTATGTTTCTCACATATGGGATTACTAACACAGATATGATAGTGGACAGACAGACATAGTAATGTAATGTAATGTATTACTCCCATAATGTGATGACACTGGTCTTGATTCTACAACTACTTGAGATCTATCGAATCCTTAGCCGTTACACTGTGGTTGATAAGTCACCGTCTTCTTGCCTTGACTCCTCACATAAAGAAAGCAACATACTGCATAGTTTGAAGCTCTCCTCTTACAAGGAGTGAAAGTTTTAGAATTTCAGAGCCAGAAAGTACTTTCAGGACCCTTGAGGTGGCAGGACACTAATGGGGAGAGTATGGCCTTTGGAACCAAGGAAGTTGGGTTTAAGTCTAGGCTGGGCAACTCACCAGCAGTATGTTAGTCAAGTCAATTATATTTACAGAGTCTTGATTTTATCATCTGTAAAATGAGGGTATTAATACCTGTTATAGGAGATACGAATTTTCAGAACTAAAAACATTGCTTCTTTATGTATGTATTTTGTTTATATGTGCATGCACACATATGCTTAAGTGTGCTTGTGTGTTTGTCCTTATAAAGTAGGCAATGCTGGTTATAAAGTGCAAGGATTGTTTTGAAATTTGGAGGAAGATATTTAAGTCTGCAAGGAGGCTTGCTGGAAGCATATATCAAATTGCAGGTATAAGAAATCATGTGGCCACAGAACACTAGTCCAACTTTTATTTTGGAAGAAATAGTTTTCTCTGTGTGGCCTGTTTAGCATGCTTTTGTGAAGCACCTGATTTTGGCAGTTCCGCCCTGCTCACAGTTGCCCCACTGGGTTTAAAAAGTGAGCACACAGGACTCTAGTGCATCTCCTGGGGAAAAGAGAACAAAGGGGAGGGTGTCTCTAAGATGTCTGGCTCATCCTGTGCTTTCAACACTGATTAATGTGTACAATTTTCTTTTAATTCACTGGTGATAAATCTTTGATTTTACACTCCTACTGTGAGTGTGTTCTAGAGGGTCTTTTTGCTCCACTGAAACAACATTTCACTCACAGAGTTGTTTTGAGGGTCAAACTAGATACCATTCCTGAACAGCCTTGAAAACACAAAATAGAGTTCAAGAAAACACTAATGTGTTAACTTACGATTTGTTGTAACTCCTGCACTTTAATTTGCCTTTTTTCTTCATTGCCTTAATTTTACAGGTAATAAATGTTAATTCTAAGTTTAAAAAAAAGAGAAGAAAATATGAAGAAGTAAAAATAATTTATTTCTAATTAAGAAGAGAAAAACACCATTTTTCATGGCATTTGTGTATTTTGTGTAAGTGCAAGTAAAATACTATACATATTAGTCTGAAAACTTGTACATAGTTAAAATAGTTTTACATCATGATTTGAAATGGTGCGTAGTACTCCATTATAGGGATGTAACATAATTCCCTTACCCCATCCCCCTTTGTTGAATATTTACCTTGTTTCAGTTTTTTCACACTTTCAAGCAATGCTAAGAACCTTTGTGTCTATATCTATATATGTATTTCTGCACTGTATACATATATTTTTAAATAATTTTAATGTATTTGACAATTATATCTAAAAAGTTGTCAGTAGATTACAGAATGACTGTTTCCCAACATTCAAACCAACATTGGTTATTTTCCTTTTCTTAATCATTGGCAATTTGATCAGTTGAAAAATCATATCTTATGGTTTTGATTGTATGTCCTTGGCTAAGTGTAAGGCTAAGTTTATCTTCTATTTATTGACCATTACTATTATTCCTGTTAAACTATAAATTTCCTATTAGTTTCCAGTACATTGTAAGTTTTAGATATTTTGTTCTAGTCCCAATACGTAGCACTAAACCAGGCATAAAGTAGCACTCAATAAATTTTTATATTTGTTTTCTTTTTTTTTCTCTCTCTCTCTTTTTTTTGTTTTGCTGAGGAAGATTCTCCCTGAGCTAACAACTGCTGGCCGTCTTCCTCTGTATTTTGTGTGTGAGCCACCACCACAGCATGACCACTGACAGATGAGTGGTGTAGGGCCATGCCTGGGAACCGAACCCAGGCTGCTGAAGCAGTGTGCCAAACTTAACCACTAGGCCACCAGGGCTGGCCCTTCTAAAATGCTTGTTTATCTCACTTTTTTCTGTTAGAGAATTTATAGTTTTTTAAATTAATTATCAAGAGACATTAATAAATGAAATGTATTAATATTATGTAAATATAATGTATATCATTCTTTTTTTTTATTTTGAGGAAGATTAGCCCTGAGCTAACATCCACCCCCCAATCCCCCTCTTTTTGCTGAGGAAGATTGGTCCTGAGCTAACATCCATGCCCATCTTCTTCTACTTTATATGTGGGATGCCTGCCACAGCATGGCTCAATAAGTGGTGTGTAGGTCCATGCCGGGGATCTGAACCAGCAAACCCCGGGCCACCAAAGCGGAGCACGAACTTAACAGCTATGCCACTGGGCTGGCCCCTATCATGTTTTAATATACTAAATATATTAACCCTTTACTATATATATGAATATTATATATATGCCTTCTAAAATATGTACCTATTGTACCTACTGTATCTCTACTATACTTTAAAATATATGTTTTTCCATTTGTCTCTTACCTTTTAACTTACACAGGTTCTTACCAAAAATATTTTATTATTTAGTATAAACTTTCTGAAAATATGCCTTTTATGTTATTATACTGCTTTGAAAAGTTTTATCCAACCCAAAATTATAGAAATATGTGTCTATGTTTTAGTCTAGTAATTGCACAATTTAATTTTTTATATTAAAAAAAAGTCCATCTGGGATTGTTCTAAGATGTGAGGAGGGTTTTGAGTTAGTCAAGAGAAACTCATTTTTTGTCTTTTTACCTCCCACAGCAAGAGCACATCTTCCCCTTGGCCCTGATGAGCATGCAGACCACTAGTAGCAATGAAGCTAGCTTGGTTTTGGCACCAAAGGTAAGACGCATACTTGCTACCAATTCACTATATGTCCTGGTACAATACTGCTCACCAGCAGCCTGGTCTCCTTGTTCTGTTATGACCTCTTGTGACAGTCCAGGCAATGAAGGACCATGCTGTCGGTGCTTATTATTTGTTGCCAGTTGGCTTTCTTTCCTCTCACTCATTTCATCGAAGATGCATCACTGATCATTAACATCACTGGTCAAAAACGTCATATTTGTTCCCTTCCAGTAGAAGAATAACCCCAATTACTGCCCAAACCTTCTAGTGAGCAAGTCACATCATTTCTCTGAATGTACTATGAGAAGCGTGTCACTTCATTTGTAAACTAGAAAACTGAGCTCTGTCAAGCCCTTTCAGAGTCTCTAGTTAGGAGTGTGGCCCTACATGCCTCTTGATCAGTAGATATGGCCACCTTTGGTCAGGCTTCTGTGCCCAGAGATAAACAGAGTAGAGCCCAAGGGTGGCAATAGTAGATGTTACAAGGGAACACCCAGGGAAAGCCAAAACAAGTAGCTGGATGTGAGACAATATCTGCTTGACATTGCTCACATGTATTGTACTGCATCGTACTGTGCCCTTCTATTAAAAAAAGAAAATGTTATATACTGTATGATTCCCTTTATATAGCATTCTTGAAATGACAAAATTATGGGGATGGAAAACATACTAGTGGTTTTAGGGGTTAGGCACTGGGGAGTATGCTACTATAAAGGGGTAGCACAAGGGAGTTCCTTTCTGATGACGGAACAGTTTGGTATCTTGATCATGGTTGTGGTTACATGAATCTATACATGTGGTAAAATTACATAGAATTACACACACACAAATGCTTGTAAAAACTCGTGACATCTGAATAAGCTCTGTAGTCCTGGTTTTGTTATTATACTATAGTTTTGTAAGATTTTACAGCTAGAGGAAGCTGCATGAAGGGTACAGTAGTCCCCCTTTATTTTCAGTTTTGCTTTCTGTGGTTTCAGTTACCCATGGTCAACTGCAGTCTGAAAATATTAAATGGAAAATTCCAGAAATAAACAATTCATAAGTTTTAAACTGCACACCTTTCTGAGTAGTGTGATGAAATTTTGCTCTGTCCCACCCTGTCCCACCCAGAACATGAATCATCCCTTTGTAAAGCATATCCACGGTGTATGTACTACCCCCCTGTTAATCACTTAGTAGCCATCTCGGTTATCAGATCCACTGTTGGGGTCTCACAGTGCTTGTGTTCAGGTCACCAGTATTTTACTTAAGAATGGCCCCAAAGCGCAAGAGTGGTGATGCTAGCAATTTGGATATGCCAAAGAAAAGCCGTGAAGTTCTTTAGGTGTAAAGGTGAAAGTTCTCAATAAGAAAAGAAAAAAATCATATACTGAGGTTGCTAAGCTCTACAGTAACATTTATTATAGTAGGTTGTTATAATTGTTCTACTTTATAATTAGTTATTGTTAATCTCTTACTGTGACTAGTTTATAAATTAAACTTTATCATAGGTATGTATGTATAGGAAAACACATAGTATACATAGGGTTCAGTACTATCCATGGTTTCAGGCATCCACTGGGGGTTGTGGAATGTATCCCCCGTGGATAAGGGGGGACTACTGTACATGGGACCTCTCTGTACTATTTTTGCAACTTCCTGTGACTCTATAACTATTTCAAAATAAAAAACTTTGGGGCCAGCCCCGGTGGCCTACTGGTTAAGTTCAGTGTGCTTTGCTTCAGCGGCCTGCGTTTGATTCCCGGGCACAGACCTATGCCACTCTGTTAGCGCCCATGCTGTGCTGGTGGCCCACATACTAAAAAATAGAGGAAGATTGGCACAGATGTTAGCTTAGGGTGAATCTTCCTCAGCAAAAATAAATAAATAAATAAAAATTTAAAAGTTAGAAACTTTGAAAAAATCTAATAAAAAGCTCCTTCTAACGAAAGATGATATTTGGAGTAGTTATTCCCAGCTTTGTAAATAAGAGAAGATAGTTTTTCCACAAAGTCTGAGGCAGAGAATAAACTAAATACCACAGCATCTACAGGATGAAGAGAAAGCACTGAGCTTTCTCCAGTATCCATAATACCTTAAAAACAAACTTGACTCCAAGACCAGAAGTCAGTGAACCTTTAATATTCACTTCACTTTTACATCATCTGTGTTATGGACTGAATGTTTGTGTCCCCCCTCCCCAAATTCATATGTTGAAACACTAACCCCTAATGTCATGATATTTGGAGGTGGGGCCTTTGGGATGTAATTCAGTTTAGATGAAGACTTGAGGGTGGGGCTCCCATGATGGGCTTAATGTCCTTATAAGAAGAAGAGAAACCAGAGAGCTAGTACTCGCTTGTGCCCTCTCCTCTCTCTTTCTCTGCCGTGTGAGGACACAGCAAGAAGGCAGCCATCTGTAAGCCAGGAAGAGGGCCCTTGCTAGGGAACCAAACTGACCAGCACCTTGATCTTGGACTTCCCAGCCTCCAGCACTGTGAGAAATAAATTCCTATAGTTTAAGCTGCTCAGTCTGTGGTATTTTGTTGTGGCAACCTGAGCAGAGTAATACAATCTAGGAAAGCCTTCTGAAATATCTTGCATAAATAAGTGATTTTTTCTTTATTCTCCCGTAAGATTTCATTCCTTTCTCTATTATTGAATACACTGTGATGGTATTTATCTCTTTACAATGTCTGATATCCCACTGGATTGAGAACAAGGGAGGATTTTACTCATCTTCCTCTCCCCCATGACACAGCATTCCTGGAAAGTATAAATACTGTTTTAGTTCATTCAGGCTGCTATAAAAAAATACCATAGATCGAGTGACTCATAAAAAATGGAAATTTATTTCTCACAGTTGTGGAGGCTGGGAAGTCCAAGATCAAGGTGCTGGCAGAATTGGTGTCTGGTGAGGGCCCACTTACTAGAAGGCTGTCTTTTCACTGTAACTGCACATGGCAGAAGAGGTGAGGGATCTCTCTGGGGCCTCTTTTATAAGGGTACTAATCCCATTCATGAGAGCTCCATCCTCATGACCTAATCACCTCCCAAAGGCTCCACCTTCTAATACCATCACCTTGGGGGATAGGATTTTAACATATGAATTGATGGAAGACATAAACATTTAGTCTATAGCAGGTACTAATAAAATTATATAGGAAAGAGAAGGTCTAAGACAGGCAGTTTTACCTTTAAGGAGATGACATGAATGGTTTCATGCCATGTCTTGAGCCTACTTAGCTGCAAGGGAGTCTAGGATCTCTAGTCTGTCCTTGAGAGGCATTATGCCTGGCTCAAATTTTGTAGATTCTATTCTAGACAGACATGTAATAACACCTAACTATGCATTTTTATACAACATTTGAAAATCAATGAGGTATATTTATTCATTAACATTTACTCCTACTCATTTTTATATGAGGCTATATTTCAATTCAATTCCTAGCTCTACAACTTACTAGGTATGTTGACCTTGAATCTAAACTTCAGTTGTTTTTCATCCTTACATGGTTATACTGACACCTTGCAGGATTGCTTTGTGACAATTGTGATAATTAAATGAGATAATTTATTGTGACAATTACATATGAAAATGAATATGAGTTGCTTGTTATAGATTCTGTGCTCAAAAATGGTAGTTATTATTTGTAGATGGCCATATTTCATTGTAATCTTTTAAAACTGTTCACTAGATTTCTTTATTTGTAAGAATGTTCCTGTGGCAAAAAACCTGTGTAGTGTGACAAAACTAGTATTTTTTGCTTGCTAGCTTTAGTAGAACGCTGAGGGTTAAATCCCTCAAACCAATGCAGAAAAATTAACTAACACACATGTTGGTTACTAAGTGCAGAACCAAATGTGCCAACAATCAGTATAATTCACATACAGTAAAGACAGCCACATTTGAGAAATATTTTCCAGTAATTTTCAAAGCCTAATATATTCCTAGATTTTTATCTATTTGAATATATAAAAGAGAGAGAATATATTCTGGGAAATTTTTAAACTCTGCATTAATCATGTTGATGACTTTGCATTCTGCATTTTTGTAAATATATGAGCTGAGATGGATATAAAGGAAAAAAAATATGTGTGTGTACTTTTAGCGTATAACCTATAAATCAGGAGATCAAGGACTACTGTAATGCAGTAATGCACATGTGATTACTGTGCTTTAATTGAAGCATGTATTTCTAGATTTTAAAAAGAGCTCTGAATTATTTTAATAAAAATCTGTATTACTCTTCGCACTTATATTAAGATTAAATTCTGGCATGTATATAATGCAGTAGATAAGGGCTGAGAAATAGATTCCATCCTGCATGCCAAATTTTGATCAATGGCTAGTGGTGACCCGTTGGGTAGTGTTGGTAATAACTCTGTGGTCATGTTTGGCACGAGTGGGAAAGAGGTCTGGAATTAGTTAGTGCTGTCTGTTACTAGCATTGGAGGACAAGCATGGGCATTTGTTTGGGTTCCTGCGACCTTGCATTATAATGCAGGCTGGCTCTTCAATGGTTAGTAGCATGCCTGGAACAAATGTGCTAATCATTATCTTAATGAATGAACAAATGAATACCCTCTTAGTGATTCATTTTTCCCAAATAATTTATTATTTATGATTTGACTTTTTTTAAGACAATATTTTTAGAGCAGTGTTAGGTTCATAGCAAAATTGAGAGGAAGACACAGACATTTCTCATATACCCTATGCCCCCACACATGCACAGCACCCCCTATTATCAATATCTCCCATCAGAGTGGTACATTTGTTAGAATTGATGAACCTACATTGACACATCATTATTACCCAAAGCCAGTAGTTTACATTACAGTTCACTCTTGGTGGTGTGCATTTTCTGGGTTTGGACAAAAGTATAATGATGTGTATCCATCATTATATATGCATACCATTGATACCAATTACACCTCACTAAAGCTAGGGGGGAAAAGATATAAAATCCAAATTGCTCCCCTGGACTCCGGAACTGAGCTGTCTGCCCAGCATCTGCATTTGGATGTCTCAGAAATACCTAAACCCCAGCAAGCTTAGAATGGGTAGCATCATCCCCTCCCTGCAAAACTACTTTTCCTCGTGTATCCTTTCATGAGTGAATGGCACAGAAGCTTTGATGTCCTTCTTGCTGTCTCACTCCCACATCAGGTTCAGTAAAGATTGTTGATAATATCTCATAAATATCTTGGACATTTGTCAACTCATCTCTACTTCTGCTATCTTAGTTTAGAACATTTCAATGTATTTTTTAAATGTGAAGTCTAAGTATACAGATGAGGGCATATAAATACATGTACAGTATAATACATTCTTATGAAGCAAACACCTGTCTCCCATTCCCCTCTCCAACGTATTCTATCTGAGGTAGCCAGAGTAGTATTTCTATGCTACAAGTAAGATTATGCCATTGTATGTTTTAATATTTCAAAAGCTTCCCATTGTGCTCTGAATAAAATTCAGACTCTTTAACACTCCTTACAATGCACTTCTTGAACCCTCCTCTGGTCAGCTTCTCTTGCCTTGTCTCTGAAGTGACCTAGCTTCTGCCTATCACCTTGCACTTAGCCCTTTAACAGATAGATCTTAAACTTGACTTAACTTTGTATCCTCTACCAGACTCAGACCTCCACTAGGCTGGAGATAATACCTCATTGACTATTCTGTACCCAAGGCAGTCCCCTTATGGCTTGGGTATGGACAACACTTTTTTCTTAAGAAAAAAGTGCCCCACCTTCTGTCAGCCTCAGTTCCACTCAAGGGTGCAGGGCTTGGCTCCGCAAGCATGGGCTGAATTTGCACCCAAACTCACCCCTGCAGCCAGGTGACCATGTACAGAGAAAAAATACACAACCATATGCAGTAGTTCTGATGCCCCTGACCAGAAATTCTCATTATAAGCTTCATTAACACTGCCAATTTGAAGGTTGATATACTGGTAAGACATAATCTCTCCCAAAATCAAATACAATAAGAGAGTGATAACCAGTAATGAGGGGGAAATGTCTCAGTCATCCCCAATCAAGACATCCTGGAACTAAGTTGTCAAGATCTGATAAATTATCAGTGATAACTGATAATATACTCACTATTAATGCTGATAGAGATACAGCTATTTATAAAACCAATCAAATTACTAAATTCACTGTTGTGGATACACTATCCATTAACTACATGTGATTTTGCATTTATTTCCAGCTGCATTTAAGTTCACTAGTCCTTTGGGTAGGTTTCATAATGCCTTATTTTTATGGCTCCCAAAATGTTGAGACCTAAGAATCACTTGGCTTAATTATGTGCATGGAATAGAAAAGAAAATTAATAGGAAAAATTTTTCTGGGTCCATATAAGTAGGGCACTAAAGGCAGAGGGAGAATTATTAATCAGAACTAGGAATTAGAGTTGGTCCTCTAAAGTATAAAGGAAATCTCAAGGGCCTAGAGATTCCCCTTTTGTTGATTTAATACCTACACTGAAGCAGGGTTATAGTTAGCCTTTTACAGAGCTGTGTAAGATGGAGCACCTCAAAAAAGTAAAGGACAACAACCCAATGAGATCGTTATTCAGCCTTAATATTATTCTTTCAAAAGATCTCCTGAGATACACATTAGTAAATGTTTGTTGACTATGGACCTTCTGGACAGAAGAAATATGTTATTCTTGCTTCTAGTTATAACAATAAAATTCATTAAAACTGTTAATAAACTAAATGGATGTTAAGTTTTGATGATCACGAACCAGAAGTATGTTTTAAAATAGGCTACCCTTGCATATATGTAGAAATTAGACTCTGTGTATTGTATACAAAGTTATTGTTTTAAAACCAAATAGTACTCTTCTATTTGCTTCCTAAAAGCAATGCTTTGCTGTATGACAAATAATTGAATAATTGCATTGTACAAAGCTGAACGCTTTTATTAAAGGATGGCTAAAATAACAACCATAGAGAACACTGGGCACTGCAGTGTAGAGTGGTGTTGGGCCAGAGGGAAGCTGAGGTCATCTCCTCCGGGACACTTTACTACTGCAGTAAATATTCCAGGTTCCAGCTTTCTCTTCTACTGTAATCTTCTACAGCTAGGACTTCTCTCAGGCAATTGGTTGTTAGTCTAAAAGTTACTTGTTCTTTTTCACTCTTTTCTTCTAATTTGGACCTCATCAGTATATTTCATATATAAATGAAAGATCTTGAAGGGGAGCAGAATTTCCCATCCCAAGATGTTCCTCTTTGGCATAAAGATTGTTTCAGGCTGATTATTTTTAAGAAATAGTAGACTCAAGAGAAGCTCTGAAAACCAAGTTTAGATTACTCTTTTGTAAGAAATATTTACATTTGTAAGGGAAATTTCTGTTTGTAAGGTTGTCTCCCTCTCTGTACCAGGAAGACGGGATGACTAAATCTCTAGAAACTCTTATCAATGGAAAAGGCAGGACTTAAATCTGCGTAACAACCTTATCCTTGTTTACTATGCTTTTCCTGGTCTCCTCCTATAACTGGTCTCCATCCTCCCCTACAATATCTTCTTTTGTCTTTAGCTGGAGATGGTATCTAAGGTCATGGCTTGGGCCATTTTGGGGAGTTACTCAGTTTTCCTGGGTATCCCCCATATTTACAGGAGGTATACATCTTATTAAACTTCTGTTTTTCTCCTGTTAAACTGTCTTTTTTATTATAGGGAGGTCTCAGCCAAGAACCTAGAAAGGTAGAGGGAGAATTATTTTTCTCCCCTACAATCTCTACGCATATTTTTTACTCCTTTTCTCTGTGGCATGTGTGATGTTTGTGGCAGAGCTTTGACTATCAAGTACTCATTGGAAATTTTAGAAAAACATCTAAGGAGTTTAAATTTAATTCTGTTACTGTTAATTTTGTATTAATAGATTTGTTTCCTATATGTTTTACAATGCACCAGTAGAAGCAAATTTTAATATTATATTCTTGTAATAAGGATCACTTAAGATATATAACAATGTGGAATTCTGTCACAGAAAAAGTGTCATAAGCAATGGGAAAATGAAACTGGGTGTTTGCCAGGTCAAGAAATTGGTTATATTTGATAGAAAGAGTTTGAATTTATTTTTATGGTGACTGAAAGCCTTTAAATTGTTTTTAGAGAAAGAATAAGAGGGGAGTAGTATTTTTAAGAATTAACTCTGAGCCCTAAACCGTGCTTGTGATAGATATATATCATACTATGTAATCCTAACAATTTACTTCATAATGGAGAAAGTATTGCCCTGATTTACAAATCAGGAGCAATATTAGAAAACTCAATATATTGCCCAAGATTGCAGACCCAGAGTCAGACAGAATTGGTCTGATACTGAAACCTGTTCCCTTTCCCTACCTCTAGGTCATTTGGGATTGGTGAGGAGGATGCAATGGAGAGGAATGAAGCTAAATATACAGAAAATCATTAAGGGGCTATTTCTGTAGGTGATAGCAAGGGATGTTGAGCTCCTGAACATAGGCTATAGAGGTAGATATTGAGAGGAAAGAACAGATCCAAGAAATATTTAAGAGAAAAATATCACTAGACATGCATAATATATGGATATTGGAGAACAGGGAGAAAAGAACAATGACATCAAATTTCAGCTTGGGTCATGGAATGACAGGAGATTTTTATCAAGATTTTAAACAATGCATAAAATCTCTCCCCTTTCAGAGGGGAAAATGATGATTTGATTAATGTTGTTTGTGTTGAATTTGAAGTGCCCAATTGATAACCAGATAAAGATGTCTACCATGAAGTTAGATAAAAGTGCCTAAAGCTGTGTGAAAGGTCTGATCCCTTACAATGGTGGTAATTGATCACCCATGGAGTGTATGTGCACTGGGATAAGAAGAGGGTCATAGTAGTACCCTGAGAAACATGAATATTTAAGGCAGGAGTCCATGGATGTTCGCTGAAGGATGTCTGAACCCCTTAAAGCTTTTAACATTTGTGTGTGGGGAGGAATTGCCTCCCATTTTGTAAATAGTTTTCCCAGATTAATTAGTTTCTCAAGTAGGTGTTGGGAGAGACAGTCCTCCATGGACCCTGAGTGTCTCTGCATGTTCTGCATTGTTCTTGTGTATGCCAAGAATGCAAGGTCATGATGGCCCTTTACCAGGTCATTTGTTAGAGTTGGGTTAGTGGGAGCAATCTTGAGGTATGAGCAGGCTTACATACTGCTTGCTATAAAAAGAAGGATACCCCAAACTCAGTGTTCTTCAGCTACAATGCAAACCCACTACATGTGGAACATCAATCTGAGCCCCTCCACATCACCACCATGGGACTTTGGGGAAAGGGAACCAAAACTAACACCCTGATGCTCACAGGGCTTGTTGTGCTATGAATAATGAAGTCCTTTGTCTTTGACTCAGGAGTCTGGTGTCTTCTGCCAGCATCCAAGAAATAGTAATAAGGCTAACTTAATAATTTATTAGCTTTTATATAGGGTAAAATCAAACTCTAGACCTCATAATGGATTATGATGTGTTCTTAAAAAGTTTGAATATCAGAAGTGAGAAATTAAAGTTGAGCCTATATATAAACCTGAGAAGTGATGAAGTATCAGAGTAATTTTGTGGAAGCAAAGGCTGTGGGGAGTTGTGAAGGAAAAACAAACAGGAGAGAAGGTAATCTCCCAAATTTGTAGCGTTCAAATAAACAAAGATTGAAAAATGATAAGTGAATTTGACAATTAAGTTATTTGGGATCTCAGTGGAAGCTGCTTCAGAGGAATGGTGTGGAAAGTAAACTCTGAAATAACTAGGACAATTGCTCTCAAACGTGATGGTCTCAGGACTCTTAAACTCATAAATTATTGAGGACTCCAAAGAATCTTTGTATATGTGTGATGTATCTATTAATATTTATATATCAGAAATTAATACTGACAATTTTACAAATATTGAATTATTAATTCATTTTAAAATAACCATAATAAACTCACTATATTTTAACATAAGTAACATATTACAGAAAACATTATTTTCCAAAACAAAAAATAGTCAAGAGTGACACCATTTTACATTTTTGTGAATCTCTTTAATACCTGGCTTAATAGAAGACAACTGCATTCTCATATTTGTATCTGTGTTCTGTTTGTTGTGATATCACATGTCTTGAGACCTCTGAAAAACTCCAGTATACGTTTATGGGAGAGTGAGTGAAAAAGGTGAATAATGTTTTAGTCTTATTATGAAAATAGTTTTGGCCTTGAAGACCCCCTGAAAAATGTCTCAGGTATCTCCCCAGAGTCCCTGCATCACACTTTGAGAACTGCTGGAGTAGAAGAAATCTAGATATTTATACCTGGTGTGTTTTAGTAGCTATATCAGACTACAAAACAAAGAATAAGATACTGCCACTGGAGGAAAGGAGCAAGATGTTCAAAGAAAGGTTAGTTTGTTTGATTATTTTCTTTGATTTTTTATTTAATTTTTTTTAATGTAGCATAAGATAAAATGAAACTATCTGCTGTTCAAAGACAGGATAGTGATTACCCTTGAGCAGGGGGTGAGTAGAAACTGGAAGGGGGCAGAAAGAGGCTTCTAGGGTACCGCTACTGGTATTGTTTCTTGAGCTGAGTGCTAATTCCATGACCGTACTCAGTGAGTAAAAATTAAGTGAGTTATATACATTTACCATTTCCACCTTTACTGTATGTACACTATTCTTTAGTAAACAGTTAAAATACATAAAAGGACAACGTAAGTACCAGTCTCATTATCTCTAATTTTTAAAGACTTTACTCTATCAATGAAATAAGATTGATGCATAGTTTGATTGACGGATGAATGCAGAAGCATGTATGCACTGAGTTAAAATTTATATTTGCAATTTAATACAAAAAATCTAACTTTCTAAATAGGGACTAGGCTAAACATTTGTTAGAGTTATGTTTACACTTCCACTCATTTAGAAAGAGAATGTTTCTTAGTTGATGACAATCATTACGGCATGCCTGAGAGGTAAACTGATTTCCTTTCCCAGGTCTGTTAGAATGGAATTGCACCCCATCCTTTAATTTCCAGTAAACTCCTCGACTCAGTCAATATTTCCACTCTGCACAAGTTTCT
The DNA here is from genome assembly GCF_041296235.1 of Equus asinus. Classification (NCBI taxonomy): domain Eukaryota; kingdom Metazoa; phylum Chordata; class Mammalia; order Perissodactyla; family Equidae; genus Equus; species Equus asinus. Next base: position 20,828,577 of record NC_091820.1, on the reverse strand, counting down.
TAAAAGGTAAATTTTTGGCTGGCTTAACGATTCTCTTCACTTCAGTGTTGTGAAAGGATCTTAATTAATAGCTCTTATCTGTTTTCATCCATTAATTCCAACCTCAGTCTGAGTGTGTTTTGTTGCACTCTGAGAAGGTGCCAAAAATAATTTTTAATATGACACAGAAAAATTCCCCAAGGGATGGCTTTCTTTGTTATCTATGATTCTCACTTAGTTCGGACAATTTGCAGGAAAGTCTCGACACATTTTCAGGGTACACATAAAACTGTAAGTCTGCAGCACTTAACACTAATGTGCTCCCCTGTTAAAAATAACAAATGTGTCATGACTAATAGGCTATTGTTGTGGGTTACTGAGATTGAATATGCTTAACACTTTCATAAATGTGCCAAAGGAGTGATCACTTCACCTATCTTGGGTGTCAAGACTTACTTCTTTACCACCCCCCCCATGGAAGGTAGAACAAATATTTCATCGTTTGTAACAAAATAAGCATTACTGAAGGAAAAAGCAACTCATTCAATGGCATAGTATTAGTGAAATGAACATAGAGCCATACCATTGGAAAATTATTCTAGAAAAGAGCAGTTTTCTCTTCTTTAACACTGGGAAAAGGCTTTAAATAACAGCAGACAAGGTCTTTGAACAGTATAGCATATTCTTCCTAGCCATTCCATTAATCCATTGTCTAGTCTTGGAAGAACACTGGAGGCGATCTTAAAATAATAACAGTATTGTAATTACTTTCATTGTAGTAAAGTGCCCTATTCTACAATGTGATCACTACCAAGGGCAATTGTTCATACTTTCATATGCTTCTTGTTTACTTTGCAGTTTAAGCTGCATTAATCACCACTCCTTCCTTGAATTGGAAAGCACATTAAAACCAGTGAAGAATGCCTCCTTGCAGTGATATTTACTAGCAATAGGCTATGATCTGAAACATCAGTTAATCGACACACACACAGAAACACAGACACCAGCTTAGATTAAAAAGCGGTGTTAATAAATTTAAACGAGGGGCATCTGGGTAATGAGTCGGGGGAGAAAAAGAAAAGATACAGAGTTCAATTTTGCAGGAGCTTTTAAGTTACCAAAGTAATTCCAGTGAGTCAATGATCTTCTCCATATCATAGGCAGCTAATTAAAATTGCTGTACAGCCTGATGTCCTGGTAGTGTGAAATTTCACAGGTTGAAATAGCTAAAGTAATGGAGCAGAATTCTTGAATTAAGCCAATTGGTATCAAGGGATTCACTCTCAGAAGACACGAAACAAGTTAATGGCCTAATCTGAAAAGCACACACAGGGCATTTTTGTAAAACTCTTGAATTTCAGGATTATGCAAGTTAGAGAAGAGCCAAGAGGCTCTAAGGGATAAAATTGCCACCCCTTTCTACTTTTTACGGTGCAGTCAACTCAATAATTCTGAAGTTAGCAATTCTTTACATGTAGGTGCTCTGGAACAGTGGTCTCTGAATATTTTTCATGCATCAGAATTCCCTGAGGGTGTCTTAAAACACAGATGTCAGGGCCCCACACTCAGATTTTCTGATGTAGTAGGTCTGGGGAGGGGTCTGAGAACTTACATTTCTAATAAATTCCCAGCTGATGCTGCTTGCCTGGGATCACACTTCTGAGAACCACTGCTCTGGAAAACAGCAAAGTTTTCACCAATGTTCTCAAAATTAAATGTGCATATGAACCTCTTGGTTATCTTATTAAAATGTATACAAGGCACCTGGGGACCTTATGAAAATGCAGATTCTTAAGGGATTGCTCTGCTCTGTGGAACACACTCAGAGAAACAAGGATCTATAGCATCTTACTGCGAATCCATTTTTCATACCATTCTTATTGGGAGAAACTGTCCAAAGCCTAAAAGCACTGATGGGGGGAGGATTGTAAGGGAGAAAGGAGCCATTGCTGAAGTTGCAGTGAAGCTCTGAAAGAGGGTGTCATGCTAAAGGCAAACTAAGGCAACTTCATAGTTTCTCCTTAGTCTCACACTTTTTCCCCCAGGTATTATAAAAGATAGACTTTTCAATGTTTTATATTGCATTTATCTTTGAAAATTAAGTGTTCAGAGCCCAGTGGATTTGAAATTAAACATTTTTGAGTTACTTATATTCTCTCGATAGGGTTCTTTATTTTTAGAATTTCAAAAGGAAACTTAACGGAAACGACATAATTATTCCTTCTTTTTACAGAAAGCTTAGTTACCTGTTTTTGTCCCCTGTTTCAAACTTTGCAGCCATTAACTCTCTAGAGGCAATACTCAGCCTTGAAAGTACCTAGTGATTATAGACGAACCAGTGTCTAACTACTGTAGACGGTAACTAGGCATTTGAGACTATGCTTTCTTAAAAAAAAAAAAAGTCTTATACAAATTATACTTGGTAAAAAACAAAGAAATAAAATAAGAACCCTTAGTCCAAACCCCAAACTATTATTTACTGTGGTCTCTATGTTGACATATATTCTGGATTGCCAGTGGAGAATTTCTTGTGCATAGAAGTGTTCTTTGTATATTTTGGATAACTGTCCTTTATCAGATGTGTCTTTTGCAAATATTTTCTCTCAGTCTTAAGTTTGTCTTCTCATTCTCTTGACATTGTCTTCCTCAAAGCAGAAGTTCTTAATTCTAATGAAGTCCAGCATATCAGTTATTTCTTTCATGGATCCTGCCTTTGGTGTTGTACCTACTAAACTTCTTGAAGGTCATCTAGGTTTTCTCCTGTGTTATCTTCTAGGAATTTTATAGTTTTGCATTTTAGCTTAGGTCTGTGATCGATAAGGGATCATTTTTGACAGTTATAAAATAAGGCTCATAACTCACCTTAAACCAGAAGATTGCTATACCATTTGGACATTTTAACAATGTGTATTTAGCAGGACCCCTTGCCAGGTTATTGATCTATGTGTAAAATAATAGAATGTGGGTAATGCACATAACATAATGGTGAAGATTGGTTTGTGTATTCATAATTATAAAAATTATAACTGATGTCTGAACGAAGTCCAAGGGGAGTCTAGAGAGAGTAATTGATTACAATAGATGAGAAAATGGAGGAAAATTATGAAAGGGTGAACTTCTTGAAAATAGTAGACCATTCCTTACTTTTCTTTATGTCTCCAATGTGTTGCCTGGTGTCTGTAAGTCAGATGTAAACAAATGTTGATGTATGAATGTGTGACAGAGTTAATAGCTTTGATTTCTTCTCCCTTAGTAGATGATATGTGTACTAGGGTAGAATACCATCCTCTTTGACCGATATTATATCTCTTACAGTATCTAGCAAGATACCCTATCCATAGTAAGAAAGAGAGAAAACAAATTCATATTTATTGAGTGGTTACTAATCATTATGCAACAAATAAATTTTTTCTATATATTATGTACTAGACTTGGTTTGTATACGTCATCTTTTGACATATATTATTTCATTTGTGTTTCTTGAAGTGGCCTAAGGTAGGACTTTGATTAAAAGCTTAAGTTGTCAAGACTACACTAGCCATGACAAGGTCCCATGGTTCACAGAATATTCATAAAGGGAGGTAGAGACCCTCCACAAAAATTGTAAAGTAGGAGTGGTAGAACAACCAAATACTCCTTAGCCCTGGTATGCGAGACCATGCCCAGGCCAGTCTGAATTTTTGTGAGCCCTCAGATAGACTTATTGACTCTCATATGCAAGTGCCGACCCACCTTAGTTCTTCAGTATTTTGGTCTGAGAGTAAGAAAAAGCCCTCTTCACTCTGCTTCAGCCTACAGCCAACGGTCTGAAAGTAGGTACACTGAGACTTTTATTCAGTCCCCTTTACTTACTCCCTAGAACAAATCAACTAGTGGGCTAGACAGAAGGCGGTAAAGCCCGATTACCCATATTAACAGTAAGCAAGCTAACAGGTTGGAAAACATTCATAATTGAACAGTTTTTAGTAACTCATTTAACTTTAAGGAAAATTACACTGTTAAAGAGGATCACCGAAAAATTATTTCAAAACTGAAGATAGCTAAGAATCTAGTTTTGGTTTATAATTGATTCACATTTGAAAATCATTCATTAAAGAGTTCCATTAAACATTTTTGAATACCTACTCTATATCAAGGACTGTTATAAGAGTTCAAAGATAAATACTAGTATTCCAGTAATAACCGTTTTAGTAACATCATATTATTAAGCACCTACTATCTGCACGGCACTTTATGTATTCTCTCATGCTTTAAAACAATCCTTCACTGTGGGTTTAATTTTTCTCCTTTTATGAATAATATCACAGGTTCAGAGAAATTAACTGACTGACCCAAGTTTACAGAGCTAATGAATGACAACAATTGGGAGTAAAATCCTCCTCTTTCTGACTCTGAAGCATTGTCTATTTTGCCATCCTGCCTTTGTGAATTCAATTCTCAATTCCTCCATTATTTCTGGATTAAAAAAAATGAAAAGAACATACAATTAACACATATATCAACAGGATGACCATATAAGTTATTCTCTAACCAAGGATACTTTTGAGAGTAAAAGAGGAGTATTAAAAATTACTGCAGGTAGTTATTGTTCAATGGATATAAAGTTTCAGTTATACTAGATGAATATGTTCTAGAGATCTGTTGTACATCATAGTGCCTATAGTTAACAGTACAGTATTGTGTTCCTCAGAATTTGCTACGAGGGTAGATCTCGTGTTAAATATTCTTGCCACAGACACAGACAAATGAAATAAAAAACAAAAAAGCAAAAGAACACAAGGAAACTTTGTGAGGTGTTGGATCTGTCTATTACCTTGATTGTGGTGATGGTATCATGGATGTTTGCATATGTCCAAACTCATCAAACCTCAAATTGTATATATTAAATATGTGCAGTTCTTTGTATATCAATTATACCTCAATAAAACTGTTTAATAACAGCTTAAAATATTACCCCAGGAGGCTGGCCCCGTGGCCTAGTGGTTAAGTTCAGTACACCACTCATCGGCAACTATGCTGTGGTGGCAACCCACATACAAAATAGAGGAAGGTTGGCACAGATGTTAGCTCAGGGTAGAACTTCCTCTGCAAAAAAAAAAAAAAAAAAAAAAAATTTACCCCAGGGCAGTAAGTATAACCTGTGGTATATGGTCCTTTTTGTATTAAAGTTCCAGGCAGAAAGTAGATGACACATTGGGAGGAATTTAACTGAAAATAATTCAACAAAAGAATAAAGTACAGAGATGTGGGTAGTGTAAGACATCCAATTTGGATGGCGAGATCCCATGGACTAGCAACAGCAGGCTTGAGGGAGAAGAAGCAGAGCAGTGCTGGCTAGAGCCCTGTGAGAGCTGGAGCTATCAGCAGGAAAGAGGGGCTGCCTTTCAGAATCATAGATGTGAAGGAAGGCAGACAGTACCAGGTCTGGAGTGGGCAGTAATACTTGCCCCAGCCTTTCTCTCCTCCTGCACTGCAGTCTCCTGCTGGTGCTTCTTGTTGATCAAGTCCAACTAGAATCCAGAGGGCTGCTGGCTAATATCCTCGTTAGAGGTCAGCCTCTTAGGACCTAGAAGAGAGCAGAAAATGGAGAAGAATGGATTTAAAGGCAGAAACAGAATAACCAATATGGATGGGCTTCTGATCATATCACCTATTATAAAAATGAGCGAAACAAATTTAAATACTTGAATGTCTCTAGTCTTGTCCAATAATATGGGACTCAGCATGAAGCTATTCTTATTACTGTCCTACTCTGAATTTGAACCCCGTTACTGATAAGTGATACTGAGATGAACCCTGTATCCAAATTCTCATAATTTTTGGTGGGGTGGGGAGACTGATTTTCTTGGTAACCTATCTAGTAACCAGTCCTTCTGGGAGGTGACATGCTTAGTGATAAAAAATCAGGAAGTCTGAAGTCTTACCAACCTGGCTTTACAACTGAGTTCTCCCCCTAGCTAACTGTGTGACTATGAGTATTGTCTTCTCTGAGTCTCAATTTCCTTTTCCGTGATATGGAGCAATAAGACTGACCTCCAAAAGACATAACATATGAAATGCACTTAGCAGGTACCTAACATATAGCCAGAGGTAAAAAATAGTACTTATTACTATTACCATTAATATTGTTGGTATCATTAATATAATATTTAGTTATTATCCAAGAGAAAAGTGTATTAAATTTTTCCAGTGTGTTGTACTCAGTCTGACTGCCTATTTGCCTAGATGTCAACCATAATGTTGTCCTCTGCTCACTTACTGGGATGTCCAATTTGACTTCTCTGACACTCCAGGATTTATATGATTGGACCCCTTCCATCAAGAATTAGGCCATCCCTCACATAGATCTATGTATATATGACAGCCACTAACAGGAAGCAAGAGTGGGAATGATAGTGGCGATATAATAGCGTCTAAGAAAAAAAAGGTAAGTAAAATCATGGGTTCATTCAACCCAATGGTTTCTTGTTACGCCTACAGTAATTATGATTAGCTTAAAATTCTCACTCAGTGCCAGGTCCTTTCATGTCTAGGGCTTAGCTTTTCAGTATCTATGGAGTTCATTTTTATTTTTATATATATATATATTTTTAATTCAAATGTAGGTTCAAGAAAACTGTCTTTGAAAAGCATGCAGAGCCATCTGCCTAAATATCTAAACCATAAGCAAAGAGAGTGGGTAAACACTTGGCTCCCATTCAGTTATGGCTCTAATGTGAATACGTATTTATTATGTATTCATTAAGGTTCTTATGGATAACCTAATACAAATTTTTAAAGACATTTTCTCTTTCATTCTTTTGTATTTGAAAAAGAGAAACAGAATTCCTGAGATGCATTTTTTTTCCTGCTTTTTTTTTTATTAATGTTATGATAGATTACAACCTTGTGAGATTTCAGTTGTACATTTTTGTTAGTCATGTTGTGGGTACACCACTTCCCCCTCTGTGCTCTCCCCCCACCCCCCCTTTTCCCTGGTAACCACCGATCAGATCTCCTTATCAATATACTAACTTCCACCTATGAGTGGAGTCATATAGAGTTCGTCTTTCTCTGTCTGTAGAACTCAGGATCTGTTAATTCAACAGAATCGCAAAAAGAGAAAAACATTTTCTTTTCAGTTTGTAGCAACAATTACTCCATGTTGTATAGTATTTATGTTATAGTATCCACCTTCATATTATTTCTCCTCAAATTCTTCGTGTCAATCTCACTCAACATCCAGCTCTCTAAAAGCACACCTGTTAAAAGTAGTGACAAGTAAAAACCACTGCAGCCATCACCTTAACTGGCAAGAAGATGTGCTTGTAATAATATTCAAACTGAGCATCACTTCTCAAAGCTCATGGTCTTTAGTTATCTCTAACATCTTTTAGTCCTTTTCCATATAGTTCATTGTCAAGTGGAGATTTGGCTAATTTCATCACTGTTGATAACTTCTAGGTGTGCTTTAAGAAAGAGATTCTGAAACTGGAGCCCCAATTTTCAAGAATTAAGATTCACAGTGTGTGGCAGTTCAGTTGTGCTAATGGCCCAAACTGTTCACCCTTCCTTGTATCCTTGCCCTTTTCCATAGAACCTAGCAGTTACTTCTCACGCCGGCAGGTCATTTTGCTTCTCCCCTCTTTTGTTCTGGACTCCTCCATGGGACTTGCTTTGGCCAGTAGGATGTTAGCAGACTTGACTCAAGCAGAGGCTTGAAAAGGTACTTACATGTTTCCACTTCCTCTCTTGCTCATCTTCGTTTGCCTTGAGACCATGCCTACTGGGAGAGACACACGGAGAGAATTGAGTCATCACTCACGAAGGAGTGATGTGGACATCAGGAAAGGCCTAAGAGAGGAAGTGATATGAATATTAAGCTGTCTCATAAACATTAAAGGGAATTTATCAGGTAGACTATGGAGCAGAAGGATATTTCAGGTGGGAGAAATGGCATGTGAAAAAACTATAAGGTATGAAAAAACTTGGAATATTTAAAAAACTCAAATAGCTGGATGGGAACCATCTGATCACAAAGGTCATCATATGGCATGCTAGGAGCTTGGATTATATCTTACAATTTTACCAATGGGAAGTTGAAGAGATTTTTAGCAAGGATTGGTAAATGAATATGAATTAATATTTAAATGAATATGATTTTAAATCAATATTTTGGCAGCAGGTTCGAGAATGGACTAGAGACTGCAGAGACTGAAGGAAGAGAACCTGACTAGGAGATGACTGAAATGGTCCAAGTAAGAGATGGTGGCTACCAAGTTTAAGCCATCAAAGTGGGAGATGTGCAAAGAAGTGGATTCAAGAAATATCTAGGAGTAGAATTGACAGACTTGGTGAATAGTTGAATTTGGATAAAGAGTGAGAACAAACAGTTCCCAGGTTTATGGGATTATTCATTGAGATAGCATACGTGAGATGAAGCAGACTTTGGTTGAAGCAGGGAGGAAAAAGTGGAAGGGGTGTGCCATGAACTCAGCTTTATAGTAGTGCAATATGAAGGTCATCTTAGATGTCATTAAGACAATGGTCTCAGTTGGTGGAAGAGCATAAATTTGATTAAATACGAGTGTTTCATCGTGGCATCCCTAAACTGTGGTTTAGCTAGAAATGCAAAATTATAAGTGAAAGGGGAAACAAAGAGGGCTATATTATTCTTTGATTGGGTCTTTCTAATAAACAGAACCTGAGGCATAGCAGGTTAAAGAGCTGATAATTTTTTTAGGAGATGGAAATCTAAGGCAGAATTCATGAGGAAAAGGCAAGTAAAGATGTGAAACAAAGTTTGTGTTACCCTGTTGGCTACCATTTCATGGCAAGCCAAGAAGGGATACTAAAGGCTGCTCAGCACATGGGTTCACTCAGCATCTGAGATTTCTCTGGGTAAGCCATGAGGTGAAATTGTGCCTCAGAGTAGTCTATGTGAGTCACTAATAATCTTGTAGTATACTGCCCCATCCAAGTTATGGAAGCAGTGAGATGACTGGTAACTATGGCTGTTGGGTTGGTCTACCTAGCTATGTGATAGGAGCGAAGTGGGAGAGTCTAGCAGAGCCAAATGACTGATTGGCACCTCTCCTACGTGATGTGGTCAAAAAGACTATGACATAACTGGAAGGAAGGAGGCAGTAAAGGGAATCTGAGGATGTTCATAAGCCTTGTATCCAATACCATATATCAACACAGCACAATCTAAAAAACCTTAATTTTGATTCGAAAAATAAAGCTGGAAAACTGGACATATAATACCATTTCAATAAAGTTGAAAACAGCAAAATAATGGAACATTTTAAATAAAAGCATGCATATGCTGTTAAAGCAAAAAGAAAATAATAGGCTGGTAAACATCAATATCAGCAAAGAGATTACCTCTGGCAAGAAGAAGGGGGCTATGATAAGGGAAAACTATGTAAGAACCTTGAAGTATATTTGTAGGTTTGTTTCTGAACTTAGTTGGAGGAACTTGCATATGTCTTTATGATTTTTTTGTATACCATCTTTCTATAGTGAAATGTTTCATTGGAGAAAATGAAATAATAATCACTAAAACTTTGGGGCATTCATGTAAAACTGTACCAAAAGTAAAGAAAAATAAATGGAACAAAAATAAAACAAACCAATGAATGGGAGGAAAAAAGCTAAAGAACAAGAAATCATGTAAAGTAGGAAAAAATAGGATGGCAAAAATACATCCAAACATATCAGTGATTACTTTGCATATGTATAAGCTAATTTGACTATTTAAAAGATAGATTCTCAGATTGGTATTTAAAACAAGCACAACTCAGCTATATTCTATTTACAAAGACATATATGATAAAACGGTGGTTAAGATTGAAAATGAAGAGAAAATTATATGTTAGACATATGATTAGAAGGAGAAGGCAACAGCAGCAATATAAATAGCACACAAAACAGTATTCAAGGTCAAACAGGGACAGATTGATAACAGTTGTTAAAAGTTCCATGACTGCCTTAACATAAAGAGAACTTTCATGATGGGCTCAGCATCTAACCGCACAATTGCAAAACATAAAAAATGTGAGAAACTCCTCCAAAATACAGAGGAAATGGGCACATAAGTAACACCAGCAAGAGGTATTACAGATGGTGAGAAGAGGACCAAACAATGGACCCAAACAAAATGACAATTGGTGTTCCTGTAGAAAAGCTGATAGTAACCAGCAGAAGCAATAGTGCAAGACTTAGTAATCTATGTGATGTCAAACAAACAAAAAGAGCAATAAAAACGTGCAGTTTGAAAGGTGCACAATTGTAACTGGCAAAATTACTGAAAATTTACTAAAATCAATATATATCCTTATTATTTATTAAATTTCAAGGATGAAAGAAAAAGATCATACAAGCATTCCGCGGAGGATATCGTTACATACAAAGGAAAACCAATCTGAATACTTTCAGTATTCTTTTCCATGATACTAGATACTAGAAACCCAAAATTTTGATAGAAAAATATTTGTAACTCCATACATCTTATAAACAGATAAGAATTCATCATATGTTAACCTGTTAACACCCACAAAACATTCTCTTTTGGCATATATGGGCTCAAGCATTTATCACCAGAGCGCTCTTCCTGACCAAACTAGTCTCACATTGAGAATGGAGACTCAGACTCAGGAAGGAAATTTTGGTTTTCAGAGACAGGGTCTGCTTGGGCTGCCATAACAAAATACCATAGACTGAGTGGCTTAAACAACAGGAATTTATTCCCTTACGGTTCTGGAGGCTAGACGTCCAAGATCAAGGTCCCAACCTGGTCTGTAGTTCTTGATAAGAGCTCTCTTCCTGGTTTGCAGACGGTTGCCTTCTCGCTGTGTCCTCACATGGCCTCTTTTTGGGTACGAGTGTGTGGAGAGAGAGAGCAAGCTCTTCGGTGTCTCTTCTTATAAGGACACTAATCATATCAGATCAGGTCCCCACTCTTATGACCCCACTTAACTTTAATTACTTCCATAAAGGCCCTATCTCTAAATACAGTCACATTAGGTGTTAGGGTTTTAGTGTATGAATTTAGGGGGGGACACAAACATTCAGTCCATAACAGATAGGAAAAGAACTTTAAATAATTTAAACATAAATCCTATTAGGATTGCATATGTGCAATTAAAAACCAGTATCTAAAGTCACACAATATAAATATACCAAGTAAAATAATGTAATAAATGGATTTAGATTGCATGTTATGTTGATAAAAACTCAGACATGAAATAGGTTGTATCATAATTTAATGTTATTTTTCTGTAATCCATAGCTACTTTTCTGACTTGATACTACTATATTTAGTAATTTTTATTTTAATCTTTTTCTTGTTTTTCTATAACCATCTAATTCTTATTAATTATTTTATTATGCTAAAAGGTGATGATTTACTGTTTCAATGATGCAGGTACATTGTAAAGCACTCTAAGCATCTGGTAATTACTAATGTTTGCCATTTTTACAACTTATCTCTTGTAACTCTAAATTCATTTACTAATAACATGAGAAATCTCTTCAATCAGCAGTTTCATTGAATTCACATTAAATTCCCAAAGCATTTGTGATATCATTTTCGTTATTCAGCAGTCTTTTTGCCTGAAACTTCTTAGTACTTCTGCATACCCTAAGAAAAATGACAATATAGTTGAATATCCAGGAGTGCTCAAATAAGAGCTTGCTATTTTTTCTGAATTTTCAGTGTAATTTGTCTCTTTTATTGAAATTTAATTTTGAAATTAATTATTAAGCGTAATTTATATAGGATTAATACCAAATTATTTTGAAAGTATATTAGGTAAAAAAACATGATTTTATTAGAGTTTAAAAATATCAAATAGAAAACTGTCATAAAAAATAATCTACAGGGGCTGGCCCCGTGGCCGAGTGGTTAAGTTTGCGCGCTCCGCTGCAGGCGGCCCAGTGTTTCGTTTGTTCGAATCCTGGGCGCGGACATGGCACTGCTCATCAAACCACGCTGGGGTGGCGTCCCACATGCCACAACTAGGTGGACCCACAACGAAGAATATACAACTATGTAACGGCGGGGGGCTTTGGGGAGAAAAAAGAAAAAAATAAAATCTTTAAAAAAAAAATAATAATCTACAATTTCTCTTATTACCAAATCCTTTCCTCTTTTCATTTTCCTCTTTGTATTGTCACAAGATATATAAAAGTGATACAATTGACTTGCAAATTTTAAATCTGGTTTCAAAATGTCACTGTATTACTTGTTTTTTAAATTTAAGATTGATCAGTTAATCCGTTTTATTTGGATCTATTTTATTTTTTTCCAAAATTGCTGCAGAATGAAAAGGATAAAAATTATTCTATAAAATGCAATAAGGCAAATTATTTGTGTCTGTATTTCTGATATCGACTATTAAAAGGCAAAAAGTATTCCTCACAATGTCATGTATACATTGGCTCTGAGGAAGAGGAAAAATTGACAGAAGACTAAATTTACTACGAAAAGAGTGTATGAGGAAGATTGAACAATTTAGATGCAAACATTCTATGTGAAAGGATAATAAATGTAAATCAGTATTTGTTTTCTGAACTATAACTTGAAACTTGTTTTAAACAGAATTTTGAGAAATTTATATATAAATACACACAATATAGATATATGAATATGTAAATTACATGTATACACATTTATACTCTAATTATTACAGGTTTTATGTATTTTATGTCATAGTAAATTAGAACCAGAAAAGTCATATGCTTGAAAATTTATCCTTCATTTATATATTTCTCTTAAGATGTTACAACCTTGGCCCTTAAGCCCAATTCCAGCCAGAACTCTCTTTAATCCCATGATTTCATGTCTCAGTCACTCTTGGGCCTTGAAGATCTCTATTGTATTCTCTATATATGGTCAGTCAATTAGAGAGAGAGCATGGGAATTTCTGCAGAAGTTTTAAAAACCAGTCTTGGAAGTAATGTATATCACTTCTGTCCATATTTCATTGGCTAGAATGCAGCCATATGGCCCCACATAACTGCCAAGGGGCAAAGAAATGTGTGAGTCTCAAAAGAGAAGAAACACAGATATTGGTGAAACAGTATTCTGTGCCACAACATTTTAAAAAATGTTTTCTACCACAAGGATGTATACATTATACTTAAGAAATTGGCAAAATCAGAAAATTAGATTTTCATCTTTCTCAGGAACACAATAAAATGAACAATGATTTTTACTTATCTAACTTGAATCTTATTAAACATGTAGCTAGACTTTGTGCCAATCCTTTCATATACTTAACCCTGAGTATATCTTTGTCCTAAATCTCTCCCACTGAAAATAGGGAAAAAATCCCCTACCATTGTCAATCCATGTGTTTTCTTTATAATAATAATAGTGTTTTTCCTATGATAAACTTTCTACCATGCATTTATAGTGCCCTTTTAAAAATTATGTTGGACTAACAGTTATTCACTGTGAAAATGATTAATGTTTTTCACTTGTTGTTTTTAATTTTGTCTAATAGCAAACACACAACTATCTTGGTGATACATAGGCCCTGTGCTCAAAAGATGATAAAGTAACAGAAGATAAAGGATAAGTGGTATTTATTCTTTTGTTTAACAGAATTTGTGTGAATTAAGGGGTGCAGAAATGGTCAGTGATGCTGTCACAAAACGAAAATGGAAAATATTACCATTTTACTCGTGTGCTTACATTCTGCGTTTAAAGTCAGGGGTCAGCACTCTGCCTGGTTTTGTAAATAAGGTGTTATTGCAACACAGTAGCACCCATTTGTTTATGTACTGTCTATGGCTGATTTCAAGCTACAATGACAAAAGTTGAATAGTGCGACGGAGACTCTGTGGTCCACAAAGCTGAAAATATTTACTATCTAGACTTTTCCATGAAATGTTTGTCTACCCCTGGTTTAAACGAATGAGGGGTGAACATTAAGTTTCCTTTTACCATTACAAAATTTCCATTTTTATCCCACAGAAAACAAACTAAAAGCTATTAAAATCCAACCAGAATACCTGGTTAACAATGTTGGTTGTTTAGTTTCAGAAAGGTTTGATCTGAAATTGAATTAAGGTACCCTGGGTAACCTTACTGAACAGCATTTCTTTATAATGATTTCCTGCCTGTGAAGGCCAGTTTTGAATGTACTTGATAGTTGTCTTTCCTTTATAAATATATGACCACAATAACAAATTGTCAATACAATTACAGGTTTTAGTCTCAGATATTTCATATTGCGGTGATATAAGTTTTAATATTTGTAAATAGTTTGAAAAATAGGTATAAAGGGGCTTCAAAATGTGGCATAAATCTTACGCCTACCTGGGGCATGTTTTAAATAGGAGGCCTGTAAGGAGTTGCTAAAATAAGGCTTTACATCCTCAAACCTATTTGTGCAATAAATAATGCATCACACATTCCAGTCTGAATGGAGCATACTGAGGTGCCTAATTTCCATTTTAATCATAAGTATTAAAATTGCATACAAGATTTTATTATTTAAAAAATATCTAAAACAAAATATAATGGTATAAGCCATTCTTATCAAATGACTATATAAAAAGACAGATTAGCCCCATTAAGGGCAAATGTGCTCTAGTTGCTAGGGCCATTAAAAAGTAGGAAATTATATTTCATTATTTAAGGTCTTCCCACCTAACTGTTAAAAATTAAAGTAAAAAAATCATAAACGGTTATTGCCAATTTCAGGGTCAAAATTACAATGGATTGTTTTTATTTCACTCAGAGACACATGTATTTCATAATGTACTACCAATCTACACTGGGGTATGATTTTTTTTCCATTTAGGTTGGAAACTGAATGCTACAGAGGGTGTGCCAAATCTAGGTTCATAAAATGTGTTTTTCCTATTTTCACATGGAAGTCGTGTAAAAACTTTTATAGCAATTTCTCTGACTCTTTATAGTGGCATTAATGATTAAAATGAATAAAGATGCACACAAAAATTTAACTGTGGGTGTAAAAACTTAAAGCATAATTTTGGAATTTGCCTTGTTAATATGTTGCACTTTATAGTGATTTTTTTTTTAAGTTTTGTATATATTCTCAGAATTCAGACACCTTGTGGGATGGCCACACAGTGTAAAAGGGATGCCTTCAGAGGTCAGTCTTGGCCAAAACTACAAAACAGATGATTTGCTCTCAAAGATCCTGCTGCCCATCTTATAATCACTTTCCTATTTGAAGTTGCCCCCAGCTGTGTGTTAACTCCGTGCGGCAGCTCTGATTTCCTAGGCAGCATTTCTAAAAATATTTTACCAGACCAACCGCAACAGTAAGGATGCTTGTTACAATATACAGATTCCTTGGCCAAGGTTCCATCTTACTATACAAGATTCTGAGGGAGGTAGGCCTGGGAATCAGTCCAAATCTAGTCGTAGAAAGTAGGCTAATGGCAGACAGTGTCATAATGTATTATCCCTCTGAATTAGATATTGCCATTTTAAGAGTATTCTTTATGAGAAAATTACTTAAAGAGGAGGAAAGTGTTGAGTTGGAAGGATTTCAGGTAAATTGGGAAGATTATGTAGATATGTGGGAGCTTCCTTTTTTTATACTTCTCTACTTATGGTGCAAGGTGGGTATCTGGAGGCTCCATGCTTGCTCCATCTATAAGTGTGATTTTGACTTATTTAGCTTAGATTCCACTACCTGGGCTGCCTAATAGAAACTGCTCCTAGGAAATTTCCTAACATGGTAGGTAATGGCATATTTGCCTACAAATTTATGCAGTAATTTGAAGATTTTAGACATTTTTCCGTTTTTAGGAAAATGATGCATGTTAGAGAAACGTTTCTTACCAAGTCAGACTGGATACCTAAATGACTGGTTTAAATATTTTATGTATTTGAAAACATGGGTCCTGTGACTTTAGATATGGTTATCTCTTTATGTAATTCTTATTTTTGAACAAATATATAATATTTATTAAAAGTAAAATCTTCAACTTTTTTTTTAGTATTTAAACCATCTATAAATATAAGAATCCAGTTATCCATTGTTGCCCAGAATAAAGTCATTTTTGTTTGAAATCATTTTTTAAGAAAGCCACTTACAGACAAACTGGTTAAACCTGTTAAATCTGAAAACTAGACCCATGTATTTTTGTTTACTCAGAAACAAAACAAAAGAGGAGCCTTATCATTTTGCTTATGAGAATAAGAATAAGAAGAGAAAAATCCTGCAGTAAATGAGATAAAAGGGAATTAGAATTGTAATGTTCCTTAGGCAAGATAGAAAAAACCTAAATGGAACAACTATACACTAACAAATTGGACAACCTAGAAGAAATGGAAAAATTCTTAGAAACATACAACGTACCAAGACGGAATCAGGAAGAAATAGATAACCTGAACAGATCGATAAGTTGTAAGGAGATTGAATCAGTAATCAACAATCTCCCAACAAAGAAAAGCCCAGGACCATATGGCTTCACTGGTGAATTTTACCAAACATTTAAAGAAGAAATAACACCAATCCTTCTCTAGTGTTACATGGCCAGCATTACCTTGATACCATAGCCAGATAAAGACACTACAAGAAAACTACAGGCCAATATCCCTGATGAATATAGATGCAAAAAATCTCAAGAAAATACTAGCAAACTGAATTCAGCAGCACATTAAAAGTATCATTCCTCATGACCAGTGGGATTTAGCCCTGGAATGAAAGAATGGTTCCTACAAAAATCCATAAATGTAATACATCACATTAATAGAATGAAAGAAAAAGATCATATGATCATCTCAATAGATGCAGAAAAAGCATTTGACAAAATTCAATATCATTCATGATAAAAACTCTTAACAAATTAGGTATAGAAGGAACATACCCCAACATAATGAAGGCCATATATGACAAGCCCACAGCTAACATCATACTCAATGGTAAAAGGCTGAAAGCTTTTCCTCTAAGATCAGGAATAAGACAAGAGTGCCCACTCTCACCACTCCTTTTCAACATGGTGATGGGAATCCTAGCTAGAGCAACCAGTCAAGAAAAAAAAAATAAAAGGTATAGAATTGAAAAGGGATCAGTAAAATTGGTTCTATTTGCAGATGACATGGTTTTATATAGAGAAAACCCTAAAGACTCCACCAAAAAACTGTTAAATTTAATCAACAAATTCAATAAAGAAAAGAACTGAATAGAAAATTTTAAATGGGGGAAGAATCATTAACATATTGAACACCTACTGTGCTATGTACTCGATACCTGCATTATCTCATTTAATCTTCATGAGAACTCTTGGTTGAGCATGGTGTTAATTTACAGTTTGCAAATAATGAAATGGAGGCACAAGTATTAAATAAATTTCCATGCTATGTATCCCATATGGGGTTACTTATATGCTACTTGGAGGCTTAAAAAAATGATATATAGGGGCCAGCCTGGTGGCGCAGCAGTTAAGTTGGCACGTTCTGCTTCGGTGGCCTGGGGTTCACTGGTTCAGATCCTGGGTGCAGACCTGTGCACTGTTTATCAAGCCATTCTGTGGCAGGCATCCCACATATAAAGTAAAGGAAGATGGGCACAGATGTTAGCTCAGAGCCAATCTTCCTCAGCAAAAAGAGGAGGATTGGTGGTGGATGTTAGCTCAGGGCTAATCTTTCTCAAAAAAAAAAAAAAGAGAGAGAGATAGACAAGGTGAATACATGCCAAAGCAAAATCAAGACAACTGATGAGCAAGTTTGGTATCTCACTAACTAAAATGGAATACATATTCCTTTGACTAATTCAATGTAGTAGAGAAGTAATTGTCAATATAAAAGTAAATCTAAGTAATGTTCAGGTTTTGATTTCAAAATTATCTAATCAAAATATTATCTCTTTAAAAACTAACCTAAGTAAGTGCTATGGTCTAAATATGTCACCCCAAAATTCATATGTTGAAACTCTATACCCCAATGTGATGGTATTTGGAAATGGGGTCTTTGAGAGGTAATTAGATCGTGAAGGTGGAGCCCTCGTGATGGGATTAGTACACTTATACATAGAGACAGGGGAAAGCTTGCCTCCTCTTTCTCTGCTCTCTTCCGTGTGAGGACCCAGCAAGAAGATAACCATCTTTGAACCAGGAAGAGGGCTCTTGTCAGAACTCAACCATGCTGGGACTCTGATCTTGAACTTCCCTATCTCCAGAAGTGTGGAACTAAAGAAACAACTTAACAATTTAAGGATAAATGTATACATAAATTAATGCTTTTCTTTTATTACATTGTCTAATTATCATTATATCTTTACTTATAGAGCTTAATGGAAAGTTACGAGTTTAATAAAAACATTTTCTTTCAAGTCATGATTTCTGTAGAAAGATAATATTTCAAAATCTATTAATGTGTTTTTCTTTGAATATTTCCTTATGCCATCAGAGTGCTCTGTGGATGCCAGGGAGTCCTATATTATACCTGGAGAGCAAGAGAAATAGTCATTGTTGACCTTTTGAAATCTAAAACAGCCAATTTTTAGAAATAAGAATTTTGAAAACCAAACTTTCACTTTTAAGAGCAGGCACTTGAGAGAGAAAAGTAGAAACCTCAGCTAGGTTAAAGATGGAACATAAGCCAATGGGGGCCTGTGAGTAATTTCCAAAATTGAACTCTGGGACTACAAAGGGTTCCATTTCTAGGGTTAAGAATGGGGTGGTTTGGAAGAGGAGAAATGGTAACAGGATTCATTTAGGCAGAGAATGTGATTTGTTAAGGAAAAGTTTCCACATGCCGCATTTGAGTACACAAGTTCTGTGAAGGCTAGTCAACAGCAGGGGACCAAGGATTGGCATAAGGATGACCTTCATACCAGAAATAATGGCAGGGATCAGGAATATCCAAAGCAGGTACTATTCCATGTCCAACGGCAGTGCAGGAGCAGCTGTAGCTTCTGTGGAAACCAACATCCAGAGACCAAGTGGCACAAGACCTTTCAGTGGAGACAACTGAGGAACAGCTCTGACTGTTTACCCCTGATGCTATAGTAAGCTTCCCACTGTTTCAAATAGAACCTTGGGAAACAACAGAGACCACATTAACCTAAAAGAGGCTCACATGTAAGTTTGAGATGATTAGAATCTCAAAGCAGAAATCAGGACAAGATAGAGGTGAAGGCAAGCAATTTGTTCAAAACACTGTAGTAGGGTTCCCTCAAAAGAAAGTAATTCCTTGATCAAAATTTACTTGGTATTCTCATGGGGCAGGAATCAGAGTGAATAATTACTGGGAGACAAAGTTCAATGATTGAGGGGTAGTTGTACATCATCATTCCTATAATTTTTTTAATTGGTCAGCTCCAGTTTAAAGTGGTCCATGGAATATATTTGCTAGCATTTCCTCCTCAGTATTTATTGCTCCTTGGAATTTGTAGAAACAAACTGCTTTTCTCAATTCTCAAAATTGCCTTTAGGCACAGAAGTTTGAGTCAATGCTCATAAGTGAGAAAGCACAGCTTTTTACAAAGATAACTATTAGTGGGAAGGCTACAATTTTCCCCACTTACAGGTTTGAAATAAGAACTAATGAGCAAAGTGAGTTGTATTAAAGAAATATATTTTAAAATTTACATTTCTTATCTGAGTCAATGTAACTCTATATCTTAAAACTGTTACATTTGAAATCAGGGTTAATTATGTTTTAGTCAAGAATGTTTTTACTTTGCCTTTTAGGAATAGTGAAGCATGCATAATGTGATATTCTAGCACCATACACATAGTCAATTGTGTGTGTAAATTATGGGGTCAAGTATAAAACAGTAAACTAATCACTTTACAAATGAAGTTTTATGAAAACTTCATAAATAGATCACTTAAGCAATGGCTTCATAGAAGAGATGGTTTTAGACTAAAATTATATATATAGCTGGAAGAGATGATATAGCAAAATCTTCCATTATATTCCTGATGGGAAAATTGAGGGATTTATTTCTTACGCAATTCTGCATCCAATTGTAAATACTTATTGTTTCCAAAAATAAATGCTATGGAAAAAACTCATCTTCTGAATCTTTAAACAGTTTGATATTTTTGATGTTTTATTGCTTCTTTCTAATCATGCAGAAATTTCAAAGTATCTTTAGATGGAAAATTTATATAGCAATAAAGAGCATAGATTGCTACATTCAGTAAAAATATTAAATCACAGAATAATATATATTATACAGTACTATTTTATATGGCTCCAAAATAAGCAAAACTAAATAGCATGTTTTTAGAGATACAAACAAATGTAACAAAACTATTTTTAAAAGGTAAAGGGATCAGGCCATCTGATAACTTCTACATCTGGAAAGGAGTGCTAGAGAATTACCAAGTTTCCTGGTGAGGACAATTAAAAGACTTAGATGAACTTTTAAAAATAAATTCCTTAGTGCATCAAATAGCTCATAATAGAATAAGAAATTACTAGACCAAGATGTAGGGGGATTTCAAGAATCAAAAGAGGTAAGGGGCCGGCCCAGTGGCACAGTGGTTAACTTCACACATTCTGCTTCGGTGGCCCGGGGTTTGCCAGTTTGGATCCCAGGTGTGGACTTACACACCGATTGTCAAGCCATGCTGTGATAGGCGTCACACATATAAAGTAGAGGAAGATAGGCACAGATGTTAGCTCAGAGCCAATCAGAGCCTTATCAAAAAGAGAAGGATTGGCAGTGGATGTTAGCTCAGGGATAATCTTCCTCAAAAAAAAAAAAGTATCAAAAGAGGTAAGCTCAGTATTGAAAGTAATTTGTTCCCTCGGTGCATTTGCTTGTTAGAAAGCAACAGCTGTGAAACTAAACTGTAGTTTTTAGTGGCCTTGCAGGAATAAAAGGAAGCACACAAGAAAACAAGATGTGAAAATTAAGGCAGTAGAACAAATAGACCACATAAATCTGAGAGATATTGGAATTATCAGGGTATAAAATAATTATGCTTTCTTCAATATATTAAAAGAAAGACTTGAAAATACATGCAGGAAACAAATAACTATAAATATGACATAGCATATACAAAAACAAACAGAATTACTAGAATAGAAAAATAAAATAATTAAAATCAAGAATTCAATGTTTGTTTAACAGTAGATTAACCAAGCTGAAGAGAGAATTAGTGAACTGGAAGATAGGTCAGGCAAATACTCAAAATAAACCACAGTAAAACAAAAATTAAAAAAAAAAACAGGATAAAAGTCATAGAGGATACAGTAAGAGCTATAATATACATTTAGTTTCAGTTAGGAGAGGGGAGAAAGAAAGGGGAAGAGGCAATATTTAAAGAGGTAATGGTTGAAAAAATTTACCCAAACTGATGACAGATACCATTCCACAGATTCAAGTAACCCAAAAAATCTCCATCAAGATGAAATACACGTGCACATGTGCACACACACACACACACACACTCACACACATACACTTACAAGACACATTACAGTGAAAAAGAAAAAAAATCTAAATCATTTAATGAAAATAAGGGAGATAACCCTCAAAGGTAAGACAGTCTGTAAGTCACAGTGGAATTCAGAAAACAATAGAATAATTTTTTTAATCTACTATTTAAAAAAGTGAATTAAATCCTATATCCATATCCAGGGAAAACATTTTTCCATAATGAATATTAAATAAGAACAGTTTTAGACAAAAGGAAATAAAATAAAGTTAAAATTAGAGTTTTCCACCAGCAGACCCAGTTGAAAGGAAATACTAAACGTGACACTTCAGAGACAAACAAATCTCTGAAAGGTAGTGATTCATGAAGGAATGAAAAGCAAAGAAACTGCATAAAACAAAAGTAATAATGTCTGATTTAAAAATATACATAATAAAAATACACAATAAAATGAGTCAAAAGATAGTTTAATGATATTAAAGTATTCTAGGCATCTTTTAATTGAAAGAAGGGTAAAGGTATTAATGAAAATTATATTGATAATATTTTTAAAAGCAAGGGAATAATAAATTCAGCATTTAAAATAGTGGTTACCCTGACAAGGAGGCAGGATGAAGGTATAAAATAGGGCCAAGAGATAGAAGCAAGCTGTTATGTTCTAGTTCTCAAGTTGGACAGTGGGTTCTTGGGTATTTATTTTATAATTATGCCTCTTAGTTTATACATAAAGTACATAATATGTACCAAATATTATGTAATTACATTAAAAAGAAATGACCTATAATATTGGCCAAGGATTAGAAATCATATTTCTTAAAATGGTGGTCTAGCATACAAAGGAATGAATAAAAGAATTGAATTTTGAGAAGTTTGTCAACAAAATATTTATCTTATTTGTATAACACATAAATCAAGCTTCTCATAATATTTTGATGATTTTACGAGTGTGATCAATCCAGTTTGTTCAATTATCATTCCTCCAATAGACTGTATACTCCTTTGCCTAATCAAACACACATCATAATATATATTTTCTCTATTCCCATCATGATATAACACAGTTCTGAGAAGGCATTACATATCGTAAATACTTAAATAATTCTGAATTTATCCCTCATCAATGCTGCAAATTAACACTAAGAAAAATCAGCAAATGTATGTCCTTTAGATTAAATGGATGCATTGGTATGAATGTATTTTCAATTGTGAGTTGACATACTCATTCCCAACAGATATATCTTCATCATTTTCATAAATAAATGTGGACTAGTGAATTTTAGATAATGTTTGTATCAAAGATTTAAGAATCATTTATATGGAAATTAAGTCTTTTTAATTTATCAGTTTGATATAAAATTATGTTTGTTTCTATTAACATTCAATCATAGGGTTTGCATTTTCATCCTTTTTATTTAACCTCACTTTTGAACGTATAAAATATTTATATGGTTCAAAAATGTTTTATACTATGTGTATACAAACATAAACTAAAATGATAAACTCTACTATATAAATGAGTTTGTATAGTACTTAATTTCAAGTTTATTATAATATGTAGCAATTAATGCATGTGATTTTTTTTTATTAATGTTATGATAGATTACAACCTTGTGAGATTTCAGTTGTACATTTTTGTTAGTCATGTTGTGGGTACACCACTTCCCCCTTTGTGCCCTCCCCCCACCCCCCCTTTTCCCTGGTAACCACCGATCAGATCTCCTTGTCAATATACTAACTTCCACCTATGAGTGGAGTCATATAGAGTTCGTCTTTCTCTGACTGGCTTATTTCGCTTAACATAATACCCTCGAGGTCCATCCACGTTGCTGTGAATGGGCCAATTTTGTCTTTTTTTTATGGCTGAGTAGTATTCCATTGTGTATATATACCATATCTTCTTTATCCAATCATCAGTTTCTGGGCATGTAGGTTGGTTCCACGTCTTGGCTATTGTAAATAATGCTGCGATGAACATAGGGGTGCAAGGGACTCTTGGGATTTCTGATTTCAGGTTCTTAGGATAGATACCCAGTAATGGGATGCCTGGGTCATAGGGTATTTCTATTTTTAACTTTTTGAGAAATCTCCATACTGTTTTCCATAGTGGCTGTACCAGTTTGCATTCCCACCAACAGTGTATGAGGGTTCCTTTTTCTCCACAACCTCTCCAACATTTGTCGCTCTTGGTTTTGGATGTTTTTGCCAATCTAACGGGTGTAAGGTGATATCTTAGTGTAGTTTTGATTTGCATTTCCCTGATGATTAGCGATGATGAACATCTTTTCATGTGTCTATTGGCCATATTCATATCTTCTTTTGAGAAATGTCTGTTCATGTCCTCTGCCCATTTTTTTATCGGGTTGTTTGTTTTTTTGTTGTTAAGCTGTGTGAGTTCTTTGTATATTATGGAGATTAACCCTTTGTCGGATAAGTGGCTTGTAAATATTTTTTCCCAATTAGTGAGCTGTTTTTTTGTTTCAATCCTATTTTCCCTTGCCTTGAAGAAGCTCTTTAGTCTGATGAAGTCCCATTTGTTTATTCTTTCTGTTGTTTCCCTCAGCTGAGGAGTTATAGTGTCCAAAAAGATTCTTTTGAAACTGATGTCAAAGAGTGTACTGCCTATATTCTCTTCCAGAAGACTTATTGTTTCAGGCCTAATCTTTAGGTCTTTGATCCATTTTGAGTTTATTTTGGTGTGTGGTGAAAAAGAATGGTCAATTTTCAATCTTTTGCATGTGGCTTTCCAGTTTTCCCAGCACCATTTGTTGAAGAGACTTTCTTTTCTCCATTGTAGGCCCTCTGCTCCTTTGTCGAAGATTAGCTGTCCATAGATGTGTGGTTTTATCTCTGGGCTTTCAATTCTGTTCCATTGATCTGTGGACCTGTTTTTGTACCAGCACCATGCTGTTTTGATCACTGTAGCTTTGTAGTATGTTTTGAAATCAGGGATTGTGATTCCGCTGGCTTTGTTTTTCTTGCTCAGGATTGCTTTAGCAATTCACGGTCTTTTGTTGCCCCATATGAATTTTAGGATTCTTTGTTCAATTTCTGTGAAGAATGTTCTTGGGATTCTGATTGGGATAGCATTGAATCTGTAGATTGCTTTAGGTAGTACGGACATTTTATTATATTATATAGCAATTAATGCATGTGATTTTTAAAATAATTATTTTCTAGGCTTTCAGATAATCCTTTGTACACAATTTTGATCATAATACTAATAAGAATCATAATCCCCTTATAGGTCATTTTAAGATTTCAGTGGAATATGTCAATATTTCATGTGTTGACAATCACTCATCTCGGAATCACAATAATTTTAAATGCTGCTGAAGATATAGAGATATTTGAAAAACCTTCTATATTAAAAAAAATTACAAATAATAGGTTTTTAAACACATGCTATTTGGAGGATAACACCTCAGGCTCTCAGAGCTTATTTACTCAGAATTTAGCTTTTATTTTAACAAATTTTTATATTTTGTTTCCCAGGGGGAGAATATTAAAAGTAGAAAATTGTAATGTTTGGGGAATAAAGGAGCTATTAGGGATGCAGTTATAGCACCTCTCTGAGACAGCTGATGGCCTAATAGAGGGAAGACTTACAGTTAAAGTCTTTAAAATGTAGCATCTGCTTTGAACCAATGAATGTTTTACACTTCAAAAAGACCAGAGAGAATTAAGCAAATCCTAAAATTGAAAACATAGATAAATGAACCTAATTCTATCAGATCGATTATATAATCACATAGAAAAATAACAAATTTATTTTTTTACCTAGGATTGTGACTAAATACTTAGTGGATATATTTTAAGGATAAAATCTACAAAGAAATATTGAATCTTACATAGTAAGTTTATTGTTGGTAGCTGCATTGGCATAGTTATTCTTAACTATATTGTGCACATCATAGGATAGTGCAAATGATTAGTATATTAATGTTATAAACCAAGTTTCTCACTGTGGGAAAAGGGAGATACAATTGTGAAATGGGGAAAAGTAAGGAATAGCCTATGAGGTTGCATTTGAATTAGAGATATCAGTGTGAGTTCCTTACGTATGCATTCCATCTCTGTCTATGAAAGAGCCTAGAAATGATGGCACTCATTGCAGTGAGCACCACTGTATCAGTGTGGCCCCAATTAGGAGATGTAAATCACAGTGTGGGGTAAAGAGGGGGAAGTTTAATAAAAATAATTATTAAGCTGGGATATAGGATTGACTATAAGATATATGAAAACTCTGTATGGTACTCTTTGGCTGAAGGAGAGTACCCAAGGAAGGACAAACTTGTAAGGGGGCCCTTCCCCAAGGCTAGGTTTCAGATCTCATTGATGAAGGTCTAATTCTGTCCACTAGATAGCACAGAAGTTCACTGGTTGGCCAAAGCCAGAGCTGCTGTACAATCACTAGACAATCAGGAAGCAACTCTTCAGAGTATGAGTAAATCAGGGCAACCAGCAGCCAATCAGCAACTAGTGATGTGTGTGTGTGCAAAGGAGGTGAAAAGCCTCTGGGCCACAGGTGAGCTCCATGGGGCCTGCAGAGGGATTTGGCAGCTGTAGAGAGAAAGACTTGGCGGCACTGGTTTTGTCAGGCCAAGGATACAAGGTTGCCCAGGAACCATGCAATCTGGGTGCACGGTTGAGGAACAGGTCCACCCTGTCCTCCCACCTCTACTGCTGTTCCACCATGCCACACAAGGGCCCTTTCCTTCTGCAATGTCCATCCATTGCCCTCTTCTGAGAAAGTTTAACATCATGCACACCTTATAGGAAACATGCTTAAAAGAATTTTGTGTATTACCATAGAGTATATGTTGATGTGTGCAACTGGTACTGAGAGAGGCAATAAATTGATTACTAACACATTTAATACTTAAATATTTGTTTCTAAATACCATTACTCTTTAAAAAGACCAGGGCTCCTTGAATAAAGGACTGAATCTAGGTCAGAATATGGAAAGAACTAAGAGCCTGGAACTTCTTGCCAAAGACTTGCTCAAATATTAATGGAGATGTGTCAGCTTGAACAGGCTCCCACTGACCAAATTTGGTTCAACGGAGCATCAAAAAGGATAGTGACAGTAAAGGTTATAACACACAGTTGGGGGAAAATACATTGAGTCCACAGTAGTACTCATAAGAGGGAATGGTGAGGGAAGAGAAAGTTCTTCATAGAAGAATGACTGCTAAAAAATATGTGGAATAAAACAATTAGAAAATCACAATTAGCAATGAACAAAGTGATCATTGGTTTAGGCAGAGATGATCAATGTGTGGTCAAACCATTGGGTGAAGTTCTTGGGAACTTGAATATTCACTTCATTGAGAGGTATCACCCCGCTTATGTATAACTGCAAAAGAAAAGGGTACCTTTACAAAAGATAAATGTAGAGAACTCCAACTTAACTAAGTTAGGAATGTAGCATCCCCAATAATGGGGCAAACTGACATTGTGCCTCCTTGATGTGAAGCAAAAGAAACACACATCATCTCTGTAGAAATCTTACCAAAAATATTTCATGTGAATCTAATCATGTGGAAACAAATAGAGAACTCCTGATTGTAGCACATTCTATAAAACAAGTGACCTAAATGCCTCCAAAATGTCAATATAATGAAATACGAATGAGGTGGTACTCTTCTGGATTAAATGACACCTTAGAAACATGGCAACTAAAAGCAACAGAGAAGGCTGGATTTTTTTTTTTTTAAAAAGCCTAAAAACATTATTTGGAATCTTGGAGTAAATATGATAATATTACTATGTTAATAAATCTGTGTGTTTGTGGTAATGATATTTTGGTTATATATTTTATTCTCAGGTGATCTATGTTGATATATAAGATATCGCAATTTACTTTCAAATGATTCAGCAAAAAAATGTATATGCATCTATGTGCATAAATACAGACAGAGATAGAGCCAGAGACACTATGCACAAATATGGCAATTAGTGGCACAAATGTTAGTGGATCTGGGTGATGAGAATACTAGTGGGGTTTTTTTTCAAAATATGCTGAAATCCCGTCCTCACCATTGCTCTCTGCACCCTCCCCTCACACACAGTCACACAGACTAAAACATAAAATATAAAAATAAAAGTAGTAGATTGAGTCCATCTAAATTAAGTATAGGTAATCCTATGACTTCTGTTTCTGATGAGGGTGTCAGAATTTAAAGCACAATGTAATAATTGATTTATCTAATAATATATTTGTTCCACAAAAGTTTAAATTATATCATGTGTTAATTTAAAGATAAGCCATCTAATAAAATTTAGGAAAATTCTTAACCAAAATGGTTGCTAAAAGGGGAGAAGTTTCCTTTACCTGGAAAATTCAGTAATTTGATATCTGCTTATTACCCTTGACATCAGAAAAATGAATCTGTATAGTAATTATTTGGTTGTTTTTCATCTGCAATTGTATAAATTTAAGAAGCTTTAGCACTTTGAAGAGAGCCTACCCAATGCAAATGTCATCATCTCCAATGAAGCCTTGGCTGTCTTCCCTCATCCTTGCTCATAGACAGTTTTTTTAACGTATTTTTCCTCTCCCCTCCTAAGCAATGGGGCTTTTGTGGGCACACACCATCCCTTACACTTTTTGTGTATAAGTCAAAAGACATAGTGTATTTCCTGGCACTCTAAGAGCTCCAAAATCAAAGCAAAATAAAACAAAAAGATAAACACTCTAGAACTGGCAAATTTACGCTTATTTAGTAATTTCCATAGCTCTTTATACCTGCCAATATAAAATATTATCACCTTAAAGAAATTTTCAGTTCCTAAGATTTTTAACCTTTCCTAAACTTTACACATCAAAATGTCCCAATGGCTCTGTTAGATATCCCAGTGATGGCTGCCAGACTCTCACTAGGATTGACAATGGGAGGAATCATGGTTTTGGAACATTACATGTCTCCCTCAGTCAGAATTTGGACTGGTTGATGGAATACGTGCAATAGTGATTTCACAGTAGTTGAATTAAGACTGCTATACTTTAGCATGTACTTTTTCCATGTAATTCCTTTGTTACAAAATTTGCCTTTCTCAGAGGGTAGCTTTCTATTTAAATTATTTTTCTCATTGAAATGAGAAGCTTCTATAATTTGTTTTTCATAGATGTAGCAACTTCATAAGGTGTTCCCAGATTCATCAGCACATCTACCCTCAAGAAATGAGATATAAGTCCTGTTCCCTGGAACCTAGGCTGGCCTTAGCGACTCTCTCATAAACAACAGAATGTGGTAGATATGACACCTCCTGACTTCTGAGACTAGGTAATTAAAGACAATGCTACTGCTGCCATGCTCAACGGGACATTTACTTTTGGAGCCCTGAACTGTCATGTAACAAATCTGACTACCTTGACGTCAGCGTGTTCTGAGGAAGCCCGGGACACATGGAAGGGCCCTGTTTAGAAGTTTTGGTCAACAGACACAGCTGAAGTTCTGGCTGATAGCCAGGATCAAGCACCAGAAATGAGAGTGAAGATGTCTCCAGATAATTCCAATCCCCAGCCATTGAGTCAGCTCCACTGCAGAGTCTCCCTCACTGACGCCGTAGACATTTTGGAACACAGGCAAGCCATTCTCGTTGCACCCTGTCTGAATTCCTGACTAGAGAATCTGTGAATATTTTATGTTTATTTTAAGCTACTAATTTTTTTTGGTAATTTTTCACATAGTAACGGTACCTAGACAAGAGGATCAAGTTAACAGTTTATCTTGCTAGAGGAATTAGTGATGAGGCTCTTATGTTGTACAGTATTTTCTTGTATAACCTAGGCAAGCTACAAAACACCACCAAAACAAACTGAATATTCCAGCCCGGACCATACGAATCACGGGGATCTCTAGAAATTTGTATGAGTAACTGTACTGATTTTCCAGCCAAGTTCATCTAGGCGTGTAAGCAGCTTCATGGCAACTAAGTGACAGGTGGTTGATCACTCATGCATACGCCCATGCCTGAACAATCAGCACAGCCAGCTGGACTTCATCAATCCCCAAAGTCCTTAGAAGCTTAATTATTAGGTATGCAGAAGCTTAGTTATTAGGTATCAGCAATTCCTAATTGAAAAGGCAACCATAACTCTTTAAATTTGCCAATGCTTACTATATATGGACTGGAATATCCAAAGCAATATAACTCTTCCTCTCTCGTATTTGACTTATTTCCCTATATCAAAGTCATTTCTTACTGTCTTGTCCTCCCTGATTAGATTGCATACTCCTTGAGAGCAGAGCCTCTGTCTTTTTCTATTATAAATCTACAGTGGGGCCCATCTTAGCTCAGCGTTTCCCTTTTGGTGATCAAGGCATAGGTGTGAAAGTAGAGTAAATTCTGAACAAGGATAGCCTTTGGCATTGTTGCTGTTGTATGTCTATGTCTTGAAAGGCAAAAGCAAACCCATATCTTAAATGGTAAACTAAAAAAATGCCTATTTTCTACCTTACTACAGGAGAATCCTAACAGTTTGTACTCATAAACAAGGCCTGAAAGAATACATGAACGTTTTAAAGGCTTTCTACGAGGCTTTTTAAAGACTCTTGGGAAGTAAAATTTGGGAGAGCATCGCTGAGAAAGGGAGAGATTCATTGTGCAATTTTGGTATACTTTAATTTTAAAAATTTGAGTACCTACATGTTCCTTTACAAATTTAACCAAAATTCATAATCTGCATAGATCACGATTAAAATTGTCTTTGGATTGCACCTTTGGAATGCCACCAATATTTATTCCAGAGACAAATGCAATGCAAAGGGCTTTGTGATTGATTTTGGCTCACAGTTTTTCTCTCTAGATTTGAAATTACACAAGTGTTTTTAATCACACACAAAAATAATAATAAAGAGGGCAGGAAGAAATTTTTGGAGATGGTGGATATGTTTATACCATAGATTGTGGTGACGGTTTCACATATGGATGCTTAACTCCAAACTTACTAAGTTGTATGCATTAAATATGTATAGCTTTTTGTATGTCAATCATACCCCAATAAAGTGATTTAAAAAAAAAAAGAAATCTAGGAGAGTTACCTACTAAAAACGTCGGACTTACATACTTGTAGGTATTCTATATTAGGTCATTGATAAATTCTAATGCAGACAATTATAAAACACCAGTGGAGGTTTGCCAAAAAGAGTTAACATTCTGTGTCCTGCCCCTCTGCCCAATTTCAAGAACCCCACAGTTCAGCTTTACATTAGCATAAAAGTCTTGCTACTTTTATTTTCTGCAAGCAATTTTCAAATTGAGGTATAAATGACATACAATAAATATGCACAGATTTTGCCTATTCAGTTTGACGAGTTTGGAAATTTTATGTGCCCACGTAACCACCAACTGAAGTGAGACATGAAACACTTCTGTTACCACATAAAGTGTCTTCATGTCCCTTTCTAGGCAGACCCTGCAGTCACTGCTCCCCATCCCTGGAATCAGAAACTTGCTGATTTCTGTCACTAGAGATTAGTTTTTCATGTTCTAGAACTTCATATCATAAAATCATAGAGTATGTCCTTTTTTAAATGCCTGGTTTCCTTTGCTCAACATAATGTCTGTAAGAATTATTCAGGTTATTGTTTGAACGAGCAGTTCATTCCTTTTAGTTGCTGAGTAGTGTTCTGTGAATGAATACAACACTTTTTTTCATACATTTCCTGCCAATGAACGTTTGGGTTGTTTCAAATTTTTGTTTATTGTGAATAAAGGATATCAAGATCCTGCAGGCCTCATAGAACAAGTTGGGAAGTGTTCACCTCTCCTCTACTTTCTGAGAGTGTTTCTATAAGATTTCTTCACTGTTAGAATTTGAGGGTAAAGCTTTTTGAGTGTCGATTTTTCTTTATGTAAAGGATTTTAGTTAGGAATTCAGTTTTTATAACACATATAGATACTCAGATTTTTATTTCATCTCATATAAGTTTTGGTAAATTATATTCTGCTAAGGAATTTATACGTTTTATCAAAGTTGTCGAATTTATTGGCATCATTTATGATATCCCCCCATTAGCTTTTTTTTTTTTAAAGATTTTATTTTTTCCTTTTTCTCCCCAAAGCCCCCCAGTACATAGTTGTATATTTTAGTTGTGGGTCCTTCTAGTTGTGGCATGTGGGACGCTGCCTCAGCGTGGTTTGATGAGCAGTGCCATGTCCGCGCCCAGGATTCGAACCAACGAAACACTGGGCCGCCTGCAGCGGAGCGCGCGAACTTAACCACTCGGCCACGGGGCCAGCCCCCCCCCATTAGCTTTTTAATATCCATAGGATCTGTAGTGATTTCTTCTGTTCCTGATATTGGTAATTTTTGTTGCCTCTCTTACTTTTCAAATCAGTTTTGTTAGGAGTTTACCAATTTTTTCGATCTTGTCAAAGAACTAACTTTTGGCTTTATGCATGTTCTCTCTTGTTCCACCATTTCTATTTTATTGACTTTTTTGCTCTTTTATTATTTCATCCTTCCTACTTATTATGAGTAAAAGAACGACAATTAAAAATTTTTAGGGCCAGACCCAGTGGCCTAGTGGTTAAGTTTGGCATGCTCAGCTTTGGCAGCCTGGCTTCAGTTTCTGGGCATGGACCTACACCACTTGTCTGTCAGTGGCCATGCTGTGGTGGTGGCTCACATGCAAAGGGAGGAAGGTTGGCAGTGGATGTTAGCTCAGGGTGAATCTTCTTCAGCAAAAGAAAAAAAGCTTTAATTTATCCACATGTTTATACTTTCTTAATGCTCTCCATTCCTTTCTGCAGGTCTGCACTTCAATCAAGTACATTTCCTTTCAGATTAAAGAATTTATTTAGCATTTTCCATATTGCAAGTTTGCTAGAGAGGAATTCCTCATTTATTTTTCTCTGAACATATCTTTATCTTTATTACTCCTCTTTTTTAAAAAAAATCTTAAGACTTTGAATATACCATTTCATTTTATTCTGGCCTGCACTGTTTATGATAAAAAGTACATCATCCTTATCATCTTTCCACTGGATATATGTGTGTGTCTTGTTTTCTGACTGCTCTAAAATATTGTCTTTTGTTTTCAGCAGTTTTATGATTATATACCTAGCTGTGCTTTCTTTGTATTTATCCTGTTTGAGGGTTGCTGACCTTGAATCTGTGGGTAGAAATATTTAATCAATTTTGGAAAGTTCTTAGTAATCACTGATTCTGGTATTTCTTCTGTTACGTTCTTTCTCTACACTTCCCTTGGATTCTAAGAACATGATATTGTGCCACAGATATTGGATGTTCTGTTCCATTTCTTTTTAGACATTGATTTAGATAATGTCTACTGTTTTCCTTCAAAATCACTCATCTTTTCCTCAGCTGTGTAGTCTGTTGTTAAACTCACTGAATGAATTCTTCATTCTTGGTTTTATGTATTTCCTTATTAGTTTTCATTCCTTATAAATTATTACAATTTATAGTTTTATGGTTTCTAGCTTTCCATTTTTTATACTTTTCCTGGCTTCAGTGAATTTCTACACCTGTTCACACATGTTGCTCTGCTTTGGCCCTAGATCCTTTATCCTACTTATCCTAGTTGTTTTAAAGTCATTGATTAGTAATTCTAGCATTTGGGCCATCTCTCTGTCTGCTTATTTGGAATATTTCCTCTCTTGATCACAGGTAATTTTCCTCCTTCTTCTTGTTTTGCATAATTCTTTATTTTATGCCAGACATTGTGTATAAAAGAATAGAAACCAAAATAATAATATTTAACCCAAAATTGACTATGTCTCTTCTCTTGAATCAATAGATTGGGCAACAAACTCAATCTAATCAGTTACTGAGTGGTGTTTCAACTTCGTGTCAACAGTAGTTAGATTCTGTTCATCACTGGCTTTCGATATTTTGAGTCAGGGATCAGGGTGTTACTTCAGCAACATTTGTGGTCTGAGCACTGGTAAAACAATGGATGTGTTATCATGCTTTTCAAACTGACTACCATCTTTCCAAACTGGGAGAGATCACTCTCTACTTTGTTGCCAGATTTTTGGTTCTTTGTAAATTTCTCTTTGCTCACCACTACTCACGAGGAACTTTCTGCACTTCAGACTCTCTCTCAGCCCTGCTGCACTTCCCCAGTCTCCAGTGGGCTACTGCAGGGTGCTCACTGGGAATCCTCTTGGCTCTGCTGCCCTGCCCTCAGGCTGCAGCAGCTGGTGATCTGCCTTGGAAGGCTTGTGGCACCTGGAGGGAAGTTTAACCAGTGCTTGCCCTGCCCTCAGTTTATGGAGGTCAGCAGCGGTTCACTTGATAAAAATTTGCTATGCCTTGGAGTGAATTATGTCATTTCTCCAGCTCTAAGCTCAGCCTTCAGATAACTACTGCCTGAACTTGGGCAAGGCCCCACACACATCAGGGATTCTCTCTCTCAGCTCTCCTCCCTTGCCCTGGGACTTTAATGTACTACTCCTGTGCATTCAGTGAAACTTTGTAGGAAAGATTTGGCAGGTTAGGGCTGACTCACTCTGTGGCTGGAGCACCTAAGGATTCTAATCCGTCATGTCATCCCACTCACTGCCATTAAAAGTTTGTTAAAAACCTGACTAGTTTTTCCTTAACTTCATCCATGGCAGATTTCTTCTCCTACCCCTGCTACATCAGGGTGAAGGCAAATATGCACCTCTTCTCCTCTAAGAAAATCTTGTAACTTTCTGGAATTTAGTCTATTTGGATTATTTGTGTCCTCAGCTCTCCTTTAGGCTTAAGAATTATGTATGTTTAATTTATTCAGCTTGCTCATATTGTTAAAATGGGAGTAATTGTTTGTATTCAGGAGGGGAATGGCCAAGGACTGGACCACGGGGCTCTGGGAGTTGAAAAAAGATGCTCAGAGCCGATAGCAGTGTAGACATGCTTTATTCCCTTTGGCCCACAGGGGGAGGGAGCCCTCCGTGGGTTCTCAGGCCGCTTTTATATGACTTCCACACAAAAGTGCCACACGCCAGTATGCAGGTTACATAAGATATGTTTACATACATGGTTGGGGCCAGCAAAAGAGTGTTTCCATTTTGGCCATAACCAGGCTTTAGTAACTCATCCATGGTTACTACTTTCAGTTGTATGGGAGCCATGCTGTGGTGTAGCAAAGCCTTTACAGGGGCTGGCCCTCCCTTTGGAGGCCTTTCATTTAACACGATCAGCACCTGCCACAACCAGGTTTCCCAACCTCGCAACAAGGGGGCCTGTACGGCTGTGTGTAAGCCCTGCTTCAAAAGCCCATTATACCTTTCTATCATCCCGGCAGCAGCCAGGTTGTAGGGAGTATGGAAGGTCCATTGGATGTCCATGGTGCTGGCCCACCGTTGGACTTCTTGTCCTGTAAAATATGTCCCTTTGTCGTTTTCTACAACCAAGGGTCAGCCATAACGGGCACAGAGAAACTGCAGGGCTTGAACCATCTGCCTCTGGTCCACGGCTGCATAAGGCCATGCAAAGAGTAGACCAGTGGCCGTATCAACAGCCGTGAAGGCATATACAGCACCCTTGGTCTTCAGTAAAGGTCCAGCATAGTCCACTTGCACCGGACCAGGGGCACATGCCCCCTAGTTATTTGCTGCTGTGTGAACACCAGTTTCCTTCTATTAGGGAAAGCCTGGGCACATACTGCACATTCTTGACATGCTGTCATTATTTGTTGCCGCGTGAGGGGTAGCCCCCAGCAATTACTCACCATTCCCATGGTCTTGCTCTGCATGATTTAAGTGTCAGTGTAACCAATGTGCCACGTCTGTAGTCAGGGCCCTTTCTAGCCACCTCACATGGGCCAGAATACCAGTCTCATAGTTCCCAGGAGCAATCAGAGGCATATGACCAGGAACGTGATACACTGTCACCTCTTTTTCATGACCTAAAGCCCACAGTTCCTGCCACATGTCCTGCCCCCACATGGAGCGGTTTCCAGCCAACCATTGCTGAGCCTGCCACGGGGATAACCACAGGGTCAGTCCCTGGTACACCACCCAGTTGTCTGTACAAACAGCTGAGGGCCCTGGTTCACGGGCGACAACCATCCATATAGCCTGTAATTCTGCCCACTGGCTGCTTTGGCTGATGCCAATATCAAACCAAATAATGTCAGTGCTTGGCTGCACAGCTATGGCTGTCCATGTAGCAGCTGGCCCTCTACTAGAGCCATCAGTATACCAAGCATCTTCCAGGACAGTGGCTTCCCCTCAGCATAGGGCGTGGGCTCTATCTCTAGGGGAGCCACTGGGGCCTTTTCCACCACAGCAAGGAACTCAACCGGCCCTAATACTTGCTGTAACTCCATACTCACGGGGCTGGAGCTCACTGAGCTCCTTTGTTCCAAATAGGCCCCCCACTTTGACAAGGTAAGGGTCTGGGCCATACCAGACTGTGGACGGGTAGCCCATGACCGGAACCATCCTTGAATAGGCTATGTGGTTCTAAGTTGAACAGGAGCCATTCCTGTGACGGCCTCACATGCTATTAGGGCAGCATAGGTGGCTGCCAGCTGTTTCTCGACCAGAGAATATTGTATTTCTTCCCCTTTCCACAGTTGGGACCAGAATCCAACAGGGGCTCATACTCTGTCATATCCCTGCCATAGGTCCCAACCATAACGCTCTTGGGTAACATGGACGTCCAATTCATATGGTTGTCCTGGGTCAGCCACCTGTAAGGCTTGTGCCTGCTGCAGAGCACGCTTGGCGGCTTTAAACGCTTGGTCCACGGAATCTGTCCAGTCCCAAGGGGCTCCTTTCTTTACCATAGCATACAGGGGTCTCACCACCTGGGCTAAATGAGGGATAAACATCTGCCAATACCCCAGCAAACCCAGACATGTTTGCAGTTAGGCTACAGTCATTGACAGGGGTTATGCCTGTATTTTGTCAGTGATCGCTTCAGGTATCACCCTTGTCTTATCCGACGAGACAACCCCCCAAGAATTTGACAGATAAGACAGGCCCCTGTACTTTCGCATCATTGATGCCCAACCACATGTTGCCAGGTGTCTCTGCAGGGAGTCAGCAGCCTGCTCTAGATCTGCAAGAGAGTCAGAGGTTAACATAATATCATCAGTGTAGTGACATACAAGCACCGCATCACTGTGAGCCCAAGCAGCTAACTCCTGAGCAATGAGCCCATGACAAATAGTGGGGCTGTGCAGGTATCCTTGCGGCAACACGTAAAAAGTCCATTGTCTGCCATCCCAGGTGAAAGCAAATTGGTCTTGGCTCTTGGGGGCAACCTCGATAGAAAAGATGGTATTAGCAAGGTCCACAACATAGTGGTATCATCCCAGCCAGACTGTCAGTTGATCCATTATATCATGTACTGAGGGAACAGCAGTATGCCATGGAGGAATCACTTTGTTCAATTCTCGGTAGTCCACAGTCATACGCCATGTGCCGTCAGGCTTCCTCATGGGCCAAACCAGGGAGTTATAGGGACTATGAGTGGGTCACACGATCCCAGCCTCTTCTAGTTTTGCAATGTTCTATGTGATCTCCTCATGTCCACCCAGAAGGCAATACTGTCAGGTGGCCACCACACACTGCGGCACTGGCAACACCTGCGGTGGGTAGTGCATATGCCCCCAGACAACAGTCTTAACCACACACACCCATAGGTGGAATTCGCCCATGCTGGTCTGTAGGCACAGTCTTTGCAAGATGTCCACCCCTAGAACATACTCAGGGATAGGGGACACATAAATTGTATACACCCAGGGTGGCAAGCGACCAACACTAAGGGACAGGGACACTGGTTTCACCTTCACTGTATGGCCCACATATCCATCAACATATGCTGGCTTCCCTGGAAACTTATCCGGGTTGCTGTAAATCAGACTGCAATCGGCTCCAGTACCTACCAATGCAAGCACACGCTGTACATTTGTGGAGGACCAGTAAATCGCAAGTTCCACATATGGCCTCCAGTTCTCCGGGCATCCCCCAAGCCGGGCACCTTGACCTTCCCCCTAGTCAAAGAGGTACATGGGCTCTCCTCCTGAGGGCTGCATGAAGTCCTGGAGGCTGACCTGTCAGCTCTTACCAGGATTCTTCCCCACTCTTGCTGACTTTTGGAACTGTTGCTCAGGCTTCAACTGGCGCCACAGTGCCACCAAGACAACGTTCGGTTGCTGGTCTATTTTCACCTCATCAGTGCCTGCAGCTAGCAGGTCTATCCACATCTGCATGCGGGTGACTCTCTTGGGTCCTTTCTCCGCCGAGCCTGTTCTTGGCTTGGGCACCACCTGCCATGTGACACACACTGTTCTCTCCCTCCTTCGGTCATCTACGTCCCGCAAAGTGGCCTTGGCCACTAGTTCAGTAGTTATTTCACGTATCGGGTGCCCTACATAGGGTGCCAAAATGGCCACTGCATTCCCAATTTGTGGGCAACTTGGACCAGTTCTGCATAAGTCTGGCACCGGCTCACAGTCTCCTGAAGCTCCCTGGTGTTATCCCACACTGTCTGGGTGGCAACCATCACCCACTCCATCATGGAGTGATTCCCCTGTCCTTGGCCTAGCCAGCAGCTATTCTGGAACCGCTGCCAAAGGGAGGGGTGCAACATGATGGAGGCCAGCTTCTCCATCTCATCAGCGGTACAGATTATATTATCTGCCCCCTCATCCCACAGCCGCAGGAGCCAGGCCAGTATGGGCTCACCCAGCCATTGCCTGCACTGCTTACACAGGTCTCGCAATTCCATTGGCATTTGGGAGTATATGTCACGAACTCTGTCACAATTGGGGCTCCTTGCATGATACCTCCTGGGCCCAGGGGCTGCTCATGCTTTGCCTTTTGCTGGATTACTGGCCGAGCATGGAGAGGGCGTGCTTCCTCCACATCCCCGTCCTCAGCATCCTCCACCATCTGGCTGCAAGGTGCCATTTCCAACTTTTGTTCCAACTGTCACACCCGTACCTCCAGTGCTTCCTCCTTGGCTTGCAGCTCCCGTATTTGGGCTGCATCCTGCAGGGCAGAATCCACGTTGTGGCAGAAGGCTGTTAAAAACAGCCAACCCACCTGCCCCTTGGGAGGCTGGGCCTTCTCCAGAATCTGCTCCCCCAGGCTATGCAGGGCCATCTCGATGCTGAGGCGGGTATCGTCCATGGAGTCCAACTCCTCCGCTGGGGCCAAATTCAACAGGACCTCTGCCACCAAGAACCACATGCTAGTGGGCGGCCACATGTCCGTCCCATCAGCCCCAGGAGCCATAGGCCCACTCACCTCAGAATCCTGCCGACTACACCAAGTGTATTCAGGAGGGGATCGGCCAAGGACTGGACCATGGCGCTCGGGGAATCAAAAAAAGATGCACAGAGCCGATGGCAGTGTAGACATGCTTTATTCTCTTTGGCTCACAGAGGGAGAGAGCCCCTGGTGGCTTCTCCGGTCACTTTGATATGACTTCCACACAAAAGTGTCACACAGCCAGTGTGCAGGTTACAGAAGATACGTTTACATACACGGTTCAGCACATGCGCTGCATGCAGTGGACATACTGAGTCATATCTGCCCGGAAACTGCTCTGGTCTAATTGTCCTTAGTGCCTCCATTTCCCTTCATTGTTTCTTGAGAATTTTTATATACTACCCAGAAGTGGAAGTCTCCCATGCTTTTTGAAGACACTTGTAGGATATAGCTTATTGCTCCGCTCAAACAGCTATGCCATATTCCAGTGGTTATCACTCATACAAGGACCAAGTTTGTCCTCTGCACATAACCTTAAAATGTAGTTTCTTGGACATATTTCCAACTCAGTGGCTAATAGAAAAATGATATCTTTTTAAAGAATAATATTCCTGCATTAGTTTTCTATTGCTGCTGTAACAAATTATCTCAAACTTGTTGGCTTAGAAACAATAGAAATGCACAATCTTATAGTTCTGCATTTAAGTCTGACACAGGTCACTGGGCTAAAATCAGTCTTTTAGAGGCAACTCATATTTTTTGGCCTATTGTTCCCCTTCTCTGTCTTCCAAGCTAGCAATGTTGCACCTCTCTGATCTCTAACATCTCCCTCTCTAACTCCCTCTTCTGCCTTCCAAGTTCACTTCTAAGATCACTCCCATGTTATTACATTGGGCCCCCCTGGATAATACAGGATGTTCTCCCTATCTTAAGGTGAGCTGATTTACAACCTTAATTCTCCTCTGCCATGTGACATATTGACAGGTTTTGTGGATTAGGATATGGATATATTTGGGGGGGCCATTATTCTGCCTACCACAAGACAACTCACCTCTTGTCCTTCAGAATTCACAGCAATTGATTAGTTTTCTTTCTTCAAGAAAACCACTCTAATTCTTTAGGAGTTTACACATACTGTGATTAATCCTAATTCTACTCACATGGCAACCGTTATGAAAATTTTTTAAATGTGTCTACACAACAAAGATAGCACCCCAAATGCTAATATTTAAAATCACATTTTAGCAATATTAAAACATGTTACTGGATAGACATATTTTCTATGCTTTTATAATACCTGAATTTAAAGTGAAATGCATGTAGAAGTCTAATCTTAAATTTTTTTAAATAAATGACTAATTAAAAGTAAATTACATATTAAAGTGCATGTTGTATCAAATATTTTATTGGCATCTTGTAACTAGCTTGAGGTATTATCACATATCCCTCTGATAAGGGGAAAAATATCTATGTCTTCTTTTGGAGACAACATACTATGAGGTAAATAATATGCTGAGAATTGGCTGGCAGAAAGCAAGTCATTTTTTATAATAATCCAAGCATTTTAATGGAGAGCTATTTATTACACTTTCCTATTATCACTTGGTATTTGAACCATAAAGGTAATTAACTAGGAATAAGTGAACCGAATAATATGCCTACACCTGTCCACCTTTTAGCAGCATGACTTTATGATGCACAGTGGTAAGGGAAATGTTTTAGCTGGGAGGCAAAAAATAAAATATTAATGCTTTTAATATTGAATGCTTTTATGCCTTTGGGCCAATGATTCAATAATGTGAGCCAAGCCTT
Organism: Equus asinus; assembly: GCF_041296235.1. Classification (NCBI taxonomy): domain Eukaryota; kingdom Metazoa; phylum Chordata; class Mammalia; order Perissodactyla; family Equidae; genus Equus; species Equus asinus. The sequence continues at coordinate 20,788,235 of NC_091820.1, read as the reverse complement.
GGGATTTAAAGGTGTTAGGGTCACACTTGAATAGCATCGTCGTTCCTTCGCCAGCTCCAAGCATTCCAACTCAAAACTTCTCCCTGAAACTATCACTAAAGTCTTTCATATAGTTAAATGATACCTAGCATCATTTAGCAATACTACCGTGCCCACTGGCTGTAAGGATTGATAGCTAGAATTTAATTTTTAAGATATTGTCTGAGACTCTTGCATATTTATAGAATGCCTAATTAAGAACAAAAATTAAAATAACAACAATAAACTCTCAATACAAATATTGCTTTTGTTTGTTTTCCTAATTTTTTTTTTTAAAGATTTTATTTTTTTCCTCTTTCTCCCCAAAGCCCCCCGGTACATAGTTGTATATTCTTCGTTGTGGGTCCTTCTAGTTGCGGCATGTGGGATGCTGCCTCAGCATGGCTTGATGAGCAGTGCCATGTCTGCGCCCAGGATTCGAACCAACGAAACACTGGGCCTCCTGCAGCGGAGCGCGCGAACTTAACCACTCAGCCACGGGGCCAGCCCCTGTTTTCCTAATTTTGAGATGCTAGAACGTCTAGGGGATTGTTATATTTTGAGATGCAACAAAATACCCTGAAGAATGAGAGCATTTTTTTTTCCGAGGATGGAGAACTAGGCATGGGAGAACAATATGCAGGTGTGGGCCATGCAGAGAAAATGGAAACTAAAACCAAAATAAATTAACTAAATAATTTAACTAAGGCCCAGACAAGTAAATGGTTTACCCATCTAAACTCAGGATGATTTGACATAGGATCATGTCTAAAGTTAAAAGTCAAATGTCAGGGGATAGGGGAAAAAAGGGGAAAGGGAACAAAAAATACAAGTATAGAGGCATCTTGCAACCGTGAGCACACATTAGTACATCTGTACAGCTGTTTACCATGGCCCCGCCGCTGGATCTTCTCTTTTGGATGTCAGGGATCGATTCAGGCAAATGTATTTCTTGTAGTTCCAATGCATAGCCTGTCTTGAGAATTTTTACATTAATCTATAATTTAAAATTTCATAATTTAAGTCACAGAATGAAGAAATGAAGAGTCAAATATGTCAGTCACCATTACAGGAGTTAAATATATAAAGGCTTAATTAAACTACCAGTGATTTTTCAGGCTGTCTTATGTTTCACACAGGCCAATTGTTGGCATGGTAGTATTTTGGAGAATAGGTGCACACCCAATCAGAGGTGTCAATGGCGAAGGAGGAGCATCCTGAGGAGTCAGTTTATAGAACATTGTAAAGATGAAATACGTTATTTGGCGTCATGGAGAAAAATCAGTAAGTTGGTGAATTGACTTTTTTTCATTTTAAATTCTTCATTTGGCTTTGTCCATGTCTAGCACCTATGAAAATGCTTGGCATATCAAGTCAACCTAGCAAAACAAATATAAAAACAATACTATGAAAATTCTGCCATTCAGAATGGGATGTGTGTTATACATAAACAAAAATAAGACCATCTGGTTGTTTATTCACACCTCTATAACAAATGACAAATAGATACAATAATAATCGTTAGTCACATAGTTGTAATATATAAATATAGCTTACCCAATTCCATGAGCTGGCCTAATAGCTTCATTCAAATTGTTTGTTATATAATAATGAATGTGTATAAATTAAAATATATGCTACACAAAGGGCATAGATGAATTAGCAAAAAGAAAAACAGTACTATAAATTCTTGGCAATGTTTAAAATCCAAAATCTCTAGATTCAAATTATTAGATGTTTATCCACATTATATAGTAACAATATACTTTTGAACAAATACAATAAGTAGTTAAGAAGACCTCCACTAATTTATTTAAAATATAGTTTAATTCACACACACACACACACAAACACACATCAACCAGTGCTCAACCTTTACAAAAGCAGTTGTGTTGTACAGTGAGGATACTCCTTTGATATTTGTCTGGAACTGCAAAGTATCTTTTTTGAAAGACTCCTTTAGTATCTAGAAATGGTTTCCTTTCTAAATAAAAGTGGCATGTTTATTGTCATAACATGATGCCATTAAAAGTGCAAGGTAATTGTCATTCTACTCAGCAAGCATAATTGTCTTTTGCTTTTATAATATTTCATCCCCTTTAAGGTCACCAACAGTTTTGGTTTTTCTCAGGGCCATACATAAGAGGAGATAGCGTTCATATTTTCTAATATATAAGGAAGATGTTACACCTATAGCCATTCAGCTGTTTTTCATTGATTAAATACCATATTCTGCATTTTCTTTCTTTTTGTGTATTATTTGCTTTTCTCTTATTATAATCACTGCTTTCTGCTCTGTCATCATTTTGCATGCCAAATATTAGGATTTTCCATCAGCTGTTATAATGTTGGGGTTTTGATATTTTAACCACATTTAATTTAAAAACAAATTTGTATGTACACATTTTTATCTTTGTTGATTTTTATCACATTTCTCATAGTGTTTTCTAATGCTAGAGGAAAAAAGTTGCTTTGTCAGTACAATCTGTTTTGATGTTTAAACAAAAGGAACAATTTATTTAAATTTTTTTTTAGTCCCAGCGGGACTACACATTTGTAAATATTCTTAAACTCTGACCTATTATTTCTTTCCATTAAAATATGAAATTCTCTAACACACCTGGCATAATATACTCTACTTCTGACATTTTCTGACTTAACAAGAGACGCAATGTAGTGTGTAGAAAAGCATGAACCAGACAGATCTAGGTTAAATCTTTGCTTCTGACAATGTATAGTTGTGTGAATTAGGACAAGCTTATTAACCTCTCTAAACTGGGGGAAACATGCCCACTCTCTGAGGTCTTATGAGGTTTAAGTGAGAGAATGAATATAAAGAACTGAGCAACAGTAAAGCTTTATCACAATGCAATGAGTAAGGTCTAAAAAAGTCGATCCACAATGAATCCACATGATGGATTAAGTGTGAATTTAATGGGCTAACCAGGACACCTAGCTGGTGAGAGTTCCCAGATTTCAGTTGCCAGATCCAAACCCACCCATTCCTACCTGGATGTTGATGTCACCTGATGGGATTTGTATATTTTGGCTTAAATATCCATAGGGATACTTCCAGGTCCTATGACTAAGTAGTCACATAAAATACAGGCTGGCTAGTTAAATTTGAATTTCAGATAAACAAGAAATTTTTTTCTAGTGTTACTGTGTCCCCCAGGTACTTGGGGAGGAGAGAGAGAAAGTGATAAAGTGAAAAGATCTTTGATCTTTGAGTAGTTCTACTACTGATGTTGAACAATAAGGCACTGGGTCCTCAGGGCTTAGGATCATCATTTCCAGGGATGCTGCAAAGCTCCCATAGAAGTCCCACATCCTACATGGTGCCACATTTGACCTGTCATGGGACAGATGGCAGAGCATGGGAGAATATCTGTCAGAGGATCTTAAACTCTTTTTGTGTCACAGAGATAGTCTGGTGCCAGTGGACTCCTTCTAAAATAATGTTTTTAAATACATCAAATATGATACAAAGGAAGCCAATTATATTAAACTACACTCATCAAAATAAGCTAAAACAAATATGATTTTGCAAAATATTTGCTTTTAATTACAGCATTAAATAATAAGAACTGGCGGTGATTCTAAAAAAATCTCTGTAATTTCAAAATAGTGATGAGTATGAACAGTAATTCAAGCTATGTGAAACAATTATAGTGTGATGTAAAAATTTTATCTGTTGGTGAAGAACTCATAGGTACTGTTAAAGCTACTATGGTATGTTGCCTAAATTCATAATCAAAGGAAATGCTAAATTTCTATTGGATATTTTTGGATATTTGTGAAAATAAAGACAGGATTTTTTCCAGTCCGGGTGTATGGACCCCATGAATTCTAACTTTGGACCCCTAGGGTACAGTTACCTTAAGTTAAAATCTCTGATATAATGTACAGGATCTCCATGGCTTAGCATTCCCCCCAAAATTTTATTATGAAAAAATTTCAAATGTAGGGGAAAGTTGAAAGGGTTTTAAAGTAAATACCTGCATCCTCCCTCTATGGATTGTATCATTAACTTTTGTTTATCATCTCCTCATACCTTTATGCATCCATCAGCCCACCTTATTCGTTGATGCATTGCAAAATGAATTGCGGACTTCTGTAAAATTCTCCCCTAAATATTTCAGCATAAATATCTTTATTCGTTTGCAGTTAATATTTGCTTTGGTGTGAAAGTCATACACAATGAAGCGCACAAATTTTAAGTGTACACTTACTAAATTTTGACAAATGCATACACTTGTGAAACCTAAATCCTTGTCAAGATATAGCACAAGTTCTCTGTTTCTCTTCACAATCAATCCTTGATGTGGCGTATTTTTTTGTATATGGGTGATTTGCAGGCTCCTATGTGCCACCTCCCTGCCCACTATGAAACAACAAAAAGAAGCTGAGTGGATGGGTGGACCATCAGAGAACCGAGGTTTTAAAGATAACTTTATCAAAGCTGAAGGTCTGTTGACAGGGTGTGATCATAGGACCATAGTCAGCAGCACTAGATGAAGAGGAGGTGGTTACAGCCAATTCAAGTAAAGCAAAGCACTATCATCTAAAGGCAAGCAGGTCAGTCTGATCACCTTTCTGTGGCCAAAACGTGACTATGTAAGACTAATGTAATTGGTAGATCGGGGTTGTGGTAAATACCAGACACTGTTATTAATATAGTCATTTAGCCAAGAATTATTAAGTAACTAGGATATCTCAAATACAGATGTAGTTTTCCTGATTACTCAAGTAAAACTGACCCTCTCCTTCTTGGTGCTTCTTACCACCTGGCGTACATGCTTATTTGTTTAGTTGTTCGGTGTGCTGAGCCCCACTAGTGTGGGTTTTGTCCATTTTAGTCACTGCTGTTTTTTCCAGTATTGATCAAATAGATTGACAACTGACTGGAGAGGAAAATAGACAAGAACTTTACTCACATAAAAATCACTTATCTTCCTTCCTGTAATGCTTCGTTTAATTAAATGTTTTTCCTAATAAAATATCCTAGCTGTGTGGGACCGTTAAAGATTCAACCATAAGCCTTTGAATGGTCGTTTTGGGAGGTGGTTAAAATGCATGGCCTTTGAAGCCCACCTGCCTGGATATGAATCCAAGTCTGTCCTCATACTAGTGATCTGACACCCAGATGAGATGATTAAATGAATTAATGCATGAAAATTACTCAGGACACATTAATTGCCTGATGCTGCTAGCTATATTATTATAAATGATTCTGCATCCTAAATTAGCAACTCTGGTGCTGGCCAGGTGAAGAAATCGCTAAGAACTCTGGCTAGTCATGTAGCTTCAGAGATGCAGCTTTGAATTGCGTAAAACCAAGTCAAGTCCAGTCTAGTCTGGAGCAGGTGAAAAGGACTTAATTCACTTCAAAGGAACAAAGCTTTTATCCTAGGGGAAACAAAGAATTTGTTTCTAGGGTATCTTAGCCCTGTGGACTCATATCAACTGGATATACCTCTTAAAAGGTTCAACTTTTACTTAGAGTCATAGTAAAATAGAAAAAAGAAAGCTGGAAATGAAAAAATTGAGATTTGAGCTCCATCCAGAGTTGATAAGTGCCTGAAAACATATCCTGAGCTCTTGGTCTTTTTCCTCATTTATCTAATGAGAGGGTTGGAATAGACAGCATCTAGAAATATCATCAAATGATTCTATAGCATCTACAGCATCAAAGAATGAAGGACACAAACAACATGCCGTTTAGTAAACACATACACAAAGGACAATTTTTAAAGGCTTTGATATTTTTGTTTGCTTTGTGTGGAAGACAAAGACGTAAGGATTAGAAAGCATTTCTAAGCTGCTGGCATTGCTTCCACTGGTGGTGCTATTTCACAGAATACTCCTTCAGTGCATTCTATCTAACACACATAATGATGTTATCATATACATCATTTCTCAGCTATAATCAGGCAATATGAAATGTTCCATAATATCAAACTCACAAGGGAGGAAGTGATTCCACTCTAGGCCAAGTGAATTGTCTAGATAATTCAGATTTACCCTTTAATTACCAGAGTCTTAGATTTAAAAAAGTCTTTCTAAGAAGCATTTTAACAATACTATGATGACTTCAAAAATATTTCAAAATTGGGCTGGCCCAGTGGCGTAGTGGTTAAGTTCGCACACTCTGATTCCATGGCCCGGGATTCATGGGTTCAGATCCTGGGTGTGGACCTACACACCACTCATCAAACCATGCTGTGGCAGCATCACACATACAAAATATAGAGGAAGATTGGCACAGATGTTAGCTCAGAGACAATGTTCCTCATAAAAATAAAATTTCAAAATTAATTGTGAACTGTTAATAAAAAATGAAGGTTATAAGGGTGTGCATCAGTTATTTCACCAATGTTAAAAGGCAGCTGTAACTTTGGAGTTGGGGAGGAGTGTTGGAATATGTGTGACTCATTTTCCCCACCTGAAATTTTCCCATATTGTTCTTCTATATTGTTTTTTCTCAAAATATCATAATTGTTTTCTGATATCTCATGCACTTTTAGTTTAGTAATTATCATTTCTCACAATCATCAGTGTGCTGATTTTTGAGCTGCAGCTTCATGCTTTCCTAAGCCTCCTAAGTAAAGCAATCTGAAAGCCAAATATTATATAAAAATATTTAAAGAAAGAGGAAATAAGGTATGTGTGATGGCCTGAGAGGACTTTGTTTATGTTAAAAATATTGAATGTATAACATTGATTTCAAACACTCAGAAACTTTAAAAATATTTTCCAGAAAAATATTTTCTTACTTAGAAAAGTAAGCCTTGCATAACTTAGTGTCATGTGTTATAGCATCACTAGGTATTTATTTCCTTTGGATTCAGTGATCAAATGGAATGAGAGCCTTCTGTTTCAATTTTATATCATTTAAAAACATTGGGTTATCTAAACATGAAGATGGAGAGTAGTTATCTCCTTTTAAGTAGAAGGTCGCAGAATCACTTAAGAGTGCCAGCCATTACAAAATGATCATCAACAGAATGAAGACGATGTTGAATTTAAGAGCATTGAAACTAAAGGCCAAAACCGCCTTCCACTCCTCTGACTCCTAGTCTATGAGATTCCTTGACCAATATGTATGAAATTCATCACATCAGCATGATCTTGATTTTCTGATGGATGGTTCAGAATATATATCACTTATATCTCCTATATATATGTATATGTCGTATATATCACCTATATATATCTCCCATGTATATATAGTGCTTATATATATATATATATCTCCAAATGATGTCCTATTATATACCATTAAAATCTTTATATGTTTTAAAAAACAGGCATAAAAATTATACAAATGCAAACTGACAGATTGACTACAAAAATTTTTTACTTATAATTTTTTATAAGAAGAATTTGTGTCTTTTTCTCCTCGTTTCCTTACTTCTATCATCCCATCTCACTGTTTAGATCTTTCTGGGCAGAAAAAGTCTTTATTTCCAAGTACTTGTGAAATGCTATGGAAACAAACTAATTTCAAAATATCATTATGCTGTAGTGGTGATATAAAATAACTAATCCCTATAATTCCAAGTTATATCTCTGAATCCAATTTAGCATTTTTAGAAGTGTTTTTTCAAGTTCCAGACCACTTTAATATGCAGCGTATCAGAAATATTATCTATATTATTAGAAACATCAGAAAGTATTTATTGACATCAACATTAAAAAATAAATAAAAGACAATTTCGGTTCATTTGTATTTTCCTCTTTTGGTAAGATGATATGGTTGCAGAACAATTCTAAAACCCCTTATTTTCTATACTAACATGGTCTGCTTGAACCTTTTGAGTCTAAGCTGGAAATTTATTGTGTCTTTAAGATTCTGTCTTCATGAAGAAAAAAATTCATTAGTAGTTCCAGAAGTTTAGTGGATAATTTCCAAACCTCCCACCTGTGATCCAAATATATTTCATTCTAATTCAAACTAATGAGGCAGAACTGTCCTATCTGTGAAAATTGTACTCTGATATATCTATGTCTCTAGGAGACAGCTTAAAAGACAACTTTTAAAATATAAGACAGCAAGGAATATTAAAATGCGAATACCTCTATGCCAAAAACAAAGTTGAAATATGCAAAAGAATAAATGTAGCATTGAGAGTTGAAGAAATCTAGTAACTTGCCTCAAAATAGTTGATTTTGTTTCTGTCACAGCCAATTTTATTATACTATTTCTTTGCATTTCTATTTATTTTGTTCTTGGATTTTGAATAACTACACTTATCATAATTCTGTCTTTTAATTGTTCAGTGACAGTGGAAGATAGTAAGTAATAGTAGTAGCTAAATTTGTTTCATGCTCAGTATATAATAGGAGCAATTTCAATTTCAGTGTTTTACAAGTATTAATTTATTTAGCCAATATGGCAACCCTATGAGATAAGTATTATATCAATTTTGCAGATGAAGAAACTGAGGTAAAGAAAAGTTAGGAATTTGCCCTAGGTCACACAGCTAATAAGCCATAGAAGTTAGTATGAACCCCAGTAATTTGGCTCCAAGGTCCACATTTTTAACCATGGTATTATTGTAGTAATTTTGTGATTGAAGAGATTCAAATGGAAATGTTTTTCCTTTTCTGCATCGTTTAGTACTGTTTCATTCAAATTGGAAAGGAATATAAAACAATTCCTTTTCCCTTTTTTTAGCCAGAAAGGATCATAAACATCTTACTTTTTTTTTGCATGGCCATTGAACAACTTAATTATCCTAGTACAATTATAGTTATACCAAAATTGTTGACATTGTGTGGCATCAGTATTTAGATTTCTGTATAACCTAGTGGCCAAGAAGAAATATACACATACTAAGGAAAGCAAAGATTATTTGTTCATTGAGGGATTTTTTCATTTTTTAAAAATTAATTTTATTGTGTGTGGAAATCATACTATAACTGGTAGATCATGGAACTAAGACTAATTTGAAATTTTCTTTTCAATTGTGCATTCTCCAGATTACTGAGATAGCTTTTTTTCCAAAATCAACTTTATTGAAGTATAATTTACACACCAAAAACCCTTACCAATTTTATGTGTACAATTCAATGTATGTAACCACCACCAAAATAATGGTATAAAACATTTCTAGAGTAGAAAAAGTAAAACTTTGGTTGATGAATTGCTGAAGGCTCAGTGTGGAAAACTCTGAGAGTTAAAAACTCCAGGGAGATCTAGTATGCAAGGCTGGTTCAACATTTGACAATAAATTAATGTAATCCAGCTCATCAATAAACTAAAAAAGAAAAGTCACACGATCATATCAATAGATGCAGAAAAGTCATTTGACAAAATCCCACAACCATTCATGATACAAATTCTCAGTAAACTAGGAAGAGAGGGGAACTTGCTCAATTTGATAAAGAATATCTACAAAAAGCCTACAGCTAACATCAGACTTAATGGTGAGAAACTCAAAGCTTTCCTACTAAGATCAGGTACAAAGCAAGGATATCCTTTCTCTCTACTCCTTTTCAACGAGGTATTCGAAGTCCTAGCTAAAGCAGTAAGACAAGAAAAGGAAATAAAAGGTATACAGATTGGGATGGGAGAAATAAAACTGTCTTTGTTCACAGATGACATGATCATCTGTGTAGAAAATCTGAAAGAATGAACAAAAAGAAACCTCTTGGAACTAGTAAGCAATTATAGTAAGTTTGTAGGATACAAGGTTAATATACAAAAGTCAATCACTTTTCTACACACTAGCAATGAACAAGTGGTGTTTGAAATTAAAACAAAGTGATTTACATCACCACCCCCTAAAGTGAAATATTTTGGTATAAATCTACCAATATATGTATAGGATCTACATGAGGAAAACTACAAAACTCTGATGAACAAAATCAAAGAAAAACTAAATGGAGGGATATTCAGTGTTCTTGGATAGGAAGACACAATATTGTCAACATCTCAGTTCTTCCCAACTTAATCTATAGATTCAATGCAATCTCAGTCAAAACCCCAGCACATTATTCTGTGGACGTCGACTAATTGACTGTAAACTTTATATGGAAAGGCAAAAGACCCAGAATAGCCAATGCAATATTGAAGAACAAAGTTGGAAGCAGAATTTACTCTTCCATAAGAAGAAGAAGAGAATAAACAAGAGAAGATTTTTAATTAAAAAATTAAAATATAATTAAAACTATTTTTAATATGATTTTTAAATTTTCATTTAATTGTATAATTTAAAAGTCTAATTAATGTTTCTTTTTCTTTTATGGATTGTGCTTTTTTGTGATCTATCCAAGAAATCTTTGCCTAACTTAAAGTCACAATTATTTTCTCTTATGTTTTCTTCTAATAGCCTTATAGTTTTTGGTTCTACATTTATACCTACCATTGATTTTGAGTTAATTTTTGTGTTTAATATGACATAAAGTTTAAAAAAATTTATGCACATGGATGCCCCATAGTTCCGGCACCATTACTGAAAAGACTATGTTTTCTCTATTTATATTGCCTTTTCTCCATTATATCGCCTTTGTCAAAAATCAGTTGACCATATATGTGTGGATCCACTTTTAGACAATTCTGTTTCACTGATGTATGTCTTTATCTTTAGAAGTTCTTCATCACTGCAGTTTTACAGTCAATCTTATTATCAGGTAGTGTGATTCCTCCACGTTTTGCATTTTTGAAGTCATTTGGCATTTCCACATTGTTTGTGTTTTCATATGCGTTGTTTACCTTTCTCAGTTATTACAACCCTGTGCTCTCTGTTCTTCAATATTTGAAAACTATTGTTTCATATAATTGGTTTGGATTTTTACTTCTCTCTAAGCTTTCTGCCTCCCCAAACGAACACATTCCTCCCTCCACTTCCTATGGTGGTGCTCAAGCTAAGCTGATAGTAGAGTTTCAGGTATTAGCACACTTTTTCTAAAGGATGGAGGTTAAAAGATTAATTACAGAATGGCAGGGCAAGGTACTTTGTATAACAGATAATACTGTTTCCAAAGTCTAACACAGGCAATGCCTAACTGGCAGAGTTTTTTTCCCCTAAGCATTGGCTTCCTGTATTGGAACTCCTTTCCTAGGAATCAAGAGATAGTTAATTATTTCTCTCGTACCCACTTTAATCCACTTCCAGATTCCTTCAATAAGCTGGTCTCTCAGACACCAAAGAAAACTAAAAATATCCTTTAAAAATTCTTGAAATAAAATAACCATATTACCTTACTATTCAAAGGAGTATAAGCTCCCTATTGTTCTGAACTTTGCCAATTTGGGTTTTTGTTTTGCTTGATCTGACTCAAAGCTCTTTCAACCGTATTTTCCTAAAGAAAAGCACTTTCTACCTTCAAAAATTATTTCAAGACTCCATCTTTAGCAATACACAGAGCCTTTGAAGTGGCAGTTTTTCCTGCAGAAACTCCCAGGTCTCAGATTAATTTCTTAGGCAAAATTAAAAGTCAAGGCCTCTGTGCTTCTCTCCTTAAATGTATTTGTGTGTTGGCCAGGGATGGAAAGAAGGTTTATCATCCTCTTTCCTGAGCACACATTGGGGGTAGCAGTTTTTTCCCCCTTCCATAACATTATATTACATTAAAACTCCACTTTGATGGAGAAATAAAAAAATAGAAAAGCCCTTTGTATAAATAGGGCTTTAGAGAATAATAGGATACTATTACAGTTTTGACAACTTGCCAAATAGTTTTGCTTAAAAACTAAGTCACCTATTAAACAATAGGATATTTGGTGTAACAATATAAATAGCATATGTATACTATTTTCTTATTAACATGTGTTCTTTCTCCCACTGGGAGGAAAAAATAAACTCTGTGTGTTTGAAAATAGACCCAGCTGTCAAATAATTAACTTTAACACAATTGGAAACCAAATAAGCATGCCATTGTTTTACTCAAACCTTTTTATCTTTCTTGAGATTGTTACCATTTAGTCATTAATTCCAATTTCAGGAAGCTTTTCTGAAAAGTATATAAAGTCTTCCATTTCTATAAGATTTTTATATACAGATTTTGATTCAAAATTTCTACAAACATACCATTTACCATTCATTAAGAAATTGGTTTGTATCTTCTTCAAATTTTCTTGAACACTAAATGTAAGTGTATCCAAAGGTTCTGTCTTCTGCCTAGGCTCTTTATCCTTTGGTGACCTTATCCACTTTGCCATCAACTATGACCTCTTTTCTCAAGTTTCCAAAGACTTATTTTATGTTCCTGCTTCTTAACAGCATTTTAAACCTTAAAACTCATTATCTTTTGTACTAAAGTTCTTTTCCTCTTTGCTTTCCTACATAGATAGATAGATAGATAGATAGATCATCCTTGTTCTGTTTCTCAGGTTTAAACTTTAGAATCAGTGGTGATTTTTGCTTTCCCTTTGATCTGCACACTATTAGATATCTCCTCTTGTAGACTCTACTTTCCCAGTCTCTCTTCATACTATTCCTTCCTTCCTCTCCCACTCATCCTTGTGCTATAAGACCTTATTCTCTCCTAGATTATTAAATAAACTCTCTACTGGTTTCCAAATGCAATCTATATTAAATTAGTTTGGCAAGCTAGTTGTCCTTTGCTCAGCTCTACTGTGATTATAAATATGTTCAAGAATTTTAAAGAAAACAGGAACATACTGAGGAGGGAAATGGATCATATAAAAAAGACTCAAATTAAATTTAGAGAATTAAAAATTACAACATTTAAAATAAAAATTTCACTGGATGAGATTACAGCAGAATAGACCTGCACAAAACATATCAAGGGACAGAAAGGCATAGTGATAAAAATTATCCAAAATGAAGCATACATAGAGGGGAAAAAGACTGAATAAATGAACAGCACCTCAGTGAACTATGTGATATTATTAAGTAGTCTATAATATGTGTTGTTGGAGTCCCAAATGAAAGAGGAGAGCAGAGTGAGAGAGAAAAAATTAAAGAAATGATACCAAAACATTCACAGAGTTGAGAAACTATAAACCGATAGATCCAAGAACTTCACTGAATCACAAGCAGGGTGAACACACAGACATCCAGACAGACAGACACACAAGCACATCATCATAAACTTTCAGAAACAGTGATACAAAGGAAATCTTAGAAGTAGTCAGCAATTTCACTCCTAGGCATTTCCTCAAGAAATCTCAGCCAGGAAGTAATTTTGCATTATTAGATCAAAAGTGCCTGATACTGACAGATGGAGGTTCACAACTTCTTAGCCTTAGGGAGTAAGAAAGGACGTCATTTTTTGAAAGATGAGACAACTGGGAAGGTTATAAGAATGTGAATTCTGTAACTAGAAAAGAGATAGAAGATAGAAATCTGCTTTCAAGGATCAAGCAACAATCCATACTAAAAGCAGGGTTGATTTAATGTTGAGTCACCCAAGTATAAACCTAGATAGAGTCTCATAAATTCTTCCTGACATAGGAGGCAAGTGGGAAATTGATTATATTGCATTAGGTTTTGCCTAAATTTCTCCTAACTCACAAAGTATTTTGGAATCCAAGTTGCAAAATTATGGAGAAAGGAAAAAAAGTCTTGAATAGTTAGAACCAAGATAACTAGTCTGCCAAGTTCTTTGAGAGTAAGAACAGTTGTTACGTTATCTCAAGTCAGCAGTTCCTGATGTGCTGTCTGATAGAGTATATAGTTGCAGAGTGTGAGAAATATATGATTATTCATCTGGCCGCAGGGGCGATCAGAGGACTAAACGATGTGAAGAAATAGTCACTCTCCAAGGGACAGTCCTGCTATGCGCTTATCAAAGTTGGGTGGACAGATAGTATTCATATGTCTCAGGGGATCCTTTCAGTATGAAGCAGGACTCCAGACAAGTAACTGGAGGTATCAGAAAGCAGGGTCCAATTTCCTCACTAAATAATTCCTTTGTTTTAAAAGTCCACTTCAAAAATCACAAGAAAATGAACAAGCTGTTCCATGATACAAAACCATGACAGAAATCCTGCTAAATGAACCAACAAAGTAAGGTGGACTTTGAGAAGTGGACTTTGGTGGGGATGGTGTGTCTCAGGATCCTACCATACTAATTTGAGGACAATAAAAATAACCCCAAACTTATTTGCTTCAGAGGATAGGGCTCTTGCATACTCAGGCAAGATTGGCTCAGAACTGAGTGATGAAGCTGAATCTCCAGATGGGAGGTCTACAAACCCTGCAATGGAGAATGGAGTCCAAGGTTTGGGTAGGGTGCAACTGGAGAGGATGAGGCTTGCCATGACCTGGGATAGCCAGGAAACGTGTGTGCGCACACATCTGTGTTTCACATCTCACCTAAATTTGGCATCATTTAAAAAATTTGACCTCATAACTTTTCTTCATTAGTTCCTCTTATTCAATCATGAAATGTGTTTTGGACACCTATTCTGTGCAGAAAGAATCCTTATAGTCTGCCCTTAGCCAGCTTCTCCCACTTCCTTTTGAAATTATGACACTTGTGACCAATGACTCTTCTTGATTAAATAATTTATCTCTTGAGATTTGCTTAAAATGACACGTTATCACATTTCTTCCCCCAAGCCTCAATAGATGAAGCTTATGTTGCCACTTAATGTCTAGTATACAATTAATTGGGCTTTATTCTAGAGCCTTTGGAAGTCTCATAAGCTCAAAGGATCTCTACGTCTCATCACACATGTATATTGAAATTGCCAAGGCATACTTGGTGTTTGTTATTTTTTGTAAAGAATTCATACCAGATTATTATATCTACTGTCAGTTCACAGAGCAGGAACTATACCCATTCAGCTTCTTTTCAACACATAATTTCTTGTAATGGAATGTTAAAGTGTAACCATGTATAATTAATTCCATAGTCCTCTTTTTGAAAAAAACAAGTTTTTACTGTAATATATTTTCAATAATTATTCACCTTCTTGTTACAAATTTTATTTCCTTATTCTTTGTTACTATCATGAATGAAGTAGAAGATTGTCTTAATCTGTCTACGTGTATCTGTATATATAGTGATAAGGAGAAAGAAATGCTAAGACAGAGAATTATAATGCAGACCTAGATATATTTATTGTTTAAATTACAAAGGCTATATTTGCCATAAAGACCAATTTATAGGGTTTTTTTTATTTCCTTGCAACTTGATAGCAGATATGGTTTTTTACTATACAGAGATATACCTATGGTAAAATTTAGTCATCTCAAAGTTTTAAGAGACATGTAACTGTCTTACCTTTTCGCTGGAATGTTGAAGTGATTCACTCCTGTCTCAAGCTATCTGTTATTCCAGCCCAGCTGTGTCTGACATTTCAGACTGATGGGTGAGAATCATGAGTCTTATCGAGCTCAGTTCCCAACAGATATTTAAGTTTCAAGACTAGAATTCAATGTGTTTATAAGACCGAGTGTTTAACAATCTAGACATTGGTCTGCAGAAGTTTTGGTCTTTATAAGCCTTACCTCTAAATCCTAAAATTATTTATGCAGACTACCAGATGTTACTCCTATTCATGTACCTTTTAAATATAATGGCGATAACAGTAATAATAGTAGTAATATTGATAATAATAAATTACATATTACAACACTCCTTTTGCCAGGTCAGAGCACATTACAGGAATTATTTAACCCAAACAATAACCCTGTGAAGAGATATTATGATGATCCTCAGTTTATTTAAAAATAGTAAGACCAATGCTTGAAGTCCAGAGAGATGAAGTAATTTGCCCAGGGCACAAAGCTAGTCAGTGGCTATTTCACTATTCCATTCAAGTTTTTCCAATTCTGATCTTGGGCTCTCAAAAATGTCTTCGTTACTTATAGTACATTCTCATTTAGGAGTTCGGAGATTGCAAACAGAATAAGGGAGATTTAAACAATCCCTTATTAATTTTAGTTTAATTATATTAATTCTAAGCAGCAATATTTGCATCAGCTAACCAATAAAGGCTATTGTACCCTGGTAACTGCCTGCTAAAGCCTTAGATTATGAAGATGAATAAGATGAAATATTGTCTTTGAAGGAATACAGTCTAAAATACATTATTTTCAACTTTACAAATCACTAAACACTCTTTAAAATAACATTATTTAAACACTGAAATTTAAGCACTATTTAAATTGAAATAAAAATTTTAAAATACTTGTTAGTACAATATTCTGGTTTGGTCTTTAAAACATAAATCAGGGGCCGGCCCAGTGGCACAGCGGTTAAGTGCACACGTTCTGCTTCGGTGGCCCGGGGTTCACTGGTTCGGATCCTGGGTGCGGACACGGCACCACTTGGCAAGCCATGCTGTGGTAGGCGTCCCACATATAAAGTAGAGGAAGAAGGGCACGGATGTTAGCTCAGGGCTAATCTTCCTCAGCAAAAACAAAACAAAAGAAAAAATCTTAAAAAAAAAAACATAAATCAGGAAAAAGCATTTCAGAAACTTAAACTGAATGATGAAAAAAGTTAAAAGTTTGTGTGAAAATACTTACTGATAGAAATTATGGTGGAACTTTGACAGCAAACTGCAATTATTACAAAGCAATGTTGAGAATTATGGAAGCTGCCACTCTAAACTTAATTCCAAACAACAAAAACTAGTTGGTGATATGGACGTGGAAGGAATCTTGGAGGAGGAGAATGACATGAGGTTTTTGGATTAATAAGACTAAAGAAAGATGAACCTGAGCATATTTAAACATGGTCAAACTTCAGAAAGCCTTCAAATATTCAGAGGAAATAGCAGAACAGCTGGAAATTCCAACAGAAGAAAAGTCTACAATAAATGAGAGGCTAAAAAAATTTTGATTACAATTTTAAATAATATCATGAAGCAAAAAAGACGATTTTAAAAAATAACTACTGTGGATTCATATTTAAACTCAGAGATATAAACAAAACTGAAAAAGACAGAAGGCATACATATATGTGATTTTTTTAAAACTATGTTTCTATGGATTAACAATACTTTGCATACTTTTTAGGGGGGAAGTGCTATGTTGGTGATGAATGACAAAAATATATGGTAGCAGTTTAGTAATAAAAAAGAATAAATAACTGGGGCCAACCCAGTGGCATAGCGATTAAGTTCACACGCTCTGCTTTGGCGGCCTGGGGTTTGCCAGTTCGGATCCTGGGCACAGACCTAGGCACTGCTTATCAAGCCATGCTGTGGCAGCCGTCCCATATATAAAGTACAGGAAGATGGGCACAGATGTTAGCTCAGGGCCAATCTTCCTCAGCAAAAAAAGAAGAAGAAGAAGAAGAAGAAGAAGAAGAAGAAGAAGAAGAAGAAGAAGAAGAGGATTGGCAGCAAATGTTAGCTTAGGGCTAATCTTCCTCAAAAAAAAGAAATAAATTACTGATACACACAACAACATGAATGAATTTTTAAAAGATTATTATGAGCTAAAGAAGGCAGTCAAATAAAAATACTTACTGTATGCCTCAATTTATATGAAGTTCTAGGATAGGAAAACCTGATATATGGTAATAGAAATTAGAAGAGTGCTTGTCTGGAGAGAGAATGGGAGCAGACTGGAAAGAGTTACTAGAGAAATTTTGGAGATGATGGAAATGCACTATATCTTGATAGAGCTGTGTGTTATATGGTGTATACATTTGCCAAAATTCATTGAACCATACATTTAAGAACTGCTCATTTCTTCATATTTAAATTAGATTGAAGTGCTTACTATTTTCTTGGAACTATATTTGATACTTTATTTGTTTCATCATTTAATTTCAAGTCTCGCAGCAACTCTGACAAAGGAACTATTATCGTTTCATTTAACAAATGAGAAAACAGAAGTTAAGTCACATCAGAGTAGAATTGGAATCCAGGATAAGCTACCTGCTGCCTGTGAGCTGTTAATCACCCCTCTGTTCTATTGTATTTTTGTCTTCTGTGAGACACAAATTCATTGCAATTATATCAGAGAAACCATTATACTATGTGAAACTGATTTCAGACAACTGTATTTTTTATATAATTATGTACTAGAATAATCAAACAAGTTTTAATTTGAAGTTAAAATAATGAGCACTAATAGTATAAATGAATGAAACAATTGTCAAGTATAAATAAGGTTATCCAGTAGGAAGAACTTTGTTTACAAGGCAAAGCTTGTTAATTATGTTTGGTTCGTGACTGAGCATCTGGGTGAATATGTTGCAAATGTATTGATTAGAGAGAGGCACAAATCAAAGAAGATAATGTCCTATTCACTGTACTTGTATGAAGAACAGAATGCTGAATAAAAATAATAAATAATAAAAATAAACAGTCATGAAAATTAAGAAATATATATATATATGTATTCATAAGTCCCTGTAAATATGATGGAAGAACCCAGAGAAATGGGAATTTGAGCCTCACTACACATGAAATGTGGCTTTAGTTACACTGCAGCATTTAGCTTTCTGCAATATAACCCAAAGAGTTGTTCCACCTAATGTTAAATATATGAAAAAACAGAGGTGAGGGGTTTTGTTATCACTTTGGAATTCTGGGTTCAACTCTACTTCTTAGAAATGATAGCATGCTAAGGCAAAGTGTGACTCTCCTACCCTGGGATGTACAGTGAAGGGCTTTCCAAATGTGTTTGAATGTAAAATCATTTTGCAGATTACCTTAATGCAGAGGCCTTTGTGGAATATACCTTAGCAATTTAGAGGGTTTGGCTGCTCTTACTGTAACCACTCATGGTAACCAAGAGAACTAAGAATGAAGAAAGATTGTGCTAAGTGATCAAGCGTGTTTATATTTATCTGGAAGAATATCTAAGGAATATTTAACCCCAATATTAAGACGCTTACTAAGTCAACCTCCAAGAGAGCAGTTGCCCCACAAAAGGTAACCTTTCATGTGTACTTTTCTTTAGCACTGATTTTATACTTTTTAGTAAGTAATATTATGTTCAATTTGTGAGATTTATCACAAATAATTCAGTGCAAACTCAAAATCAATAAAAATTGAAAGAACAGAGTGGGATTGCAACTTCCTGCTGCAAATGAGATAAAAATCTCATATTTCAATAAACTATGTCCTAAGATAATGAAATCACAGGTATATATATAATGTATATAAGAATGTATATGTAATATTATCACAGAAACATAGTAAAAAATTTTTTTGAGAAATGAGACAGTGAAAGTTATGCATGAAAGTGAAGGAGATACACATCCTGATTTTCAGAACACGAAGAACAGGTAGTGGGAAGCATCAATGAGGAGGTTCAATGTAAAACCTCAACATAATTGGTGCATGGATTATTAATTAGTTAATAATGAACAACAAGGCTAGAAATAATGGTAGTAAACAGGAGCCAAATGGATTATGGAAAACATTCTTTTTTGGTAAATTTACTGTTTTGATAACTATGGGGATATTGCAGGTGTTATGTTTTAATTTCAGGAAGAAGTTAAATATCAGAATCTCTGATGAGAGCCTGTGAATAAGATTTAAAATAAGCGTAGCTACTTGGATAGCTTGTCACGTGAATGGTGACAATATAGATTAGTGGCTCATTGTCAGTTGTGCAGCTTGCTATAGGATATGCTCCAGGTTTCTTTCCCTCAAGGCATTCTGTTTGCAAAGGCAGAGAAACATGTTGATGAGATTCAGGACAAGCTCCCCGCAAATATGGCACCTGGCCGTAATGAATATTTGAAGCTGAAGGACTTCTGCTTCCAGCAGAAGTATCTTCTTCACCTTCCCTCTCGCTTCTCCCCTGAAACAAGTCATAAAACCCTCATGTGAGAGGCGCCCCTCTTATATCTGGAGAAAAGGAGTATCCTTTATCTCCAAAGACAGAGGGACTCCAAAAGAATCCAGACAAACGGGCCTTGCTATGTATCCCCAGTTTACTACATGTATCTCATATTCTTTGGCTGATCATATTTCCATGTGACTGTCCACTCTTCATCCAACCTGGCATAAAAATACTCAGGATTAACTGTATTTTGGGTCTTCATTTCCTTATTACAGCTGCTGTGTGATGTAAAATTTATATTAAATAAATGTGTATGCCTTTCTTCTGTTAATCTGACTTTGTCAGTTTAATTTTCACACCCAGCCAGGGACCCTAAGAAAGTCGAGGAAAACTTTTTGCTCTCCTACAATGTGAAAAAATGTTCAGGGAGAATAAAATCTAAGAGTAATAATAATATAAATGGAAGCAGAAACAACATTAAAAACTTACCTAACACACTGAAATTACATACCAGAGCCCCAAAATGAAATTTAACTGAGATAAATGTATCATCCTATAATTTGGTTTTCAAATAGTAATTAACTAACATACAAGATAAGGAAGACATGGATGGAATATAATCAAAAAGTCAAAGAATTTAGTTTCACTTCTGAAGTTCAGTGTGACACAGTCAAAAAAAAAAAAATCAGGGCTCGGCCCGGTGGCATAGTGGTTGAGTTCGTGTGCCCTGCTTTGGCGGCCTGGGGTTCGCGGGTTCCGGTCCCGGGCGCAGACCTATGAGTCACTTATCACGCCATGCTGTGGTGGGCATCCCACATGCAGAATGGAGGATTGCCATGGATGTTGGCTGGGTGACAATCTTCCTCAAGCAAGGAGAAGAGGATTGGCAGCAGATGTTAGCTCAGGGCCAGTCTTCCTCACCAAAAAACAAATAAACAAACAAACCAAAAAATGAAACAAACACCTAACTTGGCATAAGGCTACACTAGTAGAACTATAGTCTCGAGAAAAAGTGAGCCAGTATCTCACTATTTCATATTATTTTGTAGTGGTCCGACTCGATCATGAATTTTGTGCTCATTTTTAGTACCACATTTTAAAAGGGTCTTGGAAAATCCATACTGATAGAGAAGAGAGAGCATAAAACAGTGAAAATACATGTGAAGATCACTTAGAAAATTCAAGATGAGTACATAATGAACACATGTACGAGTTAGAAAGTGCCATGAAGAGAGGGCAGAAAGAATGCCTATGATGGAATGACCCTTCTTTTGATAAATGAAGATACTTTACCCTAGATGCTTTGTCAAAATCACTAGGAACCTGTTTCACACCCAATTCATGACAGAGTGTCATGAGTCAGAGTGATTTCCAACATAGCATACTCTGTTTTCAAATAGCTCACAAACTGTCATGTGGAAGCAAAATTGGACAAATATAATTGGCAGGTAACAGACTGGAAAAAGATATGGAAGTTTCCCCTGAATAATACACAAATGCTTTGATCCAGCAATTCAACACCTAACATTTTATCTTATGGATATATTTGCACAAGTGGGCAATAGAACAGATGGTAACAAGTGCAAAATTGTCCTAACAAAATAATAATCGTAAAAATAAACTAAGGAAACCAGCCAACAATTGGGTTATATCAACATTATCCACCTATACTGATGGAATAATCATGAGCAGCTAGAAAGCCTCAGGGTGAAGAATATGGAGTCCTTTGCAGAGAGAAAAGGAGATTCAGAAGGGACATAATAGATCTGTCTAGAAAAAGTGACTGAGAGGTAAGCCAGGACCTAGATAAAGTTGTTGAAAGCATGGTTAAAATATGTGAAAGTCATATGGAAGCAAAATAAGGCTCACTCCCTTTGGTTCTAAAGGGTCAAAGGGAAATGAAGAAATGGGACATGCAAAGAAATAAATTTCAGATGAACAGTAAAAAAATTTTCCAGTCCTTAAAACTGGCCTAAAATGCTCTGGTTGCCCAAGAAATGAGCGTGCTCTCTCTGGATGTGTTTAAGCATAGGCTGAGTATGCTTATTGTGAAATATTATGGAGGTGCTTTAGAAAGGAACTGTGTGGTTGTACTAGGAAACATCCTTGTAGTCTGTTATTCTGCCTTGGAAACTTGACTCCATCGCTAATCAGTTATGCCATCGTGGACAAGTCACATAATTTCTGGAACTCGAAATTTTCATCTCTAAAATGAGGTTTTAAAAATAAAGGAGGGAAGGAATTAACAAGATTCTTTTTGTCTTTTCCGGCAGTAAAGTTCTCTTTTTTTATTAATTTTATTGTTCAGTGTTAAATTAGTGGTAGCTCAACTAATTACATTTCCTTAGTGCCTGTTATCTCAGTACACATGGAGCTCAACTATCTATGTCGGAAGAGACAATGATTCAACTTAATATGTTCACCCTGGAAGCAATATGATGGGAAACCATTTAGCTGCCAGCACAGCTGCACAAACAGCTTTAGGCCCCCGAGGGAAGGGTGTTTCTCAGTGAAACTCAGTAGGGGAGAAAAGATGCTTTAGGGCAGGCATCAGAGCCAGAAATAAGGATGACAAAATTGGCATCTCTCTGCATCACTTTTATACAAGTCCAGGAGCCCTGGCTCTGCTGGTATTTCACGGTGGTACTCCATTCCTGGCTTTCTCTTGGTGATGAGTTCCTCTTGCCTCCTTTACTTCAAGTACAGGTACATTGTGTGAGAAAACGGTTTTGTGATGCCCGTGAGACTGCTTGCTAATTGACGTGATTAGAAGCAGAACCAAAGTCCTCTTGGTAGCAGTGGTACAGCACCGATCAAGGATTTAGAAATGAGCCATCTTAAAGGAGGAGTGAACGAAGTCAGCAGCAAGAACTTGAGTCTTTAATCATCCTGTGCCCTTGGTTGACTTGTGGCTCAGAGTGTATAATTTTCTGTGTTTTGGATCTGATGTATTGTGGTTGTGTACAGAAAAACAGAGGGGAAAAAATCAGCAGGAAGGAGGGTAGTGCAGAAAGGCAGTGCCTCTATGATATGGTAGTTCCCTTAAAAGTAATTTCCTTGTTGTTTTATGGGCTATAAAATCTTTGAATACTTCGTTCTTTCACAGATTGCGCTTTAGATTTGGGTGAGCTCATAACAATGAAATATTTAACAACAAAATGTCTTTTAATGGATCGACTCACTGGTGGGTCTGCAACACTCTGCATACCTAATTAGAGACTGGGAAAAGAGAGGGAAGACACAAAGAGCAGAGGGCGGCTTAGGAGGGAGGTTCAGGAACCTCCTATGGTTCTCATCCAAAATCAGAGGATTACTTTTTAGTCTTCTCTAGGTTTGAAATACTGAATGGGAGTGGATGAGAAAGAAGAGTTGCCCTATTTCATAGGCTCGGGGTGGTGAGTGGCAGGGTGAGGGATTTTTATGGCATTTGTTATTTTAATTGTTTTTTAATATGTTTCATGAGAACAAGCTTCAATATCACGAAATGTAAATACAACAAAACCTACAGTATGAAGACATTGACCCTGACAGGTTTTTATGAGAGAGGTTAACACTCTGTTTAGCATAGGAGATGTGGTATATTGCACAGAATTTAAAGGTAGAAGGCCAGGCTTTAAATACAGGCTCTGATGCCTAATTACTTGTTTGAACAGGCAAGTCAATCACTCTATGCCTTGATTTTTTCTTCTCTAAAATGGAGAACATCCGTTTATTTGCTTTATGAAGTCAGCACAAGACTTTTTAACAAGTGCTTATTTGAAAGCACTTTTTAAACTGTAAAAGTTACACAAAGTTATCACATTTATTGAGTCCCCCTTGTAGAAAAATAAATCTAAGAACTAAAAAATGACTAGTTAATTCTTACAGACTATATGAGTATAAGCCCTTGGATGTGTGAACCACTTGTACAATTAGTTTAATATTTTACTTTTTTTGGATCTGAATGTTTTTCTTAAAAAATGATTTTGCCCAAGCAATATGGACAATTGCCTTCATATTTTATTCCTTTCTATGTATTTTTCTTGACTGTTAACATTGAAAACATAGTGATAACGCTTGGTTATTTGAGACAAATCTTAAAGAAACTGATCATTTCTAACTATTAAAAAAAGAAAAAAAAACTCCCACAGAAATGTAACTAGAATGCAAATTATATCCGTTGATGAACAGAAGCCAAACCTTATTCAGTTAGTGTCCCAATTCCCAATATGGCATTTCTGTTATAAGGTAGTTTCTCAAGAGGTGGCTGATAAATGAAGTTGATAATAGTTCTTATTTACAAAGCTCTTTACATTCATTATTTAAATTCATAATCGCTACAACTCAGAAAATGATAAGATGGCAAGATTTAAAGGGATTTATATATCACCTGATACCAATCATCAGTCTATTCATTTGAATTTATTTCCCTTACATCATTCTTACCAACCACTCATCCAACTTAATCCCAAACATTCACCCTAGTGGGAAATTCCCTACTTCCCGAGACAGGCAATTCGTTTTTTGAAGATTTTCACTTATTACCTTTTTAGTCATTTGGTCAAATAATTTAATCTCTCTGAACTTCCATTTATTCCACTGGAAAAAAAATATGGAGTTAAAGCCCAACTCATGCAATTATAGAAGAAATCATATCAGACAAAATTGCATAAAGAAAGTTCTTTGCAAATGGCAAGTTTTTTAAAAAATAAAAGTTTCATCATCATATCCTCAAGTGTGGACAGTGTTGATGGCTTTATTATTCTAGCTTTTCTACTACTAGTTCTTTAAAACAGTGTCACTTCCATTGTGAACCCTTCCTTCAACTTCTCAGGCATAGTAACAACTTTGCTTCATACAACCTTTTGTTATTGCTTCTACTATAGTCCCTGTTACCTTGTATTGCAATGTATTAATTCGGGGGGCTGGCCCGGTGGCACAGTGGTTAAGTTCGCACATTCCACTTCGGCGGCCCGGGGTTCGCCCGTTCAGATCCCGGGTGCAGACATGGCACCACTTGGCACACCATGCTGTGGCAGGTGTCCCACATATAAAGTAGAGGAAGATGGGCATGGATGTTAACTCAGGGCCAGTCTTCCTCAGCAAAAAGAGAAGGATTGGCAGCAGTTAGCTCAGGGCTAATCTTCCTCAAAAAAAAAAAGTAAGTGCATTGTGGTCAAAGAATATGATTGTATCATAGCATTCCCTTGAACTTTGTTGAGACTTGCTCTATCACCTAATACATGACCAGTTTTCTTAAATATCTCATATGTTCTTCAAGAGAAATGAGAATAAAATTTTGGTTTAGTGTCCTATATATGTCAATTATAGGAGGCTTGTTAGTCTCCTGTGTTTGTACTGATTTTTATATACTTGATCTATCCATTATTGAGAGAAGTGTGTTGAAATCTTCCACTATGTTGATATATTTGGCTATTTTCCCTTTTATGTCTGTAAATTTTTGGTGTAGTTGTTTTGATACCATGTACACACAAGTCTACAATTTGCATGTCATCTAATTGAAACTTTTAACATTATAACATGATCCTCTTTGTTTCAAATAATGCATACTTTTTTTATGTGTTCAAGTCTATTTTGTTTGTTATTATTTTATCTATGCCACCTTTTCCTTTTGTTAACATTTGCCTCATATGTATGATTCCACCTTTTGACTTTCAAACTACTGTATCCTAATGTTTTATTTTTTTTAAAGATTGGCACCTGAGCTAACATCTGTTGCCAGTCTCCTTTTTTTTCTTTCTTCTTCTTTTCCACAAAGGCCCCCAGTACATAGCTATATATTCTAGTTGTAGGTCCTTCTGGTTATGCTACATGAGACACTTCTTCAGCATGGCTTGATGAGCGGTGCCATGTCTGCACCCAGGATCTGAACGGCGAAACCCTGAGCCGCTGAAGTCGAGCGCATGAGCTTAACCACTGAGCCACCGGGCCAGCCCCTGTATCCTAATGTTTTGAGGATGACTTTTATACACAACATATGGCTAGATCTAGTGAATTCAGGACTGAATTTCTTTTACTTTTAATTGAATACTTTTGTCCATATGTATTTATAATTATCTGCCCAATTTAATTTTACTCTTAATTATTATGTCTTCTATATGCCCTGCTTTTGGTCATTCGTTTTGTCATTTCCTTTCTGTCTTGATTTTGATTGGTTAAGGTTCTTTTTTTTCTATCATTCAATTATTTTTTATCTAACAGACTTCAAGTTATACTCTTTATATATAATCCTTCAGTGTTTACCATGGATATTTTAAACACTGAAGTCAAGGTAGGTAGATTTCCTTGCTCTTGTGTTGCTGTCCTCTTCTGTGTGGCAAGCTTATTTCAAATTTATTATTAGAGTGAAGGTGTAGCCCTCTTTTTAGATTCCCTGACATGGGCAGACCATAACTTTTTCTCTTGTCTTCTAATCCTGATCAGGCAACAGAAAAAAAGCTCAGATTCACCATGCTTCTGCGGTTACTCTCATGTCAAAAACTTATTTCAACACTCATCTTCCAGTTTTACCATTTTCACTTTGTTTTGAAGTTGGAATGTTTTTTTTTTCTTGCAAGGCCAGGGATGCATTCAATTATTTTTGTGTATTTCATTCACATTTTTTTTTCAGCTATTCAGAGTTGTTTAGGGTCTGTCTAACCCATCATGTCACCAGAAACTGAAGCCCCTCAGAAGAGTTTTTAAAATCTCTGTGTGTGTGAGAACGGGGCCAGACATATTTAAAATTTCAAACGTAATCTCTTCAATGGATCTCCAACTCTCTTTTATCTCAAGTTTGAAATATTAATGCTCACAAATTAAAACTTCTCAAAAGATCTATTATAAAATATTTGCTTTGAGCTGGTCTAGGACTGAGTGAGGTAATCCATTTATGATTCATCCAAGAACAGGATCTCCTGCCCAACTCTTCTTTGGCCATGATGCTCTTTCTGATTCCAGGGAGAATCAGCAAAACAAAAGGCATATTTATGAAAGTTAAAATTCAGAAAGTAAAAGCTGATGATGTAAGAAATAACAGCACCACAAGAACTCCTGGAATTACCATACGAGAGCCTTCCTTGACAAAATTGAAAATCAACCATGTGGAGGGGGGAGATTATAATAATGTCTTTCAGACTCACACTTGCTCTGAATTTAGGAGGCTCTTGTAGATCTGTCCAGTCTTTTGTGATTAAGGCCACCTCATTGCTAACCCCCTTGTACTACTGGGCAGGTAAGAAGAACTTTACCATGAGTAAACTTCATGGTAGAATGGCAGGAGGGTGACATTTTCTTCTAGTTAGTATTAGATGGCACACAATGTATCCCAACACTAACGCTATTAATTAGAATTCCTATTTCACCCTACAGGATTTTAAGTTCAATATATTACATTCTTGGAGAAATTGATTCTGTGTTGCTGAAAGAATTTTTGGAGGAAAGGTCTGTGAAGTCCTGGAAATCAATCCTAATGGACAGGTAGTTGATCTTGAAATCTAGCTGCTCCGTGATTAATAAAACTGGCTGGCAACAGAAAAAGAGTGAGCTAGAGATTTCAATGCCCCATACAAACTGCTCATTAAATGAAGCTTCATATAAAATTGATTTTGACAAAAGAGTTTTCTTTGTAGATATTCTGGCACTTTCTGATGGGAGAGTATCACAATTGTGAAAGCACGTATATATTCTCCCACATCTCTAGCTTCCTTTCTTGTCAAAGGTAGACAGACATCTAGGTGGAAGGGCACTTTTCCTGAGAATAGACCAGTTTCATTATGCTACAGGTGGAAATCTCAAATTGGAGCCTTCTTGTTTAATTTGGGAACGTAAGAATGTGCAGAAGACTTCTCAAGTTCCTCACAAAAATATCATAAAGAATTTAATTAAAAATAAAATATTTGAAAAATTCTATTACCTGTATCGATAAAGAACTTTTGGAATATCCAAAGGATCAGAAGCACCAAAAAATATAAATGTTTAATATAAATGGACTGTTAGCTTTACTGCATATAGATACACAGTCAGTAAAAGTTGCTTAATTTGTTAAAAAATAACTCATTTTAAAATACCCAGATCCATATTACTAAACCAGTATAATCAGTGATACATAAGGTAGGACTGTGACCTCACTTTTCTCTATATCTCGATTTCTCCATCTGTTTCAGATGTGTTCAAACATTTCTATGATCTTTCCATCTTGAATATTCCTTGAATCTGTGAATTCAGGTTCTTTTTCACATGCTGTCAAGGTAATGAGTGGTCTCTCTATTATATAACAGGTGATTACATAACCTTTTGTTGAATATAATTCAGCCACCCAAACAAACCTTGGTGTTCCCAAGGGAGAAAAGGCCTCAATATCATAAATCTTTGATGAATTAAATGTTTAGGCAAAAGAGATAAATCACCAAGAAAGCAGTTCATATCAAGACCTTTTCTTTGTTGTTATTAACTTTTGCTTTTCCTGGAGTTGGAACATATTCAGTCTAAACCTTTTATAGTCATATTTCCATATCACACAGTAAACCTTTAATGCGTGCTTATGAGGTGAATATAGAAATGTGAATAAACCCCACTTTTACTAATTTCAAGGTTTGGTGTAAAGAAAAAGGAAGAAATCAATGAAGAAAATATTTAAAAAGATGAAAATTGGTAAAGATGTCCTTTTTAAAAAAAATCTATGAGGATGCTGCAGGAAAGAACAAATAAAAATGAATGATACAGGAGTGTTTGCTCATGGATGATTCACTCTTTCAAAAACAAGTTCTAACACTCGGAATTTGTTCCTGCTCTTGTATATACTGTGTGTGTGTTTGTGTATATCTAGATATAGAGATATATATATAGATGTATAATATAGATGTATAGATATGATAAGTACCTCTGTTAATATGACAGAGTGGTTCAAACAATGTGTTTACATATAGTGACATTTAAAAATATGCTACTGTTCTTTGATTCTCCATTCTCCATTACCTATACTTTGAATACTTTTGAGTTTGCTGGTTTTCCTTTTCCTTACTGGTAGAAGATATCCCAACCAGAAGCGAAATATGTCCAAAAAGCTCCAGCTCAGGTTCTACCTCCTCTACAAAGCCTATGTCAGTTTCCTTAGATAATCAGGTCGTTCTGCTGCAGTCACACTGAATGAGTCGTCTATTATGGTATGTATCATTTTTGTTTATATTTTTCTTTTCACTAATTGGTGCAATTTTTTAAAGGTAGAAATCAGGTTTTATTCCTCTCTGCATTGCTGGGGAGGGAGGGACAGAAAACAGGCTAAACTGAGAGAAGGAGAAAGCAAGCTTCGTCCCCCTTTCCTCAGCAGTTACTTCTGGAATGGCGCTTTGACTTGTTAATCACATTACGGTTAGGGTATGCATTGCTTTCAACCATATGACTACTTCAGGAGTGGTCCCCGATTATGAAATTATTTTCCGATTGCATGATACCAATGACAGACAATAATTTATACGGATGGGAAAAATGAAGCCACATATATATTTCTGAGAAGTAGGGAGAACAGTAGTGAAAACAGTTGCGTGTGTGCATGGATTTTATCCTAGTAGCTCTGCCTAGCTAAGCAAGTTATAGCTTTTGCTCTAAAAAGATTTTCATAAAAATAAATACATACTTTTTTCCAAACAAAACATGTCAAAAAGGAAAAATAATCCACTAGATTTTTCTATTTACTCTGAATAATTAGTAGTTTGGCAGGAGAAAGAAGTTTTTAGGGGGATGGGGTCATTTTCTGTCCCTCTGGGGGTAAAAATGACCAAAATAGCATCTTGTTCTTTCTGACTCTGGCTGTCTCTGAAAGGGTAAAGTCCAGTAAAGGTACATGTATTCTACCAACATGATCTATGGGGGAAAAAAGGCTTTATGATGGTCATAAATCTCACAGCCTCTGAGAAAAAGTCCAGAGCAGGCGCGTGATGCCATCCGACTGACACATATAAATGATGCATTTTCCGCTAGAGCCACAGCTCATCTCCATAATCCACACGACTGCTGAGAAGACAAAGTGAGAAATGCAGTCTGTCCAATGCCATGGCTAAAACAAAATAAGCCGCAGTTAATCATTTATCGACCTCCCCAAATAATAATTCCAGAAAGTAAATACCAACAGTAGACTGCAATGATCCAGGGAATTTTGTGGGAAATCTTGCATTTTTAAATAAAACCATGAACAACAACCAATACTGGCATCTATGAGAAAGCATCAGTTCTGTACACTTCTTTTATTTCACTAGAATTTCATCCTTAGGAATGAAGGTTCACCTTATACGTGATGCTATTACAGTGGTAGAAGTTTTATTTTAAGGCCTTAGAAGCCAAATTTTCTGGAAAGAGCCCCCAAATCTTCTACTTCAGTTGAATTTTGTGACCAGAGAAAAGAGGGTTTCTGTAGAATCTCGATTAATTTGCTTAGTCTTTGGAGTTGACAGTTTATGATACACAGGTCACAGGCGGCAGGAGATCATTTGGGGCCTGTGGAATTGGAGACACCCATGTTAATATATGGAAAAGCCCTTTATAACAGCCCATCACGTCTTCCTTCCTTCCAGTGTTTAATCCTCCCTTAGGGTCCCTGAGACAGCAAACACTTAGGAAACCAGTGGGTAAGTGTAAATGGCAGCTCTCTGCTTTTCTTCTCACGGAATACAGTCTTTTCTCAGTCTGTTTTTTTCCCGCAGTTTTCACCCTCATTTTCCCTCCTATCACGCTGTTGCCCAAATCTGGTTGTCCTCTTATTGCACACTATTGAGGAAATAAATGAATGCTGAGAATTCAAACGAAGAAAAGTTGCTGACCTCCCTTTAGTCACTCATTAAATATATATTTAAACGGACTACATTGTACAAAATAACTTTCTGATTTACCAGCCCTCGTAACTTTTAAGTAACCTTTCCACATTCGTAAACAATTTGTTGTTTCAGAGATCACAAATATTTAGGGTTTTCATCCTCTGGTCCATACTTACCATAGGAACACGTATTTGACATAATGTAAAATGTGTAATATATACATATATGTGTTGTGTGTGTGCTTGTATTTATTTTTATTCATACTAGCAGTTATTAATAGGGAGCAAATTCCAGTATCTCAGAATCTTAACAATCAAAGCTCCCATTCTGGTCAGCTCAGGTCAGTGTTTCAGGTTTTGGACATAGCATTCAGCCCCCTGTTTATGTGGATAGACTGCTGGGTACCCTCACATTTCATGGCTTTACTTGAAGATGAAACAAATTGAGTAAACAATTGCCAAGATACATAGCATGTACAAAATTCACTTCTGCTATTATCCAAAATCATGTGCATAGAAAGATATTTTACACAAATAGGAAAAAATGGACACATATTGAAGTTACCCTGGAGAGAGTTACAAGAATTGATTATAAGCAAAATCAATGATGCCACCTGATACAATAAGTAATCATGTTTATCATCAAAGATACCCTTTTCCTTTAGAACTTTTAAAATGTGTTCAAATTGGTACCTCTGTGAAGATCTTATTTTTGTGTAGGTTTAAACCCCTCCAGGGCAAGGAACAGGACTTAAAATCTGCTTTTGCCTCCAACAGGACTTCATATGCTGTTGTCACTAATGCTGGAGGATTGATAGGCTGTTTGAAAAGCACAGGTCTAAACCTAAATCCGTTCTTGTCACATCCTGACAGCAGTGGAATCAGGCTTTTGCTTATTAGCGTAATCGTGCTTCCTCATACCTGCTGGCTCTGCAGGGGCACAAAGATGTCCCCCCATACTGCCATGCCAAACACTCCTGTGCATTCTCACCCCTACTGCAAGCCACTTACCAGAGTCATAGCTAGCATTCCACGTGCCCGCAGGAGTCTCTCTTGCTCAGCCTTGGACCATTGACACTTCCAGTAGGATTGCTGGGTAGAAGCCTGATATTGAAAGTCATGGCTACAATTTAAAAATATATGTTATTAAAAGATGATGCCTTGACTAAAGAGTGAATTTTCTATGTAGAAAACACTGAAACTTGGTGAACAAATATAGACTCTCCAGGCAGGTAGTTCGCACAGTAGAGATATAAAAATAAATTGAAAGACTCATTGAGATGGACTACATACTCAAAAAGATGTGTTACAGGTTACATTATACTTTTTATGAAAATACGAATAAGAGATCTGTTCAAGTAGACTTAATTTTTAATTTAATTATATGTGGTTTCAAATTATAAAATATTTCAAACATACCAAGAACAGAAATCTCCAAGTCCACCACTACAGATTAAACAGATGATGCCGTCTTGCTATATATGCTTTTGTTCTTTACAGAAAAGGATTAAGTATTTCTGATTATAAAAGTAATCCAGACAGGTTTTTTAAGGGTTTACATTTCCAAAAATAATATATAACATTTTCCCCTTCATTCTTCTCAATTCCAGGATACACAAGTACACACATCATCTATGTGACTATTTGCCAATTTGATGGTAGAAAGAAGAATCTTAAGTGTTTCTTTGATTACTACTGAAACTTGGGCAACTTTTAGGATGCTCTCCGATTTTTATATTCTTTAGGGTTTTTTTTTCTTTTATTGGAGTGTCCACCTCCTTTTCGCATGTTTCTGTTGGAAGGCTCATAATTTTCTAATTCATTTTCAAAGTATCGATGAATTGTACAGTGGTTTGTCTTCAATTTTCGAGAGAGTAACCATTTATCCCAAAAACATATATTCAATAATATTTTCTTTCACAACTGTTTATAATTACCACTTACTTTTTAAACTGTATACTCAGTTTTTATGTATGCCTAAATATCTCTCTGGGTTTTCTGAACTCTGTTATGGAATTAGTGCCAAACTCTTTTAAATATGGCAGCTCTATAAGCAATTATACTAATTGCTATTGAAAATTTCACCACATTTTATTCTTCTTCAAAAGCCGGGATATTTTTTGGTGTTTATTGTTTGGATAAATTTTAGAATCATGTTATCAATAACTAAAACAAAGTGAATAGATTTGTACTGATATTGCATTAAGCCCAGACAGTAATTTAGGAATAATTTTAACCCTCACATTATTGAAACTCTAGGTACCTCATATAAGTGGAATCGGACAATATTTGCCTTTTTGTGACTGGCTTATTTCAATTAGTGTAATGTAAGATTCACCCAAGTTGTAGCATATATCAGAATTTTCTTCCTTTTTAAGGCTGAATAATATTCCATTGCACGTATATACCACATTTTGTTTATTCATCCATCTATCCAGGGACACTTGGATGGCACAATTTTACCTTTTGGCTATTGCGAATAGTGCTCTGAACATGGGTGTACACATATTTGTTTTAGTTACTTCTTTCAGCATTTTTGGCTAAATACTCAGAAGTGGAATTTTTGAATCATGTAGTAATTCCACGTTTAATTTTTTACGGAATCACCATGCCATTTTCCACAGAAGCTGCACCATCTAATATTCCCATTAGCAATGCATAAGGGTTCCACTTTCTCTACATACTCCCCAATACTTGTTATTTTCTGCTTTTGATAATAGCCATCCTAATGTGTGTGAAGTGGTATCTCATTGTAGTTTTGATTTGCATTTCCTTAATGATTAGTGATGTTGAGCATCTTTTCATGTGCTTATTGGCCATCTGTATATCATTTTTGGAGAATGTCTACTCAAGTTCTTGGCTCATTTTTTAATTAGTTTGTTTGATTTCTGTTGTTGAATTGTAAGAGTTATTTAAATATTCTTAATAATAATCCTTTATCAGATATATGATTTGCCAATGTTTTCTCTCATTGTGTGGGTTACCTTTTCATTCTGTTGATAGTATCCGTTCATGCACAAAGTTTGGTTTCTTTTTTTAATTTTGATGAAGTTCAATTTATTCATTTTTTTCTTTTGTTGCTCGTGCTTTTGGTGTCATATCCAAGAAATCATTACCAAGTTCAATGTCATGAAGCATTTCCCCCTATGCTTTCTTTAAGAGTTTTATTGCTTTAGCTCTTACATTTAGGTCTTTGAAACATTTTGAGTTAATTTTTTGTATATAGAGTAAGATAAGAATCCAGTCTCATTTTTCTGTTATAGATATAGTTTTCCCAACACTATCTGTTGGAAAGACTCCTTCCCCATTGAGTAGTCTTGGCCTCCTTGTCAAAAATCATTTCACCATATATGCGAGAGTTTATTTCTGGGCTCTTTGTTTTATTCTTTTGATCTATATGTCTGTCTTTATGCTAGTACCACACTGTTTTGATTACTGTAGCTTTGTAGTAAGTTTTGAAATCAGGAAGTGTGAAACTACTGACTTTGTTCTTCCTTTTCAAGATTGTTTTGGCCATTTGTGGTCCCTTGAGATTCCATATGAATTTTAGGATGGATTTTTATATTTCTGCAGAAAAAAGTCATTGAGATTTTGATAGGGAATACATTGAATCTGTAGATTGCTTTGGGTGATGTTGACATGTTAACATTACTAAGTCTTCCAATCCATGAAGACAGGATGTTTTTCCATTTATTTGTGTCTTCTTTAATATCTTTCAGCAGTGTTTTGTAGTTGTCAGTGTATAAGTCTTTCACCTCCTTGGTTAAGTTTATTCTTAAGTATTTATTTTCTTTTTGATACTCTTGTAAATGGAATTGTTTTCTTAATTTTCTTTTTGGATTTTTTATTGTTAGTATATGGAAATGAAACTGAATTTTGTCTGTTGATTTTATATCCAGCAAGCTTTGCTGAATTCATTTATTAGTTCTAACAGCTTTATCTTTTTCCTTTTCTACAGGTAAAATCATGTCATCTGCAAACAGATAATTTTACTTCTTCCTTTCCAGTTTGGATGCCTTTTATTTCCTTTTCTTGCCTAATTGTTCTGGCTAGAACTCTTGATACTCGGTTGAATAGAATTGGTAAAGAGCAAGCATCCTTGTCAAGTTCTTGATCCTAGAGGAAAAACATTCTTTTATCATTGAGTATGATGTCAGTTGTGGGTTTTTCATATGTGGCCTTTATTATGTTGAGGTAGTTTGCTTGTATTCCTAATTGTTAAGTACTTTTATGATTAAAGGGTGTTAAATTTTGACAAAGGATTTTTCAGCATCAAAGGAAATAATCATGTGGTTTTTTCCTTAATTCTGTGAATGTGGTTTATTAAACTGATTTTTTTTATGTTAAACCATCTTTGCATTCCAGGAATAAATCCCACTCATCATCATGTATAATTCTTTTAATATGCTGTTGAATTTGGCTTGCTAGTATTCTGTTGATGGGGGTTTTTTTGCATCAATAGTCATAAGTGATATTGGTCTGTAGTTTTATTTTCTTGTAGTATCTTTGTCTGACTTTGGAATCAGGGTAATGTTGGCCGTAAATGGGTTTTTAAATGGAATTTCTTTATTTTGTGTAATCTATTTATAAATTAGATAATTAGATTTATCTAATTACATATATTTGTTGTGTCATTTTCTTATATCTAAATATATTTTCAATCTACCATTTTATCAAATTCTCTAGAAACAATTTTTCATTAAATTCTCTTGGACCACTTCTCTGATCACATTATCTTATTTTTTGAGTTTACTTTATTTACATGACTCAAATTTCTAACAATATTAAGTAATAGTACAATTTGGGGGCATCCTTTTATTGGAGGAACTGATTGTAATGGGTATTTTTCTTGTGTTTTGCCGTTGGTGTGATTTTTAATTCTTAGTTTGAAGAAGCTATTCTTCACCATGATTAGTAAATATCTTTTTTCTATGATGAGATTATCAAGAATCTCCCCTTCCCTTACTTTTCCTTTCCTTTCCTATCTTGGGAGCCATGATTGGATTTTGAATTCCCTCATGATCCTTTTTAGTACTTCCTTTAACCTACTGATACAATTGATTGTATTGACAGAATACCTACACTCCTGAAATGCCAGGTTGATATGTTCTTGTGCTAATATAATATTGAATTGAATTTCTTTTATGTGCTCCAATTTGTTTTTTCTGTTATTTTTTTTCCTTTTAATGTGTTTATGTTCTTTTTTAGTTTAATGGTCTATTTTGCTTTATTTTTATCCTTGAATAATTGGGAAGTTATGCAGTTTATTTTGTTTATATTATACTTCTTTTAATTTCAGAAACTAAAATATATTTACTGACAAATCTCAAAGATAAAATAATCAGTATTCTTATACTTCATCTCCTCCTGTCAACTTGAAATACATTCTGGAATTTGTATTTTTTGTTTCAGTTTGTTATAATTAAATTTAAATGTTCTTTTTGGGTGACTTTGCTTTAGGAATTTTAATATTAAATTCTGTTTTTACAATAAGCAAAATAGTAATTTAGATTTCATTATATTTTCTACCGAATTCAAGATTTATCATCAGTGATTGTATATTTCCGTAGTTCAATTGGCTGAGTTATGAATTCACATAGTTTCTAAGAATTGTTTTAAATTGTTACTTCTGAATCCTTGCATATTTGAGAATTGGCTTTTTTTTAGTATTTTTGCATGTGAATGGAAAGTTGCATAGGTATAGAGTTATGGGGTCACAGCATTTTCCCTTCTAATTTATTTAGAATTTGCCCCTTTTAACTCCACTGTCTTTGCAGTGCATTCTGTCACTTGCCTTCCTAGTATCCATTGCTCTCTCTTTCCTTCCCAACCTTGGTATTGATCAGTTATCCCACTCTTCCTTCCCCTTTTCCCCATAGACAAATGACTCAAGGGATGTTGAGCCTATCCTGAGCTCCATCTTGGTCTATGGTGATCTTATTCTCATTACCAGGGATTAGTTCAGGATTCGGCATGTGAATCTACTCTAATAATTCATAAATGTTATTTACTGGTGACACCTGGGAAATATTCCTCACTCCAAAGACAGAATGCCAATAAGAGATAGTGTTTTATATTCCTCTGAAGATATTCATGAAGATATCATGTCTGTATATTCATTGATATACAGCTATTTTGCGTCCAAACCAATGATGAAGCCAACATTGACAATGGCAAAGAAGAAGATTCTAAATTATGTGAGGCTTCAATAAGATTAGTGAATCAATGAATAAGCCAACTTATCTATGGGCTTTCTATCATTTTATGTATTTTCTTTATTGTTTTTAACTAAAGTTATGGTTCCTATAATTTGCAGGCAAAATTTAAACTAATATAATCCAACTTGTCTTTAATGATACAGCCAGAATTCAAGGGTGAGCCTGATATATTTCCTTTTGCTTTTCTGAAAGTAAACTCTTAGAATTTGTTCTTTATTCTTCAATTTTAAACATTTTTATAAAAGATATTTGTGTCTTGATCTCCATTAATTATTCCCGGAAATGATTTTATGAGAGTATATATGATATAATTCATACCAAAATATACTATACTCTAATATAATGCTTCCCACCAGCAAATATTTACCAAATGGCAAGTTGATACATTAGGGTATTTTCTTAAATCACTACTTCTGACAATGGGAAACTATTGAGTCATAGTGACCAGACTGGCTCACTGTCTTTATTCCTCTCCAGCCTCTTTCACTGGTCCCCTCATATTTAGCCATCCACCCCTCATAGTCTCTATCTCTAACCTGATTAGCACTGTCATTTGGTGAAAACTTCAAGTGCTTTAGAATCAGATGTCCCTGGGTTCAAATCCTGATTCAAACACTCTCTAGCAATGATCTTGAACTAGACATTTCACATCATTGAGGTTCAATTCTCTTACCTGTTGTAGCAGAGGCTGCCTACTACATAGGCCCTGACTGCTAGTTCATGTGCAGGTCTTACAGTTTCTTATTACAAGTGCCTATAACTCTCTGCCTGAGGGCTTTCTTGGACTACAGGAGGTTGTTTGACCTGTGTCTAGAGCAGGCCAGAAGTGCTGGGTTGTTGATGTTCCTGGAAGCAGCCCTGAAAAAATGGTGGATGCAAGTTGGAGGTTAAGATCTGAATTCCTGATCTCTTGGGTGGAGTAATCATGAGGCATGTTCAACGATATCTTACAGTGTTCACACTGCAATTCAGCCTCAGTTCCCTATAATGGTGACCTGCTCGTCAATGTTTTTTTTTTGTGAGGAAGATTATCCCTGAGCTAACTGCTGCCAATCCCCCTCTTTTTGCTGAGGAAGACTGGCCCTGAGCTAACATCCGTGCCCATCTTCCTCTACTTTATATGTGGGACGCCTACCACAGCATGGCTTGCCAAGCGGTGCCATGTCCGCACCCGATATTGAACCTGTGAACCCCGGGCCGCCAAAGTGGAACGTGTGCACTTAACCGCTGCGCCACCAGGCTGGCCCCTCATCAACGTTTTTAGTGGCTTCTTTCTCTTCCCTGTTTGACTTCTCTACTCTCCAGTTGGTTATTGGGTGGGGTTATCTCCCAAATAAAGTATTTACGTTTGAATCCTTATTTCAAGCTCAAATTCTGGAGGATTGCAAGCTAAGACAGCTGTAACTATGAATAATACTACTAACAATTACAACACATAATTAATTGAGTATTTAGAAGTACATGAGACACTGTATTGAGGCCTTTATATGCATTCTCATGAGCCAATTGAGAAGATATTATTATCATCCTAATTTAACAGATGATATAACTGAATCACAGAAAGGAAGTAAGTTGTCAGATCACACAGACTTGTACTGAGATGAACCAGAACTCTAATTCTAGAGCCTTGAACTCTTCAGTCACTGCACTGTATTTTTAGCTGTCACAGTGGAAAAAAAGGAAGAGTCTAGGATGGAAGAATTAGTGAAAACAAGGGCTTGTAAGGTCTTTAAAGATTTTTTTTTTTTTTTTGCCGTGAAAGGAAAGGAGAATGATTTAAGAACTTTTTTGGGGGAAGGGAGCTGAGATTAGGATTATATTTTCATTGTTGGAAGATCACGTGCAGGAGACAAGAGGAGACTAGTTAAAGGCTGTTGCAATAATTTCAGGAATGGTTGACTTTACCAGGGAAATTGCAGTGGGAATGGAGAGAAGCAGATGAGTTTTAGAGACATATAGAAGGTACTATTGGTTGTACCTAATGGTGCATGGCAAGTGGTGATGAGGGGAGAGAGAGGCCTCAGAACCTTCCAGGTTTCTGACTTAAGTGACTAGGCGGTAAAAGTTACAATTACTGATATGCAGGGGACAAGAAAAGAAACTACTTTATGAGGGGATTTATGTTCATTTAAGAAGTACAGGTAAACAAGCAGTTATAATGTGGAGTAAAATGCATCAACATAGGATAAATATAGAGGCACTGCAGATACATTTGGCATCTAACTCAGTCCCAGGACATGATCAATGAAGAGAGATCTCAGCTCAGAAATGAAGAATGAAGAGATACTCTCTATATCCGTTCATATCCTATATATGTCTTTACTACATTTACAGCCAAGTGGTTCACCTTATGGAAGCTGCTTCTCTAACAGTTTTTAACATGTTACAATCTGATGTAACTTAAAGTTTAAGGACAAACTAAAAAATCGGCCCCCCCCACCCCCGCCGCAGGCCGGCCTGGTGGCTCAGCGGTTAAATTCACACGTTCTGCTTCTCGGTGGCCCAGGGTTTGCCAGTTCAGATCCTGGGTGCAGACATGGCACCGCTTGGCAAAAGCCATCCTGTGGTAGGCTCCCATGTATAAAGTAGAGGAAGATGTGCATGGATGTTAGCTCAGGGCCAGTCTTCCTCAGCAAAAAGAGGAGGATTGGCAGTAGTTAGCTCAGGGCTAATCTTCCTCAAAAAAAAAAATCCCCCCCCCCCAAAATCTCTAAATAGCATTAAACATATCGAGCTTAATAAAGTTAAGTGTAGCCACCCATCTCTTCATCCCTCTACTCTTCCCTTCTCCACTGATGTTATAAATACTAGTTCACATTTCACATGAAAGCTAAAATGCCAGTCAGATACTGACAAATACAGGGCAGAAGCCTCTCAAAAATCTTTAAGCACACCGCAGGCAGAAATCTTAGGAAGAAGTGTCTGCCAGCCTACTCTTTCTATTGTAAAATACCAGAACATTTATAATTTATTCCTAGAAATATGATTCTACATTAGTAGAGATATAGAGTTTTCTCGTCCCTGAGGTATGTGCCCAGATCTTACTCCCAGGACGTGGGTTTTCCTGCTCCAAGGGAAGTTATAAAGGTCAGTGCAGAGACCTAGAGAGCATTTCTAGATGTGGTGAATAAGATAATAGACCAGGGTATCCATTCAGGTCATGCCCACTATAGGATAAATTTTGGTCATAAGCAACCCTAGAAACAACCACTTTTCAAAATTCACACTTCAAAATTCATTGTCAATCAATTCCTAGGCGATTTGTTTATTATACTAGTGTGGTAAACAGAATAATGGTCGCCCAAAGATATCCTAATACCCTGTACCTGCGACTATGGTACCTTAAATGGCAAAAAGAACTTTAAAGATGTGATTAAGGATCTGGAGATGGGGAGATTATCCTGGGGCTCAATCTAAACACAAGCATCCTTATAAGAGGGAGGTAGGAGGAACAGAGTCAGACAGAGAAAGTATAAGGGTGGAAGCAGAGGTCAGAGAGGAGAGAAGATGCTACATTTTCGGGTTTTTTTTTTTTTTTTAAAGATTTTATTTTTTCCTTTTTCTCCCCAAAGCCCCCCAGTACATAGTTGTCTATTCTTCATTGTGGGTCCTTCTGGTTGTGGCATGTGGGACGCTGCCTCAGCGTGGTCTGACGAGCAGTGCCATGTCCGCACCCAGGATTCGAACCAACGAAACACTGGGCCGCCTGCAGCGCAGCGCACGAACTTAACCACTCGGCCACGGGGCCAGCCCCTACATTTTCGGCTTTGAAGATGGAGGAAGGGGCCACAAGTCAAGGGATTTGGTGACTTCTAGTAGCTGGAAAAGACAAGGAAGTAAATTTTCCCCTAGGGTCTCCAAAAGGAGTGCAGGCCTGCCAACACCTTGATTTTAGCCCAGTGAAACTGATTTCAGACTTCTGACTTCCAAAACCATAGAATAATACAGCTGTGTGGTTACACGCCCCTGAGTTTTTGGTATTTGCTACAGCAGTAATAGTAAAGTAATAGAACTAGTAAACAGCATTGTCTTTTATGACAGACAACAGTGTAGTTCAATTATTTTGAAGAAAGTCATTCTATCTGCACTGATATATCTTGTCTTTGGAATGCAATTAACCATATATTAACAGCAACCTTTAATTCATATAGTTTTTTTTTATGTTTTCAATTTGTTTTCTGGATGAAGGAACTAAATCATGCCATAATACAATGTAATGAAGCACCTAGTAAAGTTACAGAAGAGTATCTGCCAGCAAGAGAGCTGTGGTGTCAGTCTGATAGCCACATGTGGCTATATCCACTCACATTTAAATTAATTAAAACCAAATAAAGTTAAAACTTCAGTTCCCCAGTTGCACTAGCCACATTTAAGAGGCTCAATAGCGTGTGTGGATAACGGCTACCATATTGGAAAGTGCAGAGTACAGAATATTTCCATGCTTGTCTTATTTTGGAACATTGTTTTTTTTAATTTGGCCATAAAATTTCTCACAAGTCCCCTCTTCCAAAATGGACATTGAAATTTTAAAATTGACAACACATTTACACTGCTTATAATTTCATTTTTTTATTTATAAAAGCCTAAACATAAACATGAAAGCATAAACTATAAAAACTTTCTGCCTCAGCAAAAAATAGATCAAAATATCTGGAA
Source organism: Equus asinus (assembly GCF_041296235.1). Taxonomy (NCBI): domain Eukaryota; kingdom Metazoa; phylum Chordata; class Mammalia; order Perissodactyla; family Equidae; genus Equus; species Equus asinus. The sequence goes on along the minus strand of NC_091820.1, from coordinate 20,746,881 downwards.
AATCAGGAGATAACAGGAACGCACAACTAACATTTAAGAGTAGCAATGCGCTTTTGAAAAATTCAAAACAGAAACAAAAAAAGAATCCAGCAAGAAATAATCAAAAGTCCAGACTGGAAGCAGTCATTGTAAATTAAAAAACAAGCTTAAACATGTACACACATGTGCGCACGTGCACACACAGGATTCCCTCCTTCCTTGGATTATTATTGCAGAGGATTATTAGAAAGCATATTAAACAATCATAAATTGTACTCCAAAGAGAAATCATTAGTTCAGCTTGCTCTGGTTTGTAGAAAAATCTACCTGTAATTAAATAATCAAGTGAAACCAGGACCTCTCAAGGTATAAAAGAATGAATACTGATTCTTGGAATTATGCTCTCAGGCCTTCATTGTGATACCGGTGCTAGTATGTTTTCATGAGGATCGATGTTGAAATTACATACAGGGGACTCTCACTATAATGAAGGGGAAGCAGCAGAGCTAACACTGGACGTGCAGCTAAGGCCTTTAGCAGTACAGTAACGTTGATACTGCATTGATATTGAGTATGCATTGCAATAATATGGAAACCATATGACCAGAAGTCTGAGAGGAAATAGAAGAGGCACACAAAAATGCTTCTGGATGTCAGAAAAGTCGGATAACGAGAGGAAGATGGAACACAACTTCCTAAATTGATGACCCCAATGTCTTAAGAAGGAAATGGGCTTTCAGGTTGAGGAAAAGCAAGCATGAAGTTGTGCTGAGGCAAGGAAGGGAGAGAAATTCTCTAAGGGAAGAGATCCAGACTTGGAATAACTAAGATGGAAGCGCTAACAAGGACACTGAAAGACATAATACAGAAGCAGCCTGTCACATGTACTGCACAAACTCTCAAGGTCTTCTGGAGAAGCCATAAACAACCGAACTGTTTCCTCTGGTGACCCATCTAGCTGCCCAAGGACAGAATACCCCAACCAGTGCAGGCTGCCAGGTAACCAGCAAACGACCCAAGAAGAGGAAAACAAAGTTTGCTGTTTCCAAAAGTTTGCAGTTTCTTCTTTCTCAGAGTTAAATCCTGTTTTTGCTTTTCGTATTAGTTTCCCTTATGTACAAGTAAAGTACCATGCTAATAATGCCATGGACGTTTGAGTTATTCTTTGACAGGAAGGCTGAGGTGAGATGCAGAGTTTAGAGGGATTCTTTGGCCAAAAGCAGGACACACTCCAGAGCCCTAAAGGAGTGGGTTATAATCCTCCCTAGTCACAGAGTCTCCTAAAATAGGCCTTCGACTCTTCAATTTCCTATTAAACTCAAAATGAGCAGAGTTTATGTGAAAGTGGGGACTGTACAACTTCATTACCCTGAAAGGATAAAGTCAGGATTTACCTGCACGTGGAAACAATTCCTCACTGCTTTTTAAAAAATAAACCTTTTGTTTTAGAACAGTTTTATATTTATGAAAAATTGCAGATTTCTCATATACCACACATCTAGTCTCTACTGTTACGTGACATTAGTACAGTATATTTGTTACAACTAATTAGCCAATGTCGGTACATTATTATTATTAACTAAAGTCCATGATCTTTCAGATTTCATTAGTTTCTACCTCACATCGTTTGTTTGTTCATCTGTGGTGGTGGTGTTGTCCCAGGACACCAATTACATTTAGTCACACTGTCTCCTTAGGCTCTTCTTGGCTGTGACAGTTTTCAGACATTCCTCTTTTCTGATTACCTTGACAGTTTGAAGACTACTGGTGAGGTATTTTGTAGCGTTTCACTCAATCAGGATTTTGTGATGTGTTTCTCATAATTGGACTGGGGTTATGTGTTTTGGGGAGGAAGTCCATAAAGATAAAATGCTTTTTTCTTCATATCAACATGACTTATCCCTGTTGACATTAACCTTGATTGCCTGGTTGAGGTAATATTTGTTGGGCTTCTCCACTGGATAATTACCCTTTTCCTCTCCTTTCCATACAATACTTAATTTTTGGAAGGAACTCACTGTGCCCAGCCCGCACCCGAGGAGTGGGGAGTTATGTTCTATCTTCTCAAGGGCAGATAATTTCTACATAAATTATTTGGAATTCTTCTTCAGGGGCAGTTTGTCTACTGCCCCCACTTAATTATTTATTTATAAATGTATGGACTAATGGATGCTTATTTTATATTATAATCTGATAGTGTTTTTTAACACTTCTTTATTTGTATTGTATTCTAGCAATACAAAATGCTCCAGGCTCATCTTGTATATTTCCTGCCTTAGTCGTAGAACCAGTCATTTTCCCAAGGAACCCTGATTCCCTTTCTTCAAGGAAGGAATTAGAAACCAAGATCCAAACACTAGGTGTACTTGTTGCTACTGGGCTGTCATTGCTCAGGCCCTCTCAGCGGACAGAGCAAGGGAATATACGTGTGTATATTAGCCCGTATATATACGCATATCTAAACTAAACATGAGTTCAAACTTATGTCTCCAATTCTAATTCATTGCCACATGAGCCATTCTAGTTTCTTCCCTTGCTTATCTATAATTTCCCTCTCCAACAGTGAGAAACCTGGCTCCCACCATCTGTGATCCATTTATTTAATTGTTCAGTTCCAGTATATGCGTATAACCATATCAGAATGATTTACCTGAACCTCCATGGGAAACAATGCCATCAACTAAAGTACTATATTTATGTAGTTTCTTTTGCCTTTGGTCTTGCAGATAAGACTCATTTCCAAAGTGACTTAGGTCACTACCTTTTGCTCTATCCTCATTAATGTGGATATTTCATACATTTGTAATGCAGTTTGATTATTTTGTCACATTCTGGATTCCACTTGCAGCAAGCCTTGCGTGTCTGGAATAAATTGCACTTGGTTTTAGTTTATAACTCTTTTTATACACTTTTTATTTAGATTTTCTAATATTTTGTTGAAAGTTTTTGCATCTATATTCATAGAAATGTTGGTCTTTAGTTTCCCTTATTTGTAACATCTTTAGTTTGGGCGATGCGGTAATGTGGGCCACATAGAATGAGTTAGGAAGCATTCTCTCTGCTTCTGTTTTGTGGAAGACATTCTGGGGAATTGGTGTCATTTCTTAAAAGTCTGGTAGAATTCATCAGTGAAACCGTCTAGTTCTGGTGTTTTCTTTCTTGGAGAATTCTTAACTATTGATTCAATTTTAGTAGGTATAGAAGTTTTCCAATTATCTATTTCTCCCTGTGTGAGTTTTGGTAGTTTGTGTCTTTCAAGGAATTGGTCCATTTCAGCTAATTTATCAAATTTGTGGGCATAGAGTTGTTTGTAGTATATTCTTTATTATCCTTTTAATCATCATGGGATCAGTAATGATGACCTTTCTTTCATTTCTGAAATTGTTAAATTGTGCTTTCTCTCTTTTTTTTCTTGGTTAGACTGCCTAGAGGTTTATAAATTTTATTAATTTTTTTCAAAGAACCAGCTTTTGGTTTTGTTAATTTTCTCTACTGTTTTCCAATTTACTTGATTTCTGCTCTAATTTTAATTATTTCTTTTCTTGTTGCTTTAGGCTTAAAATGTTCTTCTTTCTGTAGTTTCCTAAGGTGGAAACTTAGAATCTGGATTTTAGAGCTTTCTTCTTTTGGAATATATGCATTTAATGCTCTAAATTTTCCTCTAAGTACTGCTTTCACTGCATCCCACAAATTTTGATAAGTTGAATTTTCATTTATTCAAAATATTTTTAAATTTCTCTTGATACATCTTCTTTGAGCCATATCTTATTTAGAAGTATGTTAATTTCCAAATAATTGAGGATTTTCCAGTTATATTTCTGTTATTGATTTCTATTTTAATTCCACTGTAGTCTGTAGATATGATGTGGATTAAGGCTGCCCCAGGTAGAGAAGCCCAAGGTGACCTGGCCTACATGCCGAACTATATGACCCGGTGGATTTTTATGGTATGAATTAGGGCTGCCCGAGGGAGAGAAGCCCAGGGCATCCTCACCTACATGCTGATCTATATGACCAGATTTGTATCTAAAGTTATACGACCGCACAATAACCAGACCCCATCTGCACTGAGATCATTTAATGACTTCTTACATCATCTTTTCTTTTTCCAGTAAAAATAAGTCACGTACCCATGCCTTATAAATTTAGCCCTAACCCTCAACTCAGGGCAGCAGCAGGAGCTCTGATTGCCCATGGGTCCTGTCCCTATGCCGGCAGCAGCAGCTCTTTACTGCCCATGGGTCCTGTCCCCATGGTATTCTGTACTATTCTCTAAATAAAAGAGCACCACTGCTGGACCTTGAGAGTCCAAGAAATCTTTCTTTCGACTCTTCAGCTCGCCGTCCCCGCATCAGACATACTTTGTATGATTTCTATTCTTTTAAATTTCTTAAGGAGAGTTTTCTGACCCAGAATGTGGTTCATCTTAGTAAATGTTCCAAGTGAGCTTGAGAAAAATGTGCTCTCCTGTTATTGATGGAGTGTTCTGTAAATGTCAATTAGGTTAAGTGGATTTTTAGTGATGTTTGGATCAAATTTATCCTTACTAATTTTCTGTCTGCTTGATTTATCAACTATTGAAAAAGGGTGTTGAACTCTCCAACTATAATAGTAGATTTGTTTATTTGTCCTATTAGTTCTATCAGTTTTTATTTCATGTATCTTTACACTCTTTTATTAGGTGGATTCACATTTTAAATTGTCGTGTCCTCTTTGAGAATTGACCCCTGTATCATTATGTAATGCTTGTCTTTATCCCTGATCATTTTTCTTGGTCTGAAATTTATCTGAAATTAATATAGCTTCTCCAGCTTTCTTTTGATTAGTGTTAGAATGGTGTATATTTCTCCATCTCTTTACTTTAACTTAGCTGAATGTTTATATTTTAAATAAAATACTTTTGGACAACATACAATTGGGTCTTGTGTTTTTAGCCACTCTGAAAGTACGTTTCTTAATTGGTACATTTAGACAAGTAATATTTTAAGTAATTATTGGTATAGTTGGAGTAACATCTACCATATTTATAACTATTTTCCATTCAATGAATTTTTCTTTGTTTCTCCTCCTCCCTATTTTTCTGCCTTGTCTGGTTTTATTGAGCCTTTTATATAATCCCATTTTATCTTAGTATATCCATTATAGTTCTATTAAAAGTTTTTTTAGTAGCTGAGCTAGCATTTCAAATATGTATTTTTAACTAACCTAAATCCACTTTCACATAACACTATACTGCTACATGTGTAGTGCAGATACCTTATAACAGATTATCCTAATTTCTTCCTCCTATCTCTTAAGGCACTTCTCTCATTCATTTCACTTATTCCTCTGCTATAATCATCAATATATTGTTACTAGTTTTACTTTAAACAAAGTTATCTTTTAGATCAATTAGGAATAAGAAAAATAAAAGGTTTTACTTTCTATTCATTTATGCTTTCGCTAACACTGTTCTTTACGTAGATCAGTTACTGTCCTGTACATTTTCCATCTGTTTGAAGAGCTGCTTTTAACATTTCTTGCAGGGAAGGTCCGCTGGCAATATGTTCTTTCAGTTTTTGTTTGCCAGAGAATGGCTTCATTTCTCCTTCAGTTTTGAATGATAATTTTGATGGATATAGAATTCTAAGTTGGGGTTTATTTCTTTGAAACCCCTGGCTTCATGCAAGATTTTCTCTTTGTCTTTGGTTTCCTGAAGTTTGACTATAATATGCCTAGGTGCAGTTGTACTTTTTTGGGTGGTAAGGGAGGTTCTTGTCTGTCATTAATTTTAAAATTTCTCAGCCATTATTAATTCAATTATTTCTTCCCCTTGTTCTCTCTTCCTTCTTCTGGTATTACAATTATGTACATGTTACACCTTGAGAAATTGCCTCATAGTTCTTGGATGTTCTCTTTTTTTCTCATTTTTTCTCTTTCCATTTTAGTTTGGCAAGTTACTATTGATTTATCCTCAAGATCACTGATTCTTTCCTTGGGCATATCCAGTCTACCAATGATCTCATCAAAGACATTCTTCATTTCTGTACAGCATTTTTTATTTCTAACATTTCCTGTTGATTCTTTCTTAGTTTCCATCTCTGTACTTACATTACCCATCTTTTCTTGCATTCTGTCTAGTTTTCCCATTAGGGCCCTCAACATATTAATCAGTTATTTTAAATTCCCAATCTGATGATTCTAACATATGTGTCATATGTGAATTTGGTTCTGATGCCCCCTTTGCCTCTTCCGACCACATTATTTTGTGCTTGCCTTTTGGAATACCTTGTAATGTTTTTTGATAGCCAGACATATTATATCAGGTAATGGGAACTGAGGTAAGTAGGGCTTTAGTATGAGGATTTATATCAATATGACTATGAATCAGGCTATGTTTAATATTAGCTGTAGATACCAAAGGCTTAACAGTCCTTTAAATATCCTTGTTTTTGTCTTCCTTCTTGACTATGGGCCACCTTAATAACTCCTCCTCAAATAGAGCCTGCATCTTGCAGCTTTTTCAGCTGTAATCCACTGTTACTATACTGGAGCACTGTTGGTTCTGTCACAAAGCATGGAAGAGAGGAGGTGTTCTATACTATTATGGTAAATATCCCTCCATTTAATGGGACTGTGTCTCTGAGATGTGCTCTTTCCAAGTGTTTCTCAGTGGTGTAGATTTTATTCTCCTCGTAGGTGAGACAAGAAGTCTGTATGGGGCTGGAATGAGATATATGCCATTCCTCCAGCAAGAATAAGGTTCCTAAAGTCCTTTACTAAAGAGAGTAGACTCTTTTTTATGAAGAATGCTTTCAAGCATCTCACTATGATTCTTCTCCCCCTACCCCTTCCAGAGCCCGGGGCATATCTATCTTGGATCTTTCCTATGAGAACCTGGTGGGATTCATAGAGATCAGATCTATGAAAATGTGAGAGGCCCCCTAGACTGTGGTCCCTGGGATTTTCTCACTCTCAAGCTGGTCTATACTCAGCCAACAATTCTCCAGACACAAGCTGGGTGTCTTAAAATTCAAGCTTAATTCTAACACTGTCTACCTGGATATAGTGTCAGGTTCCATAAGTTAAGGGTTCAGTTCTACAAGAGTGCCCCCACATATATTTCACACACTAATTGCAAGTTATTATTTTTCTTTATTCTTTCCGTAGCTTTTGCAGGATTGGTCACATTACTATTAATTCTGTTTCTCTTTAATTGGATGTTATACTGGCTCTTATCATCATTCTACTACTATTAGTTTTCTGCCTTCCGCACTCATAATCAAATACATATTTATCTTAAAATACATCAAAAGAAAATGCTGACCACGCCTCCTGACTTTACCACCTATTCGGGTCAGATCAAACATTTTGAACATCTTTATTTTCTTCACTGCTCCCTATACCTACAACCCGCTTAAAATGCTTACTTGACTCCTTTCTTGTTCCACTCTTAGGTTTTAACGAGATAGTTTAGTACTTTTAATACTTGACTATGTTTATCCTCTTTTTTGCAGCATTTCTCTCTCTTCCAAGAATCATTAGTTCTGAGTCTCATTAGTTGGCATTCATATTTCAAATCTTCATTCCCAATAGCACAATCCAATTAGTAATAAATATGGTTTATATTTATATCATGCTTCTTTTACTCTTTACTGTTCCTCTCCTTTTTCTCACTCCCTGTTTTGAAGACTGTTCTGATTTATTTGTTGTTTGGTTAGAATAATCTCTCTAGTAGTTTCCTGAGATAAGTTAGATGGGTAATATGTTTCATGAGTTTTTGTATAACCACAAATCTCCATCATTCATCCTGAGATGTGAATTACATCATGGCTAGGTGTAAATTTTTTGTGTTAGAATCATTTTTTTCCTTCACATTCTGGACATATTATATTTCCCTGTCTGATGTTTCCAGATTGCACATGAGAAGTCTTATTGACAGTCTAATCCTCTTTCCTTTAAGTAACTTGTCTTTCTCTCTAGAAACTTGTAAGTTTTGTTTTTCTCTCATTGAATTTAGGAATTTAACCCAGATACAGGTCATTTTCCATCAATTCTTCGCAAAAGTCATTGAGCCCTTTGAGTCTGCAGACATCTTTCCTCATACCAAGCATATTTTCCTTGACATTGTTCCTCTATTCCTTTTAATTTTTCTGGAAATCATATGTATTCATATTTTTTTACTGTATTCTGTCCCCTTAATCTTTCAGGCCAATAGTCAGCTTCTCAAGAGTGGCCATCCTCCTCTTCAATTTATTTACTTAATTTTAAAATTAAGAAGCACATTGTTATTCTTTTTGAGTTCCAGAAAAGTTTTTCTTAGGAATTCTACAATTTGACTTTCCTTAAGATGATTATCAGTTTTATGTTTAGGATGTCATCTCTTGTCAGCAGCTCTGCTTTAGTAGAAGTCACCTTACAGGTACCCTGCTTGTACTTTCAATTTGGTTACTGAGTTAACTTAAGACCATTGCTGTTTACTTTTGCCTACATAATTCTCTGTTCATCCTGTGTTCTCACATCAAGTTCTTAAGCAAATGTAGTTGCCAGACTGAATTCATTTGAGAACTAATTCTGATGATATTAACAATATAGTTTCAAGGCACACATTATATCAATATATAGCAAAAAGTGGATAGGACAAGAAATGGAAGTAAAAGAGCATTGCAGTTTTTGTTTTATATAAGCTTGATCCCAAAGAAACCATGCATCTTTGAATTGCATAATTAGAGAAATACATTCAAGTATACTATTAAAAAATCATAACTATAACAACTGGTGTGAACAAATGCAAAACTTTCAAAGCACTGTGGAAAATAAGAATAAACAAAGCCAGTCTAAGTTCTGGTAGACATAAGACAAAATTGAAATATTATATGACGTCGGAAAGACATAGTAAATTATTGTCATTTGCAGATGACAGCTTCACACCTAGAAATATCAAGCTAATCAAGAGAAAAATGCCTACAATGGATTTAAATAAATCAACATATTTCCAGTTTAATTTCAATAATCTGTAAGTTATAAAAAGGAAAAAAATTCCTATCAAAGTAGCAAACAAAAAACCAAACAACATCAGAACAATGAAAGCAGCATCAACAACCACAACAGTAACAAATGGTATGCCAAAGAATTGTTTTAACAGAGAAAAAAATTGAGATCTAAAAGAAGAAACCTTTGAATAACATGAATAAAACTTTGCTGATAGACAAAAGAAAAAGTAGATTTGTTGCTCAATAGAAAGATAGAATATTGCAATTGATTCTTCATAAATCAATTTACTGTTTTAATTTAATCCCCATCAAAATTCATTTGGGGACACTAATTCATGAATGCAGATGCAAAAAATCCCAAACCAAATATTAGGAAACAATAGCATAAAGAGGATAAAACTGATAATAATCCAACATAGCCAATATGGATATCGCAGGGTAGTTTGCAATTAGGATATATGTAAAGACCATTCTGCAAAATAGCAGATGAAAGGATAAAAGAAATATTTTTACCTCATAATGCAGGAATATGTGATAAAATTCAGCACCCTTTGATGATAGGAGCTCAGTAAATTAGGAATATAAGTTAACCTCCTGAACTTGACAAAGAGAATCAACCAAAAAACTTGAGCAAACACTTCTTATAATGAAAAAAATGTAGAAGCATTCTGTCAAAATTCAGAAAAAAGCAAGAAATCCAGTTAGTACTGTTTCCAATCATTACTGTAAAGGCTATCTTGGCCAGTGCAATAGAAAAGGAAAAAGAAATTTGTGTGTGTGTGTGTGTAAAAAGAGCTGTCATTATGCAGAAGTGATTTATTCTTAACTTAGAAAACCCAGCATTTCCATAAATATTATAAATAACAAAAATTTAGCAAGTTGGCTGCCTATAAGATCAACATAATCCAGAAACAGATAAAAGCATAATTTAATGGAACATACTCTTTACAATTACAATAATTATGAGATTCATAGGAAAAAATCTAACAAAATATCTATTAAGATATAAATATGAAAAAGCAAAACTTGAAAATCTTTAGAAGACAATACAGAATTACGTATTTCTGACCTTGGGATAGGAAATAATTTATTAAGATAAACAGAAATAAATTTGCTTAATTCAACCAAATCAAAATTAAGAAATTCTGTCAATGAAAAGAAATGAGGATAGTGAAAAGAAAATACAAACAACAAACAGAAAGGACAAAACCATATCGTGTAACTTCCTAACCCTTAGTCTTTAGAATGTGTAAAGAAATCAAGCCCATGAGAAAACAATAAACAAATATCTCACCTCCCCTTGATAAAAATAAATAAATAAAACACGTGAACAGGCTTTTCACAATTCTGGCCAATACATACTATATAATCAACAAAATGAAAATTAAGATCTTATTTTAAGCTGGGTTCCCCAGAAAGCTACTACTTTATTAGAGGATGCAATCTGAAAGAACAGGAGTGAGGGACGAGCAGAATGAAACAGGGAAGGAAGGAAAGCCAAGACGAAGGTGTGTTAATGATCTGGTGGCAGCTAAGTATGACTAATTATCCTACAGGATTGTCTTCTCAGAAGGTGTTGAATTACTAACTTGTACGTGAGGGATGAAGAGTGGAAAAACGTACCCTTTATTTCCCATATCCCCTAGTCGAAGTTCATCCCATGGGGCATATGCATGGCCGTAGAGCAGAGTTCCAGAGGCCACATCTTGGCCTAAACTTGGAATCCGAAGGTTTGGCAAGGGCATGATGCAAAGTGCTGTTATTTTGTGTCTGCTTGAGAATGCTAGAAGGCTACACTGGTGGTGCAGCAACTGAAACAAGAGATGATGAGGTTGAGAAACTCTAAAGTAGTTCGTAAGAAGTATCTAATCAAGACACTGGGCACCATTTTATAACTGTTGTATTTTCGGAAATTAAGAAGTCTGGCTACGTCAATTGTTGGAAAGGATGTAAAATGATGGTATTATATATTGCTGGTAGGTATCACATTATATATGTTTGTAAGGGTAAATACTAGTCAAAAAAGAAAAAAATTAATTTTCCCTAGTGCAAAAAGGGAGAGAAACTTGCCACCTTTCAGAGCATTTTTTTTGAAAACTTGTAACTGTAAATTCTTTCTCTGTTTCTTTGAGATGTATGTAAATCTTTTCAAAACGTAAATAAGCCTCTTTACAGATTTACAATCCAGGAATATCTTTCTCTAGGAAATGTCTTTGAAATGTAATCATCAGAGAAGATAACGTCCCTATCTCCCATTTTCTGTAGGAGAAACTTCAGCGGGAGGCTTGCTCCAAAATTACCTCCTGTAATAAAAATATGAGAAATTTATTTTCCTTCAGATAAAACCAATTAGCTAACACAGATGGTCACTCTAACTACCAAATGAATTTAGGATGAACTATGTGTGACAAATGTTGCTGTCAAGTCCTCCTACCTGAGGACTAGTTATTTTTTCTCTTGAGAACATGGCTGTAATGGGTTCTATCTACTTGGCTATATAAAAGGGTGAGATTTCTTTCTGCCTTTGTAATCTCTTAGTGGATTTCCTGTGATGCACGTCACATTCTGATTTAAGGCTTATTCAATAATATGACTGTTTTCTTTCTCTTCTACCCTTATTGGAGAGGTTTTCTGGGTTGGCAGGAGATTTTGTTTTAATTATATTTCCCCAACATGTTCTCGTTTTGGATTTGTGTTTTAAGTTCTTGAGTATTCATTATATTATTGTGATTTATAACTTACAAATAAATGCACACACAAAGGTATATTCTTTTGAATGTATCAAATAATATTTTAGAACATATTAAATTAAACGTTTTTAATTCATCCAATAATATCTTACAAGTAAAAGATATCCAGCTAGTATATGTTTACAACAAATATAGAAAGTTGTTTTAATAATCTTAATACATAAAGTTCATGTAAAGCAATTTTTAAAATATGCTACTAGGCTGTCTTAGATTGGGACATGACCTTGGGCGGCAGCTCCCTTTGGCCTTTGATGATTCCCAGGGATGGAGGAACTCAGATGTGAACTGTCAACAGCCAACACTCCCAGCCACTCAGTGAATGAGTGCTTCAGCTCGAAGGCGGGACCTCGGGGTGCAACTACATCTTTTTCCTGATAACATAGCAAATTAGTTTATGTCTCCATCCTCCAAGTTCAACTCAGAACATGCCACAGAAACAAGGCAGATGAGTCAGAGAAACTAACATAAGAAAGGCATGTGAATATCTTTGTAAAACTGTGAAATTGAAGGCAAAGGAGAAAAGTAATGGAAATAAAATTACATAAAATAAAATGACAAAAAACATTCTAATATGACAGTGTTTGAAATAAAAGTAAATGTGTTTTCTTGGCATTTCTAAACACAGAGCACCAAGATTGGAATATTTTTTTAAAAGGTCCCAAAATGTCTACCAATATGTACCCAGAAATATTGAAAATAAAATGCACACACAAAGAACTCTAGATGGATATAAGACCTAAATGTGAAAGGTAAACTCCTGAAACTACGGAAGAAACTATGAGAGAATATCTTTTTGTTTGGAGGAATGCAAAAGGACTTCTTTGTTTTTTTTTTCAAATTTATTTATTTATTTTTTTTTTTAGTTTTTTTTTTCAGATGTACATCATATTTCAAGTTCTGGATACATTACATCATGTTGACCACCCAAACACTAATTATAGTGCATCCCCTCACATGTGACCCTAATCACCCCTTTTGCCCTCCCCCTCCCCCCTTCCCCAATGGTAACCACCAGTCCAATCTCCAGTGCTATGTGGGTTTTTTTTGTTGTTGTCGTTTTTATCTTCTACTTATGAGTGAGATCATATGGTATTTGACTTTCTCCCTCTGACTTATTTCACTCAGCATAATACCCTCAAGGTCCATCCATGTTGTCACAAATGGCTGGATTTCGTCATTTCTTATGGCTGAGTAGTATTCCATCGTGTATAAATACCACATCTTCTTTATCCGTTCGTCCCTTGATGGGCACCTAGGTTGCTTCCAAGTCTTGGCTATTGTGTATAATGCCGCAATGAACATAGGGGTGCAAGTATCCTTATGCCTTTGTGTTTTCAAGTTCTTTGGATAGATACCCAGCAGTGGGATAGCTGGATCATATGGTAGATCTATCCTTAATTTTCTGAGGATACTCCAAACTGCTTTCCATAGTGGCTGCACCAGTTTGCACTGCCACCAGCAGTGAACAAGGGTTCCCTTCTCTCCACACCCTCTCCAACATTTGTTGTTTCCTGTCTTGTTAATTATAGCCATTCTGACCTGAGTGAGGTGATACCTCATTGTAGTTTTAAATCGATGTTAACCTAATCATGTGTGCTTTGTTTTTACCTAATTTAAGAAGGACTTACCTAAAAACTAAATCATTATTTTCTAAGATGAACATCTTATATATCAGTGTGAAGCTATTTACCTTATGACATCAAGATGTTGAGATCCAAAATGGTCAATAAAGTCCTGGATATCAACAGGAAATTGGGCAAAGTATAAATAATTCGTATATGAAAAGATGCTCATCATCACTATCAATCAACAAAAATGCAAATTAAAAAGGAGATGCTACTAAACCATCAGATAAATAAAATTAGAAGTTGATAATATGAAAGTTTTCCAAGAATGAGGAGAAATGAGCACCTGTTAGGAATCTAAACTGGTAAAGGCTTTCTGGAGAGTAATCTGACAATACTTAATGAAATTAAGTCTGAATATTTATTTTCTTTTGGGAGGTGGAGACCTTCCTTTCTGAAATAGGCATAGTATTTTTTCAGTCTGCACTATTGTCCATCTTCTTTTGAACTCTCCTATCAACTTGGCAAAATCACCTATTTGACCTTGTTTTGTCACCCATCATGTTTCAAGCTTATTTGGAGGTATTTATAAGGAAATGCAGCTAATCATTGTCACTTAGCCAATTAATGATCACCCTACTCTTTCTGTGCAGGCACATTTCCTTTGTAAATTTTTTATTTTAGTTTTTTGTTGTTAATTTCTTTTGTCTTTAACGAGATATATGCCCACCCAAAATCAGCTACTTAAGACAGCTTAGCATTTTTATTTTAAAGTCTGAGAAGCGCTTCTTTCCTACACAATTTTACACAAAAATTTGAAACCACAAATGATAAATGTGACAAGTCTCTATTTACAGTTTTATATTAAATTTTCCATCATATTATTATTACAAACATTAATATCTGCATATTTAATTTATCCGGGTTTATTTTAACTGAGTGAGGTAGGGAAGAAAACAGATTACTGATCGTTTATGAATACTAATCGAAATGCCAAGACTACCCTTTCCCCAACAAGAGATGTTTTGTCCCATTTTACAGGGGGAGGTAGATAAAATCAGAACTTAGAGCACTTTGTGGGTTAGGGAGTGGGGGGTTAGCTGCAACAGGAGAGGGATTAGGCAGCTTAAAAATAACAATTTCAGAGGTGAAATTAATAAGTAAATCCCCTTAATAAATTGGAAATCCCTCATTCATTTTTTTGTCCCATCTTCTACCAAAATGCTGAGTCATTGAATATTGAATATTTTTAACAGTTGAAATGAATTTATGCCAATGTATAATTTTAAAACACCAGGCAATATTATTTTTTTCCTTCTAATGTTTATAGCACAAAATGTTATACCTTGTTCAGAGCATGCAGTTTGACTTGATATATAGTCTATGTCTAGAATTAGTACACTAAACCATTCATTATTTTTCTACTTATATGGCATCTTAGAGCTAAAGCTCTTAAAACTATTCTGTGTGTGAATTTCATACGTGTTTATTGCTGATTAAATAGATGGAAATTAGTCTTTCACTATCTCAAATGACAGCTTACATGTTGTCAACCAGATGAAAATGAAAACCTCTTTCAATTGTTTAGCATTTCCCAAATAACTAGATAAATGTTATAGTGTGGATAAAATATTAGCACAAGTTAAAAACTATTATTTACTTGTCATTTGGAGGATTTGGCATCATGTAGCCAGTCAGTCAATAGTGATAGATGAACAGAACATGTGCCTCTTGACTCTTGGTTCAATGCTACAAGAAATGGCAGTTAGTAGCATTAAATTGAAAATATGTACTAGAAATGATTTTGAAGAAGTAGGTAAAGGACATTCATTTCGTGTCAAGAAAAATAAATGAAAAATCTAAACAGACAAGCAGAAGAATAAATCAAAAACTTAGAATGTTTTTCATTTTAAAAACCACATGTTACCTAAATATGTATAAAGAAGACCATGGAATTGAACTAAACATCAGTGGCAAAATGTGGATTTTTTTTGATGGCCACAAAATGCAGAGTATCAAGACTTTGTAAGATGTCTCCCCTTTCACTCAGATACCTCACATTCCCCATGCCGCTATTTTGAAATCTGATTCCAGAAAAATATTTGATTTTGGCTACTTAAGCTGTATAGTGAATTATGTTAATGTGTTACTACTTTCTTGATATTACTTCTTGAGATATAATGCCATATAATTGAAAGAACACCAGCCTTAGAGTCAGAAGAATGGGCATTTTAATTCTGATTATGTCACTAAATTAGCTGTGGCACCTGGAGAAAATTTATTTACTTCTCTGAACTTGTTTACTTTCTGGAAAGGAAAAGTAAATAAGGTTTGCTTTATAGTAATATTGTGAGAATTAAATGTAATATTGAATTCCTATATAAGAGTTCAGTAGATTGTAGTTATCGATATTTTTGTCTTATTAATATTATTATTGTTACCTTTATTCTTATTGCATATTTCCATTTTTAGTTTCTACAATCTTGGGCAAGTTACATATTCTCTTGTTGCCACAGTCTCCAAGTATGTAAAATAGCGATAATAACATTATCTATTCACTAGGTAACAGAGTTAAATTAGTTAATATAAATAAATCACATAGCAGAATGCCATGCACGCTGTAAATGCCATATAAACGTTAACCATCATTATTAGTGTTAGAGGAATTACATTTTATAAGCATCAGTGAGCAGATGGGGGAGGTATTTGAGTTGTATAAAAAATCATACACCACAAATATTAATCTGTTCTGAGCACACGTAAGATTGATCTAGTGGCCAATTCTGTATTAATTCCTGCAGCAATACAGAGAAATATGCCCTCTCCTAGATCATAATAATCAGATGAAACAAAACAAAAAATATTCAAAAGTAGACATATGGACAAATCTCATGATTTAAAGTCTCGATGTGAAATATGAACATCTAAATGATAGTGTTATGCTATTATAATTATTGAAAATACTTTGAAGAGTTTGACAATGGTGCCAAAATCCAACCACCCAGGAGATCAACCCAGACCCCAGTGAAATATCTTATCTACACTCCCTTAGGCATTCTGTTACACCCTCACCAGGGAAACTTGCGACCCCTCCTCCCTGCCCCTGCCAAGTAAAATAAGTGCCATGCAAGACATGATCACCAGTGGAAGGAAACTGTGTCTTTCCTTGTGTTAGAGTTTGAGAATCCTTGGTTTGAAGTAATGATCTTTTTCACCTTTAGTAGTTGGTAGACATTTTCTTTTAATATTGTTTATTAACATCTATTGTCATCTGAATAATCAAGGACTAAGTATATATAAGTCATTGTTAAGATGGAAACTTATTTATAAAACAGTTAAAGATGAAAATCCTCTGGAGATGGGATTAAGCTGACTTGTTTGTAGCGGAGATTTAATTTCAGAGTTTGATGAGATTTTTTTGTCCACCAGATCTATAATGTTTTCTTTTGGGTGCATAAGAAATGAAATATCTCACAACAATTGACGTTGAAAGGGAATTATATTTTTACAATGATAGAGCAAAGCTTTTACTAAAGGAATAGTCAAGAGTACTGGCAGTCAATTTAAATTTCTCAAATTAACAGGAAGTACTTAATAACTTAATATGAAACCCAAAGAGGGTATCTGGAGTCATAGAATATGTGTTTGATTCTCTTTTTAATCTAAGTTTTCTTGGAAGAAATTACTATCACTGTTGGTCATTAAGGTAAAGGAAGATGATTTGCATCATTTTCCTATTGAAGGGCTGTCCCAATTCTGTGTCTTCTTTGGAAAAGAATTTCATGGCTTCCAAGTTTTTAAGTTATGTACTTAAAAATATAAGGATTATTTTTCTAAGCATGATATATAGATATCATCTGTAGTCACTGAAGAAAATTTTAAAAATGGTTTAAAAAATTCAATCAGTTAACAGCTTTAAAATTTAAAATAAGCCAGATGTTACTGTAATTATCTCACCATATCCTCACAGCAACCGTATTATTGATTCTGTACTGGTATTATTCACATTTTGCAGATTAAGAAACTAAGACTTAGAAAACTTATGTGCTCATGGTGACTCAGATGATAAACTTGGCAGAGCGAGGGTCTGAAATCAGACCAGCTTGCATCCAGGGCCTCCGTTCTTAACCCCCAGAGCACAAGTTATGTGAATACACCAGGCTGTTTAAAGGAACTTGGTGGACAGAGACATTGGGGGTCTGATTCAGCCATTGGGACTTTCAGAAAAAAGGCAATGGAGAGAGTTCTTATTTGGTAAGAATTTCTCTGTTTATTCTCTTTAACCTGTGTGAGTATAGTCGTAATGACAAGATACCCTCGTATCCTTCTCCCCATTTTGGGAGAGATCATACGACCATTTACATAACTAAAAATTATGCAACTAAAATGGAAACGGACATAGCACATATGACGGTTTATTAAAGATCAAAGTTTTCCTTTCCAGGGATTTGTTGAAAGACACTGCTAAAGGACATGCTGGTTTAGAAATTGGAGGTACCCTTAGTTCCTTCATACATGGTAATTGTCTTAGTACCCACAATCTGATGTCAGGAACTAAGTATATATTCATTGCCATATTGTTTACTCCACTATGAACACAATTCTTGGACCACTCCTGTTAATTTTGTAAGGTTTAACATGGATCCAATCACTTTTCAATAATAATAATACATAATATTTATTGAACACTTTATGCACACTTCTAAGATCTCTGTATACTGTAGAAATATGAAGAATTCAACTATTAAAAAAATCGCCCTGGACCATAAAGAAGGAAATACACAGGGCAGGAAGATAAAAGGTTTATTTTGTAGCTGAGTGCTACAAAGTTTCCCTGTTGCCTCTAGGATCTCAAGTAACACAAATCAATTTTGTAAGAATTACCTAGGCCGGCTTCCCTTGCAGTTTAATGCTTTATATTATGGGTTGCCTTTTTCTCTCAGTATTGTGAAATCCTCTTAAGCAGTACTTGTTTAGCAAATTTTGTCAGCATGATGACAAGGTAGTGTGGAGGTGCACTGAAAGAACCCTCCGGTTTTAAAATATTCAATAGTCTGTCCAGGTAGATATTGCTTATTTTCCCTTTTGAAAAGTCTGTGGAAGAAGTTACCAAAACTGCATAGTTTTGTTTGCCTTTTCTTATGGTTTCGTCCTAAAATAGTTTGTACTTACTATGATCATTGATAGAATATAACTTTTTATTTTATTACTGTCATAAAATGGTGAAAGTTTTATTTCATATTCTTTGGGGTATTCCAGAAAGTTAGGGGCAGACAGGTACAATTCTCTTCAAGGAGTACATTTTTTAAAGTAAGGTAGATTCGAGGGTGAGTGTGAACTAACACACCCCAGGAGACTCATGGCTAAGAATCACGTCTGCAGCCATCGTTCAGCTTGAAAGTGAAATTGACAAAGAGCTAATTTCCATTCTACATGGGACCTCAAATAAACCCTCAGACGAATACGGAAGTTCTTGTCCAGGTCTGCATAGTCATTCAATAATTCAATAAACAAGCTTTAGCATCTACTCTGTGCATGGGTTGGTAGTATGTAGCAGACACTGATAGTGTCCCACCATATCCCTTTGGCATGTGACACTTCAGTGTGTAACAGCAAGCTTCCAACTGTCAGTACCTGTGACTTTGAGGGCTCTCTCTGGGCCTTGGAGCCCACTCTGCCTGCTCACAGACCATGATCGAGGTTTAAGGGTGTTAATGCTGATAACCAGCCACCCACACTGCAGGCAGCATTTAGGATGACTGCTGGGAACTGCTGGATAAATACTCCACTTCCCTCATTTCTTTGCATGGGCTAACTCTGAGGTGTTGTCTTGCACAGTCTCCCATGGTTTGCTAGCCAGATTAAATGCCATTTATCCATTGTGATAACTAGCTTGAAAAACTAATTTTTTTAAACTTTCCTTCCCTCTAAATCTCACTTTCTCACTTTGCTGCTGGTTAGCATCTGTGTTCACCTCCAAAACAAACTACTTGCACTCAAATCCTTGTCTCGGGGTTTGCTTCTGGGAGATCCTAAACTAAGATATAACATATAGATGATTAAAGCATTTGTCATTAAGAGATTAGGAAAGACTAGTCAGAGAACTAGGGATAGCAGTGATTCTGAAGATGGAGAATGGAGTTTAATAGGGAGTTCAAATAAGTTAAGTCCTGCAATGAATTCCCTGGATTTAGCACTTTGTGGTTTCTAGGTAATCCTTATAAAATTGTGTGTCAACCTTGAACAGTGGCTGCTCAGATCTCCTTTCAAGAGAGAAGCTGCTGAAAAGAGTACAGTTGGCTGGTAGCCTCCAGTTGTCATCTCTTTGGGATCTTGCATAGCATTCATGCCAAGGCCACAGGCTCCCCAGGAAGCTCCCTGGCAGTGACCGAACATGGTAGGTGTATCAGTCAGAGTTTCGCCAGAGAAAGAGAATCAGCAGGAATTGGCTTACGCAATCATGGGGGCTGCCTAGGCAAGTTCAAAACCATAGGGCAAGCCATCAGGAAGGGCAGGCTGGAAATCTTGAGCACCACCTGAAGCCACTGTCCACAGGTTGAATTTCCTTTTCCTCAGAGAAACCTGTTTCTCTTTTAAGACTTTTCACCGGATTGGCTGAGACCCACCGAGGTTAATTTCCTTCACAGAAAGTCAGCTGATGGTAAATGTTAATCATATCCACAAATCCTTCACAGCAACACCTAGATTGGTGTTTGAATAACTGGGGACTGTAACCTAGCCAATTTGACACTTAAAACAGACGATCACAGCAGGAGTAGTAGAGACAAGCTACTTGTGCTCGATATGGGATTCCTCCAGTGGGCAGTCAGTATCAGATAGTAAATTAATAAATTAGGACAATGACTCTAATAAGAAAAACAAACACTCAAATGGGGACCAAGTCATTGTTCTGAAATAAAGCAGTGTTCTTATTTTTGTTTGTGTAATGCATTACTAAATTTAAAATATTGTCCAAAATGTGATTATTAGGCACATTTTTTCCTTTCAGTGCTAATCTGTTTTATAATTTCTAGTCTTATCTTTAATAGATTTACAATTAATCATTTAAAAAACATTATCAGAGGTTAGCATGTAGTTAACAAAGCTTTGTGATAAATATAAATTCCACAAATCCAAGTCAATAATTTCTCTATATTAATTACATAAAATGTAGTGCTTGCCTTTCCATGTACCTCTGACAATTACAAGTTTAAATTGATAGTACTATAGTAACTATACCACAGAAATTTAGAGGAATAATTTCCAACATTTATAAATGTGACACTATTAATTAGTAATATTACTAAATGTGAATTCATGAAAATTAACTTCTTTTAAGTATGTTCACATTAACTACTAAAGAGTCACATGTTAGCATTTATAAGCCATTACTTATTCACTTTATTAGCAATTAGGTTCAAAAATTGCTTCTATTATTATATTCTTCACAATGTAAACTAAATCTCACCCATCAACTTAACTTCAAGAGAATGCCTTACTGAGCAAGCAAGGCACCAACTCAAATGCCTTGTCATAGCTCATTATTGCTGAAGTTTATTCAGTGTTTTTTGCTTTTTGAAAATGTGGTTTAATATTCAGTAGGCCAAAGTTGGTTCGTCAATATATTTGGTTTTGACTCTGTAATAAACTACTCATGTATTACTCACACTTTTTCCAGACAATCACCTTGGTTTTGGGGAATGCTTTTGGGCTCTAACAACATTAAAGTGGCCTTGTCAGCTGTCCTGATAAGGCCAGTTCCAGCCTTATGTGAAGAAAGAGTACCTATCTGCCTAAAGAGCCATGATTAAAAATTTTCACATAGTCATCTGAGTCTCAGAGTATTTTATTCATTAGTTTTCATAGTGTAGCCCTGGCTTTACCTATCCAGAAATTCCATCATTATGGAGGTATTCATTCTTTAGATAACAAAGGCAAGAACATATTCTCTAGAACTGCACTGGCCAATTGCAGTAGCCACTAGCCACATATGACTAGTTAAGTTTTAATTAATTAAACATAATTAGAAATTCAGTTCTTCAGTTGTAGTTTCCCATTTCAACTGCTCAATATCCATATGTGATCGGTGGCTACCATACTGGACAATGCAGATCATTTCCATCAAAACAGAAAGTTCTCTTGGACATCACTACTCTAAAAGGTCTATAAAGTATCTGGCTAATAACTTGGGTCTTGATTAAGATTCAAGTTACATTTTATGAGAGCCTCAGATATATCTAGCACTATGTAGTATTCATAGATTTTATTCTTTGTTAAGTTTCACATCAATCCTGATGAGTAGGTATTGTTCTAATTTTAGAGATGAGAAAACCAAGGATGTGTACAACATGAGAGTAAATGAGAAGTTGATTCATGCTCTTTCCACCTTAACATGCAGCCTCAAAGAGAGAAATATACTCAAGGACATTCCTCACGAACAATGCCCAAGAGAGAACTCAGTTTGCAAGAGTTTCTTCCCTGAGATGAGGGCACTAAAATGAGAGTGTTTATGGCTGAGAAGAATGACACAGGGCATAGAGTAAGAGAAAATCTGGAACAGAGGGCCCTATCCAGAAGGAATACTTGGGTGTTTTGTTTTTCCTTTTACATATTCAATACATATCCGTGTTCTATCCTCAGGCAAAATTTAAAATATATGAAACCTTTATGCATTAAGACAGACTTCATAGTGTTATTCGTAGAATGGGAAAAATAGAAACTAATTAAATATCTAATAATAGTAATATAGCTAATGAAACTCAACAGAATGTTATCCAGTCACTGGAAACAATTGTTACGAAGCCAACATAATAACACAGAGAAGTGCTTTGATGTGCTCTTCAGTTCAAAAAGTATTGCTAATTCAAAAAATATGTACAATAAAGATGACAAAATGCTAATGAAAAGTGCACCAAAACTTGCATGGAAAGATATGATATGGTCACAGTTTGAATCACTGAGTAGTTAGAATTTATTTTTCCCTCTATATTGCAATGCTTGAAAATTACATGAATTGTACCATTAAAAAATGTTTAATAACCTTAAGCTAAAGGACCATTTGGAAATAGTCACAAACTAAATGGGAAGAGGCAGTAGATTTGAAAAACTTCAATTAAAAGTCCACTGGTTATATAATAAGCAGCTTTCCTTGTGTGTTGACCGCACTCACACACGTCCCCACCGTCACCACATATACATATATCATCTCTCAATCTATGTATTAGTGTTACTTAAAAATTTGTCCATTAGATCAAACCTGCATATGGCGGTGTTGTCGTATTCGGATGATCTATCAGAGGAAAAATTGTTCTCTGACTTACAGTTACGTGAACACGATCTCTAGATACTTTCCCAGCTATTGTGTCTGTAGGAAGCTGTTATTAGGAATTACAATCAGGGCCAGAAAATGTCAGATCTGGGAGATGTTCGAAAAAATAACATAAGGGCTACAGAAAATTATCATACATATGTTCCCCAGAAGAATATAATTGCATAAATTATTATGTCTTACCTCTATTTATCCCACTCACATGTGGATTTCACCATAATGTGAACACATGCAGGGACATTAATGTATTGCGATTCAGATTTGACTTGTAAGATGCAAAAATAAATATCTCAAAATCAATTGTACTGGGCTTTCCACTTTACATTTAAAACAGGTCACATCTGAAGGAGAAATGTTTCTCATTCCTATCAATGTAGATAAATTCTGAAAAAGCAGGTTCTGAGAAGGAGGTTTATGAACTTCAGTAACGTATTTCGCGAAAAGAATGAAAATGTAAATTCATCTTTAATGGAAAATAGGTTTTTTAAAAAAATTTAAAAGTTTTACTTTAATTTCCTTGCTGCAAAATGAGAAAAGTAAAATGAGAATAAGAAACTATGGTGGAATATCTTCACTAAGGAACCCCTCCTACATTCAAAGTGGGAAAATTTAGCTCACTCTTATTAAAGGTCAATAAAGCAGGTTTTTAGGAAGAATCTTAAAAGGTGCAGAGGTTTGCACTGAAAAAAATGAAGAAAAGAAACTTGATTGAATAATTGTCTCCATTTTTAATGCAATGTTGAAGCAGCCCAAATCCATCCAACTTCCAGGGTGCACATTTCCCACAGAGGAAAGTACTGGAAGTGGAAGAAACACTTCAGTCATGGCATTATTCATTCGGTCATTTTTCTGCCCATAAAGTTAGAAGGAAAGAAAAATCTATGTTTCTCAAGTGGGATATTGTTATTACGTGTATTCCAACAAGTAGTAAAATCACCCTTCCTCTGCACCCACAGAATCTGCAACAAAGTTCAGAACATCCTAATTATCTTAGTTTTTAATATTGATTTTTTTTCCCCTAAGATCCATGAAGAGAAATGAGCTCATTTCCACATCTAGGTATTGTGGAAAACATGCTTTGGCCCAAGGGATAGAGTATTCATCTATTCAAAAATATAAATTCCAAATTGATCTTCTTTGCCTGTTATTAGGAGTCACTGTAGTTCTTCCTGACTTAGTATTTCTGAAATATGGCACGTCCATCCATTAATTCAACCAGACCTCCTTGAATTTATAGGCCTTTCTCTCTGATTTAAGTTGCCATTTTGTTAGTATTCTATACATGCTAATGAATTCAAGTGACACTGAAAATTTGTCCCATAAAAATTAGTTATATTTCAAAGGTATAAATAATCTTTCAGTGCTAATTTAAAACATTTCATCTAAAAACAGAAGTCCTCTTCTCTTTTACACACAGTCTCCACTGTTCATGGTATGATTTCATTTAGTAGTTGATCTTTCACCTAGAAATATCACTGCTCTTCTAGACACACAGAAGTTAGGACACTGCCCTCTAGGCACTCTTGAAATTCACTGTAACATCACTGACTAGAGATTCTTATATTTTGTAGAATCTAAACACTATATTATTTTGCTTAATCAATACATTAATTGTATTTGGAATTAGATATATCATTTTTTTCCATCTGGGTTTGTTTTTGTTACGATTCCATAGCTCCCATCTTTGAAAGCCTTTAAAACACTTTGCTAACATCCTGTTGTATCATCACCAGAGTTCCTAGGATGACAAGAAACAAATGAACAAATGGAAGTATACAATTTTTTTCATAGAAATAAGGATAAATGAAGCAGCTACTTGGTAGCAAATAAAGATCCATACTTAAAAGTTAAAGGCTATGTTCATTAGATAGATGTGGATCTTGAAAGCTTTACCAATATGTAACTTGTTTGAGTCTATTAAAAAGCATTTTCATAGAAGGAACAAAAATTCACAGAATAAATTAGATCTGATGGTCTAGTTCCAAATCTGATAAATGTGTGATGCTTTTATATTATAATTCTCCTACTTGCTGTCTCTGTTCATAAAAACCTCTTTTTGTTTTTAATATTGGTATTTCTTCAATGATATAATGGTTAAATTTTTTTATTTCCAATACAGTAATCCTAGGTCTTAAAATAATTAAGTGAAGAACGGGGTATTCAAATAACATTTATCTTTGTCTAAGAGAGTGTCTATGAGAAATCCCATTAGCATTTGGGTTAAAACAAAGGAAAAATATACCTGGAGGTAAATGAGTACTTTTAGGGTGAAGAGTGCTTGTCCCACAAGACTGTGGTTGGCAATAAAGAGGGCTTATCACAAACAGGCAGTATGTAGAATCCAACCAAGTAAGAATAGTTCTTCAGCTACAAGATGGCTGAATAAGAAAGGCTGATTCCAGAAAGTTCCAGAAAGGCAAATAAATGCTTGGCAGTACCACACTTACGAGCATGACCTTCTTTCTCAAAGGCATAAAGGCATAAACTAAGGGTAGGGGTAAGGAACTTTTACAGAATAAAAACTAGATTTAAGACCCAAATTTAATGTATGGGCTTTATTTGGATCCTCATTCAAACAAACCAACTATAACAAGACATCTTTAAAACAATCACAGAGATCTAATACAAATCCAGTATGAAGTAAGCATTAAGAATTTATTGCTAAATGTATTAGATGTAATAATGCATGGTGGAGATACATACACACACATATGTATATATGTCTGTGTGTATCAGTCAGAGATGCATACTAAAGTATTTATGGGTAAAATGATATGATGTCTGAGATTTTCCTTGAAAGAATCCAAAAAAACTAATAAAAAAGAGGAGGGTAAGTGAAGCAATGAAAAAAGATTGGTCTAATATTGATAAATGTTGAAGTTGGTTAATGGATACACGGGGATCATTATATTATTTTTTCTGGGTTTGTGTATATTTGAAAATTTCAACAATAAAATGTCTTTTTTTAAATAAAGAGCTCCACAGGCAGTCCAGTAGGCAGGTAACAATTCTGTCAGATACTAGAGGACTAGACAGAACAGAGGTTGATTCCAGAGATTGCCACTCAGGCAGAGAGATGCAGAACAATCAAGTTCTGAATAGGTCAGCAAGGTCCAGAATCGTGGGATTCCAGTTGTCAACAATGTCAGGAAGAGGAATCAAATGAACTCTAGCAGAGCTTGTTTTCTCCTTATTCTTTTTCAAGCTCCCTATAGGAGAGGGCAGCCCGGGGTCTGCAGTGCCCATTCTACCTAGTGGAGATCAGGGGCCTGATCTGATTCCTGCCTCTTCTCAGCTACAAAGATCCAGAGAGGGAGACATAAGGATTTCAACACAAAATCACATAATAGAATTCCATTTGCTTATTTAAAGGGAAAAAGGAAAAGGAAACTCTTGAATGAGAACATTTATACAAAAATGCAATTCATGGTATAGCTCTATTATTGTTATAAAGACAAGACATGGAGCATAACGCAAATATTCAATACATGATTGCTTTATGAATCAATTCATAGAGAAGCCAGGATGCAGGAGGAGGGAGAAGTCTCTCCTTGAATCATTTTTATTGACAAAAAAAATAAACATGGAACTTCTTAAAAATCAGATTTGTCCTCTTGAGATAAACTTCACTTAGATGTCTTAGGAACACTCAATTCAACATTATATTATACTAATTAATATCCTCCATAAGTCAACTCTTTCTTCTGACTTTTGTCTCTCTTTTTTATTAACATTATCATCCCAGTCATTCAATTTCAAAATTCCAGAGAGCTGTGACTTTTCTTCACAAACAAGTCTTGTAATGCCATATTTCTTTAATTGGTCCCTTTTTTCTTATATTTACAGCTACTGCTCCCAATCCGGCAATGATATATTTTCTTATGGGCAGTTATACTTGTTTGCTTATGTGGAAATCTCACTTCCACTTTTCCCCATAGCACATTACTTCTTTAAATACTATTTATTTCATTTGCCCTGTGTGTCTAGTCTATTCCACAGAGTGGAAGTGATGTGTGCCGCTGAAGGGATCTCTCACCTATGATTAAACCACTTGCCTTGGATTTCCTTCTTTCCCACTGGATGAAATTAACAATGACACCAGGGACCTTGGAAGATGAGGATTAAGGATGGCTGAGCTGCCTCACAACCCTGGGTGTCCCTGGATATCCTCATGGAGCCACACTCATCTACTTCTCCCATACTTCTCTATATAAAAGAGTAAAATACTTCTATCTTATTTGAGCCAATGGTTTTAAAGAGTTCTTTTTGTTAGAGTAGTTTAATCTGTGCCTTAACTAATACATAAAAAGAGTAAGTTATTTTTAGCAGAGCAATACCATGATAAATACAGCTCAATTCAGCTTTTTTTTTTTTTTTTTTTAAGAAAATTAAACTTGGTAAGAAACCCTGTTAAATCCTGAGGCTTACTCAAATGCTGAACATTACTGAGTTTTGGGGAGATTTATTTGGCAGCAGTGTTTAAAATAGTCTTGTGCCAGAATTTCACTCTGGAGTGCTAGGAATTTAAATTCAAATAACAAAGTGAACTTTGCACTAAGATTACCATGGGCATTCTAAATCCACCATGTCCAAAACTAACTTCAGCTTCTGTACTTCCACTCACATTCCAGTGACCTGAACTTAACCACATGGCCCCATCCCAGCTTAAACTCAAGGGATTCTGTTACTAAAAGGAAGAAAGTTATAATGGATATGAAGGAGAACTAGCAGTCTCTGCCAAATCTTTACCAAGTAGAGTTCATATTTCTAACCCGTGCTTTCACTTGGCTTTATGTTCCAATGCCAGGCTACTTTTTAAGAGTCAATGAAAGGACTCAACTGAGTTTCTAAAGTGCACTTCATGCTTTGCTAGCTCTTTAAAGCCTGACAGAAATATTCTGGAAATATGATTTGTTTATCTTCAAACATCACCCACCAAAATTCTGCCAATTCTTCAAGACCCAAACCAAATTCTGCTATCACGAAGTTTTCTAGATCCTTTCGACTTCCCTCCAATCATATATCCATCCCTCCAATAATCACTTGCTTAGGCATCATCTCTACGCCATGCTTTGGATTAAGTCTTAGGGAATTTTGGGTGAATAAGAACATGTTCCCACCGAGACAGTGTCACTGTCCCTCTCACCCTTCTATATCTCCTTGTTTCATTTAATTTGCTAGTTGTTACATTCTGTATTTAATTGGAATTATTTGTTCACATGGTCAATTTTTTATTTCATCAATTCCTTGGGGCCAGGAACCACACCTTGATTTTTTAATCTCCTCACCATTTAACAAAGAACGTCACCTATTAGATCCTGGGCGCAGACGTAGCACTACTCATCTAGCCATGCTGAGGCGGGATCCCACATAGCAGAACCAGGAGGACCTACAACTAGAATATACAACTATGTACTAGGGGGCTGCGGGGGGAAGAAGAAGAAGAAGAAAGATAAGATTGGCAAGATTTGTTAGCTCAGGTGCCAATCTTTAAAAAAAAAAGTCCTGATGTTTGAAAAAAAAACAAAAAGAATCAATGAAGGAATAAATCATAGTATTCTCTAATGCATTTCTTTTATGAAAGTTCCGTGATTCACTACTTTTCAAACTGACTTTGCTTCACAGTGAAACACATTACTTCCTTTCACATTTGTTATTACTTCCCAAATAAAAATAGGCTTTGTGGTTTAAATCCAGAAATGCTTTTCAATTGGATACTTTCTGAGATAGTATAAAATAGATATTTCAAAATGGAGTACGCTGGGTTTCTGGCACTTTAAACACAAACATCTCTTTCTTAGTTCTGCTGATACTTCATTAAAATTATAGTATATGGAATGGAAATGTATAAGGCCACAAGACCATCAGAGTAGAGCCACCAAAAGACAAGAAATGATAACAAATATCTGTAAAAAGGAAAGCATATCCAGGAACAGTATCAACGAATCAGCAAAACTATTTGCAACCAAGAATACCCCTGGAGTGGGTACAGTCACTGGCTTGCATATCAGCCCTTCAGACCCTGAAGAAACTTCAAACTCAGAAAGACCAAGTGAAATAAGATGGCAAGAGTGAGAATTTGTGCTAACAGATTAACTGGAGCCAATCTCTGTCCCCACCCCCACAGCTGCCTTCTTTTCATTCTCATAAAAACTCATGGCATTCAGGTACTTATCACACCTTCTCAACTCTTTCTTCCCCCGGAAAGAATGAATACACCCCAGGAGGTCAGTGCAAGGGGACTTGGCATGACAGCCAACTAGCATTGCAAGTGAAGAGTCTTGCACTAGAACAGAAGAGTAGAAGTCCTTGGGTGGTGGAGAGAGTGAAATAGAATAGACAGTAGGATTACGTATTTTGAAAATATTGAAAGCATGATAAAAGGATTTTCTGGATTTAAAAATCTGTTTGAATTTGACACTGGAAACTTACTTCACTAAGTGTCACAGGGGCCATAACATTGGACCAGTTAGAAAAGGGAATATTGTTCCAGCATATTGCTAGATTTGGTGGTAAACAATCATTAACCAATGAAAATACTGCATATTAGATATCTATGGAGGCATAACAGATTACTCCCCAGAGTCAGTGGTTAAAACAACAAGAATAAACATTTATCATCTCTCACAATTTCTGTAGCTCAGGAATTTGCGAGTAGCTAGGTGAGAGGTTCTGGATGGCTGTTTCTCAGGAGGTTGCTGTCAAAATGTTGGCCAGGGCTGCAGTCATCTGAAAACCTGACTAGAATTGAAGGATCAGATTCAAAGATAGCTCACTCACATGGCTGGCAAGTTGGTATGAATAATGCCTGGAGCCTTCAGTTCCTCCCCACCCGGGCCCCTCTCCAGGGCTGCTTGAGGGTCTTCTTGACATGGTGGCTGACTTCCCACCAGAGCAACAGTGAAGGTTAATTTTATGTGTCAACTTGGGTGGACCACAAGGTGCCTAGAAATTTGGTCAAACATTATTCTGGATGTGTCTATCGGTGATTTTGGATGAGATTTAAGATTTAAATCAGTAGACTGAGTAAAGCAGATTGCCCTCCATAATGTGGGTGCATCACTTCCAAACCATTGAAAGTTTGAATAGAACAAAAAGGCCGACCCTCCCCCAAGTAAAAGAATTCCTCCTGCCTGACAGCCTTTGAACTTGGACTTTGGAATTTTTCCTACCTTTGGACTCCAGCTGAAACATCAGTTCTTCCTGGGTTTCAAGCCCGCAGGCCTTCAGACTGGAACTACACCATCAGCTCTCCCGGATCTCCAGCTTGCCAGCTCACCCTGCAGATCCTGGAACTTGCCAGACCCCATAATAGCATAAGTTGATTCCTTATAATAAATCTCTTTAAATAGATATATAATATTATATGTATATACACACACACATACATACATGCTATTGGTTCCATTTCTCTGGAGAGCCCTCATTAATACAACAAGTGATCCAAAAATTCACTTAGAGTAATGGAACCAGAAATAGAGATTTAAAATGTTTGACAGGGAGGAAAAGATGAATGGAAGAATTGAGATTACGGATATAAAATTTCCTTGGCAGGAGCAGAAAGAAGTTACGGGATGTTGTTAATAAGCCAGTTGCTCATCACCAATGGAGAAAGGTGTAAATAAATTGTAAAACTAATAAATGAAAAGTTATCATATAATAATAGTATTTAGAAATATGACAGTAGCCTTAAAAAGAACCGAAGGCAGAAACTTTTCAAATTGTTTACCTAGGGGGAGGGTGATATAAAGGTGGGATGACTGAGGGCGGGAGATCACTGATTGTATTTTACATCTTTCTGTATGCTGTTTGATTTTAAAACACATACATGTGTGACTTTGGCAAAATTATAAAAAGATGATTTTTGTAAGAATGAGTAACATATATAATTTGTCAGCAAAGCAACTAAATAAAGTATCAAATAAGGCTATAAATCCTCACTTTATTTTATTTCTTTATACAGAACTTTTGTTTTCTAGTATTAAAATGCTGATTACCAGGGGTTTCTTTTGC
The DNA here is from genome assembly GCF_041296235.1 of Equus asinus. Taxonomy (NCBI): domain Eukaryota; kingdom Metazoa; phylum Chordata; class Mammalia; order Perissodactyla; family Equidae; genus Equus; species Equus asinus. The sequence goes on along the minus strand of NC_091820.1, from coordinate 20,716,274 downwards.
CTTGTGACAGTGAATGGAAGTCAGGTATATCATCTAGATGGGATCATTTATAAAAATAACTAACATTTATTGATCATTCAATATGCTAGGCAGTGTACTAAAACTTTCATATGAATCATTACATTTAATGTCAAGGAGGTATTTTATTTTATTTTATTTTTTGAGGAAGATTAGCCCTGAGCTAACTACTGCCAATCTTCCTCTTTTTGCTGAGGAAGACTGGCCCTGAGCTAACATCCATGCCCATCTTCCTCTACTTTATATGTGGGACACCTACCACAGCATGGCTTACCAAGCGGTGCCATGTCTGCACCCAGGATCTGAACCAGGGAACCCCGGGCCACTGAAGCGGAGCGAGCACACTTAACAGCTGTGCCACCAGGCCAGCCCCAAGGAGGTTATTTTGTAACTTGGTTCACAGGTTATTTTGTAACTCGTGGCTCACAGGTAGTAAGTGACACACTAGAGAATCAAATACATTTCTTTGTGAAGACAGAGCAGATGCTTTGAATCTACTGCCTTGAAAAGCAAATTGGGAAAGCGGGTATAGGGCAGGAAAGAAGCAGCAGTTGTAAAACCATAGACACAGTGCTAATTTTGGCAAAGATGTAAGACATTGTTCTGGCATTCAGGGATATAATTAACACAAAGGACTCTTAGAAAATACTGAATAGAATAAGTGTTTCCTTAAGGAAGGATGGAAAATTGAAGGGAAAATCATGACTAGCACTCATGCATCCTCCTTTCTCTTCCCTGAATCCATTGCATTCCTCCTGCCAAAAGGATATTTCTAAAAAGAAATGGAGTATTCCCAGTCCGGGTTCCCATCCTACCTTATACACAACTTCTCCTCTTCTTACTATGCTGTACAAAAGACACCTCTTTATGTATCTGCCTCCTAAACCAGGTTGTAAGATACATAAGGATGGGACTGTATCTCCTTTATGTTTGTATCTTAATGCCTAGCAACATATCCTGTGCATAGCTTGCACCCAATAAAGGCTGGTTGGATTATTGGAATAATTATGTTTATGCTCAGATTGCCCAAGATATCCTTGTTCAATAAGCATTTATTTAGCACTCATGATACGCCAGGTACTGAGGCATAGTTACTTCCCTTAGGAAGTTCACCATTTAGAAGGTAGAAGAAGTCACATAAAAAAAATCAATAAATAAGCCAATGTGATAAGGCAGGCAGCACAAATACGGTTGTTCAGTATTGGGGGAAGGACTTAGAGGAAGAAAGAGGCTCTCTCTAAATATCAGTGGTTAAATAGAGTTTAAGGTAGCAGCACAGTTACTTTCAATTACTGAGGACTCTGCAAATCCTATTTTAATATGACCTTAGCTGGCAGGACACTCACCAGGCAGTGTCCTCTTAAGTCAGACCATTGATTCAATTTGGGAACAAATAATTATGGAGGTTTCTATGTATCTGTCATTTTGATTCATTGGCACCATGTTGGTATACAATGAATTTTGCTGTCATTTTTCCCTTGGTTCTTTCTATCCTCCTGAAAACATAGTTTAACAAGAAATAAACTCTGGTTTGATCAGTCGATAAAGGTTTTTTCTTCCATTTTTATTTGCGCAACTATCTTTGGAGAAAAGGTCCACAGAGTAGTAAACTGTATGCCTAGCTGTATTCTTGTTTCCTGGTACTCTTCTGAAAAATACCGCAGTGAATATGAATGATCATCCTTAGTCATGTTTTTCCAATCAGGAAGGGGTGAAGAACTTGAAGTCTGAAGAGCAGACTTTATGATAGTCCCAAGTGAATGCCAAAGAATCAAATTGAAAGCCAAACCATTGAAAATTGAACAACCTTTTTGACAAATATAATTACATTTCATGACTTTGCATACACAATTTAGTCGAACTCCAATATCAAGACCAATACCGTACTAATTATCCAGATTAAATATAATGTGAAAATTTCACTGTGACTAAGGAAGTCAGTTTTAATTATGAGGAGTTAATTTTAATAGGTTTCCCAAACAACCTAAATTATACAGTATATTCATGACATGTCTTGGTCAATCACATGCTTTTAAATCTTGTTATCTATTTCACAAACACTTCATGCTCTTCCTTACTTTGACTTTCGAATTAATTCTGTTGACTTATTTTACCCCAGTTTCTCATAAATTTCCAAGATCTTTTTTTAATATTTACACTCATTTAGCCCAATTTATACATTCATCACCAAAAAGCCCAATTTTGCACTTTGATTATATGTAAAAAGTTATATTTTCCCTGTGGTCTTTAACTTAAGCCTTTTTTATGCCATAGAATTACACTGAGAGTCCACCTCTGGAGTCTTAAAATGATAGTAACTTAAAGCAGCTCTAATCGTCACTTAGTACAAGCACAGAACTGCCTGGAGTTCTCTGAATCACTCTCTCCTCCTTCACCTAGTCACAATTCTAAGAAGACTTATGAAATTTGGCCTCAGTATGCAATACCCCCGCCCCACCCCCAAATGTAAAATGATAATGAAATATTGTGATGGGGTTCAGGACACGATCCCACCAAATATGGCACCTTGGCATGTTGAATATCTTGAGCTGAAGGGGTTTGAGACAACAGCAGAAGCAGGAAGTCACTCTGACTTCAGCTCAAATGCCCTTCTTCCCCGAAACAGGTCATAAAATGCCCTTCTGAAAGGTACCCTCCCTGTACCAGGAGAAGAAGACATACTTATCACTAGAGACAGGGAATTTGAGGTTGAGAAATCTCTATAAACAAACCTTATCAAACCAACTCTTATCTTCCTAGTTACTTCTTCACCATTTATTACTCCTAGCCCAAATGCCTTTGTCTTGTCATTTCTTCACAAATTTATTGTTTCTTTGTCTAAAATATATAAAAGCTTCCTGCTCTGGCCACTTCTTCGAGTTTTCATTCTCCTGTGAAGGCTTCCACGAACATGTACAAATTCAATACAATTTGTATGATTTTCTTCTATTAATCTTTGTCAGTTTAATTTTTAGACCCAACCAGGGACCCTAAGAGGGTCGAGGAAAACTTTTTCCTCCCCTACAATTGCTAAAGCAAAAATGCTGTAAGGGATAGGTGAAGTCCAAAGACAGTATAGAAAAATGTCCACTGATCATTCAAAGTTGCATTCTAGCAAATTCTAACTTGCTAAATTAAAAGTATAGAATTATATCTCCTAGAAAAAGTATCAAGGATGTTGATCAATATATTTTTGTGATTAGAGACTAATTTCGCATTTTGTTCCCACTTATATGAAGATTACCTACACCAGTGAAATTTATCCTCCGCTGTCATGCTCACCAATTATTTGACCATTACATGCAGCCATTTTCCAAATACAAATTTTGTTTTAATTCACTCAGTTCCTCTGGGAAGCCAGAATGCATGAGAATAAGGTCAATAGTGGTTAATGTATTACCAACTCACTTGGATCATGCAGTCTGTCACTGAGCAAGGATATAAAATGCCTACTGTGTTTTAGGCATGTTGTTGGCATTGATGGGCCCCATGAAAGTTTCATCATCAAAAGTTTCTTTGGAGAAGAAGACTTTTTTAGTTTTATTTTGTTTTGTTTGCAGAGATGGTGTTCACAAATATATTACAGGAACTATTTCAGTGGAAAATAATTTTTAATAGGTTGATGTGAAAATATTATTGCATTCTGAAGCATTTAGCATGAAACAGTATCTCAGGCAGCAAAAATCTTTCATCTTATAAAATGGACTGGTGAATTACAGAAAGATGTCATACATTTTGAGATTTGCTTTTCTGTTAAAAGCATTTTTTTTAAAAAAAAATCCTGCATATTAGAAAAAGTTAGTTATGTTTGAAATTATATTTATATATAAGGGAAAGCAGCTCCTGATCTACACAAACATTTTGAGAAATTGCCCACAGATAGTTTTTCTGTCTTTTTAGCCTGACTCCCTAAGGCTAACCATCAAGCCTGACCTGACCATTTTAGCAACTGACAATAGATGTGGAGAACAAGAGTTTAGTTGGGTGTCTAAAAATATTCCTTTCATAAGAGCCAGAACTACATTTCCAGGACACAGACCTAAAAACTGCATTTCTTTGTTTCTCCTTTCCCTATTTTCTCTGTCTCACTAGTGATTTGGTTAATTAACACTTCATCCAAGGATTACATCTCTTAGAGCTTCAGGAGAGTGTGAAATTGCCCTCCTGGCAATGACAAGGATGAAGGAATATCCCAGTCTCATAGCTATTACTTTACATCTGGATTTAAATTTTAATATTTTAAAGAACACTTTCTCTGGTAACAGAAATATTACCCTATGACAGTGATTCTCAAAGTGTGGTGCTCGGGTCAGCAGCATCACCATCATTTAGGAACTTGTTAGAAATGCAAATAATTGAACCCCATTTCAGTCCTACTGAATCAGAATCTTTGGAGCTGGAGCCTCATAATTCGTGTTTTAACAAGCCCCCCAGGTGATTCTGAAGCAAGATAAAGCTTGAGAACCCTTGGTCTATGCAACTCTCTCACTATGTTGAATGTGAATATATTATTTAGTGATAGAAGATGACTTAGGTTAAATTATTGATTTGCAATTTAAGTCTTAAATCATTGCCTTTGAATGTTAAGCAGACTAGTTCAAGTCCACAGGGCTCCATCATTGTTTTATTTCGTTACACAGCATGTAGGTCCGTTGGCACAAAAAATGACTAATGATCTTAGTAGATCCAAAAAGGAGGAAATGCCAGCTGACAAGTGGCAACACTTGTTTGAACAAAGGCACCCAGTTACAAAAGTGCTCAGTAGTTAGGATTTTAAATGCCATCATATTCGTTCTTGAGTTATTGTCTTATCTTTAAGAGTTGGTTTAGTTTTAGTTTTTTCCTTTTCTTTGTCCCTGTTTTATGTTACAGGAATCTCAATCAGCTCATTTGCCATTGTGATTTCACATTGTTAGTGTTATTTCTTCAGCATAATGCTAATTTGTCAACAGAATTGCTAATTTTGATGCCAAGGCAATATTGTTGGTGAAGAGAAAGTAGGAGTTCCCAGATGAAGGTAAAGGCAGAATTTTATCCCTTTAGTCCCAATATCCCAGACCAGAAAGTTCCGCCCTCTTCCTTTCTCTCCCTACCCTCTACACCTGATTTGTTATCAAGTCCTATCAATTCTTTCTCAGCCTTCTCCATCAATGTCCCTCCTTTGCCCTGCTGCAACTCAGTTGCTAACCATCTCTCAACTGGATGACTCTAAATCCAGGGACACAGGATTACTGTATCTATTAAGGAGCCAACTCTTTCACAGTGACTAATTGTCATTCTAGCTTCTAAAGTGAGTTCAAGCACTTAATTATTGCTCCTGTAATCCTAAGTGAACTGGATGTGAAAATCGACTAGTGGTGGATTGTCATGGTTCCGTTCCTTTAAAAACCTCCCCTGCCCCCACATGTACTGTATAATCATTATACTAATTCATTCAGTCAATGTTTTTTTGATGCTGTGATGTGTCAAGAGCTGTTCTAAGTATAAAGGTAACAATAGTCAACAAAGACAAAAACCAGAGACTTTGCTTGCAGAATTCATAATCTAATGATGGTAATGTGTGGATGAAGACATACTACACTATCTATATCTACCTCTATATCTATAGCTACATCTATCTATATGTATATCTAGCTATCTATGTAGCTATTTTATATAGGATGGTCAAGGAGATCCTCTGATGTAGTGACATTTGAACAGAGACATGAATGAAGTGGTTGAGGAAGCCATATTGCTATCTGAAGAAGAAGTGTTCAAGTATAGGAGTTGCAGTAACCTGGGGTAAAGAAAGAAGACGACTGGTATAACTGAGAGTGGTAAGGAAGGGGCAGGGTGGAAGAAGATGAGGTCAGAGGTAGCCAGAGAACAGATCACCAGGGACCATGTAGATTATAGTCAAGGATATAGATTTTATTTTAAACGAGATGAGAAGCCCTTAAAGGTTTTGAGAAGAGAGGTGACATAATGTGGTTGCTATTTTAAAAGGATCACGCTCATTACCAAGAGTTGAAGCAAGGAGACCAGTTAGGAGATGATTTGCAATAAACCTGCTCAGATTTGATGTTGGTGAACAAGGGTGGTAGGGATGGAGATGGGATATTTCCTATTGGCTTGAATGTAGGATGTGAAAGAAAGGAACGAGACAAAGATAAACACAAAGATTTTAGGCCTGAGGTAATCAAAGATGGAATTGCCTTTTATTGAGAAAAGGAAGACCATAGAAGGAGAAAATTCAGTGGGGAGGGGGGGCTGAAGTTGGGGAAAGTCAGAGTTTAGCTTTGGATACATTATTTGAGACATCTACTAGAAATCAAAGTAAAATAGGCAATACATTGTTGGAGTCATCAACTTAGGTGGGAGATTTAAAAATATATACCTCAAGTCATTTTTTTCTAGAATCACTTATTTTATTGTTGTATAGTTTTGTCCAATATTTTTGTCCTTATTACAAATCAAGCTGTTCATTCTTCAAAAATAAAATATACATATGTATAAAAGAAAACCAAAAATTACTATCATGTAATCTTACCTTTGGGTAGCCATTGTCAACATCTCAATGTATATATTTCCAAATTGTATGTTTGTGTACATATATTACATATGTATTCATTTAAATCATATGAAACTACTGGTATTCAATCACTTTGACCTATAAAAACAATCTCATATTTCAGCCTAATACATATAAACACTATAAAAAGAGAAATATGTAAAGCACATGTATCTATGCAATTATTAGATGCTTTGATTATTTCAACTCATTCTCTTATGTTGCACAGGAGAGGACAAAGCTGGAATAACTGACTGACAATGAATTATAATGAAAGGAAACAAGCAGTGTAAAAAACTGAAAACTTCTACAAGATACAACATATCTATAAAACATTAAGGGTTACAAAATGGCCCCAGGCTGCACCAAAATTACCAATAGACAAAATACCCAGAACTATTTAATATTCATTTTTTTTGCCATGGTTTTGACCAAAATGTGCTGGCTTCCTTGCTTTCAGCTGAAATTATTTTTATTGTATTACATATTCAAGCAAACCGTGTAGATCCAATTCCAAATCTCTAAAAATGCTAAAGCCGAAGCTCTGTATGAAGCATTTAAATACTCCTGAATTTTCTAATAGATTCTACAACAGAGCACATAAAAACCTGAAAAAGACAGTGGTCGTGGGCCAACCTAAACTGTGAAAATATAGCCTGTAGTGGAAGATCTTCATTCCAAGCTATAAAGCTGAATACTATCTTCAAATTCTTTTACCTAATGACATAGAGTAATAAATCTTTCATTTTAGTGTGACTCTTTAGAGAGTTCATGCCCTTCCAGTTCTCTCTGGTATCTCTTTATTTTTCTGTTGAGAATTGTAGCATAAAGATAGCAAAACTCTTTGATTTACTTAAGTATTTTAATTGAGGTAATTGAATTCTGTGTGATTTTGTTAAGTTACACATTCATTCAGCTCAATGGTGTTTTTATAATATTTTTGGAAGAATAACATTAAACAAATTGGGTAAAAATGATTGGTGGTCAACCATGATGTTAATGAGATTGAGTTTATGAATTTAATACTTAATTTTGAGACATAGTCAATAATCCTAGCTGTGTATATCCTTGGTCTTGAAGAGAGCTGGAAAACCTATGTGTAAGCCAGCACATCTCTATTTCAGGGAAAATTACACACAGTAGATATCTCAGAGTTATTTGAGGATCAAAAGTAAGATTACAGTCTGTGAAAGTACTTTACAAACCATAAAGCACTAAATAAATTTAACAAATTATTATGGTGACAAGATACAACTAGCAAACACATCACGGAAGAATGCGTTGTTCTTTGAACTTCAGTCTTTTGTTGTTTGCTGCTGTACGTATTGTAGGTTTTGTTTTGTTCTTGCTTTACAAATGAAAAGAAAAATAAAAAGATCTGGAGTGTATGTAAGGCAAATAGAAAATTAATAATTTCTCCTGAATATTTTGTCTTTTTTTAAAATTATGCTTGTCATGTATAGATTAAGAGGCTGCTAGACAATGATGGGTTCTTTTCCTTTTCATAGGCTCAATGAAGAAAGATATCGTAAAATTCTTCCCAACTGCAATTTAAATTAGGAACAATAGTTTTTTATTATCTTGTAAAAAGCCATCACAACGTGATAAGTTTTCATTAACAAAACTCCTACCTCACAAGATCAGAACTTTATTTTCTGCAATTCTCTTGGTTACAGATTTTAAAAATGCAGCTTTTTGATGGGTTAAGTGTAAATGAATAAAGAATAAAAACGATTTTCCCTGGAATTCACATAAGACAAAAATCGAGTAGTAAATTTTATTATGGAACGTAAGTTTCTCCCAAAAACTAAATATTAATAAATTTGATAATATGTCCACCTCTAACTTAAAATTGAACATAGTATTTTCAACATTCACGAAGGAGGAAAATAAATGCATTTGGTGTGTTAATTTATTCTAAAGAACTAAAATTGCTCTTCACTTCCATAAGCCAAGAGGCCTTAACCATGACCCAAGATGGAAAAAAACATTGGCACAGAAATATGGTGAAGTGGAGGGAGCTAGAAATTGGTGGAGCCAAGGCCAAGGGATCATCCAAGATGAAGGAAAGTACCAGAAATCAAATAGGACCGGAAACTCCACTTCCAGGAGTGGGGTGAGGATTAGCTTGAGAGCCATGGACTGAGTCCTTCACTGATACTGGGACAGTTGCCTACCTCGTGAAATCAGGGACAGAAAGGTGCCGTTTATCATTCTGTCTAATGGCAAGAATTAATAGCAGAATACATCGAGTGAATACAGGCAGGACTACTAGGCTCAGAAACCTCAGAAGTGAAGTTTTGAGTCATCCTACCAGGAAAACTACTGTGACCGGTTGAGGTTTCATCTGGAGGTAAAGGGAACATAAAATGTGTAACAGAAGAAGGAACTTATAAATACTGTAACAATTGCATGACTAGTTGTAGAAAGGAAACCTATATTTATTTATTTATTTATATGAACTCATCCTCCTCTTCTTTTACTATTTTATGTATAAAGCATGTATTTGCTGATTTACCTTATTAAATGAAATGTTAAAATAAAAGCTATCATAAAAGGATAGTGACTGAGCTAATAAAGGAGCATATATCACTCAGAGATGGATAGAGATACTGATCAGGAGGCGGACCATATAATTTATTGTCCTAACTGGGAAAATGGTAAATTGAAAGGAGATGATAAAATAACAAAAGATAGAAATTTTAAAATATTTGTTTTATGTTGGTGAACTGAAAAAATAGTTCTATTCAAAGGTTATTATCCAAAGTAACTTCTAAGAAATCATATACCTGTATACATTAAAACAAACAATCACTTTATTCATATTCTGAACATTAAAATTTAACATAGGTGAAATGGTTATTCTTGTTACATATCTATATACTTTTATCAGGTTTTTAACTATATATGTTTCTCATAGTGTCATTAGTATTTTTCTAAAGAATGTATTTTTCCAATGGTGTCTTGCTTTTCATTTTTTTCAAAAAATTATTTGCACCTTCCTCAAAGTTTCATTTGATGACTGATAAATTTTAACTTGTTGACAACTTCAAATACTTCTCCCCTGTAGACTTTAATAATTTTAATTGATGAAAGTGTCTCTGTACAGCTGCCCAGGTGCCTGGTAAGCCAAAGCTAATTCTGTGAAATGGAGGATATTCTCGGTCTTATTTTTCCATATTGAAAAGTGTTAAATATTTTAATTGTAAATATTTTATTTTTTCACCCATGCCGAGTAACTTTTTTTGACAAATATTTTCCCAAGGCAAAACTTAACAAATAAGTTGCTTCTATCTACGATTTTTTTAAAAAAATATTTCACTGGATTTAGTTGCCACACAATCTAATTCTTTCAACTTCTCTCCTTTTTAGGACATAATATAAATTTTTCCAATTAAAAATATGAGCTCCACCTTTCCATACATCCAGACACAAATATAAAATTTCAAAATTAGATACTGTACTCTTTCGAAGCTCTCATAATTTAATATCTTGTTTCTCCCATGCTTTTATTTATTTTAATAAAAATTGTATATGTTTAAGGTGTACAACACAATGATTTGATATACATAGTGAAATAATTATTACAGTGAAGCTAATTATCATCTCCTCATATAGTTACCATTATTAGTGTGTTTAATGAGAGCACCTGAAATCTACATTCTTAGCAAATTTCCAGTCTCCATTACAATATTATTAACTATAGTCATCATGCTGTACATTAGATGTCTAGACTTATTCATCCTACATAGCTGCAACTTTGTACCCTTTGACCAACACCTTCTATTTCCTGCACCTCCCCACCCCTGGTAACCACAATTCTACTCTGCTTCTATGTAATCCACTTTTTCAGATTCCACATATCGGTGCGATCATGCAGTTTTTTTCTTTCTGTGTCTGCCTTATTTCACTTAGCATAATGTCTTCCATGTTGTTGCAAATGGCAGGATCGTCTTCTCCTTTTAAGGTAGAATAATATTCCATCATATATATGTAACACATGTTCATCCATTCATCTGGCAACAGACACTTAAGTTGTTTCCATATCTTGGTTATTGTGAATTATACTGAAATGAATATGGAAGCGCAGATAATCTCTTCAAGGTACTGATTTCATTTCTTTGGGTATATACCCAGAAGTGAGATTGCTGGATTATATGGTAGTTCTATTTTTAGTTTTTTGAGGAACATCCATACTGTTTTCCATACAGGCTGTACCAATTTACATTCTCACCAACAGTGGACAAGGCTTCCCTTTTTTCCACACCCTTGCCAATAGGCATCTTTTATTTTTTTCATAATAGGCTTCCCAACAGGTGTGAGGTGAGATCTCATTGTGGTTTTGATTTGCATTTCCCTGATGATTAGTGATGTTGAGTACCTTTTCATGTACCTGTTGCCCATTTGTATGTCTTCTTTGGAAAAATGTCTATTCAGCTCCTCTGCCCATTTTTTGTGTTCTTTGTTTTTTTGCTATTGAGTTATAGAAGTTCCTTATATATTTTGGATATTAACCCCTTATTAGATATATGATTTGCAAGTATTTTCTCCCAATTTATAGGTTGCCTTTTCATTTTGTTGATTGTTCCTTTTGCTATGTAGAAACTCTTTACTTTGATGTAGTCCCACTTGTTTATTTTTGCTTTTGTTGCCTGATCTTTTGGTGGCATATTTTAATAATTTCTTGTTTATAAACCTTATTTTTAATAATTGCAGTTTGTAAATGAAGTTCTTTGTTGCTCTGTTTTGTGACTACTTTGAATAAAACTTTCCTACTGATTTTGGAGAAAATGCAACTGAATTTAAGAAGAATCATTTAGAAAATGTTGCATTGACAATATATATGGTCAGTTAATTTTCTATACTGATAATTGAACAATTAAATATTCATATACAAAAAAAAGATAGAATGTCTACCCATACCCAGTACCATATACAAAACTTAATTCAAAACAGACCCTAGATATAAATGTAAACCCTAAATTATAAAACTCATAGAAGACGACATAGGAGAAAATCTTAATTGCCTGGGATTATCAAAGATACATACAACACCAAAAGCATAACATATAAAAGGTAAAAAAAGAAAAGTTGGACTTAATCTGCTCTTTGAAAGACACTATTAAGAGGATGAGAATAGAAACCATAATTCCAAAAATGATTTTTATCCATGATTTATATAGGGGTGTGTATGCATACACACATATACACACACACACATATACACTCTCAAAACACTATAAGAAAACAAACAACCCAATGAAAACAAAATGGGGAAAAGAGTAAACCGGCACTCAACCAAAGAAGATAAATGGATGCCAAAGATATATAGATGCTTATAAGCATTAATCATTAGGGAAATGGAAATAAAACCCACCATGAAAGATCACTAAACATGTATTAGAATATCTAAAATTACAAAGTCTGACCGTACCAAGTGTTGACAAGGATATGGAACTACTGGAACTCATGTTCACTGCTGATAGGAATGTGAACTAGTACAATCACTTTGGACAACAGCGTGGCAGCCTTTTAGAAAGTTAAAAATACACATACCATACGATCCAGTGATTCCACTTTTAGAAGAGAAATTGAGGCATATATACATACAAAGACTTATACATGAATGTTCATAACAGCTTTATTTTGTATTATCCTCAGATTGGAAACAATCTAAATCTCCATTAACAAGTGAATGAATAAATAAATTGTAGTATACCAGCCAATGGAATACTATTCCACAGTAAAAAGCAATGAACTGTTGAAACATGCAGCAACACTGATGGATCTCAAAATAATTATGATGACTTAGAAAATCCAGACAAAAGAAGTATGTACGCTATGATTCCATTTATATAAAGATTCTGGAAAATGCAAACTCATCTACAGAAAGCGACTAAGTGACAGAAAGCAGATTGGTACTTGCCTAGGAATGAGAGCACGGGAAGCAAGGGGCAGAAGGGAGGGAGTACAAAGGAGCAGTAAGTAATTTTTGGAGGTGATGTTCACTGTCTTGTTTATGGTGCTGGTTTCAATAGGTATATACTTAGGTTGAAACTTACTCAAATTTTCTAATTTAAATACGTAATGTTTATTGTATGTCAAGTATACCACGCCAAAGCTGTTAAAACTGCAGATTTAGTCACAAAGCTACTGGTGAGGAAGCTGTTTTCAAAGGCCGAAACAGTAAATGAATTCACTAAAGCATTTGATTACAGAAACATAAAAATGTGCGCATCTCAAAACACACCAATAAAAAAGCTAAAGGTTATTGGCAGTGTGATCGACAGTATGTGCAGTATTTATGTCACAGAATGTGTTAATGTCTTTAATGCATGACAAGAGTTTTTAAGTATGAACATGAAGTAGAAAGTTAAATAAAAGGCATGGATGTGGAAATTGGTAGAAATAACACAGAAATTATCAATAAGCATATTTTAAAAATTGTACCTCAATAGTTGTGAAATTCATATTTAAAAATAATAAGCCATTTCTCAAATTGTCAAATATGTAAAAAAATATGTTAATACCTAGTGTTGTCTCTGCAGTGGATATTTGGTTGTTCCCATACATTGTGGGGAAATTAGTACAAATTCCTAGAGTTCCAATTGTATTATATCTCAAAAGTCCTTACAACATGCCTGGATCAGCAATTCTACTTCTAGAACATTACTCCAACAAATCATGATAGATACGTCCATGTACAAAGGTTTAACAACAAATACATGCTGTTAATATTAGGAAACAACTTATATAGCCAGAAGTAAAAGATTGATTGGGACACTTGTGGCATATGCATAGGATGGGATACATTGCAGCGTCATGTTTCTTGACATTCAAATAGCATAGCAAAATGTCTGGAGTGCAGGTTTTGCATACAGACAACCTGTGACACTATTTGATACTTTCATACCTTCATTATGATTCCTAAGTTGTTTAACATACCCAAGCCTCAGTTCCTCCTTGTGTAAAGATGGTGATAATTATAGCACTTACCTTACAGGCTTCTTCTGAATATTAAACAAGGTAAATGGGTGGAACATTTGTAGTGCAGCGCCTGGCCCTAATGGGGATCTTGAATGTTAGCCATTATCATTAAGTGAAAATGTTTAAAACAGCATTTTTTATTTTTGTAAATAAGTATACACATATATTAACAGTAGTTATCTCTGAGTCTTGTAGTTACACATAATTTTCAGATTTTTCTTTCCTCTGTTACTTAGTTTTACAATAAGCAAGTATAAAATATGTCATTTAAAAATTCGTTCATAAATTCATGAAAACATGGATATCCATGAAATTACTAAAATAATTTTGATGAAGATTAATAGTGTTTAATTTGAATTATTTAGGACTATGAGTAATTTTTAACATCTCCTTTATATTTTCCAAATTTGCTACATTTATAAATAGAAAAAGAAAGTAAATGTAAGATTTCTTAATATTTCAGACATTTAATTTGAAAATGCACTAATTAATATATTTTTATTTTATTAAAGAGATAAATTAGTTAAATGAATGCAGTTTTAAAAAGCTATATTTATTAAGTTCTACAAAAGAGTGAGATACCTTATTAAAATCGTGGGTTTTAATTTAATAAAATATTTTGCATTGACATTAATATATAGTCATCAATCTACATTTCCTCTGAACTTGTACAAGTTCCTGAGATAATTTGGAAAGATCAAGGTCCAATTGCGAATCAACTTGTTTCCTTCCTTGTATAATAGGGATAATGAATCATCTTAACTGCCACCACAGGATTGTTGTAACTATCATAGAGCAGAATATGGAGAAAGATCCTGATAAAAGAAATACCCTACAGAAATATAAAGCATTTTTATCATGAAAATAATAAAATATTTATTCCATATTCCATTTATAAGTTGAAAGCATACTAAAAATGATTAATCAAGGACAACAACAACAAAAAAACCCTATCTGGCTTAGTTAGGATAAAGATTGTCTTCCACAACAAAGATAAAAACATACATTGGCTACAATACAGAAGTGTATTTCTTTCTCACGCAAATTCGACATGTAGATTAGAGACATGGCTCAATGACATCAAGATATCCTTCCCCGTTGGTGCTGCGCCATCCCCTAGCATGCAGCCCTCCTCTGCCCAGCGTTCTCCGCTGCCTCATTTGGCTTCCAGCACGTGTGAAGAGGAAACAGAGGAAGTCCAGATCGAGCAAACATTGCTTGTGCTTCTATTTTATTAGCAAGAGTTTAGTTGAGTGGCCATACATGGCTGCAAAGGAGGCTGGGGACTATGGTCTCCATTTGGGTTGCCCTACATGACCAGGGAGAAAGGTACAGCAGATTTAGAGGGGACAACTAGCAGTCAAATGCATCACTATACACAGCACATCTGGCCACTTACAACCACTGAATCCAGTAATCATACTTGAACGAATTCTCTGGAATTCATGATTAAATGTGCTTTGTGCCTAAGGTATCCTGTTTATCTTTTACTTTGTGTGGATTTTCTTTAATCTACGAGCTATACTTTAGTATAAGACCAAAATAATAATTTTAACAAGTCTTCTGCGTTTTACAGGGGCTTCACCTCTTCTAGTCACAAAAGAACTCTGCCTCATCATCAGATTTCTTGCTTCTCAATAGCTCCCTGTGTGAAACTTCGTGAAACCTACAGAAGAAATTAATGTTTGAAGTTGGGAACCTTTGATGGAGTCTGTAAGGGATAGGAAAAAATAGAGAGAGAGAGAGGAGAGAGTGTTTGAGTTACTTCAGAGAAAAACACATTTTATACAAAAAGACCTTAATGCAGCTTAAAGATTTGGCAAAATGCCCAAGAGGTAGTTTAACATGCCTTAATAATGGGAGGTTGCTTTAGTACTGCTCAAGAGGAAGCAATTCCTTTGTTAAAGGGCTTTCCAATTAAATGAGTATGCCCCGTGCTTACCTTAGGAGGCCTTCCTTTCCTAGGAACTCATGTTCATTGCTTAATGCATGCCTGAAGACAGACCTAACCTTGATTTCTCAAGGAAAAAAATCCTCACCTTTGATTTGAAAAATGGACTTAATAGATCAACCCATAAGTCCTTTGTTATTCTTAGGTATTATTGCCAGGATTAGGAATAACCTCACACTATTCAAAACCCCCTCTGCTTCAGGGAGCATGTGGTTTGGAACAGAATGTCTCCAACCTAATTTTGAAATTTCCTTGGCTGCTGTAAATTACATTGGGCAGAAAGGTGGTAGCAGACGAAGCTGCTATGAAAGATATCATTTTAAATGTCATGGAGAGAATCAATAATCAAGGTTTGCAACGTAAAGTTTCATTTGGCAGATACAAGAACGAAGAGAGGCTCTATAAATTCTCTAAGGTCTCCTGTCTGATCACCATGAAAGAAATTAATACTAAGTGAACAAGATGAGGGGCTTGAAAAGATTACAATAATTCCTCCATGAGTTGTAGAATGAAAAATAATGGGAAGTTGTAAGAATGTATTAGAATCATTAAGCAGCTGTTTCAGAAATTGTGAAAAATAAGGGTGACAGGAAGTCATCATATTGAGAAACAAGATATGTGCTTTATTTTTTAAGTAAACGTTTAAAAATATATAACATATTCAAAAAACAAAAAAAGGACACAAGAAAACTCTGGGAGGGGTTGGGTCTCTTACCTTGATTGTGGTGATGGTATCATAGGTGTTTGCCTATGTCCAAACTCATAAAATTGTACACATTAAATATGTGCAATTCCTTGTATATCAATCATACTTCAATAGAGCTGCTAAAAATATAAACATATACAGAAAAGTGCACAAATCTTAATTGTACAGCTTGATACATTTTCACTAAGTATACACACCATGTTAACACCACCAAGATCAAAAAGTTAACACCTTTGAGGCCCCCTCATGCCCACTTCCATTCACTAAGCACCACCATAAAGTCACCACCATCTTGATTTCTAACACCTTAGATTAGTGTTGCCTTGTCTTGAACTTTATATATATTGAATTATACAGTGTATAGTCTTACCTGGCTTCTTTTGCTAATTATGTTGATGTTCCTCCATGTTATGTTGTATAGCAGTAATTTAATCCTTCTCATTGCTGTATAGTGTTCAACTGTGAGTATCCCTTAATTTGTTTATTTTTTCTAGAGTTGATGTGCATTTAGGTTGCTTCTAGTTTAGAAATCATATGAGTAATATTGCTATGAATGCCTTTGTATATACCTTTTCAAAGATTTTATTTTTTTCCTTTTTCTCCCCAAAGTCCCCCAGTACATAGTTGTATATTCTTAGTTGTGGGTCCTTCTAGTTGTAGCATGTGGGATGCCACCTCAGCATGGCTCGATGAGCAGTGCCACGTCCGCGCCCAGGATTCAAACCCTGAGCCGCCTGCAGCAGAGCGTGTGAACTTAACCACTCGGCCATGGGGCCAGCCCCCTGTATATATCTTTTGATGCATGTACATACGTACATTACTTTGGGTTATATACTTAGGAATTGAATTTTTGTGTCATAGAGCATACATATGTTTGGATTTAGAAGATATTTCAAAGAGATTTCAAAAGCAGTTGTACTAATATAAACTCCTACCAGGAGGATCTGAAGGTTCCAATTACTCCACATCCTCAACAGTCCTTGAAATTGTCAGGCATCTTAGTTTTATGCATTCTGATTGGCATGTGGCTATAACTCCTTTTGCTTTTAAGTTCTCATATAAATTTGCATTTAAGCATATAAGAATAGGTTAATCTATGTATGATTTAGGGACAGTAAATTAATTGTATAAAGTAAACAAACATAATCAATCATTGCAAATTTTAAGCATTCTGTAATTATATATGTATATATGTACCTACACAAATACTCCATATATTCATTATCTCTGTCTCTCTCTCTTTATATATATATATACATATATATATTTATATATATATACACACACATATACATATATATATATATATATAATCTTGACTGCTTCAAGAGAGAGAGAGAGATATATATGTATACTCCCTCTCTCTCAATATATACGGAGTGAAAGAGATTGATTTTAGTTTGTGACTTATTTACATATTTTATCTTAATAGCAATTTCTTCATTTTAGTAGACATTTTATGACATTCATTATCTCTCATTTAGGAACCAAATGAAACATTTTCTACATTTCCAATCCACTGAATTGGTTGTATCATAAAATATAATCAAATCATTGAGAGAAACAGTTTAAATTAATAGCACATGCTGAGTCTCTATCACAAAGTTTGGTTCAAGAAGTTTATTTTCCTTTTCATTTAAGGAGCTGGGTCATTATGCTGCAACTAATGGGAAATTAATAGATTTTTAAAGTTCTGCAAGCAATGAAGATCTCACACCTCTACATTATTTTTAATTATAAAACGTTATGGTTGATTTCCTTCAATGTTGATCTATACAACAAGGGTATAATTTTAAATGGATGTAAATCTTTTATTAAACATGAGGAAAATTTAGTTTATTCCTAAAAATTTTTCAGAAATTAAATAAAGTTTGTAATTTAATACTCATAGATTCACTGCTGAAGAACTAGTTGATACAAAAATTAAAATGTCCTTGTATTTCACTACTTTGAGACCTCTTTGAGAGAAGGGAACTGGAAATTATCACTGCTCCCATAGGTCTAGAAAAGAATCGTAAAAATAATAATGGGATTAATAAATGTTTCTTGAATTGCTTTTATTCTTTGTGATAACATAGTCTGATAATAAGGTGGGCTAATTTATGCAGCCCTCAAATGATCTAAGGTTAGAATCACTGAATATGGAAAATGGACGCACAGATTAGAACTCAATAATATGCATTTATCTTTTGAACAAATGGAGCATTCCATTATCCTTGTGTTCAAGAAGACTGTCTTATTGCCAGCCCTGCAGTATTTTGTCTGCTTTGTCAAGAACTAACCTCCAAACTTCTTGGGGTAGACTTGAGTTTGGTCCCAACGCTTTCTTCCCTGTATCAAGCCCTTTTTCATGTGACTTTGTAGTTCCTCCCACTAGAGGCAGAGTTTATTTCCCTCCCCCTGACTTTGGGCTTAACCGTGTGGCTTGCTTTGGCCAATATGTTTTAGCAGATGTGATGTAACCAAAGGCATGAAATCTACTTCCCTGGTGGGGCTTATTCTCTTGCAGTTCTGCCACCATCAAGAGAAGAGAATGAATCTCAGAATGAACATATGTTGAGGAAATGGAGCAAGGAACCATACCCAGCAGAACTTGCAATTTGAAGCAATCAGGAGAGATCATCCAATTCGCAGTCAACCTGCATGCCCATGAGTGTGAAAATAAACGCTTATGGTTGCATGCCCCCAAGTTTGTCATTCAGCATTGTTGTAGCAATAGATTATTGATATAATTCTTAAAGGCAGATACCATGTTGAATTCAAGTTTGTCCATGACACTTATCCAAGTGCATATAGTAGGTAATCAATAAAAGATTATGGAATGAAATATATGAAAAGACCTATTTTCAAAAGCCTAAGCTTTGAGGACTTTTCTTCTCACCATTTTATTATGAAATTAAAGACAGAAGTTTAAAGAACTGTACAGGGAACATCCAAATACTGATCACTTGAATTTGCAAACTTAGCACGAACTTTCAGATGCCATTTACATAACTAAACGAAACTAGCTAAACAAAAGAATCCAGCTATACCTAAAGAATCTAGCAGAACATTTATGTACTTTTCCCCCTATAAGTTGGGGTTATCACATTGTATCATCATTTCTCTTATATTTCCTAAATAATTCAGAAGAGAAACAGATTAAGGCTAGTGTGCTGAAGGATCACTGCTCTATATATTCTCTATCTGGATTTTAGAGAGATTAATTAAAATGACTAAGACAAATTACACAACTAAATCTCATATACATAACTAAGTGTAGAGTTTGGTAAAGATGGCTTCTGTCATTCACTATCTGTCCCTGGCATAGTTCTCCGAAGAAATGCCCAAATTAATAACTTTCATGCAAGAAAGAAGCGTTCTTCTTCCACAGAGTAGAACTAGGTTAGTCCAGCCATTTCTGGGCCTCCCACTAGACTTAGGGTATCTTCCAGACCTGGGCTAGAATTTAGGAGGGTTATGATGAAGAGGAAGAAGTGACTTAAATTTTAGAGCTTACCACTCCATCCAACATACATGCCTAGCAATAAATAAAGACTTGCATGTGTATAAAGCAAAGTAAATGGATTAGGAAGTTGAGGCAATACAATTGGGCTGGATGAATCCCTCTGCATGCTGTGCATCACCCCCATGCTATGTGTATTTGTCCTTTTATTATACTGTTGGTGCACAAGAAACATGGATTTAAATCATACTAATTCAAGTATATGCACACAGGACAATTGAAAGGAACTGAGGGGTAAGAGAGAGAGAAAAATTAAATAGTGCCAGTGATTCTGTTAGTTATTCCATTCAACCAAAGGTGCCACAACGTAAAGGTGCAGTAGGAGTTATAATTCCACTCTTCCTTTAATCCACCTCGTCCCATCTCTGAATTCCTTTATTTGTGTAAACTTTTTGCTGTTATGAGAGTGATTCTAGTATTTAAAAATACATGTTTTTCATTCAGCATGACTTTTAAATATAAGACAACTGCTTAATCTGTCGCTGAGCTGAAGAAAGAGCTCTTGTAAATCTGGGGGAAAAGGTGTCAAGGAGATGAGGTGTCCAGACAAAACCAACCCCTACAATCTTAATGATCAAAGGTAATTTTTACTTCAAATGATATCGTGTGCACTGACTTTAAAACCTAACCTCATATTAAATTGATTTCAGTCCTCCTGAGATGAGAATAAAACCTCTATCTCCCTATGGAATCTCCAATCTGTCATGAAGGAATACAATTTTCTAAATTTTAGAATGAATTAATATTTACCAAGTGCTGCTGCTAATACATGAATCATAGCTTTACTGTTTACCATCTGTAAAATAATTTCAGTAGCTATTTACCTAATTTTATCTCTTCTGCTAGATAGTAAGATTCTGGCCTTTTTTTCCTCTTTGCATCCCTCAGAATATTAGCACATTTTACTGCACAATCTTGTGAATGAATGAATAAATGACTTCAAACACCACCCATGACTACTTTCCTTTTGGGTCATATTGACATCCAAAAGGACATTAAATATAAACGGATACCTAACATTTGAGAATATGAATACTATGCTTTTATATTGTTCTAAATCAAAATAAAGTCAGACTACTTATCTTACCTTGAAAATGAAACAGGAAAAGTAGTATAACAGCCATGACACATAGAGGATCTAATCTGATAAGAAAGAAATCTTGTCTTACTTAATGCATGGAATTTTAAGGATTGACTTGGAAAAATATAGAACCAAAAGGAAATATTACAATAC
Organism: Equus asinus; assembly: GCF_041296235.1. NCBI lineage: Eukaryota > Metazoa > Chordata > Mammalia > Perissodactyla > Equidae > Equus > Equus asinus. The sequence goes on along the minus strand of NC_091820.1, from coordinate 20,695,323 downwards.
TCTATAATGCTAGCATTCATTGGCTACTTCAAACAGTCCTGTGAGGCAGGTACTATTCTTATCCCTATTTTACAAGTGAGAAAAATGTCATGAGAAGATAAATAACTTGTCTAACATCACACAGCTAATGTCAGTGCTAGAATTTGAACCCAGGCAGGCTGGCTCCAGAGCCTGTATATATGATCTCTCTATCATAGTACCTAGGGCCAAATATATGACACTAATGACCTCCATCTACACAAATGATTTCCCTTTTTGCCCCACTGGGAGTGAGAGTTCTTATATGCACGAATGAGATTCTGAACATCAGCTAACCTTTTAAGAAATGTATTCCCAAAGCAATGTAATTGAACATGAAATAATAATGGAAAAAAAAAAACCTTTAGAAGCATTTTTAAACCCAAAACTACATGAGAAAATAATGCACCAATCAGCAAAATATGTCCCTTGGATCAATTCTAGGCTGTAGAAGCAGCTTACAAAAAAAAGGAATAATTCCTTGGTACTAACAATTCATCAATAAGGGTTTTATGAGTAAAAAACAAAAGCATCCTTTATAGTATTGTAACTGTTTTATTGAAGCCAAAATACAAATCTAAGCATAGTGATAGTCTTTCTAACCATGAATATTTCAAGCATGCAATTGCTCCTTGAACCCGTGTTCTAACTACAGTTTATCTGGAGGCATCATTATCTTTCGTGATTTAGCATTCTTTGGATTGACAAAGACAGGCACCCTAAAGAACGAAGAAAGGCTGTATCTTGCCAATTACTTAGGAAAGGGCTAATCATTGTGTTTTCCTTACCTCTAGAGATAGATGTGGTTCTACATTTTTCTGTACGTTTTAATAAATTCATAGTTCCCAGTGCTTATTCTAATGCAAAAGTGGGGCTGGCTATTCCCCATTTTCTCAAATCTGTTTTTTCTCTTGCTCTGATGAAACTCCTTTTCTATGTGAGCACCTATAGCTACTTACTAAATGTTTGTTGAATAATGAATAGTATGATCCAAACAAAAATGCCCAAATCCCAAACCATTTTACATGCTGATTTTTTAGGCTTCAAACACCATCCATGACTACTTTCCTAATAGATCAAATTGACATCCAAAAGAACAATTTCAATCCAGTTAATCTCCTGATTTCATCTGAGGCAATTTTAATGCAACCCAGAACTTTCAGTGGACTACACACTTCCTTTACTACTTCTAGCTTTAAGACTGACAGACGTGCCTAGAATCTGATTCAGATTAATTCAGCCAATAAAGTTCTAAGGTAAGTAAAAAGGGTGTGATTTATTCCCCTTAAGTTTATAAATAAACTTAAGTTAAATAAAGATGTATTTTTTATTTTACTCCTATCTCTTCCATTTAGACCCCTGACATCTGGGCCTTCATCTTTATAAACTTTATAAAGCTTTTTTAAAAACTTTAAAATTATGACAAAATGTCTGTTTCACCTTGATTACAATATACAGTTAGAACTCATTAAATACAATTTGAATATTAGGTAAAGGTACCATTTTAATAGGTTAAATATTGCTTCCACTGCTTGCTTTTCAAATCGTCTGTGCCTGAAATAACCAATCATCTGTATCCACAAAGACACACTTATACTCTAAAAAAGAGCTTCCACCATTACAATATTCAAGCTTCAAAACTTTCAGATGGATGGTTTCCAATTAGGAGGAGGGAGTACACAATAGTTTCATAGGTAGTAAGAAAAGTGCCTGACAAAGGATTTTAGCTAATCCTATGTCGGTGGAAATTTCAGTCTAGAGAAAAAATTTCATAAGAAAGATATTAAAGAAAAAGGAGCAAACTTTTTTAATGCTGTAGGAAGTAAAAATACAGTACCTTTCCAAAGCTTGACATTAACAAATGTGTGTCGCCAGATGATAGGGCAAACAGGCTGTATGCTCCTATCAAAAAGTCAATAAGAAAACACCTTTCAACATCTCCCATTAATATGACTTAAATTATTAAAATTCAGACCTAATGATAAGATGACATTGTTAATTCAGATGTAAGTGGGAAAACTTTCCAACAACGTTGAGGTCATTACCATAAAAGAGATTAAAGGTGATCTGGGGCATATATGCCAGCACAGCATATTGGCTGAGGATACAGAATCTTGGGTTGGACTGTTTGGTTATGATTCTGGCTTTTCTACATTTTGTCTGCATAACCATGAGTAAATTGTGCAGCCTTTCAGGTCTCAGCTTGCTCATCTCTAAATCATACCAAATTAATAGAATTCTCCAAAAGGAATAAATAAGAAGTTGTATGTAAAGCTCTTGGGACAGTGTTTATGCTGCAGGACAGCTGAAGTTATGGGTTTGAGATGGCAGCAAGACTTATCAGACAAAAATCAGACTCATCAGGCTTCAATCTGATGCAACATTTACTTAGCTTTATAGAACAACTCAAGGCAGGAATTACAACAGGTACATCATCAACGTGTCACCGGCAGTCCCAGAGTCTGCCCAAGTAAACAGACTCTTTTGCCCCATCACCCATGCAGAGCATGAGCATCAAGATGCCTATGGGTCACTTGAACTTATAGAAACCACAAGCCCATCCCCCTATTAATATTTTATACTGTCCTAGTCACATAGGCCTAAGTCCTTTAGGCCAAGGCAAAGCTCCAACACAGGTGCAGTTACACACAACAAAGGCTGACTCAACATTCCCCATTTACACTTACTGTTTCCAAGGAAACAATGCTGCAGAGCCCAAGGTAATTCTCAGTCAGGTCTGCATCAGCCCAGGCATGATGGTAACCCTTTACTCACAGTCTGTCATATAGAAAGTATTCTAAAAATGTTACCTGTTATTGTTTCAATTAGCAAACAGGTAACATTCTATGAGTTAGTGCATACTCTCACTATTGGTGAAGATACTGTCAATAATAAACAAAGGTGAAGATGGCCAGAGAATTTAAACCGTCCATTGAGAATTGAGACAGTAACTATACGTTGAGAGTACTAAGAATGCTGTTTTTGCCTAAGTTAGATGTTTCCCCCTTATTCTAGTAAAAGTATTCCAATTTTAATTTGGGAAGTCCATTCTTACCCCAATCTCATGTAGTTCTGATGGGGATGACTCACCCTTGTATCTAAGGGTAGGACTGGCATTGTAGGCTTGTGCCTCTGTGATTAATCCAAGAATGGCATGTGACTCAAGTTAGGCGAATGAGAGTTACCTTGGGTTTTTACCAGACTTAATGTAAAAGAGAAATGTTTGCTTAGCCACTGGTTTGTCACAATAGCACTTCTGAGGTGAGTGTCAATGACCAGGTACCGCATAAAGCCTGGCCAAGAATAAAGGATACACAGAGAAAAGCGATGACAAAAGATGAAAAGAAGGTGAAAACTGAAGTCTCTGGAATTTTCAAAAACATAAATCCCTTTTTTACTTTGTCAGTTTGAATTTGGTGTCTGTTAAATAGAGTCTATAAGATTACTGGCTAATACAGGGAATGAATTGGGAGGGGAGATGCAAATGAAAAGACAGCCTGCCTAAATGGAAAGAGCAAAATCTGCAAGAAATAGTCCCAGGAAGCATGTGCCAATGTAGACCAATTCCATACATGCATTAATGGCTGAGAGAGCTGGTCTGAGGGACCAGGACTAAGGCTGGGCACGGGGGCGGGTCAACCCCTTCTTGAGAATTAGACACTTTTTTTTTATCACAACTCATTTTTTTTTACTATTATTTAAAATCTTATCAAAGGAGAATTAGACACTTATGATGTCCCCAGTACATATGCACAGTGTATTGTGAAGCAAAGATGAACTACACCAGGCTCCATTCCTAGAAGAGATTGGCAGAACTTTTGAGCGCAGGATGTATTCGAGCCTGCTGGCTGAGACGTGGGTCTCGGCTTCTCGAAGGCACTAGAAACCTAGTGGGGAAGGAGAAACCCTAGGTTATCCAAGAGACAGAGGCAGAAGCAGATAAGCCAGAGACCAGATGGAAGATGAAATTGATATTTAAGAAAATTACTTCCTGACTGTGCTGAAAAATTCTCCTTGGATCCAGTCTAAGCAGCCTGGACGTGAAGGCAGATCATGGCCAGTATCTGGGGTGGGACAAGTATGGGGCAGGTTTTTTCATTTAACATTATTAGGAAAATACAAAAGAAATTGTTTTTTTCTCCAAACTACTGTCTAATAAAAAATACAAGTTCAGTACAGCTAAAAGAAATTTCTCATAATACTTGTCATTCAAAGGAGATAAATACTTTTTAAAAATGGTACAAAATGGGACAATTTCTCTTATTATTAGGTGGAAATCTTATTGGCATTTGTGATGTGGCATTAGATATTCACACGGGAAAAAATAAATTCAAAAAAGCAGCATCATATACAACGATATAATGTTTCTCATCTTTCTGGTTAATAGAAAAATATTAATGATACAAATACACTAGAGACTAGAAAGCAAACTTGAATTAATACAAGCAAACATTACAGGGTCGTGTGACATATTCTGGGCAGAGCTTTTCTATAAATTAGGTAAGATGAAAAGTATATACTCAAGAGTGTCAGTATATAGAACAGCATCCTTAAGAAATGCAGAAGATTGAAAATTGAATATTTTAATCATTTGCTATTACCTATTATCATATATAGTATTATCTATTATGCTATTATAATAGTCTATTATGATTCTTCATAATTTACTATATGATAGTGTTAACAATAAGCATGTAGTATTTAATGAGTGCTTACTAGGAATATATTGAGTAGTTTCACATATTCTTTCTTATTTATTATCAGAATTTCTTCAGACTCCAGCACACCATGAGTTCAAATGGCATCATATTAAAAGTAAAAACCTAGATTTCAGTGGCTCTTACCCCCAGGTGCTGATAAAGGACGTCTACGTGCCTGCCAAAATCTCACTCAGTTATAGCTGAGAGTCTGCAGGTGTTAATTTATGTGTGCTCACATACGAGCCTATACTTGCTGACCATCATATCCACAGGCCGTGGATATACATTGGAAACTATTTATTTCCAGTCACTTCTGGACACCCTGTTACTCTGCCAGACATCCAGAGACATCTCAGTCTCTGCTAGTCATCCTCTAAGTGTCACTATGTCCTCCTTCTGTTAGGTCAGACATCCAGAGTCGTTGCTGAGCACTGCAAATGAAGCGTTGGCACACTTCTGTTGGCAAAGCTGTTCAGGAGTGGGGTGGGGAAGTGGTGTACCAAGTGCTTCCCTCTTCTTATATCCCAGAACATCCCAGCATGTCCCAACACTTTACAAAATTTCTAATGGAAGCGCTCTTTCTGACTTTGGTTTTTAACTTTAATCCCTCCACTCTGATATTTTTATCCTGATATTCCATAAGACTTATACAGGGAGAGCAAGGTGGGGTGGGGAAATTACATCAGATGATCAATTCAAAATGGGATGTCATGTTTAATTTAGGATTGACTATTCTTTCTAATAATCAAGGCTTTCTTAGTGGGTCAAGTTCATTTTATTTAGCTCCTACTTCACTGAGAATTAGCTCTCCTAAAAATTCTCTCATCCCCTGAGTCAGAAGTTGGTTTTAAGTAACAGAAATCTAATTCAGTGTTGAACAGGTGGCGGTTAGAGGAGAAACATTATTGGCTCAACCAAATGAAATTCCAGAGGTGGTTTTGTCTTTAGACACAGCTTTGTCCAAGGACTTCAGCGATATCTTCAAGGTCATCTCTCCTTTTCTCCATCTTTCTATTATTCTTTGTTTTGTCTTTGGTCTCAGGCAAGCCAAACAAACAAAAAAGGATAGCAGGATACCACTTCCCTCTTCTTGGTTCCAGAAAAAGCCATTGGGATGAATGTTATTGCTCCAGCTTGAGTAACTGGGCCCATACCTCAGCCAGCCACTGTGGCCAGGGAGATGGAGTGTTCTGATTGCCAACCCTTGTTACTAAGCAGGGCAAGCCATGTAATTAACATCTCTAGCAGTTATGGGAAGGATAGTTTACCAAAAATGAAATAAGCTGGGCAGTAACAATTGTCCATTAGAGCCCTGTTCTCAACAGATACCTGCGGGGCCGATCTGATCACAAAACATGCTCAGATAAATTGGAACTTCAGCAGTGGGAATGACATGGTTTAAATTCTTCCCTCAGCTCATATGCAAAGAGCCAGGTTTCAGAATTGGGTCTCATTGCTCCAACATCTATGTTCATCTGATCATCTTTTCTGTTTTCCTAATTATAGAGTGTTTTCACATTTCAAAAGAGCATTCCTAGCTATAATTAAGCAGGCGCATCAAGAGAAAATACAGCTTTGGAGAAGTCAGAAAGGCTAAAGTAGAATTCCTCAAAGTATGTTCCACACCACTTGATTCAAAATGATCTGGGGAGCTTATTACTATTTCAGATTGGGGGATCAATTCTGAACTCTTACATCACCATCCCTGGGTTTCTCCTCTGCCCGATATGGCTTGTGCTCATCCACTGTTACTGGGATAGTCCAAAAGGGTGAACCATCTGATAAAATGTTGCCTTCCCTGCTGTGATGAAATTTCCCTTTCCACTAGATATTTGCATCTTTGTTCATACCAACTTGCCCAAAAGTAACAGACAGCCGTGTATTATCAGTGATTTAGCGAGCCATCAGTACAGTGCTAGGTTTTGGCGTACTGCCAATGCTATGGCTCAAATTCCCCATATTTGACCCAACATTCTAGCCAGGGTTTTTTCAGAAACACATGTCAGAGATGTTCTATGTTTGCATGGAACCAAACATGGCACTATTTTCACCACTGAGTTAATACAACACAGAAGCGGTATGTCAGCTCTGCCCTGGCCACCTCTAAAAGTCACCATATTGAGGAAGCTCCTCTGCACCCACTGTGATGGAATATAAAATCAAAAGCTAAAATAAAAAGAAGGGAGTTGTGTCTCTCCTTAAGAAATTTAAGGCCTTAAAGTGATCTTTAAAAATGCCTATGCTTTTTAGTATAGGAAAGCTGGCAAGAGCAAAATGAGGAACAGTCATGCATCCACAAAGGAGCGCTTGCCCAAGGATCTGCATCCTTGACAGTTATGCACAGTAAGATCTGAGAAACAATTTGAGGAAGTTGTTATCAACCTTTTCAGTATATTGGGGTCACCTGGAAAGGATTAACAAGCAGCGTTGCCTAGATCCCAGCCCCCAAGTTTCTGATGTAATTGGTCTTGGTGCTCCCCAGGTGATTGTAATGTGCAGCAGACGTTGAAAACCATTAAGATATGGGCGCACTATTTTATTGATTAGTGAAAATGCCTACAAAAATATTTTAAAGGCCATTTCTCTTCTTAGGAGAAATAGGAAGAAAGTGTTAATCATATAGCAAAAGAAATTGGCAAGTTTTTTCCAGGAGAAATAATAGTAAATAAGAAAACTCAGAGGCAACCTGAAGACATCAACTCTGAAAAATAGGTTTGGAATACAGAGGGCTGTGATCATGGCAGCATGCAAAATAGGGACTTTTAGGTAAAGGAGAATGAAGAAGTGAAGAACCTTACCACCCAGGATCAGGAAATGGAATTCAACTTGAGAGCCAATTGAGAGCCACCATAGGTATCTGCAAATGGGAGTGGCGTGATGAAAAACATGCTTGAAAATGAACATGTCACTAATAGCTGATAAATAAGTGGCAAGCAATAGGATATGGGAGTATATGAGGAAGCCATTTGGTGTAAAACTAATTTGGCCTGACCTTGTTTTTCCAAAAGGGCCTGACATGGCCGTTGAGCATGCATTGTATATCTGCTTTAAGCATTTACTATGTCCCAAAGAGAAGAACAAATGCCCTTAAGATAAAGAGGCAACTTCCCCCACATTGGCATTTCCTTAAGGATAAGCATCTCTCCCTAGGCTAGGAATTGATTGCTGCACTCACCCTGTGACCACCCAGCTTGAGACAACAGGCTTGCTACCTGCTGTGTGGATCACTGTGCCAACTAGGCAATCTCGTGACTGTTGAAAAAGGGACATTCCAACCATATGTGATACAGGCTCTTTGATGGTATATAACCACTCTGTACACCCCACTTCTTTGCTGACTTTCCTTCCTTGGTATTCCAGGGGAGAACTCTTTATTGGGAGATCCAAAATCAAATTGTACTGATTTCCTACTAGGTGGCAATGGCAATGGAGGAAACAAGTCATCATTGAGAAATCAGGATTGATAGATTTGGGGATCATGAAATCTTATAAGTAGATAACAGAACTCCAAGTATTGGTCTTTAATTTAAGAGCAGAATTCCACCCCATGGAATAAAGGTGTTCTTTTTCTTTTAGTTTTTATTTTTTAGGAAAGTTACCAAGTCATGAACTCACAAAAAGGGAACTTCATTTGACATATGATATGGGGACATACCTTAGAACTTACTGGAAAAAAGGATGACTTGATGGGCTGGAGCCTCCTAAATCCCTCCTGCTTTTAAAGCTCGGTTGGGCCTGACTGAGACTGCCTACCAGAATTATCCTTGGAGTATCTTTGATGTTGTTTATGTAGAGATCCAAGAACTATCTAATCAGAATCCCCCGTGTTTTGGCTCAGACATCTGTGCATTTTAAAACTGCACAGGCGAGTCATATGAACTACCAGGTTAAGAGCTAAAGTCCTAGGAATCAGAATCAGGCTGAACCTGAAAGGAGGGCGGGGCAGTGGGACAGTGATGGTTCAAGTGGCAAGTGGGGGGAGCTACTGGCCCAACAAAACAAGCCTCTGGACAAAGTGCTATGAGGTAGGTTAACCCTTAAGAAACATAAGAGAATTTCCTCTTTTCTAGTCCACCTACTTCCTAGAATTATAAAGTATGAATCAAAAGAGCTCTGCATTATATTCCAAAATTATGGATGGCTGAGAACCACTCTATCCCTGGAAGGGGGAGCCTTTTCTGCACTTTTGCCTTCTTCCTGCCCCAGCAAATAGAGGTTTACCTTGACACACAGAAGAGTTTATTTATAACCTATGGGCCTTTAGACATTTAGGCTCGGCCTACTATGAAAAATCTCTGAAACATCTAAAGAAAGTAATTTTTTTACTCTTCTATAATTCAAAAATTGATAACCTTGGGGCCCGCCTGGTGGCATAGTGTTTAAGTTTGCGCGCTCTGCTTCAGTGGCCCTGGGTTCCCAGATTCGGATCCCAGGCATGGACCCACACACTGCTCATCAGGCCATGCTGTGGCAGCATCCCACATACAAAATAGAGGAAGATTGGCAACAGATGTTAGCTCAGGGCCAATCTACCTCATACACACATACAAAAATTGATAACCAATTTGTTTCTCACCTCTCAGGTAGATTAGATGAGGGAATTTTGGTGGCCATGATTCTTTCATAATGGTCCAGAAAACCCATTTCAAACAACCACAGGAAGGCAACCATCATCTCTCTAAAAGTGAGAATAAACACAAGGTTTAATTTGTTCATGTGCAGTGAACAGTTTAGTTTTGAAGGCAGAATCTAATGTGAAGATTTTATTTCTCTCTGGTCATTTTGATCTCCCTAGTTCAAAGATATTACTGAGATAAGGAAGCGTCAAAACCTAGCACCAGGTAATCAGAGTTGAAGGAATATAACTTTATTTGGGAATTATTGCCTTAAATTTTCTTTGGCTCAAGATAGTAAAGCTTGGACCCCTTTCAGGTTTTCTTCTGAGGTAGCTTGAGCTCAAAACCAAGCCTGTAGGGACTTAGAATGGTCAAAAGCAAAGATTCAATTGGTAATTAGGTGTTTGGGATTCACATCTTTTTTGCCAAATGAGAATAAGAAGGCAAAATCCATTATATTGCTTCCAAGTTTTAAAGGTTAGGTCACTTTGTGATTATGTTTGTGAGATGCCCAAGATCATTATCACCATGAAAAAAGACAACCAGCTCTGAAATAGCTGTGATCAGCAGGAGCACCCACCATGGATCTCTGGAAGCATCCCGGAGACCAGGATGACTTTGAGTGAGAGCTCAGAATTGCTAATTGGCTCACTATTTACTGAGAGATGTGCCCCCTGTTGGAATCTGCACAGGGACTAGTGGAGCTCTTGAACGCATGGCCACCCTTTGTTTTTTTTTAAAATGAAAGTAGTAATTCTGAGAAAGATGATTTCAGAATAGCTGTAAATATCTAAAACTGCAGTTCTGACACCAAGAAATCCATACTGTTTGGTGTTTAGGTTGAAAAGTCAGCTGTCTAGTAGCAGTACTTTCTTCACCTATCTCTTTGAATTACTAACATAGACATCCTTTTTCTTCACTCATCCTTTTCCAAAGCTAAACAGACAGCCTCCATAAGAAGTGATACCTCTCTAGAAAATAGTAACTTCAAGGTGCAATATTTTGTCCTTGGAAACAGTAAAAATACATGCAAGGAAGGAGCAGGTCAATAACAAGAGAGCCAAGTATCATTTCAAGACTCCAGACTAAAACTTTCACCACTTCTCCTTATTCCAGATCACTGCTGCATGAAGGCAAGCATAGGAAATGAAAAAAGTAAAACTGCCACACAAACTTTGTTTCTAGTGTACCCTAGAAGGGGGAGATGATCAGTGCTGGGTTAGCCCCTGACCTAACTTGGCTCAATCAGGGCCTTCTGTGGGAATTTGGAAGTCAGGCTGGGAGAAAGAATGGCTTAACTGGCTAAATGGAAAGTCAGAAGTTATGAGTTGTTTACAGCAAATCATTCACCGCATTTTTTTGTCTAGGAAAAAACAGGGGAAACCTATCTCAGAGGGATAAACAAAACAAAACAAGCAGACAAGCATAGAGTGACAAGATGTAAAGGAAGAATTGGGAATCTCGGGGGCATTTGCTTACAATTCATTTCTGAGCCCTTGAAAAACCCCTGCCTTAAAATTCATTGAGAGGCCTCTGAATCCTGCTATTAAATATCACCTCCACCTTTTGTAGGTATAAGCTAACAGCAGTAAATTTCCCTGACAGCAATCGGAGTCTTTACTAATGTAACAGTTAGAAAATATAATGGAAAAAAGATAGTATTGCTAAACACCAAAATGTAAAATCTTTGTTAATAATAAACTTATAATATTATAAATGATATTAGATTTTATATCTAAAAATAGAAATAATTGGTAAAGGATATAGTAGAAGAGATGCATAAATGGAAAGAGAATCTATTCTTAGATGAAAAAGAATCACATAAAGATGTAATGTACAAATGCACTTTGGATCCATTAAGGATTTTTTTCTAACTTGACAAAATGATTTTAAAGTTCTTTTTGAAGAAGGAATTAAGGGGCAGGCCCAGTGGTGCAGCAGTTAAACGCGCACGTTCCACTTCGGCGGCCCGGGGTTTGGTGGTTCAGATCCCTGGTGCGGACATGGCACCACTTGGCATGCCATGCTGTGGTAGGCGTCCCACATAGAAAGTAGAGGAAGGCGGGCATGGATGTTAGCTCAGGGCCAGTCTTCCTCAGCGAAAAGAGGAGGATTGGCAGCAGTTAGCTCAGGGCTAATCTTCCTCAAAAAAAGAAAAAAAGAAAAAAAAGAATGAATTAAAAAATCAAAAGGAAAGAATAATAAGGTAACTTCCACTACCTGGTATTGGAATGCATTTTAAAATGACAAATCATTATAGTACTGTGTTTATGTGCAAGAATAGAGAGATCCTTGATGTATTTAGAAAGTCCAAAACAGACCGAACTTTATGTAAGCACTTACTATTTGATTATGAATGATCATTTAATAAATAGGGCTTGGACAAATTATTATTTTTGAAAACATAAGATAAAGATTAAACTATACAACAAAATCAATCCCAAGTAGATTAAATACAGAAATGTAATTAAAAACCACATACACACAAAATAATTAGAATAATGTGTGGGTAGATATTAATTTGATCCCTCACCAATGAAGGCCTTTATAAGTATAAAAAATATATGTATCAAAATACATAAGTATAAAAAACACATGGTATATGTGACTATGTAAAGACTTAAAGTATTTTTATATCAAAAACAAACAAAAATAGATTGGGAAAAATATTTTCAATTTATATAACAAAACAGGTCTTAAGATTATGTCACAAAAGCACTCTTAAAACTGATAAAGGACATGGACTGGCAACTCAAGAGTGAAAAATAAGTAAGAAACATTAACATGAAAATTCACAAACTGTCCAAGAAATATAAATTAAAGCAATGATGAAATTCCATCATCCAAATTTTTTTGTTCATTTATTTGTATTGTAATGATAAAAAGTGTGTTGGTACTTTCATATATTACTGAAGATTAGTAAATATGTACAACCTTTCCATCAAGCTGCTTTCCAGAACATACCAAAAATGCTCAGAGCCTAACTCAGCTGTTTAACTTTGAGAAGTAATTCTATGAAATCATCAGAAATATTCATAAAGATGTAACCATAAGGATAAACACTGCAGAAATTTTTACAACCTGAAATTACTAAGATATACAATAATGTGAAGCAATCGATCAAGTAAACTGTTGAATATCATTGCAATGAATACTGAACAACAATTAGATCATCAAAGAATAATAATATGAGGAAAAGCTCACAATATTATAAAAATTATAAATTATAAAATAACATTCATTATAATGTATAATAGTTAAAACTATTAAGTTATTTAAATAAATGACTAGAATTATATAGACCAAAACAGTTTTGGATATATTAGGATGGTGAGATTTTTGTTTTATTCTTTATATTTTTCAAAACTTCCCAAATTTTCCAGAATGAAAAGAAAATCAGAAAAAAAGTATAATCCAGTAAAAAAACTAAATAGTAATAATATAGACAATACAAAACAAAGAAAAAATGAAATAAATAAAGCAGGCAGGAAAAGTCATTCCAGACAGGGGGCCCATATGCAAAAGCACTAGAGTGGAAAAGAGTTTGAGATGTTCTGGGAATGCCAAGTAATTCCACGTGGCTAAGTCACAGGCTATACAAGGGGTAATTCCAAGAGATGCAGTATGAAAAGGAACCTGTCCTCTTGGCAGCAGAGTATATTAGTTTCCTAGTGCTGCTGGAACAAATTATCACAAACTCAGGAGCTTGAAACAATGCAAATTTTTTATTTTACAGTTTTGAGGTCAAAAGTCGGAAATGAATCTCATTGACCCAAAATGAAGGTGTAGGCAGGGCTTGTCTTTCTAGAGGTTCTAGGGGAGAATCCATTGTCTTGCCTTTTCCAGCTTCTAGAGGCTACCCACATTTCTTGGTTTGTGCCCCCATTCCAAAATCTTCAAAGCCAGCAATGGCCAATCAAGTCTTGCTCATGATATCATCCCTCTGGTTCTGACTCTTCTGCCTCTGTCTTCCACATTTATAATGACCCTATGAATACATTGGACCCACTCAGATAATCTCAAATGATCTCTTTATTTTAAGGTCAGCTGATTAGCAACCTAAATTCCACCTGCAGCCTTAATTTCCCCTAGCCACGTAGTATAACATATCCAAAGGTCCTAGGATTAAGACTTGAACATCTTTAGGGGGATAGGCATTATTCTGCCTACCACAAAGTGTTTGCTCTGGAGATATATTGATGGTGGGAAGACCAGTTAATAAAGGTTACTTTAATAACTCAAGGGTAGGTATTTAACTGGCCTGGAGAAAATGTCTTATTGAGACTTGTAGAATATGAAAGAGTGAAGGGTAAATTGATGTCTTCAAATTCAAGGATCAGAGACTGTCCATCTCACTCCTTTCCACAGATGCAAATCCTGTGCTTCAGGCATTGCCTTCCATATAGTAGAGACCCAAGAGACACTTGCTGAGTCATTGATTGTCCTGGGGAATAATTCATTCCACTACTTTCCTTAGCTTCTAGAGTCAATGATTTCTTCTCAGATTTCCTCAATAGCTACTGTCTAAACTCATTTTAGCACTTGATCAAGCTTTAACATTATTTATTTACTTTGGTTGTATTCTTTATTTTACCAATTAAGTTGACATGTTATTCATTTACTGAGAACTAACTGCAGTATTATCCATGATCTAGTTTATATAAGAGTGGTACTTTGTGAACTACACATTCAAAATCCTGGTTTTTACAAGCAAACTTTTATTATGCTGTATGGGCCCTCCTTGCACATATGGCTGATTATTTTCTGTCATGTAGATAAGACTAAAATATTTATTCCGTTTTTGTCTTGTATTTTTTTTATTGCCTCTGTAGGGAAGGGAAAGAATTTCTCTACCCATTCTAGGTCCTTCTGGCTGGCTACAAATTAAATTCATATGAGACAGAATAACAGGAGAAAATAAAAGAAAGCTTTATAACTGTATACATGGAAGACAGTCAGGAAAAACCGAGCAGCTCACCAAAATGGTGGAGACTCTCATCTTAAATACCATCTTCAGCTAAAGACAAAGGAGGATGTTGGGGGTAGGGGGAGTCAGCTATGGGCGATTGCCAGAAAAGTACAGTAAACAAGAGTAAGGTTATTATGCAGATTTAAGTCCTTGCCTTCCTCATTGATAAGAGTTTCAAGAGATAAGGTCATCCCCTCTTCTTCCTGGTACAGAGAGGGAGACATCTTTACAGATGGAGATTTCCCTTACAAATGTAAATGTCTCTTACAACTGTAAATTCTACTTTTCAGAGCTTCTCCCATGTCTGCAGTTTTTAAAAGTAACCAATCCAAAATAATCCTCATGCCAAAGGAACACATTTTGGGGTGGCCAATTCTGATCCCCCACATCTCAATGCCAATTCCTATATTATCATAAAGGGATTCATTGAGTGGATTCTGAAGCTACTAGAATAACAAGGATAAAGCTTCTCTGTATATTTCACATGAGCTGATTCCCTCCCTTGAATATCCTATTATATTTTAGGATTTTAAAAAATGGTACAGAGATTCTGCTCTGTCAATTGCTAAAATGGATAGTCCCCTGCTATTTTAAATATAGCTGAACTCAACAAATGAAGTAAAAACAGAGCAGAGCTCCGAAGCTCAGCATCTTAGACACATTATGTGAATATTTAAAATAAGTGGGCTATATGCCATTTGTCGTCATTGGAATTTTAGAATGTATCCTATATTATCTTTGCCTTGAGTATATACATATAATTCAGTCATCATCCATGAGTAATGTTAATGGATTGTACACTCAACCTGTGTCAGGATTAGATATATTCATGACAAAGAAGTAGAGTCAAACTTATAATAAAGCATAGATCTGAGACCGTGCCAAAAGCCTAAGATAGTGTATGATTTTCCCTGTCTAAAAAATAAATAGTAGCAATGGAAGTAATTATGACTACTAGTCCAGAATAAATGTGGGGTCCATTTCAGATTCTGCCAAATACAGAAAGAGGGATTGAACTGGGTCTTTTAGACTAAGGGATGAATGAGTTCTTCAAATGAGGAGTGATACAATTTACAGGATAAAACAGGGCATCTGCTGAAGTCAAGAACAAAATGGTTAAAAAAAAACATGAAAAAGAGAAATGTTGAGTACTAAGGAGATGTAAAAAAGAATTATAAAATGTGTTTCAGGTGATGCTGAAATATTTCGTTCTTCTCTGCCTTCCCTTTCCCTCTCTCCCTTACTTCCATGCTTGATGAGAGACGGACTTTGTGCGAGTCCTTATGCTAAGTGCTGAAGATGAGAGTGTATCTTTGTGGCAACATCACAATTCAATAAATAAAAACAGGCCTTTGATTTTGAAGTATAAATTAGTCTTTGAGTAATAATCTAGGCATAATAGAAGTTTACCCATGAAGTACCTTAAAATCTACATTGATATAATTTCACCTGAAGATGCCTTTTTTATTGATGTAACGTTAGTTCATAACATTATATAAATTTCAGTTGTACATCATTCTACTTCAACTCCTGCATACACCACATCGTGTTCACCACCAAAAGTCTACTTTCCATCCATCATTGTACACATGTCTCCTTTTACCCCTTTTGTCCTCCCCCTACTCCCCTTCTTCTCTGCTAACCACCAATCTGTTTGAGATGCCTTTTTAAAAGCCATGCAAAATTGTCCCTGCCCTCTAGGAACTCATATTCTAATGAAGGATGTAATGTAAATGTAAAAACATTTACAATATACTGTAACAACTTTTGAAGAATGATAAAGAGATCAGCAAGTAGACTAAGAAAAGAGAGAAGGAGGGAGGAAAAGCTTTTCAGGTACAGATTATTTCCTGAAACTTTTAAAAATTGGAAATAAAGTTCTAAATGTGTTTAAGGCCAGACTCATGGAAGGCCTTGCATCTATGCTCAAAGTTAAAACTTCTCCTAGCAGTGGTGGAAAGCTTCTATTATAGTTTTTTTAAGCAGGAGAATGACCTGCTCAGTGGTACATGGATGGCAAAATAAAACTGAAGCATTCCAAAGGCAAGGTCTTGTTAAGAGCCACATACTTGAACTTTTCATTTTTTCCTATATCAATTCAGCAAATATTATTAAGCACCTACTAGGTACACAAGTCTGTTATAGGTTTGAGGATTCAGCTCTGAGCAAGTCAGGCACAATCCTGCCTAAATGGAACTTAGAGTCTTCTATGACAGGCTAAAGGCTTTGGAATATATTCTAATTATATTGGGAAGCTTTTAGAGAATTTGATTCTCCTGTGTAACACAATCTTATTTGTATTTACAACGGATTGATTCGGGTGCTATGTAGTTAATGGATGTTACCAAAGGCAAGAGTGAAACAATCAGGAGACTATTGTAATGTTCCAGGTTAGGGATAATAGTATATTGGAGCAAAAAAACAAGATGGAGAGAATTAAACACATTTGAGATATATTGTGGAGGTGGAATGAATAGAAATTTTTAATGTGAAGGAATGAGAAGCATAATTTCTAGATATTGTCACTTGAGCAACTGGGTGGATGGTAGTGCCTCTGGTTGAACGACAAGGAGGAGACTGTGGAGACAGCAGGTTGGTCTTGGATAATCAAGAATATGTTAAACTTAAAAATTTTTGAAAATCAAAAAGAAAGCCTTGAAAATAGTAAACATGAAATAGGCAGTTTGGTGCGCAAATGTTTCGTTCAGGGATAAGTCAGGGTTTTAGAGATGCATTTGGAATAAATTGTATTTAAAGTCTTGGGAATTAATCAAAAAATCTGAGTGTATGGATAAAGATGAGAAAGGAGGTCAGGACCATGCCATGGAGCAACCAATTCCATGTGGGAAGGTTGGGCAGAAGAGTCAAAGAAGCTGCCTGTCAGGTAGGAAGAAAATCTTTTGGAAGCCAAAAGAAGAAAGGATTTCAGAAATGGAATATTTAGATGAAATGTTGCTAAGTGAGGACCATCAACATGGAGATTGTTGTTGACCTTGATAACAGCTGTTTCAGTGAAGTGATGAGACAGAAAAGCCTTGATGGGGGGATTTGGGAAAGAATGGAAAGTGAGGAGGTTGATACAGTACCTATAGATAATTGTTTTGGTAAAATTTTCTATAAAATGAAAAATGAGGTTGTAGTGGATGGAGGGAGATGGGGATTGATAGGGTGAGACTTTTTAATACGGGAGTCACTAGAGAATATCTGCGTGTTAATAGAATGATCTTCTAGGGAAGGAATAACTGATGATTCAGGAGAAAGAGGACTCACTGCAAGAAGAAAATCTTGTAGAAGACAAGCTGCGAATGAGATCAAGAGATCATGTGGAGGGTGTTGCATTTTGCCAGGCAAGTACAGTGGAAGCAGTGAGAGGCAGTTAAGTTACTGATGGTCAGGGACTTGATATAACGAAGGACTCTTTAAGCTGCATAAGAGGGGAAGTACGCTCACTTGAGGGGTGAGTGTGAGGGGTGTGATGGTGGGTACAGAAATATTAATATAATGTAAATAGAGTGGAGGTTTAGGTGTAGTTAAGAAATGACGGTGAGGATACAGAGTGAGCTGGGAGGATTGGTGGTGATGGTAGTCAGGGTTGTAATTAGAAGATTACTACTATGCTGAGTGTTAAGAGAGAGAAATAGTGGGTATTGGAGGAGCATGTAGTCAGGCAGACCTATCCAAGTTTGGAATGTCAAGAAGTTTTCATAGCCTTTAAGTTGAGCCCAATAAGATGTGAAAGAGATAGTTAGGTGGAGAAAAGTGGAAACTTATATTTAGAAAGAAGGTCCTGACCTATTAAACTGTATGGAGAATTGGAGCAGTTAATTAATTAAATTTGTTCATGCAACAAATGTTTGAGTGCCTTCTGTGTTCCAGGCACTAATTTAGAGGGAGGAGATATAGCAATTGGTGATAGATACAGTTCCTGCCTACATGGAGCTTGCATTCTAATGGGAGGAGTGAAAAGAAGTTCTACTAGAAGAATAGAGCAGAGACAGAAAGTGGTACAGCCAAGGATGCAGGGATTGGGGGGGGGCGACATGGTGGGGCTTGGATGAGGATTTAAGTCTTTATTTTATGGGCAAAGAAAACTCATTGAAGGGATTTGGACAATAAAGGAACAGATTTGCATTTTTCAATTAGTATAAAAATTCTACATGATCATCGTAAAAGAAATTAAAGCAAAGAAGGTTAAACCAAAAAAAAAAAAAAGATTTCCCCCTTTTCTGGTCATTCAAACACAAAAATACTACTGTTGATATTTCTTTTGTTTCCTTACAGATAGACACATAGACACACATGCATATGTGTATTAGTTTCTTTTACACAAATGTAACCATACAATATATTTTATATATATGTATAGACTTAACATCTTTTGAGTACTTTTTCATATCAGCACATGTAGATCTACCTCAATTCTTAAAAGAGTTTATGTTATTTCCGTGCAGCAATGTTGTCTTATTTAACTTGCCATCTATTATTAGACATCCAGGTTGTTTCCTTTATAAAACCAGGCATTGAATAGATTTGCAAAATTGTAAGTCAAATTGTGCAACACTCTTCTCACTAATTTTATTTTGTTTTGGAAAACAGTTATTTTTCATAAAATGTTATTTATGCTAACATAAATGGGTTGGAAGACAATTACATGAGTCTCTCATGTTTCTACACTTTCTTGCTAGTGAAGGCACTCACCGCCTTTGTTCTGGACTACTTTTTCAAGGATGTTTATATAGTGAACAGCCTGAGAGATAGTGGTAATGTCTCCCTCCAGAGTAAAGGGCAGGTATGCTTACTGCCCATTATAAAAGAATCAGGCTCCTAAGCTCAGGGTTTCTCTCTTGTAACATGACTCACTGCATGTGCTGGTATCACCTGGCCCTCTTCATGATGCCCTGTGGGAATTGGGGCTCAGAGAACCAGTAAAAGAAAATGCTGATACTCTGGCTATTGCTATTGCTGTGAGTTATAACACCCTTTGTCTCTGACCTAGGCATCTCGTTTCTTTTGCCAGCACCCAGGAAACTGTAGCAGGCTACCTTGTAAAATCTCAGACATGTGACAGTTCCAAACAACTTATTTAAAAAAAATCTCAGTTTTAGTTTTAATACTGTACATATCAATAGATACAGCCCACATAAATAAAACCTTTTTAAGGTCCTCAATCTTTTGTTAAAGTGAAAACATATCCTGATACTAAAAAGTATAAGAACCACTGTTATATAATATTTCATTGTATTAGTTATACTACAATTTATTTATCCATTTACTGATGGACATTGGGTAGTTTTTCATTTTGGCAATTATGAATAAAGTTGCTACAAATATTCTTGCATATGTTTTTTGATGCACCTTTATTTTGAGAAGTTATGTGGGTTTATGCTATTATAAATGGTATCATTTTTAACATTTCACTTTCTAATTTTGCTGATATATAGAAATACAACTGATTTTTATGTATTGACCTTGCATACAGTGATCTTGCCAATACCCTTATTAATTTGATTAGTCTTTCTGTTGATTATTTAAAATTTTCTAAATACACAGTGGTATATGAGAATGACAGTTTTATTTCTTCCTTAAAAATTAATATACTTTTACTCATTTTTCTTGCATTTCTTGCTGTCAGGGCCTCACATTCAATGATGAATAGAGATGATTATGGAATACATCCTTTTAGTCCTTATCACAGAATGAAAGCTTTCAACATTTTGCCATTTAGTACAATGTATCTGATAGTTTTGTTTTGTTTTTGTAGAAAATCTTTATCAGATTAAGAAAGTTGTTTCCAATTCCTTGTTTTCTAAGAGCTTTTTTTTGTAAGTCATATTTGGACATTGTATTTTATCAAATGTTTTTCCTACATCTATTGAGATGATCATGTGATTTTATCTTTCATTTTGGTAGTGTGCAAAATGGCACTGATTAATTTTTAAATATGAATCCAATCTTCTATCCTTATAAAGCTACTTGACCATGACACATTTTATTTTATATATCACTGGATTTGGTATGTTAATTTTCATTTAGGGTTTTTATATCTACATTTATAAGCTATGCTTGTAATTTTCCTTTATTGCCAGATCCTCATTAAGTTTTTGAAATGAAAGTTTACATTAAAGTCACAAAACAAGTTGGGAAGTCTTTCCTCATTTTTTGTTCTCTTGAAGAATTTATACAAACTTGACATCATTTTTACTTAAAGGTTCAGGAGAATTTATCTGTGAAGTAATTTGTGCCTGGAGTTTTCTCTGTGAGAAGCTTTTTTTTTCCTTTTTTTGCTTGAGGAAGATTAGTCTTGAGCCAACATCTGTGCCAATCTTCCTCTATTTTGTATGTGGGTTGCCACAGCAGCATGGCTGACAAGTGGTGTAGGTCCACGCCTGGGATCCGAACCCGTGAACCCTGGGCCACTGAAGCAGAGCGTGCTGAACTTAACCCCATGAGAAGCCTTTAATAATAGATTTAATTTATTTACTAAAATGGGGATATTCAGAATTTCTATTTTTTGTTGTTTCGATTTTGGTGATTGTATTTTTTAAGAAACATTCCATTTCATCTAAGTTTTTAATTTATCATTCCAAAACTAGTCCTATCATCCTATTGTTCTCTTTTATGTGTCTGTGTAATCTGCACTAATTTTTCTTTTCTTATTCCTGATATATGTGTCACTTTTGGATTTAATCTGTCTTGCCAGTGGACTATCAATATCATTAGTCTTTTCAAAGGACGATCTTTTGACTTCATATTCTCTATAATTTTTTATTTTTCTAATTTCTGCTATTATCTTTATCATTTCATTTTTTATTTTACTTTATGTGTAATAAATATGCTCTTCTTTTTCTAATGTCCTGCCACAATTGTTTTCTTAGGCAGAATCCAGTCAGCAAAATAGCAATCACATTAAGCATTTAAAACAGATGGAATTTAACACAAACAACTGTTTATTTCCCATCTTCAGCCCCCAAAACCACTGATGTTTTCCAACACTATAATTCTGATTTGTCATGTCTAGAATTTCATATGAAAGCAATAAATTTCACATAAATGGCATACTCTTTTGTGCCTGGCCTTTCCATTCAGTAAAATGTTTTTCAGATTCATCCATGTTATTATATGTTATCAGTAGTTCTTTCTTATTGCTAAGTACTATTCCATTGTATAGACATACCACAATTTATTTATTCACCTGTTAATGGACATTTGGGTTGTTTCCAGGTTTTGACTATTAGGGATAAAGATTCTATAAACAGCATTATATAAGTCTGTGTTAGACATATATTTTCTTTTTCCCCAGGTAAAAAACTAGATGTGAAATTTCTGGGTCACGTGGAAATTTTTATTGAGATTTTAAATGCAATTCTTAAGAATATCTGCTTAGTTGTAATTGCTCTTTTATTTGGTTAATAGATTAGTGCTTAGCCCTACTTTTTAGTATTAGGCACTTTTTTTTTTTACTATAACCTTATAAATAGGTTTGTGGGTTGTTAGGAGATGCTGTATTTAATATCCAGGCTTAAATTCATGGTAGTTAACATTTATTAAGTGCTAACATAGTGACAGCAATATTATAATTATTTTATTTATATTATTTCATTTAATTTTCATAATAATCTAGAATAGTCTGTATATTATTCTCATTTTTCAGATGAGATGTAAAATGAGGCAACATTATGTTAACTGATTTACCCAAAAACACAAAACTAATAAGTTGCAGAGCTAGAATTTGTACTGGGTGAGTTGGCTTCCCAAGTCTACTTCTACTGCCTTAAATATAGAATAAAGGGCAAGTATATACTAGATAGTTGAAACAAGGAAGAAAAGATGCATGTGCTTTCCGCATAAACAGCAGTATCTATTTAAATGAAGTAGATTTCCGATGTGTAATTTTGGTCAGTATATGCAAATTACAGATTAATTAAAGTATGCAGAGCAAAAAGTAGTAAACAAGGTTAGGTATATTTTAAAACTGTAATTATTTTCATATATCTTGTTAGAATCTGATAGTTCCCCCAGCTTAGTAAGACTGTTTATTCCATAAATCAGAACTCAAAACTATCTATCTATCTATCTAAATATATACACACCAAATATTGTTTATGAATCTATGTGTTATTTTGGTATTAATTAGAATATCCTTAGTAAACACTGGCAACACATAATTGATTAAATTAAACAAAAAAATGATACACGCCATGCTGTTGGGTTTTCTTCTACTTTGTGCATTTGTGGTTTGTCTGAGCTTCTGTACAATATGTGCCATGGGTTGTACACAATAAATGCCTGAACAGCTGTAACATCTTCACTTCACCTCTCAGCTGTTGGCACCAAGGAATGAATAGAAAATCTATAATGTTACTGTATTAATCATGATGAGACGAAAAGTTCAGTTATATGTATTTCAGAGAAAAAGTAACGGTTAATATCAGTTTTGTGACTACATGAGTTACCTGTTTATTTAAGGAAATTATTTAAAAAGTTGCTAATAAGATACCTTCAAGAGCCTTATAAAAATAATAATAACATTTTATCTTCTAAACTATAGCAACTATATTACAATCTCTATGTAAACATAAAGTATCTTACTTGGGTACAGTGCTTTCCAATATAACTATCAAAACTCCTATTGATATACTAGACTGCCACTGAGATCATTAAATAATAATTTCCAGGGGAAAATAGCATCTTTACTAGAAAAGTCAAAAATAGTCAGATTCACTACTCAGAGAGACCTATCAGATAGAAGTTTGAAAGACGAAATATCCCACTTCTCACTGCTACCTGACAAGGGCTGCTTTATACACGGCAGAGGGTGGATGTGCTTTGTAAGAGAGTTAAAACAGAGATATGAACTGCTTAATCAACAAACAAAAATCAAATATTTGTCCACATATTTAGAGACTCAGTACTTGGAATATGAAAAAAATTGTTACATACACCTTTCCTTATATTTATCCAAGGACAGAATACCCTCATATTGGCCATCTCTGATTTTACAACTGTACTAGAGAAAAATCATGAAAATAATAGCCAATTAGGCAAAAAAAAAAAATTACATCCTAGGTTTCGGTACTGACATTTAGTTAATACAAGCTGCACAAATTCTCAGAAATATTAACTGCCTTAAAAATCCTCTTTCTTTTAGACAGATTATAAAAAGGCACATTTACCATTCACAGAAACCATCCTCTCAGGTTGCAAGAAACCCAGGCAAAAGCTATATGGGATACCATTTACAGAGTGTCATAAAAGTGAAATGTAGCTAATGAGCCCTTCACAATGGTTTGCATCATGCTCATTTCTGACTCTGCCTTTATGGCAGCTACTGCTCAGAAAAAGTCCATCCATTCCATGGAAATCTGGTTCTCCCTGCTCTGTACCCGTGTTAGAGAACTCAATGGAAATCAAACCTAATCACTTCTGCCAGCCACAGCGCACTTCCCAACACTCTTCACCCACCCCTACATGCTAGCTGGACTCTTTGTTGAATCTCTCAGCCTTTCTCCAATTCAACCACCCTCTAATTGGCTGGCTGGGGATTCCACTGTCACTCAAGCTAAACCCCAGGCTCATTGAGGAAATTGGAAGCTGAGGTTGCAGTTTGAGTTTGGTTGCAAGGGTACATATTTCCTGGCCTTTTTTTTTAACCCCAATGAGTAGCCAGCTAGAAGGTAAGACAATGCATGAAACTGTACCTTAAAATACAGCAGATCTTTTTTTGTGACACATCTAATTGTTTAGTTCCATGCCAGTGGTCAAGAAGGAATTGAAGGCTTGTCTTAACAATTTGCCACAAAAAAGCAAGCCATGACATTGTCTGGAAGCCCCTTTCAACGACCATTAGGTTACCACATTTTAAAATGATGTCCTGGGACTGAAAGATCATTGGTTTTTGGAGGGAATTTAGCAAAATTTTCTGTGAGTACCAATCCAGACAGTACAAGATTTAGTTTTCTGCTTCTAGATTAGGGCTGTTAGCATCAAATTATTTAATTTTTTTTTAATTCACAGAATGTGAACTACTTCTAGATTTTTAGTAGTGTGCCTATGCTAGATAACACACGAGGCATTTTTTCTAGATTATGCTGTGCACATAAAAGGGAGATATTATTAGCTCCGGGTCAATGAGTTTTAATTTTACTGACAGCAAACAAAGGACCAGTTGGTGGGATCTCTGGCTGGGCGATAAGTGGGAGAAGGTTACAAAACATCTGACACAAAGTCCATGCCCTCAAGTAGTGTCCATCTAATGAAGGAGACATTTAGATAGAAAATACAGAGCATCATGTATAAAGTAAGTACCAAATTTGTAACACAACCTACAATCAAGAGTTTTAGAGGCGGGGTGCCAGCCCGGTGGTGCAGCAGTTAAGTGCGCACGTTCCACTTATCGGCAGCCCGGGGTTCACCGGTTCGGATCCCAGGTGTGGACATGACACTGCTTGGCAAAAGTCATGCTGTGGTAGGTGTTCCACGTATACAGTAGAGGAAGATGGGCATGGTTGTTAGCTCAGGGCCAGTCTTCCTCAGCAAAAAGAGGAGGATTGGGAGTAGTTAGCTCAGGGCTAATCTTCCTCAAAAAAAAAAAAAAGAGTTTCAGAGGAGGGGAGAGAAGACTGAGAAAGGTATTTGTCCCACAGTTATCACTCTACTAGCCATTCTCTTCTCTGCCTCTCTGGTCAAAGGTAGGGCAGAAGAAGAAGAAAAAAAATACCTGATAATTGCTGAGCCTTAACCCTCACTGTAACTTTGGAGTGGCTTTGTTCTCCTTCAGCATAAACACAGAGACTGTCCATTACACATCCATTTCTGTAATGAGTGAAATGCAAGCCTGGCCTATCTGAAAACCACAGATTTGCCAAACTGACTTAAACAATGAAAAGGAAGCCACTGTCCATGGTGTATTTAGAATTTGAGTCTAAACAATGGTTGAAATACACATAGCATAATCTTTTTAGCCCAAATGTAAATTCACTTGAACCAGAAGCAGACTAGAATTTACTCCTGGGGAACCAAGATGGGTTTTTCTTTTTCATTTTTCTTTCTGTTTTTCTTTTTTGTTTGGCTTTGTTTTTGCATTTGCTTATAGCATCTACTTTTCTGTCTTAAAGAGTAAAGATGCTGTTACTGTATGCATATGCTTCTTTGTTTTTCGGTCATTCGAATATTCTTCAACTAAACACAACCTGCTCTCTTTTTTACGTGCCTTGTTTTCATTTCCTCTCACATAATCCCCCTATGCTCACTTTTTATTTCCAGTCTTGGTCAATTAAATATCTTAGTAATAATTTCCAAGTGTTGCCTAGTTTTCCCCTTTTCATAATTACTACCTTATTTAACTTTATCATATGTTTGATCCGTTTTGATTCTCACAGACAAAATGCAGGCAACTCTCCCTAATAAAAGACAATATTTGTTACCCCTCAGAGAAAAATAACATTAATGTACATGAACCTTACTTACAATGTTCTCACTTCTGAGAAGCTGTCACTGAGTTAGGTTTTATTCACTTTAGGAATTCAAATTGGTTATCCCTTTAAAATAGAATATCTATCTAAACAGTGGCTACAAGGTACCTACCTAGCTCCTAGGTTCATGTAAACCTATATAATTGGAATAGGCGCTCATAAGGACAGCGTGGGTCTCATTCTCTCATCTCCAGTTACATAAAATCATTTTGCATCCTTTTGTGTTTTTCTCTTCAAAAGAAAAATTTTTAAGAATCTTTGTCTGAAACAAGCAATCTTATGAAATACCCTAAGAAATTTTCCTAAACCTTCATTCTTAAACAATGACGATGATGATAATGTTGATTTAGGGGGTCATCTAGTCCTGAAAAATATGTCCAAGCATAGTACAGGATAGAGGTTTATGTAAGATTTGGTTAATGTTTTCAGATTTGTCCCATTCTTAGAAAGCTGTTCCCTTCTCTTGTAGGTAGCTTTCTGAATGATGGTCACTGAAACCCTATAGCATAGCTGGAAAAAATATCAGTTCTTGAGGAATGCAAATTTAATTAACAAGTATTTGTTAGTAGGTTTCTTAAATTCCCTGAACCTCAATTTACTCATCTCTAAAATGAAAACGTTGAAAAATGTATTTTTAAATTCTACTTTACACATACACAGGCACACCTCATTTTATTGTGCTTTTCACATAGTGCGTTTTTTTCACAAATTGAAGGTTTGTGGCAACCCTGCTTCGAACAAGTCTATCAGCACCATTTTTCCAACAGCATTTGCTCACTTTGTGTCTCTGTGTCACATTTTTCTAATTCTCACAACATTTCAAACTTTTTCATTATTCTTATATTCATTATGGTGATCTGCGATCAGTGTTTGATGTTACTGTTGTAATTGTTTTGGGGCACCAAGAACGGTGCCCATATAAGACGACAAACTTAATTAAAAAATACTTTATTGTTACAAAATGCTAACCATAATGTTAGCCTTCAGTGAATCATAATGTTTTTGCTGGTGGAGGGTCTTGCCTCGACATTGGTGGCTGCGGACTGATCTGGGTGGTGGTTGCTGAAGGGTGGCATGGCTGTGGCAATTTCTTAAAATAAGACAACAAAATGGGAGTTGGTATAATACATCAACATCTACAAGTTAACAATACACATCTCAGTGACTAGCAGACCCTCCTGTAGTAGGATATCTAAACTTTTAATTCCCAGGGGATCATGCACTTTTTGAAATTGTCCCTTCCTGATTTCCACCTTAATGAAAAGGATGTCTGGCCTATGCCTCGACTATTCAGGTCCCTCTAGATAAGCTGATTTAATATTTGTTAAATAATATGCTACTGATTACTTATTAACATGCTGTCCATACTAGTATTTAGTTTTTGAAAGTCTTCAATGACTATACTAAAAGAATTCAAGTATATGATCATCTGAAAAATCATAAGTTTGGCTGAACGACTGGGGAGAAAATATTTCAGGCATAAGAAAATTTTCAGAATCCGTCCGTTCATGCAAGTGAAGAGCGTGCTTACGAATATGTTGAACTTCAAGTGTTTTCTTCAAAGAAAATGATCAGTGAAGTAGGTCTACTAAGGATCTAGAGACAGAAGACTGAATGATTATTTATGGAGAATTTCTTAAATACAAATGTGCGTGTATGTATCGATTCAGACAAAACGTTCATCTGTATTCTATCACTCTAAAAGCTTCCACCTATTTCCCACAGTTTTGTTTTTCTCTTCTTCAATAAACAACATAAATGCCAGTGTAATAAGATACCATAAGGAAAAATTTGCTCTTGGAAGAATTTTGCTATAACGAAATCCCTGGTTTATTTTTCCACTATCTTTTCTGGTACCTCTTTTTAGTTTAAAACTAAACATAAAGGAGACCTTGCTTTAGCTTTCTACCTTGGAATAAGTTATTTAAACTGACTTCCAAAGTGCTTGAAGACTTTGTGAAGAAAAAATCAGGAAACACTGAAGAGAAACCATATGGGATTTAAAGGAAAAGTAGCGATTACTGAGAGAGATACTTGAACATCTTGACATTTAATGAATATGTAATGTTTTATGCAAATGAATATATACAGTTTTTTTTTCATTGAATCAGTACTCTGGTACTCTGAATCTGATGTCATTAGCACTTGGTTTCAACATAAATACTTTTGAGTAATTCAATAACAGTTCAGCTACTCGAATATATTATGCGGGAAGCAGAGGAGTTGGTATAATACATCAACATCCATAGGTTGACAATACACACCTGAATTTCTTAAGTAGATCACGATGATGTGATGGTTCCAGCAATACAGGACAATTGAAATGCAAGATACTTGAACTGGATTCTCCCCTCCATTATTGTCTTCTGATATTATTTAAATGATGCTTCATTATTCTTATTGCCCTTCAACTTTGATGTGTAAAGGCATCACAGACTTCAAAAGACCAAAATATAACTGTTGATTCTTGCTGCTCCTACTCATAACAAAAAAACCTGCTGCATGTTAAGTCATACTTAGTTTGACCAACTCTTTCAATTTGCCTAGGACTGAGGAGTTTCCCTGGACACAGAACTTTCAGTGCTAAACCGAGAAAGTCCCATGCATCCCAGAACAAGCAGATCACCCTAAACTATCATCCATGTATCTGTTGAAATTAACACCTAGAAGTCAGCTTTGATTCCTCCTTTCCTTTAATTCTCCAGATCTAAACTATCAGAAGTCTTACAGCCTACACCACGAAAACATCCCCTGGACTCACCACTTATTATTTTTTTTTTAAACAAACACACCAGGATGCTCGTTTTTTGTTTTGTTTTGTTTCTTTGCTGAGGAAAATTTGCCCTGAGCTGGGATTCACTGCCAATCTTCTTCTTTTTGTATGTGAGCTGTCACTACAGCATGACCACTGACAGACAAGTGGTGTGGGTCCGTGCCCAGGAACCAATCCCAGGCTGCCAAAGTGAAGCGTGCTGGACTTAACCATGAGGCCACCAGGGCTGGCCCTGGACTCCCCACTTCTTAACTCTCACCTGTAGCCATAACAGGCCAAGCCAGCATCACCCGTCCCCTGGGGTACTCCATGACTACTGAAGTGCTCCCTTTCCGGTGTTGCCCATTTACAAAACTCTCTAGCCATGAACACAAGGCCATGCAGGATCTTGTTTCCATTTACTTCTCCAATCTCATCTCCTACTACTCTTGAACCTGCCACTATGATTCAGCCAGGCTGGTTTTGTTCCTTTTCCTTAAACATGCCAAGCTTAATCCTGTCTGGAGGTCTGGCCACTGCTGTTCCCATTGCTTACAGGATTGTTCCCTGCTTTTCCTACAACTCATGATAGTACTTGCCATATATTCTAAGGTTGTATCACCTCCACAAAGAGCCTTCCTTGGCCACCTAATCTAAATTTCCATTCAGTGACTTTCAATCACATCACCATGATCTACTTCTCAGTAGAACAAGTATTACTATCTGATATTTTTTTGTTTATACTTGTTTGTTTATTTTCTATTTGAAAGTTAAATTTTTAAAAATTATGTACGCAATAAGAATGCAACCATTTACAATATATGCAAAAAGTAGATGCAAGGACATACTGAAAACTAATACTAATATGTGTCTTTAGGTGGTAAAATCATGGGTTATTGGTATTTTCTTATTGATGCTTTCTGCATCTTCCATATTTCTATATACTGTGCTTTCATGATTTTACAATTGAAAAATGTTAAAATCAAATTTATCATAAAAGAGCTCCAGCCTTGGGTCTGGCCTCTGCTTCAAAGCCTTGCTGTGTCACCCAGCATGCTTTGGGATGCCATATTCTCTGCTCCTTTGTTTTCCTTCCATACTTCTATCATAGTACTTCTTGGATCTTTTACAAGTTTTTCTTTGTCTGTCGCTCTCACCCTCTAGATTCTGAACTTCACTAAGGAACAAAAGGCAAGTTCTGTGTCGTTGAGGTTGTATTCCTGGTATCTACAGCATATATAAACAAACAACCTTGCTCGGCCTTTGAACCTTTCCATTCATACCTGTTCTACACTGCTCTCTAAGCATAATGAAAAAAGGTTTCACACTTCCAATTCCTATGTATGCATGTTTGGTTGCATAGTTTTTCTCAAGAATATGAACATATGTCAGTAAATTGTCTACACAAGTCCTTTGTAACTTCTCAACCTACCAATTCACTCCTCTCTTAAAGTAAAGCAATCATACACAGCGAACTGCTTGGGATGTTCTGGATTTCCTATATTTTGTTGCATTATCCACATAAATACATCCTAATTGAATTGATTGTGTATTTCAAAATCTTCCCTCTTTAAATTTTGAGGGTGTCCTATTATGATCACTGAACTGAATGACTTCAAATAACATTCATGAATTATCTATGACAAGTGGCTTGACATAGAGGAAAAAATTATGCAGGTGTCAGGCTTCAGAATAGCTTTTGATGATATACTAAAAGTATTTTTGGTTTAGTGAATTAGAATTACAAGGGTCTTACAGACCTTAAAAGTTATGCATAACTCTCCTACGAGTTAAAAGTACAAGAAAAAGGAGGATCCTTCGGGAATGATTTCAAGTCATAAGGCATCCAGACACAAAATAAGGAATGATTGGATAAGTTGGTCAGCACTGTTCTTAGGATGGGTTCTAGTTGCTAGTGGTAAAAAGTCAAAATGAAATAAAAGACACTTCATATGTACACAAGGAGTTTGATCTTTAGAAGACTAAAAATAGAATCAGATAGTTTTAAGGAGTCTATTAACACAGACAACAAAAATCCACTTGCTGACTGACACCCAAAATTCCTCTAAAAGGATCAAAGCCTTAATTCTATATTAGGAGGAAAAGCTCTCTGCTCCTAAAGATTGTTACAAGTTGATATAAATACACACTAAAATCAAAATAACTGATATTATAGTCTTTTTTGCAAGCAGTTTATTTTTAAAAATCCATTGGATCCCTGCTTAGACTTTTTTTTTTAATGATATATGTCCATTAAAGAAAGTTTAGAAAAAAGGAAAGAAAATGATTTCTAATCCTACCATGCAAGATTAAAATTTAAAATCTTGGTATATATACTTCAAGAATTAGTATATCTGTCTTTCTGTCCCTGAATTTGTCTCTCTCCTCACTGAGCGTTCACAAGAAATAACACAAAAACTCATGAAAATCTAATGATGTAGACAGACATAAATCTATCACAAGACAATATTGTAAGTCCTATGATTGTTACATAAATCATTTGCCACTGACTTTGCCATATAGGAAATGCTAAAAAATATTAGCAATTCTAATTATATCACTCTAATTTATACCAAGTGCCATGGATATAAAAGAGAGGTGGACAGTTAAACTTTTCTGGGAAATTTAAGTAAGGTAATATGTGTGTTGGGGCATACAAATGAGTAGGAGCTTCCCAGGTGAAGAGTGGGAGGAAGGCAGTCCAGTAAGAAGCAACACCATTATGAAATGTAGAAGGTTGGGGAGAAGTTAGAACATAGGGCTCTTAAGGGAGAATGGTAGGAGAGAGGGTTACAGATATAGAGAGGAGAGAATTATGCTATGAAGAAATGTGTTTCTATGCATAACCGAGGAGTGTGTGTTTATTCACAAGGAAACTGAGAGCCATTTGAAGACAAGATTAGAAGTTTTTAGAGGATTAATCTGATGAACTTAAATAATTGGACTTAATGTTAAGAAGACAGATAAGTGTCTTAAAACATTTCTATAAAAATTATAGGGCCAGCCCAGTGGCGCAGTGGTTAAGTGCGCATGTTCTGCTTCAGTGGCCCGGGATTTGCCAGTTCGGATCCCGGGTGTGGACATGGCACTGCTTGGCAAGCCATGCTGTAGTAGGCGCCCCACATATAAAGTAGAGGAAGATGGGCACGGATGTTAGCTCAGGGTCAGTCTTCCTCAGCAAAAAGAGGAGGATTGGCAGCAGATGTTAGCTCAGGGCTAATCTTCCTCAAAAAAGAAAAATTATAGTTTTTGATATGTCTTCAAAATTTATTTTTTTACTAAGGTTACTTATATTTATCAAGCCTTATATTATCAAATCATTTCTTTCTCATTTTGTATTTGGCTTAATTTTCCACCTACAACCATAAAATCAATATTTTTTCAAATCAAGCATGTATATAAGGCATTAACTAAAAATCATCTTTTAAGACAATACAAAATATTTTATCATTTAGTAGTAAAGAATACTGAGAAAAATTCCAACATTTTTCTATGCTCCAACAAGTTCATTAAAAAAAGACTTGATAAGAAAATAAAAATTAAGCCCTATAAAATCATCCATTCTATGCAATTTTAATTCCCATACTAAAATGGCTCTAATTTAACATTTATGTAAGCTAGTTTTAAATGGTGTCTTTTTTCACAATAGTAATTTTAATTTCCACAGACATAAAAAGGATGAGTATTTTTCCTGAGAAGTCATTCAAGATCTGACATTAGTCCTCAATTTGCCATATTATTGTTTGGAACTTTGAATGAAAGTAAATATGAGATATGATATTATCTGTGTGTGAAGTTTAATCTTACTTGCAAAATAGGAATTGTGCTTATCCCTGAGGGTGATCAATTATATTCTTTTAGAACAACTATAACAAACATAGGGAAAGCTGAAAAACATCTCCAGGTCTCTGCTTGAAGACACTGGAGAAACCAAGCCAGTGAAGACCTCAAGGATTAAGATACTAGAGAGAAGGAAACCAGAATAGCGAGCCTCAAATCCTGTGCTGCATTACCTAACTAAGAAGCCAAGCAGAAAGCAGTGACTGAGAGGAGAAGATGAGCAGAGGTTTTAGTGGTCTTACATAGCTAAAGGGGCAAAAACTGAGGTTGTGGCCCACAGAGTATGAGGGGCCCTCGTAAGCACTCCAGACATTCAGTTGTGGTGACCAAAGGATAAAGACTGAAATAGAAATAGATTAGCCTGTACAAATACTGATGCCCTATTATGAATCAGCTCATTCCAAGATAGTTAAGTTTACTTCTCTCCAAACATTGTATCTGTCAAAATCTAAAGCAAGTTCCCTCAGAAGGACATAATCCAGTGATTCAAATTATGTTGACACTGTTTTCTCTATAATACCCAGCAATCAATAAAAAATAATCAGGCATATGAAGATAAGACTAAATAAACAAAAATCAAGTGGACAAATAAAAACAGAAGCAGAGGGGCCAGCCTGGTGGCATAGTGGTTGAGTTTGCATGCCCTGGGCCTTGTGCCCTGGGACTTCTGTGCCCTGGGGCTTGTGGCTTTGGATCCCAGGTGTGGACCTACACACTGCTCATCAAGCCATGCTGTGGCAGCCTCCTACATACAAAATAGAGGGCGATTGGCATAGATGTTAGCTCAGGGACAGTCTTCCTCACCAAAAAGAAAAAAAAACAGAAGCAGAGCCCAGGATATCCAGATATTGGAATTGTCAGAGGTAGACTTTAAAGCAACTGTAATTAATATGCTCAAGAAAATAGTTGACAGCATAGAGAATATCAGCAGAGAACAGTAAACTATAAAAAAAAATACAATACAACCTCTAGAACTACAAAAGGCAATAGCTGAAATCAAGACTCAATGGATATGTTTAACAGCACATTAGATTCAGTTGATAAAAAAAGGTTTAATGAACTGGAAGATAGATCAATGGAAAAAAAATGAATGCTGAAGTATGGAGAGACAAGGGGTAAAAAATACAGATGTGATCATAAGAAATATATGGGACATGGTGAAAAGGTCTAAGGTGGAAGTAATTGAAATCTCAGAAAGAAAAAGAAAGAGACAAAAGCAATATTTTAAGAAATAATGACTGAGAATTTCCCCCAATTCATGAAACACATCAAGTCACAGATTCAAGAAACACTCTAAACACTAAGCAGGAAAAATACAAAGAAAATCACCCCTAGGCATATCATAATAAAACTGCCAAAAAAATCACAAGAGCAACACAAGGGACAAAGATATCTTGCCCTTAAAGGGGCAAAATTAGGACTAACAGCTAATGTCTCACCATTAACAGTCAACGCCAGGAGACAATGGAATGAGTCTTCAAAATATGAACGAAAAAACTGCAAGCAGAGAATTTCATACCCAGAAAAAATACCCTTCAAATATGAAGGTAAAATAAAGACTTTTTCAGAGAAACAAAAACTGACAGGAATCATATCTAGCAGACATGCCACAATGAAAATATTAAGGGAAGTACTTAGGCAGATCAAAATGAAACTACATGGAATCAGGAAGAAATAAAGAGTACCCAAAAAATTAAATAAATATACATGAATATCCACTGTTTCAAAAATAAAAATAAAGTAAAATAAAATAATGTGCTGTGCTGTCTGAAATATACATAAATTATAAAATTACATAAAAATGGTAACAAAATATGAGAGTATAGGGAAAGGAGTTAGAGTATTCTAAGGTCTTTATGTCATTCTGGAAATGGTTAAAGTACTAATTTATAGTAGACTCTAATGAATCAATGATTCATATTGTAGTCACTAAAATTAATACTCAAGGAAGTTTAAAATAATGTATAAGCTGATAAAGGGGAAATGGGCTATATTTTAAAACTAAACCAAAAAAGGCAAGAAATAAATGAAGAAATATTGGGGGAAATTAGAAAGCATATAGTTTTATAGTTGATCCAAACCCAAATATATCAATAACTACATTAATTACAGTGGTTGAATGTGGATTGGGTTGCAGTAGAACAAGTTTGGAAGAAGGAGCAACTGTGGTGGTTTAAGAGAGAGACTGAATACCACAATGTCAGAAAATATTAAGGAAGTGACAGTTCTGAGAGACAAAGCACAAAACAAACCAGTTAGGCAAATGAAGATTTGCTTGGCTGTTTGGGGAAAGGATGGTAATAACACAAAGTAGATATGAGACCTTTAATCCACTTTGAGATCATATATTAGTTTGCTCAGACTGCCATAATAAAATATCATAGACTGTGTAGCTTCAACAACTGAAATGTATTATCTCACAGTTCTGGAGGCTGGAAGTTGAAATCATAGCATTGGCAGGGTTGGTTCCTTCTGAGGGCTGTGAGGGAAGGATCTGTTCCAGGCCCCTCTCCTTGGTTTGTAGATGGCCATCTTCTCCTCGTCTCTTCACATCATCTTCCCTCTATCTGTGTCTGTGTCCCAATTTCCTCTTAGCATAAGGACATCAGTCATATTTGACTAGGGCCCACCATAATATCCTCATTTTAACTTGCTTTTCTTTGTAAAAACCTTATCTCCAAATAAAGTCACATTGTGAGGCACTGGAGGGGACACAATTCAATCCATAACAAAATATTTATCATTAATGTAGTGGTTTGAAAACAAAATGTGTTTGAAATGCTAAACAAGCCTATAGAAAATGTTAGTAAAAATATTAAAATGTTAATAGAGATATATAATTCCTGTTGTACTTGGGAGTGAGCAGAATCTGCCATCATCAGCAGTGAATCAGTTTAAGGGCCTTTTATTTGTGTATGATTCTGGGTTCCACACATAGAAAAGGTTTCAAAATCTTGTAGAGGATCAGTTCAGAGTCCGTAGTAGAATTAAAGTGTTAGTGGGATATCAGTTAATATCATTCCCAAAGAACAAAAGATATGAATTAGTTCAATTGTTTAATGAAAGGGTTTATTGCATTTGACACACCACATATTTATTTATTTTTCTGTCATTCCCACTAGAACATAAACTCCAGGAGGACAGGGACTATATCATTCTTATTCACTCTTCTCTATGTAGTCCAAAGAGTCCCTGAAGTGTAATAAACATTCAGTAAATATTGTTGAATATGTAAAAAGTAAATTCAACTATATAATTTATTTTTAACTAAGCACTATTGAGTCCTACATACACTGAAATAATTAGGTTTACATTGTTTTTACTTCCTATCTTAGCTGAGAAACCCTTGCTAGAGGTGCCAGCTTTGCCTTATTCTAGCTCTTCTCTTGTGCTTGAATCCTAATGGATACATCTAATCTAGAATTCATTCCCAAGCTCCAGAAATCTGTATTCACTGTTTACTGACTTTGCCTCTTCTACAGACTCCACAAATTACTAAAGCCCAAACCCCAGAATCATCGTTTAGTCATTGCCCTCATGTTCTTCTTCCTCAGCCTTATCTCCGACTTTCATGCTGTCCAGTTTTAGATCTTTGCCTAGATATCTTTCTTCCCCCATCCAAATCCCAAGTTTTTTTTTTTATCATTTGAAGATACTAGTGTTGCCTTGAAATGGGAGCATCATGTCTTTGGGTGGTATGGCGGCCGTGGTGACATATGAAAGTGTTGAGGCTGGGAGGATGGAGAAGATATAATATTGATTCTATGCCTATAAAAATAATGATTTTCCCAGAGACTGAGTATTACCTAAAACTAAATATTCACCTTCCCTTCCTTTGTCTCTTGTGACCATATGATAGATTTAAATAATTTTGGTGAGGTTGAGCCAAAACTGGCAGTTAATTAGTTTTAGTTACTGTGTACCAAATGGGTGATAGGCTCGTTATATTTCTGTAGAATGTGGTTCTTAAGTGATCCTGGAACTCCAGAAACCTACTAATCAGTACTGTCTAGCTTCATTTTGTCCAAATAAGTATGATTTTTTAAAAAGAGAAATCCCAGTTGGAAATTCACTTGATATATCTACTTCCAAATACTAATAAAGCACGGGTAGATTGTAAGTCTCCTATTTTTTTTTTATCAGCCCTTAATGCTAGTAAAACCTTTTAGAGCACCTCAATATATGTATAGCTATTTGTTTCTATTTTATATACACATAGTAATGTAATAATATATGATTTTTAAAAAACACCAAAATAGAAATGGAAAAGAAGGTAATTACAAACTAAATATTATTTTAAATAATTTTATTTGTCATTAATGTACATAAAACCTTTTTCTTTACAATTATAGAGGTTTGTTTTCATGTTCTAGATGTTTAGCTTTTTAATGTTTTACAGTTTTTTTATGGCTTCAAACATCTATTAGTTAATATCTCAAGGCAAATTACACATTCAGGTCAAAGTTCACTGTAAACAATAATGAATGTAAATTCATTCTTCTAATAGTGTTCTCCATGATTTATATTGTTTAAACAGGAATTAGGGTGTGCTGGCTACAGAATGCTAGTGAAGGAGACTGTTACTTCATAGAAGGTGATCAGAAAACCCCTCACTGATGAGGTAAGAGTCAAAAAGTGACCTGAAGGAAGTGTGGCAGAAATGCCAAGTGGATATCTGGGTGTTCCAGGCATAGGGAAATCAGGTACAGAACTCCTGCGAAATGTGTTCAGATGAGAGCAAGCACGCCAGTGGTGGAGGTAGTGGAGGGAGCAAGGTTGGTGGTAGCAGGATGATCACAGATAGAAGACTAGATCATGAGCATCCCCTTGGCCATCGCAAGAGGGAGTGTTTTTGGTGAGGAAGATTGGCCCTGAGCTAACATCTGTTGCCCATCTTTCTCTTTTTGCTTGAGGAAGATTGTTGCTGAGCTAACATCTGTGCCAATCTTCCTCTATTTTGTATGTGGGATGCTGCTACAGCATGGCTGCCAACAGTTGTGTATGTCTGTGCCCAGGATCTGAACCAGTGAACCCTGGGCTGCTGAAGCGTAGCACGCGAACTTAATCACTATGCCACTGGGCCGGCCCCAAGAGATTTGTATTTAGCTCAAAGTGAGACGGAAAAGCCACTGGAGGATGAAGAGAAAAAGAGTGACGCAATCAAAAGGATTGACATGTTTTAAAAGTATTACTTTGGCCTCTTAAATCATAAATAAGTCGTATTTGGACAGGGGGCTTATTAGCAAGGAGACCATTTCAGAAACTGTTATGATCTTTGTGAGAGATGGTGATGACTGGGACTAGGGTGGCAGCAGTGGAAGTGGTGAGAAATGGTTGAATTCTGGATATATTTGAAGGTAGAACCAACAGTATTTGCTGTGGAGTTGGGAGAGAAAGAGGGAACATCAAAAACATCTCTAAGATTTGGGGCCAAAGCAACTAAAATTGAGATTGGGAAGAGCACATTTTGGGGAAGTGGGGAAAGTTGTCAGGGAGGTTGGAGGAAGAGTGGTTTGGAAGCGCCAGGGAGGAACAAGGAGTGTGCCCGTCTCTAGGGCCATGGTACAAGCATCTCTAAGATTGTGGCACAAGCGAGGGATTTGTGAAATAACAGAGCCAGTAAAGAAGGAAGCTACAGAGGAAGGAGTGTTCTCAGGGAAAGTCAGGTTTAGAATAGAGTAAGAAGACAAAGGGAAAATTTTAAGAAGAGATATAGGATATAGGGAGTTATGACATATGGAATTTTGCTAATGGGAATAACATGAGATCCAGAGACCAGTGGAAAGGTTTGGAGGAGGTGGGTATTGGGATATGGAGATAGAGCAGGGGAGGTAGAGAGACACGTTGGGGTGAGAGTCAGAGTACGGAGGGATAACTTTGCTTCTTGGGTCACTGCTATAAAGAAAAGGAAGGGCATAATCTACACAGAATTCGAAATATATTATGATGTACATCTGAAAAAAAAAGAAAAGGAAGGGCATCATATCGTAATCCCTAATGACTGAATATTTTAGTAATTGATATTATAATTATGATAATGTCATTTGATTAAAATATATGATTTTTCAAACATAAATCAATTTCCAAAGAACTACTGAGAATGAACCATGTGAAGAAGTCCAATGCTAGGGATAAGAATACCAAAACACAGACCCTCACCTTCAAGAAAATCATGATTTAGTTGGAGATTTAAGCCAAATACATGAGAATTTTTATAAATGCACTATTTTATAAGAGTGAAAAATAACAAGATTGTTATAAGGCTATATTTAAACAAGTACCAAATGTGTGGTATATTTAAAAAGCTACAAGTTTGGTGGAGAGATAAGTAACTGTTGTCTGGGGTGGCCTGAGGAGGTATCTAGAAAATAGTAAAGAATGAGCAGAAGGAAGGGGGAGAAAGAATTCCAGGCAAAAAGAAGGATAAAAATTTAAGGAGCTTTTCTGAGTTTTTAGGTAGATATTCTTCCTTCTATCTAAAGCATAAATTCTACATAAATATTGAAATATTTCATTAGTGAGATTATTAATTATTGGATGATTATATTCCTTTTCAAGTCTATTAACCAGCTTGTCTCTACTGACATAGCAATACATTTTTATTTTTAATTATGCTACTGACATAAAAAAATCAGAAAGCAAAAAGAGCAGATGTGTATTCCACGGGATTTAAAGATTAATCTATCCTCCATTGCACCCACTTAGTTTCAGGCAGGAAGAAACACTTACTAATGAGTCAGATGATTACCAGCATTGAGTTTATTTAGAGGAATTCCATGTGTGAGGGTAGGCTTGGAGTCAGTACACCCAGAAATGGAAATGTGAATGCACTCTTTCTACATTATTACAATAAAGACATGCTGACACTACTTTGCACATCTTAAATTTATCAGTCGTCATTGTTCTAAAGTGCAGCTTCAATCTAGATGCTGTCCTAACAGGGACTAATCTTATAGGTGTTGTTCCGCTGCCCACACGGCAGAGGTACATACTATAAAAAGCTGAAATTGAAATAATGCCATGTACTTGGAAAGTCTATGACAAGAATTCTACTGCCATCAAGAGCATCTTTCCTTCATAGCAGGTCAAATATGTTTCTAACTCAATTTGTGAAAAGCTAAATCTATGTTGGAGAAACAGCCATACTAGCTCCCCAAAGCACTATGAAATAGTCTCTCTTCACTAGTTGCAATTTGTTTCACAAGAATTATTTGATTTTAGAAATAAACTGAACAATTCACTACAACGATTGATGCTGTTGACCATTAATTTGCTCTACCTATTAGCAGGAGACATGCATACTAATCAGCTACTACAAAAATAAAGAAAACCTCTCCTCTTCATGTTCTTAAATATTCTTAAATTTCTTCAAATATTAACTTGCTTGATTATTTTGTTTCAATGAAACATTTAGTACAAGTTAATGATTCTGTTTTCAAATATGTTTATTTTTGTTTGAATTTTTAAACCACATCTTAAAATGCTGTTTTAATTTCTGTCTTTTCTCCAAATGGTTGCCTTGTCCCTCGTTAGGAAACCTGCTGATTTCAAAAAATGTTTGAGATACTTAATCATCTGAAAGGGATTTGAAAGTTCCATTTCTCTCAGCATTTAATTATAGCCCGTCTTAGGTAACACTCACTCCTGTACAGTTACACTGAAAAATCATTAACCTTCCCAGAGTGAATCGAATAAACCCCAAATCAAATCTTTACTTGGGCACTGAATCCTTAAAGAATATAGAACCACAGAGTTCACAGAAGCTACTCCATGGCTTATACTGCTAGGTGATTCTGAGTATATTTACAGATGTTGACATTTGTCTGAGGATATAGATTATTTAAGATTTTTGAGGTTAGTGACTGTGTTCTCTCTAATAATTGTGCAAACAGTCAAATCCATTAACAAACAAAAGAGTTACCTACAGGATTTTTCTTGTCAAAACTTATAAATAAGCTATTTCTCTAGTTGTTAAGAGGGTGGACACTGGAATTCAGATACGTGGGTTCAAATGCTGTTTGTCTTTAAGAAAGCTAACTAACCTCTCTGGGCCTGTTTTCTTTTCTTCTTTTTTTTTTTTTGTAATCCTTAAAACAGTAATCTTAACTTCTATTTCATAGTTGTTGAAAGAATTAAATAATTGCCTATCACCCATTTGGTACATAGTAACTAAAACTAATTAACTGCCAGTTTTGGCTCAACCTCACCAAAATTATTTAAATCTATCATATGGTCACAAGAGACAAAGGAAGGGAAGGTGAATATTTAGTTTTAGGTAATACTCAGTCTCTGGGAAAATCATTATTTTTATAGGCATAGAATCAATATTATATCTTCTCCATCCTCAACACTTTCATATGTGTCACCACGGCCGCCATACCACCCAAAGACATGATGCTCCCATTTCAAGGCAACACTAGTATCTTCAAATGATAAATGAACTTGGGATTTGGATGGGGGAAGAAAGATATCTAGGCAAAGATCTAAAACTGAACAGCATGAAAGTCAGGAGATAAGGCTGAGGAAGAAGAACATGAGGGCAATGACTAAACAATGATTCTGGGGTTTGGGCTTTAGTAATTTGTGGAGTCTGTAGAAGAGGCAAAGTCAGTAAACGGTGAATGCAGATGTCTGGAGCTTGGGAATGAATTCTAGATTAGATCTACTCATTAGAATTTCAACACCATTTAGGAACTAGTCGAAGCCATGTGTATGGGTGAGATTTCCCTGTAAGAAGACACAGGATGAATGCACAGGATCTGGGCAATGTCTATAAAAAGAACTTTACCTTAGGGGCACTGATATTTAAGCAGAGTTACAGGAAGAGAAATTCACATTGGGAAATAAAATAATTGGCAGATAGATATGAAGAAAACAAATATGAGTACTATCAGAAATCTGAGAAAGAAAGAAATAAGAACAGAAAAATGGTCATTGGATTTAGTGATTTGTTGCTTATATTTTAAGAAAGTTGAGAACAAAAGTCATCTTTCTTTTGGTGAAGAATAAATTAGTAACTGAGACAATAAGTATAACCTATTTCATAATGAGAAGGAAGGAGGGAAG
Source organism: Equus asinus (assembly GCF_041296235.1). NCBI lineage: Eukaryota > Metazoa > Chordata > Mammalia > Perissodactyla > Equidae > Equus > Equus asinus. Next base: position 20,653,891 of record NC_091820.1, on the reverse strand, counting down.
TTGGGCACTAGTTATTGTGGGACATAGACTCTTGATTTGCTATTTTCTGAATATGTCTTAAGCAGAGAAAACATTCAGTATAGAGACAGAAATTAGATACAAGGGAGAGGATGGCAGATACGAGAGGGGAATGGAGATGATTCCTGAAGAGATGGAATGGATTGAAATCTAATACTTAGTGTGATTTCCTTTGAACTCCAAGGAAGAACAAAGAAAATCTCTCATTAATGCAGATTTAAATGCTGTCAGAGAGACACAACATAGCTTCTGGTGATTTGCTAGAAGTCACACTCTGTTAAGTATAGATTATACAATAAATTCATGACTTTCAGTGCTGATCATTCCATTACTCTGCCAACTGAAGAGACAACATGCAAAACTGTTAAATTCCATCTACCAGAAAATTGGGGGTGAAGCAGAAGTGATAAAACTCTGAAAGTGATTGGATCAGAGGAGAATTTCCAACTGAAGTTAAAGGAATGTACTGAGCCTGAAATGAGCTACAGACCACAGAAGACAGCTTCTGGAAAGCTCGAAGTTAAAGCCACTCTGATGCATTGGCTGGAGATTACAAACATAAGGTACATACTAAAGGATAAAAGATATCTGGGAAAGTAAAAGCTCAAAATATGTTGAATTTATAATACTAGCTGCAAGAAAGAGGACTCTATGAATCCAGAACAGAACATGGTGTCTGGAAGCAGGCGATTTTATCTGAGAATGTAGAATCCCTCAACATTTATTTTGATTGAATCTTTGCTATCAAGGACCATGATCTTCAAACTAAAAAGAAAAAAACAAACAGGGTCCAGAGATATCTGAAGTCCGGGGGAGGTGGCAAGATAAGAGAGAACAAGTTCAACTCTCAAAGGATACATAAACAATTCCCAGAGCACAGAAAGAACTAGCAAACCTAGCAGATGCAATTTTTGAAACTGCTCTTTATCTTTAATAGAAAAATGGGAGAAGTGCCAGGAAACATGAAAAAAAATCACCTTAATTTTCAGAAAAAAGATATCATGAATTCTAGGAAACATAATGCCAGGTTAGGAATCATAATGCCAAAGGCAAAAATACTAGGATATATCATTATATAGATAATTTGTACTTATGAGAGATCAAAGAAGGAAAAAGTGATCATTCACAGCTTGTGAGGATATCTACAAAGACTCTTTGGATGATCTGTCTTCTGAAGATTGGGGACATTTTAACAGATAGAAAGGAAGAGGGATTGGAGCAGGGGCAGTGGGTAGGGAAAGTCAGACAATGGGAGTAGCATTGCAGAGAAAGAAGCAAGACTGTACTTGTTGTGTATGGAAAAAAGAAATGGTATAAATATGGTGGAACAGAAAGTAAATCTGGAGTTAAATGTAGTAAGTGGGTATATTACGCTTTTTCCGCTAACAATAGTGTTAGCAAATGATAGGTTAACTTAGTATTTCAAAGACTGTCACCAATCAATACTAATTTCCCTTATTTTCTGGATGCTGTCACCTGCCACCCTTCTTAAGACTAAATGCAGAACGAAGTATGGCAATTTTATTTATGTGAGAATAAACTCATTCTATTGCCTTGAGGGTCCACAGTAAAGCAAACAATGTATTTTTCTGGGCAGTTGAAAAAAAACACTAGTACATTCCAATGGCAATATTCCAGCAGATGCACTGGTAGATATTTTACCAGCTCTGGCAGTAAATTAAGCAATGACATTGATCATCGAGATGGAAAATGCAATCAAAACTGCACACTGATCTCAAATTTTAAAGCACATGTGCACAAATTGGATTTTTGGATACTAGCAAAGGATGCATGTTAAAGACTGACTTAAATGTAGATGAGTGGTGTCTGGTTTTGATACTGAAGATCATTTCTGGTTTCCAACTAGGGATTCCTAAGTCTGAATCAGATTCTGCCTTCAGGTTACTCATCTTTAAAATGGGAATGACTTGCACAATTGTGATATTATCAGAAGGAATTTTTATAGAACGTAAAAGTGCATGGTACACAGTAGGTGTGCGATAAATAAAAACCCTCATTTTATCTTGACTTGTTTTATGTTAGTGAGGATATTTCTTGACCTACTTTTATAACAGACATATTGTCTAAATGCTTATTTAAATATTTGAAGTTTTTGGAAAACGTATTACATATAAACTTCAAGTCCGTCAATATCATTTTGTTGTGAAATACTGATTTTTCCCCCAAAATAAAATTAATTCTCTCACAAGGGCTTCTGTTCTGTCTTCAGTGCAACCCATTTCTTCACAAGCAACTCAGCTTCTATTTGCAGGGAATTTGTCACCTAATCAAGTATTGACACAGAAAATGTATTCCTGTCCTAACCCAAGCAATAAACAGCTGACACAAAGAGCTTCAATATTTGTGCACCAAGTGTTATAGAGATGATTTGTGATGACACAAAAGTGTAGTTTTCATCTTTCTGAAAGCATTTCCTTGGCTTTCTGCTGAAAGAGGGGAAAAATCTGCCATCACTCCTTTCTATTTAGACACCTGAATTTCATTGAGAAGGAGACTTGGTGACAGAGTGACATGATTACATGCTGCCTAGTGCCTTTGCTGAGCAGGGGGGTACCAAGGCAGATTGAGATAGGAAAGAATGTGAAAAACGAGGAGTGAGTTCATGCATTTGATATTTGTTTATTCTCTTAATCAAAATGATTCTATTTAGTTAGGAAAAGACACATTGCTTTCTTACGCATCTTTCACACGGCCATATTTTAACCCCCAATTAGTTGAAGTCTCCCTTGTTTTCCCTAATGCCCAGCCAGCTGGTTTCAGAGCATAACACAGGCCTGATGCCAAGTCCTGGAGTATCTGGCACCTACAGGTATAATGACCTGCCTGTGGCCGCAGGTCACCTACATCCAGAAGGCAGGAGTAACAATTTGATTTTTATAACTCTTGTCATTACAATGAAGCCGACTCACAGCCCTCATGGCATCCATTTCCTGTCACTAGGAGAGGGAATTGGTGACCTTTTTTTACCATGTCAGTTTACTTGCCAATGAAAACAGGTTTTCCTGAAGCAGCCAATAACCTCGAGGCACCTGTATGGGACAAATTTCTTCAAAATACGGACGTGATTTCTTCTCAAGCTGTTGAAACAGTGCTACCTTAGGCCAGAGGAAACTTGGAATGCAAGCCAATTAACAAAGACAGACTCAGGGCATAACCTTCAAGTACAGAGAGCTCATTTTACAAATAAGATTTCTCCCAAGGCTTTTAGGTACAGAACAGCTACAGTTTCGCCTGGTTCATACAAATCTCCTCACTCCTATATATTCCCCAGTTTTCCTTAAGAAATAGATAAAGGGGAGTACCCATCCCAACAAAACGCTCCTAGCAGTCCAGAGTATGGAAGAAATGAACAGCAAAATGTAGTCATCCATCAACAACAACCACCACTGTGCTACTTTTAGCATCTTTGGAAGCCAGGAGCTAGAATGGCAGTCCCACACAGAACTCCCACATGCATAGCCAGCTCCAACCTACACAGTAAAATCGAGAAGCTTTTCTTCTTGGCTGATCATTTAACATTTCCAAAGTCTTTTGAAGAATATCAAACAAGTTGAGTAAGTAACATTTTCATTAATATCGTTGATCTCCTACAACTCTAAACACAGACACTGAATAAATCAAACCCCAAAGTCCTTTAGCACCAAAGTAATGTTTTTTATTTGAGATATTTTACTCTTCTTTGAAAATGGAAATAATCCAACAAATGGAACATAGATCTAAACTGTAAGGGATACAATAACTAAGATATATATATATTTGCTATTTCCTCGGGGGAATATGTATCAATTTACTTCTCCAAATCTAAAGCAAAACTGTTAAGGGTTTTGGTATTGGTTTTTTGCTTTTCAGTGGCTATTTAATTAATCTCTATGTTTAGGAATAAAGGCTTCAATATTATAACAGAGTCTACATAGTTACTCTGCTTCCTCCAAATACAATTGGACTTAAAGCAAGTTTGTGGTTAAAAGCATCAGTCTCTGCCTAAGAGAGTCATTCTACATTTAACACACAAAAAACTCAGGTACAAGGAAGGCAAATGTGTATTCCTCTCCATTTTGACTGGTTTCTGAAAATTCAGGTTTCTGTTTCTCTGTGTGTTCACTCTCTTATATATTGTGTAACTTAGCTCCCTGGAAATAACTTTAATAGACACAACTCAGACCCTGCAAACAGTGACCCAATACCTTGGGAATAGGCATCAGGCCAGACTGACAGATGGATATCAGTTTGATGAGAAAGATGCTAGGCTATGTTGGGTTAGGGTGGCACCAGCCAAATTCTTCTTTGAAACCACTCAAAGGGAAGCCTGTGAACACGTGCAAGGTTTTATACATAAAGAGATTTTCCATTTAGGCTATTCCAGTGTTATCTTAAATAGAAGACTCAGAAGTAAATTTACTTGCCCTGGTTTGTTGATTTACTTCTTTCTTAGATTTTGAATTTATGCAGTTATCCAAACACAACAGGAAATGATTTTATATTCCTGAAATTCATGGAAGGCACTCAGAAACTGCATCCAAAAGGCTTCTGTCCTCCTGTGCAAGCTTCTAGCCAAAACAGGAAAACAATTGCTCAGGATTGTTTTTACTAGATGCTGAAGCTTGCTAAGGAATTGCGAAATGTATTTTTACCCCTTCTTATCCTTGATTGAAGCTGCTGTACAAACCAAGTGAAGATGAAATATCACCTTCTTTGATTATCACTAAATAGTTCACAAATTAACACTAAACTGCAAATGAGGGGATAATGTGTCTTTTTGAGAAAACCAGATGCTTTCTGTTCTAAAGTACGTGCGATAACAGGGTGGAATAGTTAATGTACAATGCATGCCATCTGCTGACTAATACAGAGTATTTACAAGGGTAAATACTTGCAATAACTGTGTTTGGTAAATGATTATCTGACTTAATACAACTACATTTAAATTACACATTGGATCTTGCCGATTTTTTTTAACTTTACCAGCCATGATTTGGCATTCCATCTAATTAGAAAAAATAATAATAATAGGTAACTGGTCTAAGGTTAAATTCCATGGTAAGTTTTCAAATTGCCACTCAGACATGCAATAAATAAGTCATGAATAAATCTGAATGCTTCTCCCTTCATCCATGTCAATTAAAGGAATAAAATATATTTCTTAAAACCCCATAGTGAGAACCATGAATCTCTGAGCTTTTCCTGGTCCTGATGTATGCTTTGTACAAATCAGTTTGAATTAGATGTAAACATAATTGAAGAAACGTAATTTGTTATGTCTTTGTTTAGCCACAGTAACACAAATGATTTTTAGATATTGTGTATAATTCATATTGAGTGGAAACAGTCCAAAAGAATGATAAAGATTACCTATCTCTGTTTTGTTAATTTAATAGTTAAATCACAACAACTGGAATGTGTTAAAATGTAAATCCATTTAGCAGTTCAAAGCACATTTGCAGGTTGTAATTTCGTGGACATAATAATTTCTATCATTAATGATAAATAGAATAACAGAATATTAATTTCCGTCTTTTCCTAACCTGAAATTTCACCTGTAATGATAATAGCCTCTGATGTACTGCCGCAGATAGTTCACACTTTGATTTTCTAAGTTCAAACATCATTTTCAATGTCATGAAAACATTATCGCCAACTTCATTTGATTATTACATATGCTAATAGATTCTAATACAATCACCTTCATTTAGGTACTTTTTTCATTGACATTGTGAATATTTCCTTTGTAAGACTCATGCAGAAAGCAAGTATAAAGCAGGAAGAAACTTAAAGTAATCTGAGTCTTGAAATAAGGGAATCTTACTTTGTCAACAATTAAACACCTTTTTACCTGAGTCTTCACAATGCAGAATACTAGAGTATTGTATTTGGCTTGAGGAGTCAGAAGATAAAAGTTTCAGGTTGCCTGAGTGGCTAGAAATTGACAGAATTTCCAGAAAAGAGCCAAAGAGAAGGGAGCTTCAAAATCTGAATATAAACTCTGTTCAAACACTTGGCTGACCTTCAGACTATGCATGTGCATGGAAGACTCCAGGAGCAACATATGGAAAGCTGAAATAATTGGACAGAGATTTTAACTGCTGCCTATTTCAGGGAAGACAGAGTTTGAGTAGAGCAAAGGTAACTGCCTACTACAACAAAATCAACACTGATCAGGGGAAGAAAACAGAATCTAGAGTCTCTAATAGTATATAATCCAAAATATCTACTAAAGAATTAAAATTTATTAGACATGAAACAGTGAAAAGTAACTTATGCTCAAGAATATAAGCAGTCAATAGAAATCAACACTGAAATGACCCAGATAATGGAATTAGCAAGCAAAGATCAGCTATTAGCAATTTGTTCAACTACTTAAAGAAAAACTGTGGTCAGAATGAGTACACTATTGGGAAATGTCACGAGAGAAATGGAAGTTTTTTTTTTTAAAAAAGGACCAAATAGAAAGCCTGGAAATAAAAAGAAGAATATCTGAATGTAAAAATTCAGTGGATGGCCTTCACAGGAGATTGGAAAAGAACAGAAAGGTTTCAGTGAACTTGAAATTAGATCAATAGGAATTATCTACTCAGGAGAAAAGGAAAAAAAATATATTGAGAAAACAAAATAGAGACTCAGTGACCTGTGGACAATTTTAAGCAGTCTAAGATATATGTAATTGGTGCCTTAGAAAAGAATAGAATGAGAGAATGAGGGAGAAAAAAATCTGAAAAACAAATGGCCAAATTTTTGTGAATTTGGTGAGAATTATTCACTTACAGACTCAAGAGGCCCAGAAAACCCAAAGCAGGATAATATGAAGAAAAATATGGCTAGAAACATCATAGTCAAACTTCAGAAGCCAAACATAAATAGAACATTTTAAAGTAGATGAGGGAAAAAGCCAACACATTACAGAGAGGGGAAAATTAATATGAATGACGACTAAGTTCTCATCAAAGGAGGCTAGATGTCATATTTAAATTGGTGAAAAGGAAAAAAAATCTATTAACCCAGAATTCTATATCCAGTGAAAATATCCTCCAGAAATGAAGCTGAAATAAAGGTATTCTTAAAAAATAGACCTGAATTAGAAAAAAAATGCTGAAAGTACTTCTTCAACCTAAAGGAAAATTATACCATAAAAATCTAGGTGTTAAGGATGAAATGAAGAGCATCAGAGAAGAATATCTGGGCAAATGTAAAGCACAACCTTTTAGTGCCATAGATTTTATTTTCTTAAATTTGTTTAATAGACCTATGACTGTTTAAATCAAAATATAAAACATTAATTGTGAGTTTCATAGAAATGTCATAGAAAAATATGACATAAACAAAAACAACAGTAGGTGTCAATGGAGTTATGAAGGTGCAATGTCCTTATCCTTTTTGTGAAATAGTAAAATGTTATTTGAATTTTGCCTGTGATAACTTAAAGATGTATATTGTAATCTCTAGATCAACCACTAAACTAGCAAAAGAGATATAGCTAAATGTCTAAATGTTAGGTACAGCTAAAATGTCAATACAGGAAGCAAAATTAAATCTTTAAAAATAGGCTATTTACTCTATGAAGTCAAGAAATGGGGAAAAATGAATATAAGCATGGAAAAAATGACATATCATGAAAACATTAGTCTTAAGAAACCTGGTAGGGCTATATTACTGTAAGACAATGTAGACTTCAAGAGTACTAAAAAATACATAGAATATTTGTATTAAAAAATCAACCAACTTGACCTGAGTGGAATATATAGAACATTACACCCACAAACTGTAGAATACATGTTCATTTAAGAGAAAATGGAAGAGAACATTGACCAAGACAGATCAAACTTTCAAAAGACTGAAATCTTACAAAGTACGTGCTCTGACCACAATGGAATGAAATTAAAAATCAATAAAAATAATATATCTGGAAAAGTCCCAAATATTTGGAAAACATCAACTTACTTCTAAATACCCATGGGTCAAAGAACTCAATATCATTTTTCTCCAGGGAAATTCAAATTAAAAACATAATGTGATACTATTTCACAAATATTAGAATGGCTAAAGCAAAAACAAAAACAGAAACATGATAACACCAAATGTTGGAAAGCATGTAGTGCAACTGGAATTCTCATACATTGCTGGTGACAGCATAAAATGGTACAACCACATTGCAAAATATTTTAGCATTTTTTTATGAAGTTAAGCATACTCTTACCCTATGACTCAGCTACTATTTCTTCAAATAGATTCTCTGCCCTTTTGTCTTTCTCTTCTTCTGGGACACCTATAATATGAATGTTAGTGCACTTGATGTTTTACCAGAGGTCCCTTAGTCTGTTCTTGTTCTTTTTAATTCTTTTTTATTTTATCTGTTCAGCTTGGGTCATTTCCTCTAGTGTTTCGTCCAGTTTGCTGATCCTCTACTCTACTATTGAGTTCCTCTAGTGAATTTCTCATTTCCAGTACTATATTCTTCATTTCTGATTGGTTCTTTTTTATATTTTCAAGTTCTTTGTTGAAGTTCTCACTATGTTTATCCATTCTTCTCCCAAGATCAGTGGGCATCCTTATGACTTTTTGTTTGAACTCTTCGTCAGATAGATTGTTTATTTCTGCTTCACTTAGTTTTTTTCTGGGGTTTTGTCCTGTTCCCTTACTTGGAATGTATTCCTTTGCTTCCTCATTATACCTCTTTCTCTGTGTCTCTGTGCCTATATCTATGTATTAAGTGGGTTAGCTATGTTCCCTGATCTTGGAGAACTGGCCTTATGTAAGAGATGCCTTTTGAGGCCTAGCAATGTGCTTTCCTCTCATCATTAGTTCCAAATGTTTTAGGAGTGACCCCCTGTGTGGGCTACATGTGTCCTTCTGTTGTGGCAGGGTTGCTCTTGCTGCAGGTGCCCAGGGAGGCTAGGCTGTCCCCCTGGCTGGCTGGTTGTAATGCTCAGCTCCGTGTGGCTGCTCTGGACCCTTCAGTCACTTTATCGGGTTTGGGGAGCCCCAGCAGACTTGGTGACCAGGTCTAATAGCACATTCTTGTTGCAGTTTTTCTGTTAAGTGAGTAGGCCCCCAGTGCAGCTGGTTGCTAGGCTCAGGGGCTTACAATTGCTGAAGGCCTCTGGCCTGCAAGGCTGTTGTCAGCTCTCTCAGGATTGCAGCTGAGTGGGGCTGGCCCCAGGCATGGGAGCACCCAATTGTTTCAGGCTTTGGAAGGCAGGGCTGATCCCCTATGTGGCTATTTGAGAAGTACAGGACTTCTGCTGCTGATAAGCCCCATGGCCCACAGGTCCAAGCACATCATCAACACAGTCCTGGCCCATGCACATGTCCAACTCCCCTGAAGTGGACCCAATCTCCCAATTGCAGAGGCTCCACACACTCCACCCACTCCTCATGCACACCCTGCCCTGCAGAGGCAGACTCACTCGCCTGCCTGCAGATGGTCCAGGTGCCCAGTCTATGCAGGCTGAAAAGGTGCCTGAGGGCTGGCTGTTGGGTGGGGCCAGTCCCTAGGGAGAGCTGCCTGCCCTGAGTGAGCTGGATTAAATTGGTGCTGTAGTAGGTAGGGCAGACCCTGGGCTAACAAGCCAGAGGAAAAACTCCAATGGTGTCTGCCAGTATCTGTGTCAGCATGCCTGTAGAGGTCACAATAATGGCTGCCGCCAATGTCTCAGTCCCTGGAGAGGTCTCACCTCTCACTGAGATGCACCTATAGCCTATCAAGTGATAGTCCTCTTTTCACCAAAGGACGGTACCCCTTTCTTTCTGATGATTTTAGGTTGCTTTCTGAAATGGGTGAACTTGTGTGTGGGCCCTTTAAGAGCCAGCTTTTTTCTGATTATGTCTGATAGGTTTCCCCGTTGTAGTTAATAGCCAGCAAAGCCAGATATTATGAGACTCGTCTCAGTTGTGCTGAGTCCGAAGGATGCTTATAGTGGTAATGTTCCCCCACTCAGGTCCCCCATTCCTCCAGGGAAGGCTGTACACCTTAGGATTGCTCCTGGCTGGCTGTGAAGTGCCACAGCTTGTGAAGCTGGCTTTTTTCTCTCCAGGAAGGAATTTCTGCCTCTTATGCCTCACTCAGGACTGTCCCTTGTTGTGGAGGTTCTTTTTATCCAGTTTTTAGTTCTCTCTCATGGGTAATTGTTCCAAGAATAGTTGTAAATTTGTTTTGTTTGTTGGAGGAGGTGAGTTGAGAGCCCACCTATGCCACCATCTTGACACCAACCCCCTACCCTATGACTCAGGATGTCCATTAGATATTTATCCAAGAGAAAAGAAAACATATATTGACCAAAATATTTGTACAAGAATGTCTATAGCACCTTATCCATGATAGCTAAAAATCAGATACAACCTAAATGTCTATCAACAAGAAAAATAAATCCTGGTATATCCATGTAACAGAACTACACACATAAAAAAATAATGAACTAGTGATGCACACAATAACAATAATGAATCTCGAGAACAGTATGTTGAGTGAAATAAGTCAGACACAAAAGAGTATATTCTAAATTATTCCATTTCTATGATGTTGAAAGAACAGGTAAAAGTAATGTATGGTGATAGAATTGAAAAAGAGGCTGCCAGTGAGGGGGGTGGTTAGCTGTAAGTGGGCATGGGGAAACTTTCTGAGATTATGGAAATGTCCTATTTATTGAAGAGGGTAATCAATACAGACTTTATACATTCATCAAAATTTACCAAAATGTACCTTTCATAACTGAGCATTTCACTCTATGTAAATGCTGCCTCAAATAAGAACTGTAAACAAATAATGAACTCTAGTTAGTACATTTTCTTTTTGTAGTGGCATGGGTTAGCAATTCGAGACTAATTTTGTGTCATAGGTGTGAACAAATAAGTTTATTAAAGAAAACACGCGGAAGTTTTTTCATTGTTGGAGAAGAGAGTTACAAAGATGGAAAGAGAAGACTAGAATAAACTATTTAGTGTGGCAGTTGGAGTTATCAGGTAAATAAATGTATTGGTGTGTGTTTCCTAGTTCAGTCCACTGAAAGAGATAGTAGCTCCCCAGCAACATGAAGTACCTAGCACCTAGATCTTGGTTTCTGAATACTGTTCTCCACTAAATGAAAATATGACTCCTTAGAAAAATGGCTGACACCAGCATTGAGATGGTGAGAGAAAATAATTAAGTGCTCAAAGAATCATGAGAACACATCCAAGCCCACAGGAGCCAACTAGAAGGGATTTGCACAGGCCAAACTGGGGAAAATTTGAGCATCAAAATAAATAGTAAGAATAAAAGATTATAACCCATTGAATAAAATAAGAACCCCTGTTTCCAAATTAACATAAATAAATAAATGAGTAAATAAATAAATGGAGGAGAAGGGAAAGCTCTTCTTCAGAGTAGAAAGCTAACTAATAGATATCAAGGGAACGATGGAGTTCAAATATCACCAATGGAAGATAAAATTACTGCATGAAAATATGATGAGAGAAAGGATATTTCTATGGCCTCAATGCATCCCTTCACAAATTAGTTATGAATTACAAAAAATATATAGTTACTTTACATTGCCAAATTCTAGTAGACAGTATTTTAACTATGTTCAGAAAACACATACATACCCACACATATATACGCACACTTCTAGAAAGAGGGAATGATAAAGTAAAAGGGGCAAAATATTAGGGAAACAACTAGTGAACTTGAGAAAGGATTTATGGAAGATCTGTACTATTCTTGTATCTTTTATCTTTGAATTCATATTAAAATTAAAAGTTAGCAAATAAAATGACCAGATACCAGCAAGGTTCTGGTTCCACTACGGAAGTGTAAACCCATTATAGCCCATGACTCTGGTGGTCACAAGATCTCTGGACAAAATATAAAAAACAACTAACTGAGGGCTCTGAAAGGTAACCAACATCAAGAAGATTGTGGAAGGGGTGTCAAAACACAGTAAAGCACCCTGTTAGGAAGATTCTGTATTCAGCTTGTTTCATGAGTGTCTTTAGAATCTTGCTTTATTTTCACATAAACAAAACTGGAAATCACACACAATCTATCACGGTTGTAGTTTGTGGGAAAAAAAGCAAAAGTAAATTTCCTGTAGTGGGATTAAACTCAAAGAAACATTGGCAAATAGGTGCACATCTCTCTCTTTTTTTGGATGTACATCCCTTACCGTTTAAGTAAAAAAAAATATTAAAGGTTATAGTTTGTACATATTTTATTATTCCTCATTTTACAAACTTTTTCAATTAACCAAAAACTTTTGGCTGTAATCATGTGGTATGAAAGAGTTTCTACTCTACTAATAAATTCGTCTAGCAGCAAAGATAATTTGAAAAGTTGGTATTCACTTGATATAAGAATATGCACATTTGCAAAATTTCATGAAGATTATGCTTAAACAGTGTACTTTCCAACTTTAACAAAAGGAATTGCTTAAATATTTTATTGCATGTCAAAATCTGTTAGATTAAAATAAAATTAACTTGAAAATGTAATATTACAGAATATTAAAAACGTCAAAAAGTCAAAGTAAATGCTAGCCTTTTTGGTTTTGAATGTCTGCTTTTTGTAATACTTGGAGGAAGGTTAGCTATTTAACAGAACAGTGAGTTACTGTTATAACAGATTCCCTAGAAATGCCAAAGCATAATTTTTCAATAAAAGCATGTGAAAAACATAAGTGAAGTTTAAAATCAAATTGTTGTTGTTAGTGCCATCAAGTGGGTTCTGACTCCTAGTGACCCGCTGTCCAGCAGAGCAGAGCCCTACCCAGTCTTTTTGCAACACCGTCTCACCTTCTGGTGCTATAATCAGACAATGCTCCACTGCTATTCATAGGGTTTTCTTGGCCAATTTTTTCCGAAGTGGGTGGCCAGGTCCTTCTTCCTAGTGTGTCTTAATCTAGAAGCTCTGCTGAAACCCTGCTGGTATTTGAAATGCCATTGGCATAGCTTTCAGCATCACAGCAACACACAGCCACCAGGGGATGACAACTGACAGACGGGTTGTGTGGTACCCTGACTGGGAAACAAACCTGGGCTGTGGAGGTGAGAGCACCAAGTCTTAACCATTAGACCACCAAGGTTGGCTAAAATCAAATATAAAGGATTTAAGTTTCACTATGGGTATTATCATTATTACACTTGATTTTTACCAAATATCGTGACCATAATTTCCATGTGACCACAGCACTAAAGTGTCTCTTACTGAGGGAAGATCTTGAAAATGTGCTGTTTTCCTTGGGGGCATACAAAAGTGTTGGGTGTGGAAAAAGAAATTACCTTGACTTCCTGTACATTAATAGAGAACAAACATTAAGATGCATTAAGAAACCTAAGAACTGATCATAAATTGTAACCAAAAATCCCACATGGTTGTAGGAAGAGAAGACCAAGAATTGAGTGAGTCTTGTACTGAATGACTTGCCAGACAAGATGGAAGATAGGTTAGAGCAGGCTAAATTCCAAAGTTGATGTTTCAAAATACCTAGACATTTTAAGTAATCATCATTATAAAATTTAACGTGAGGAGCTACTCTATATTTAATTTAGATATTCTCTAATACTTCAAAATTGCATGATGCTTGGATGCTATATTACATCATGGTGAGGAAGACTATATAAGGCTATCCAACATATTTTTAAATTTTTTCTGATCATTAGCTCATTGACAAATGCTCTAGCTTCTCTATCAAACCCAATTAACTTAATTTGTATTACTAAGAACAGCAGGACTTTTGCTTTTTAAAATCTAATTTTTATATAACTCAAAGCCACTCTTCTTTCTTACATCCTTATAAACTTAGAGTGTGCTTTCAAAAAACAATAATCAGTCATAAGTTGTTTCAAATTCCTTTTTCTTCATTCCTTTCTGCAACATCTCCAAAATCCTCTGAGATCCAATACTCCTAGGTTTTTCATTTGAAAACCTCAACAGCCCAAGCCTCAACCTCTGTAACTTGTATTTCTTCGCATCTCTCATTTATTCTGCTTTCCCTGGTGTATTTTTCAGATGCTGGTGCTTCATGTCTTTAAAGTGTAACTAGATTTTTAAACCTAGCTCATCCCTCCAGAGCTTCCCTCAAACAAAGACTTATAAAGCCACCTGGGAGCAGTCCAGGAGACATTAGAATAGAACAGGCTCAAGACTTTTCACTGGGGCTGCATCCGAAGAGGGCATGTAAACCTCTATTGGAGAGATCATTGTGGGGAAAATGGAGTTAGAGTAGTGTGAAAAAAGGGGAAAAAGTTGAACCCCCAAGTTAAGGAAATAGAAATTATTCAAAAAGATAATGTTTTTAAATTATACTTGAACAAAATACATAAACTAGATTTGAATGTAAACAAAAGATGGCAGAAAATATATATTTTTTAAATTTCTATGCAATGCTGAAGCGAGGATGGAAAACACAACATTCGGTAAAAACATTTACTTGGCCCATACGAGAAAAACTATATATAAAACTCAATTAACCCTTATATATAGGTAAGGTTTAATGAGGTATAACATATGTCCATCGGAGTTATATTCTTAATACAAAATAGAGTAGGGTCGTTAGCCACAAAGAGAACCAAAACAAAACCATTTCACAATTATGAGACTTTGATGCAACCCAATCCAAGGATGAGCCTACAAAGAGACTGTTAGATTTCCCAAAATCCTTAAATTAATCCTTAAATTGAGAGCTGACAATCATTGTATACTGGTGATACAGTGCTTTATTTATAGATGAACTTTAATTTTTTTAAAATTTCCATATGTATGAGATTAGTCTTACTCTCAGGCCTCATTCAAAAAGTGATCCATCTATTTAAAAAAATCTTCTGCAGCACTTAAAATAAATCTCCCTCCATCCTAACATAACCATGAACATTCATTTGCTAAAATAAATATTTTTCTAAAGAAAGTAAATTATTCAATCACCATAAAAGATATCTTCTTTATGATAAAACAAGAACAACAACATCGAGCTACCACCAGTCTGTTAGGGCAATGCATCATCATAATGATAAACAAATTACTGTCCTTGGTAAATTCAATGAACACCATTTAAACGGAAGACTGAAACCAAATAGAAATTACTAATAGAGATAAAGCAGGAAGTTAGCAGTGTCCTTTGAAATTGAATATATGCACTTTACCAGGCATTATCAGCCTTTCATGTTTTTAAGAAAGATACATTAGGCACCACTCAATACTCAAAGAGAAAACATATAAGGTGTTTTATAAAGTGTGATTTGTCATACCTAGCTTTATCGTGAATATTTATCACAAAGTGTTAACATCATGCTTTAAAATAATCACAACAATGGAATAAAGCACATTGGTCCATCAACACACATTTATTCAGCAACTATAATGTGTAAGGCACCATCAAACTCAAAACTCTGTTCTAGATCTCAAATCTGAAATTTGTTGTGTTTTCCTCCAAACAAGAAGTTCTTCATAATGTTTTAGGACATCAAAAAGTTGGTAATCAAGAACCTTTCTCCTTTTTAAAATTTGGCGTTGAAGTATGTTATAATACATAAGAGGACATATTTCGTAAGTTTACATCTCAATAAATCTTCACCAAGTATGCAACTACATGACCAACACCCAGATTAAGAAACAGCATTACACACATCCTAGAAACTCCTTAATCCCCCTGCCAGCCATTCCCCCTCCACAGGTAACTACTATCCTTCTTCTAACAGAATAGCCAAGCTTTTTCCTGATGTCGTACTTTATGTAATAGAATCATACAGTATGGGCTCTTTTGTTACTGGCTTCTTCCAATATTATGTTTGTGGGATTCACCCACATACTGACATGTAGAAGTAGACTGTTCATTTTTGTTGTTGTATAGTATTCCAGTCAAGAATATATATATGTGTGTGTGTGTGTGTGTGTGTGTGTGTATACATACATATATATATACATATGTATATACATATATATGTGTGTGTATATATATATTCTCACAATGTTTTTATCTATTCCTCATTTTTAGAAATTTGAGTGGTTTTGGGTTGGGGCTATTATAAGTAGTGATGCTAGGAACATTATAATGCTTACCTTTCAATGAATATATAACTAGGAATGGCATTACTAGGTTGTTTATCTTTACGAATTTGTAAATACACTTTCAAAATTGAAAAATAGGAAAAAAACAAACTAGTAAAAAAATTTGCTTAAAAGCCCACCATTTAGGGCAGAGGACATGAACAGACATTTCTCAAAAGAAGATATGAATATGGCCAATAGACACATGAAAAGATGTTCATCATCGCTAATCATCAGGGAAATGCAAATCAAAACTAGACTAAGATATCACCTTACACCCGTTAGATTGGCAAAAACATCCAAAACCAAGAGTGACAAATGTTGGAGAGGATGTGGAGAAAAAGGAACCCTCATACACTGTTGGTGGGAATGCAAACTGGTACAGCCACTATGGAAAACAGTATGGAGATTTCTCAAAAAGTTAAAAATAGAAATACCCTATGACCCAGCCATCCCATTACTGGGTATCTATCCTAAGAACCTGATATCAGAAATCTCAAGAGTCCGTTGCACCCCTATGTTCATCGCAGCATTATTTACAATAGCCAAGATGTGGAACCAGCCTACATGCCCAGAAACTGATGATTGGATAAAGAAGATGTGGTATATATACACAATGGAATACTACTCAGCCATAAAAAAAGACAAAATTGGCCCATTCACAACAACGTGGATGGACCTCGAGGGTATTATGTTAAGCGAAATAAGCCAGTCAGAGAAAGACGAACTCTATATGATTCCACTCATAGGTGGAAGTTAGTATATTGATAAGGAGATCTGATCGGTGGTTACCAGGGAAAAGGGGGGGTGGGGGGAGGGCACAGAGGGGGAAGTGGTGTACCCACAACATGACTAACAAAAATGTACAACTGAAATCTCACAAGGTTGTAATCTATCATAACATTAATAAAAAAAAAAAAAGATCCACCTGCCAACTGCAAAAAAAAAAAAAAAAAGCCCACCATTTAAAAAAATATACAAACTAAGAACTTAAAGGGCTTAACTCCAACCTATTTCTTGCCCCATGCCAGATAAGCACATTTAGCAATCTGATATGACTCATCTGCACTTTTTCTGTACTATGTGGAATTAACAGAGGCAGAACAACCATTAAAAGCGACAGTCAAGAGTGAAATTTTACCATGCATTGAGTGGGAATGTTAATTTGCATTTCAAAAATATCTCGTCACCAAAGCACAGGCAATATTTCTGACCACGTCATAGTAATTGACCCAAGAAGCATACACCAAAAGATTGGGAGGCTATTGCTATCTTCACCAGTAGATAGCCAACAGCTCAAGAAATTAGTTTACTGACATTTTCAGGTGCTTTCAAAGATCTCATAATTTGAATTGCACTCAACTGTGATCTCCGATGGCTATAGCAAAGTTTTACAGTTTTATGGGTCTTTATCATACCAGAATCTGAATGAAAGCACTTCTGATTTAAATTCTAGCAGACACACATAACCAGAAAAAATAAAATTAAATTCATCATCTTTAATTCTCTTAGTTTGAATCTATTTTCAAAGTTTTTAAAAAAATATTTAAATCCAAATATTTAGCACTCTCTCTTCATATAAAGAAATATATCCATTTTAACAAGATACTTAAAAAAATCCACCCCATTTTCTTTACTGATAGACAATTAAGTATTTTTAAATACTCCTACCACTTTAAATGTGCAATGACCTCATCATTTTCTTCCTAGTTTCTTGCTTATAGAAAAAGTAGTTCCATGTTCTCCCACTATTTAAATCTTTAGTAAACAACGGCTCTTCTTTGAAACTCACTCAGTTCTTAGCCCTCTATACTCCTCTTCTCCTCTACTATGAAATTTCCTGAAACTTTTAAAATATCAAAAGAAAATAGAGGATAATATCTTTTTAATTTTAGACTAAACTGCAGATATTCTGAAGCAACTTTGTGCTTTTAGATAAATTACTGTATTGTAAAAAATGATTAATTCCTCCAAAGTACTCTTAGAAGTGTTTCAATGTCTAAGATCGGATCCCCTGTCTCTTTCTCCTGAAGTTACCTGCATGTGCGAATCTTACCTTAACATAAAATTGACGTCTCAGAGTTTTAAAAACAATTCTCACTGAAACCCAATTGAACAATATTTTAAAGAAAAGTACATTTTCCTTTCCACCAAAAATTTATTGAGTGCTTACATATGATACATCCTAACCCAAGAGCCTTTTGTGCATAATCTCATTTAATCCTCACCCCCAAAAAGGAAGGAAAGCTTTAAGATAAATATTGTGGTGATATTCCTATCTAGTAAAGAAAGAAAATAAGGCATAATGAGGTTAAGTAACTTTCCTAAGACCCAAGCACTATCAAATGCTGGAACCAGGATCTGGTCCCATGCAGAGTGACAAGGAAGTTCACCCACTTAACCACCATGTCCTGTTGTCTCCCAGATTCATACATATGTCTGTATACTCAAAATACTTCTAATTTCCTGACTGCTCCCACACAGGACTCTCAAGGACAATAAGATATACATTCAACACACAAGACCTAGAATAACTACTTTTAGGAAGCTCCAATTTCCCAAGAGACTGATTTGTCAAAAAACTAAGATGACCCACTGACACCAACTGAACATCTTAAGACTGATGGCCCCTACTGGTGGATTCAAAACAAGATGGAACAATTTAGGCATCCAGAGTCCAAGAAAAAGAGCAGCAACTTGGAGATGTATGGTAGTTAAAGGGGAAGAACAAAATATGTCCAAGATTCAGAGAAAGCAGGTACAAGAAAGAGAGGAATTGGAGGAGGGGATGCATAAAGAACAGGTCATCAGTGCTTACAGCTCAGAAAAGATGTTTGCTAACCCACTACAAGATGCCTACATTTCCTATGCAACCTCCAGGAGGGCACGTTGAGTAAGCCTGCCTTAATGCTGGTGGAATGTAATCACATCCTTGTGGTATGTGTGGTCAGGAAGCCAACCCCATTTAAGAAGTTTTCCTAATGCCAGGCTCGCTTGGGAACCCTGGAAAACAGGTGGGGACAAATCAAACACTGTAATACACTTTAAGTGGGGAAAAGGTGCAAAATCAGGTGTCAGAGCCCCTCTAGGTAAACTTCCCTTACTTCATGGCTTTACATCGGGCCAGCCCTGAGCGATACTCAACATTAGCAGGATCACAGTATTAGGGGGATTTCATAAAGTTCAGGGATGCATATCTGTAAATAGTTGGCTTACCCTCCTCCATTGCTGTTTTCCTCTCCTTTTCCAATTAGAAATCAGTAGGAGAAGATAAGAAATGAGGTGTAAAGGTTGAGAGGCAGAATTCCTTGGGAAGCCTAGAATAGTTTTAACCAGATGGCAGAATGGAAGAAGAATAGAGTATGGAGATTAGCCATGCCCATTGAACAAAAGGGATCTATTCAGACCAAGCTGCACAATATTCTAGGACAAATTACCTCATAATTGTGTGCCTCAGTTTTTTTATTTGGAAAAATAGGTATAATAATGTCTTCTTCAGAAGGTTATGGGGAATTTAAATAAGACGTGACAGTATCTGGTATATCTTAGTCACTCAAAGATGTCAGCTGACTCTTACTGTCCTTTCTCTGAACACTTATACAAATGTTTATGCCCCTCTTAAGGCATAAGTTACTCTCTACCCTGCATCATAGTTATTTCTACACGCATCTTTTCTTCTGCACTAGTGTGCAAGCTCACTGAGAGCAGGATTTACTTTCAGTAAACGTTAGCTATTTTGGACACATTGTTAGCGCTAACCCATGACTGCTTCTCCTCTCCTTCTTTGACTCCTGGGAGGCTAACTTCCCAGCTATCTTAAGGCTGGCATGGCCATAGGAATAGCTCCAGCCAATGAAATTTAAACTGAATTGACACAAGTTACTTAGTGAGAGAAAGAGGGAAGAGGCCCTGCCCAGCCTCCCAGCTCTCTCTTCCTCTGCTGTGGCAACCCTGGAAGACCATGTTGAGAAGGCGTTGTGACAAGTTGGTGCCTCTTTTGAAGCCTGTGTCTCCTAGTAACTATTTGTCACTGGGTTCCTCTTTGCCCTATTTTGGACATGTACTTTGGGTGAGAAATAAAAAAAATTGTTTTATTGTCACAGAGATTTAGCAGTTACCAGGTTACCCTAGCATACCTAAGTCTATCCTGTTTAACACAGGTATTATTATCATCACTCATTATCATTATATTGTTCACTAGCATTTCCTTGGTATCTATCACTCCACTTAGTATATTTTATGTTATCAGTTTTGCTCTATATTTTACAACATATTAAATGTAAATTAAACTAAGTATAATTTTGGTAAACAGTAAGTATTTTTAAATATTTTGTCACCTTTAACTTACTAGATTATCGGGCACTGAAATTCTGTACTATGGACAAGAGTTAATCAAATAAATCAGGTTGTAAAGTAACCTTTAAAAAGTGTATAAAATGCACAATATGGCAAAAACTCAAATTCTCAATTGGAGGAAATTTATTTGAAATATTGATTTTACATAAGCTTAGAAATCTATTCCTAAGATACAGAATAAACCTAATTTATTTTTAAAGCAGCTATTGAAAACTTAAAATGAGTAATGAATTGTGTTGGGTGTTGAATTATACAATGATAATTATAGTAAAGGCATAGACAAGTAAACAAACTGTACACCATTCTTGATGAGACAGTGAAATCTGAAACCATGGGATGAGAAGAAACAAGATGCAAATAAGACTATGTTAGATGGTAATTTTATCTAATATTATCACATCAGCATTATACTAGATACTGTTGTATAATGTCTGCATTAGAGGAAAAAACACCAGCTGCTTCAGGAAATACCCCTAAATCTCAGTAGCTCACCCAATCAATGCTTATTTCTCTCTCATGTAAAGTTTAATATAAATGTTCCTGGTCAGGAGGTTATCTTCCAAATGGTAATTCAGGGATCCAGTCTCCAAACTCTGGTGGCTGTGCATCTGAATGGCTGATAAACAAAGAGACAGAGCATGCAGAATGGTAAAGAAAAATTAAGAGTCCAGGCCTAGAAAGTAGCCTAATATATTAACCAGAGCTAGTCAAATGGCTCCACTCATATGCAAGGATGTTGAAATAATAATATGAAGTAATATACAATGAATATATATGCAGAAATAAGGATTTTACATTATTAAATATTGAATTTAAACTCTGGAAAATGAGACTAAGCTGCCTCCAAACGTACAGAACAAGTGATAACGTACTAAAAAGTATGGAAAAATGTTAAGTGGAATGCAGAAAGAATCCAGAAATTTCAATGTCCATATAATAGGATTTCCAAAAAGATAACATAGAAAGAATTGATAGGGAAAATATAATGCTTAGGAATTTCTCCAAGCTGAAAATACTCCCTATATTCTAGATTGAAACAACCGAAAACTATGACACAAAGCAGGATTTTAAAACCCATCCCTAGGCACATAAGAGTGTAATTTCCAACCGAGGATACAGGGAAAAGCCAGATTCCTTATAATAGAAAACAAGGTTGACATCAAGCTTCTAATCAGAAACATTATAAATAAAAAGTCTGTGAAGACAGCTGAGAATTAGACTAGATAAAAAGAGAAAAACTTTGAACATACAATTGTATATATCATTAGAGAGTGAGAGAAATAAAAACAATTTCATACATACAAGAACAAAAAAACAATACCACTCATGAACACATTCTGAAACAGCTAATAAAAGATGTGTTCCAGCAAAGAAGAAAATAAAACTAGAAATAAGTAATGGGGTGCAAGAAGCAATGGTAAACAAAGCAAAAGAAAGAATCAGAAACTCATTGTTAAATCTAAGTATTTATTGTAAAATATCACATTGATAAAAATCTGGAACTAATATTCCAAATAATAGCAGCATTAGAATTTGAAATGATGAGAAGAAAGGGTGGACAATAATGAAACCATGCTGGGTTTTTTGTCTTTTTGCTGGAGAGTTATAATTACAGGTTTACTAAAAAATTATAAGAAGTCAAATATTTGAAAATTTAAGAGCAATTTGCATAATAATAAAAATTATAATATTAGAAAATTAGAATAGAATGGAAAAGTAGAAATTTGAAAACAGGAGGTGAAAAGAAATAAACAAATTCAATAAATCCAAAAAAGGGCCAAAAAAGGAGGAAGGAAAAAATATAGAAAGCATTCTACTACACAGAAAAAATAACGGAAGTTGGCAAGATTAAATTAAAATCATAGTATATACGAAAGGTTTGAAATCTCCACTTAAATCCTCATAATGGATTTTAAACGAATGGAGGAAAACAACTTCGGGAGGTTGAATATGAGGAAACAGGAAAATATATAGCAAAACAATTAGAATTAAAAAATTAATGATATACTATTAAGCAAAAAAAAAGAATCAGTATGACTGGGAGTATCATTTCATACTGACAATGGGAGTGGTTTATCTAGAAGATAAGATAGTCATAAGGATGGTTCGATATATGCAAATCAATAAATGTGATATATCACATTAATAGAATGAAAGATAAAAATCATATGATCATCTCAATAGATGTAGCAAAAGTGTTTGTCAAAATGCAACATCTATTTATGATAAAAGCTCAGCAAATTGGGTATACAAGGAATATACTGCAACATAATAAAGGCCATATATGCATAACTCATTATCCATTAGCAGACATTTCAATGTTGCAATGACTTTTATTTGCCTATAAAATCATCAACGAGGGCACTCTGATGATGAACATTCAGATAACTAAGACCCACTAAAGTCAGTTACTGTTTGCACATTTATATGTTGATAAAGGCATAAAATAGCATCTAGAAGGACATCTACCAATCACGCATATGTGGATAAAGGGGTAAATATCTGTGTCAGTTCTGGGTCAGTTTTGATTTATGCACTCATCACGGGCCTTATTTTTCTGTTACTCTGCATGCCTGGTAAATTTTGATTGTATTATTGACATTGCAATTTTTACCATGTTGGGTGCTGGATGTTCTAGTATTCTTAAAATATTCCTCGATTTTGTTTTGGGATGCTGTTAAGTTCTGGGAATAGTTTGATCCTTTCAGATATTCCTTTTAACACTTGTTTGGCAGGACCAGAGCAGTGCTCAGTATAGGGTTTATTATTCCTCCCTACTAAGACAAGACTTTTCTGTGTGTTCTACCCAATACCCCATGAACCATAGGGTTTCCTGGTCTGACTGGTGGGAACCAGCACTGTTACCAGCCCTGGGTGTATATCAGGCACTTTCACCTCTAATTCTTTTAGGTTTTCTTTCCTCTGTCTTGAGTGGTTTCCTCACATACATATGCTGATAAGTACTCAGCTGAATCCTTGAGTGGGTTCCCTTTGCAGATCTTTGGAGTTCTTTCTCTGTGAAGCTCTCTTCTCTCCAGTGCTCTGTCCTGCAAACTCTAGTCACCTTGGTCTCCCAGGGCTATCAGCTTTCTCCTCAAATTACCAAGTCCACTGGATTCTGCCTGGGTTTCCACCCCCAGATCCCCACAATGGTACTGTGACCTGGAAACCTTCCGAAGGCAGTAAGCTGGATCAGTCCTATGGCTCTCATCATTTGTTTCTTTTTTTCTTCTTCTTCTCCCCAAAGCCCCCCAGTATACAGTTGTATACTTCAGTTGTAGGTCCCTCTGGCTCTGCTATGTGGGATGCCCCCTCAGCATGGCTTGATGAGCAGTACTAGGTCCACGCCCAGGATCTGAATTGGCAAAACCCTGGGCAACCAAGTGGAGCGTGCAAACTTAACCATTTGGCCACAGGGCTGGCCCCTCATCATTTTTTTCTTATTGCTTAGAGATCTCTCTCTTTTGTTGCCTGATGCCCAGAGTTTCATTTATTTTTTTCCTTTTTATTGTTGTTGTTTCAGGCAGGAGGATTAATCAGTTTCCTATTATTTTTTCTTCGCTGGAATTGGAAGTTGTCTGTATTCAGTTTTAATAAAGAAGAAAAAAAGAATATCAATCTATTCATCTATTTATCTGTCTATCCATGTGTGTGTGTGTGTGTGTGTCTGTGTATTTTAAATCTGAATCCCATGGGAGGCTCTGTTTTCATCTCAGAGACTGTTAGAAGCTTTTCGAATGTGGCCACTAAAGCTGCTTAAACTGGCTGCTAATGATTCTGCTGTGGCTGCTACAACCACCTCCTGTTCAAGGACCACCTTTTGTGTCCTTTTCTCTGTGTGAACTTGATAGCTGTTTCATGCTGCTCCCAAGAGGAGAACTTGGATCTCTCAGAGTTTGAAACAAGCATCTCTGGAATGTACTGGAGGAGAATCACATGGTACAACTAAGCATCACATAAAAATGCTGGGATTCTCATCCCTCAGAAGACCCAGGCAACTCTCCTACAGAGTTGGGGAAGCTTAACTGCCACTCTTTGCTCAAGACTTTCCTAGAATCCCTGAATTCCAGCATCATTATCAAATAATTGGTCTATAAACTTCACTTTCACATTAAACATCTTGCTCCCCTCACCTTTCCTCATCTGGATTCCTCGCTATGCTTAAATTACAGAATTAATTCATAAATTTTAAACACCCTTAGTTCTTTTTATGTAAAAGGATATTTATTTTATGTAAAATCCTTTTTATGTAAAAGGATATTCCCACATGTGAGATATTTTCTTGATGAATAATAAAGTAAGATTTTCCTATGTGAAAGGGAGATTATAACTCTGTTGAAAATTTAAAGGCTGGTTGTGATCACAATACACACAGACAATATTTAATTCCTCTCTAAAACTAAAGGAACAAATTTAAAGTTTCCCATGTGAAATATACCAATTCACCGTTAACAATGTCATTGGAAATTTTATCTGCTCCTGTTTGCCCCTTCCTTCTGAATTTTGATTCCTTTTTATCTTTCAGCCCTTTAACTTTCTTTTGCATTTGAAAAAGGTTTACTTCACTTGTATCATCCTATCGCCTTTAGCTCTTCAGCTTATTTACTCATCTGCGGAGTGCCTTTGAATCTACTTGGTATTTTTATGAAAAAGGACGGGTAACAATTGAAGAGTTTATTTTATTTAGCTTGCCTTTTCCCTAATCCATTAATAATTGCCTTGTAGGCCCATAAAACTGAAAACTGACAGACTGAATAGCACATTCTTATTTGTTTTATCCATAGAGAAATAAATCTACTTGTAAGGTTTAATCCTAGAATCCTTTAAGAAACTGGTCAAAATGTCATTGACTTCCAACTGAGGAGTCAATTCTTTAAATTTAGGAAGATAATGCACCATCTTTCATGAGAAAAACCTTTTTCACTTTTGGATTTTTAAGAGTATTATCAATAAACATCAATTTAAAGCACACAATGTCAGATTCTACAGATCAAACAAGAAGAGTTATCCATCCCAGGTACATGTTATATAGGCTTTTAGATGATGTGATTGTGTGTGTGTATGTCTATGTATTTGGGATATTATTTACAGAGAAATACAATGATTATAAGAAGATCATTTCGTTTTTGATATATAGATGGATCAATGGATGGATGGCATTGGAAAAGAGCATAAATTACCTTAGCGCAAAAGGCAGTAAACACAAAAGTTTGTATACATTTGCATCAAGACAGATATATAGCAAATTTAATTTTTACTGCAATCTGTACTACTGATTAAAGTGGTAAACTCTCACTTTTGTGAGGCTGGAATAAAGGAAATGAGTGGCCAGGAACCAGTCCTGACAAACAGTGAATCTATTAACAATGATGGGTAAAAAGCATGGATTCTGGAAATAGTCACAGAAAGAATTCCTTATGACCTGGCTAGGTGTCAAAATAAGTTTGAAATGAGGGAAATGAGAAATCAAAGAAGAGCCTAAAATCATATGTTGGAGTCCTGTAACAGATAGAAAGAAGACTAATGAGGAGGAGACTTAGGGGAAATATATAAAGTTCCATTCTCCACAGAATCATGGTGAGACCTTGGGAAAGAGAACAAATTCTTTCATGAAGATATTTAAATCAGGGATGTGCATTTACCTGACTTAGTTTGAAAGCAGTTCTACCCAGAGCCAAAAAAGATTAACTAGAGAATACTTACAATAATTTTTTACGTGCTCATCTTGCCTTTATCTTTTTATTGAGGTATAATTGGCATATAACATATTAGTCTGAGGTGTACAACATAATGACTCGATATTTGTATATATTGTAAAATGATCACCACAATAAATCTAGTTAACATCTGTCACCACAGTTACAATTTTTTTTCCTTGTGATGAGAACTCTTAAGATCTACTCTTTTAGCAACTTTCAAATATGCAATACAGTATTATTAAGTATAGTCACCACGCTGTACATTACATCCCCATGACTTATTTTATAACTGGAAGTTTGTTACAATATTTTAAGTCTTACAAGCCTAACTCACCAGTCAGAGGTGGAAAATTCATTTTATTTTATTTTTATTTTTTTCAAGAGGAACTTCCTAATGGTTTTCAGAGAACCCATGTGTTTAGAAGAGAATCTAAAAGGCAGGTGGCTCATGAAGTAAGAAACTTCCTTTCCTTCATAAATACAGCTTTTTTTTTTTCATAAGTCGCTGTATTAACATGGGTTCAGGTTCAGACCATACAAAATGAGCTAATTCTATATCCTTTCCACTCCAAAGATGGCACTGCTGGCACACCATCTTTAGGCACACACATCTATAAGACACACATCACACACATCTCAAGACACACACACACCTACACACCACTGTACATTCCACCAAAACCCCTAGCAATAGTAGTGTAGGTTTCTCTGAGTTGTTACTCAAATGGTAAGGAAGGGCATGACCCAGGTCATCTCTACTGTCTTGTACACAATCCCCCTAATGACCACAGCACACTATTCTAAAGGGAATACCTCAGTGCAGTCAGAAGGTATGAGACAGTTGCATTAATTGGTTCACAAGGGCATTAAACACACCCTTGGAATCATGAGAAGAAACTCTTAGGATGAAAGAAAGCTGGTGAAACATAGCGAAAGAGATCAAATTAAAGCCTTTAGAATTGGAATGGCTAAAGATTTTAATCATTATCAATGAGGTGGTCTATTTCCAAGATGCCTATTTGATTGTAATAGTTTAATCTCAAAAAACAGAACAGGATAATCTTTCAAAGACACACGCAAAAGATGGTAAAATAGAATATAATCCCTGGCTACGTGTATGATTCTGTGTTTGTAGCTTAGAAAGTGGACATGAAACATAAAGCTTACTTTAAGATTGCAATCTTAATCACATAGAGTTTTAGGCTGAAGTTTAGTTTCCATACGTATTTAAATATTCAATGGAAGTTCTTATAAAAAGGATTGTGTAGTGAAAAGGAATTCCTGCTGCTTATCTTAAAATGCTTGTTATGCTTTTCTATGATTTTTCCAGGGGCATTTTTTATTTGTTTCCTGGTAAAATGTCTATAAGAAGGTGACAGACTATCACCATTATGCAAATATTTGTTTCACAATTGTGAAGAAAGTATAATGAGAGTAGAAAAGTAAAATAAACAGAATAAATAAGATCACATGAAACTCTGATATGTGTTGCCACCATGAATGAAATACACATTCAATAACTCCATAATTACCATGATTGAAAAGATAATATATGTAGAAAGCTTTAAAACTCTATTGTATACACTCCAGAATAAATAACTCAGTTAATATAAAATTCTTCACTTTTTCAATAGAAAATTGAGGGACTCTTTTTATCAATAACATCTTTCTTCTTCTGTGTTATTATACATATGCATTGTCATAAAATGAAAAATTTCAAAGAGAATGAATTTCCCACTTAAAAGGAGTACTGCTAAAGTGGCAATAGCTACTTCATTTTTAATCAACTATTGGCAGAATTAATACAGAGAAGCCCAATAATATTGATACTTATAAAAAGCAGAATGATACAGTGCCCACCCTCAAGATACACACACCTACAAACCACTGTACATTCCACCAAAACTCCTAGTAATATTCGTGGTAGGTTCCTGAGAAAGACAATGGCTGGCTCAGGTAGTTTTGATTAACATACCTCCACTCTACCATATAGTACTACAGTTCCACATGCCCAATATTCTAGTCTATGCCTCACTCTTCAGGCCAGATGTTCCATAGGCTTCCTTTCTTGTCAAGGTGGATTTCTCCGAGCAAATTTGAAAAAAGTACCTGCTTTAAATCACTAAGTAAATAGTCCCTGCATCTTGCCCTCAACTCTCCCACTTTCCACTTGCATTCTTCAGTTCCGAGGTGGCTTGAACAGCAGTTACGGTCTGCCATCAGATAATTTCTAGGGGGCTAAACATTGTTCAAAAAAATAATAATAAAGTAATGTTGACTAGTAATTTCTACTTGCCAAACACTTTTCTAAAGTGTTTCACACATTTTCTTACCCATATTTTAAGAAGAAACAGAGGATTAGAAAGATTGCATACTTTATTCAAAATCACCCAGATAATAAAGGTGGGACTGGAATCCGAATACCCTATGTGTCCTACTGAAGAGAACAAGCACTCAGTCACTCTTAAACTGCTTGCTGTTGCAATGCAACTACAGATATACTGGTTGTGAGCCAATTTCTGGTGGCCTAAGGCTAAACAGAATATACTGAGGATAACTCAGAAAATTCTAGAATCACAGAATAGCCTAGGACCTAATTGGTCACTAGAGACTTCAAGTAAGGGGTCTTAAACTAAGCTTCCGTAAGGTGGCATATGTAAGAAGCAAGAAATTCAGGTAAGAACCTGTGGCTGGCCAGCATCAGTGACACTTAAGGAGCCTTAACAGACAACATGTCCAGCATGTAACTCCCTGGGCATATGATGATGGCAGTTAGTTCCAGTCTCAATCCTAAATTTATTATATGTCTGTGTCACGTAAGGCAGCGAAATATTCTTAGACCACTGTAGACATTCATATCACTGATATCCCCTCTTATGTCTAAGTATTTAGAATATGTTATTAATACAAGTTCAAGATTTGCATCACTCATTTGCCTAACTTTAAACTTTGTGAAATATTTATAATATATTGGCTAATTTCTGAAAAATGAGAGAAATACAAGTTTTGTATGCTACAACGAAAGCCTTTCTTATTTTACTGAGAAAACTATATTTTTTGCAGGAGCTCTAGTAAAATTGAATTTGATATGCTTCAGGAGCTTTCTTGAAGATGTTGGGATATGGAAGAAATATCTCAATAAATTCCTTCCCATTTCTGAAACTGCACCTGAATAAATGGAGCTGTTCCTAGCCATTAATCTTGCCATCATCACAGAAACCAATGTAGCAATCAGGTGTGGCTAGTCAAAGTAGATTCACTTATGTACCTATGGAATGTTTCTGCTCATAGCACAAAAATGTCACTTAATACAGATATATTTTGAATTCTATACAGTAGAATTATAGAATGTTAGAAAACTTTCTTACAATTGAGCAACTCTGAACGCTCTGAAAAAGCTTTCTACTCCACATCTCTCACAAAATATAAATGGAACATAGATGTCAGTGAGAAAAGTCAATTTTATTTTTCTGTAGGTTTACCATCATATGTTTAGAAAAAAGTCCATTGCCAAGACTAAACGTTTGTTGCTATTCAAGTCATTTTCCAGGTATTCTAAAGAGGGACTTTCTTCATGGTTTCTATATAGCTAAAACTTTAATCACTTAATCTTCTACCAGCTCCTGAGAAGGCATAAAGTAAATAATGCTTTACTGAACAACAAGGGGAAAGTTAATGAAAAGGTTAGGGAGGGGAAAGAAAAAGAGAAGGACCCCACAGAGAAAAAACAGAGTTGCATTTCTTACATTTAGTCCTGATATATCCTGAAAACTAATGATATAACTCCCATGAGCTGCATGCAAATCAGAGCATTAATCTCTAGCAAAATGGTTTATGTTATAGGAACCCACAAACAGATTTCCTTCAACTGCAGTAAATCAAACATGGTGGGTAGTTTCCGTTTGACTGATGAGTACACATGTCACTGGCAGGAGGGCAGTGACATATGGAAGAGCAATAAATATTTTCTCTGACACTTCAGCAACCCAAGTTCAATGACACTAAAGGAAGATAGAAGACTTTAGGAGAAAATGCAAGCCTGTCTCTATTAGCTGTCGTGCCACTGCCGAGGCAGCAGCCCCCAGGTGATTTGGTGTTCTGTGGTGTAGCTTGCACATTTAGTCTTAAACAAATGAATAGCTTGAAAGCACAGAATCAATAGTTCTCTCAGAACAGTGTTTGCATTTTCCTTCCAATTATGGCATTCTCCAAATAACTTAGATTTCCTTTAATGATGGTGATTTTGGGCGTCTTTAGATTCTGTGGCCCAATGCCCAACCAAATCTTGTTAAAGCTTTTGTTCTTTGTCTTCCTCTGCAATACAGTTTATGTGCTTTCTTTCTGCAGAATTTCCCATTTCTAATGGGAAGAAAATCAGAGAGAAATGTGTTAGAAAGTATTATGTTATGATCCATGTCCGAGAGATTCTGAGTATTTGGTTCCAAAACACCTTGTATTAATTTTTCACTGATCTCAGTATTTCCCCAAATCTCCTCAAATGTTATGATTTTAGCACCCATCAAACATGGTTATTAATGACTACTATGATTTCCTCTAATAGGCAAAATGCAATAGGTATTAAAATGTAAACATGAGTTGTTTCCAACTATACTTATGTGGCTTCTAATTCCTTTTGAATATCTACTGTCATGTATCAGAGGACACCCTGAATCTCAAGTGTTGAGTAGAACAGCACATGGCTCAAAACGGACCTCTGTCAACTCTGGTGCCTGGGTCCCAGTATAATAGGGTATAAAAAACTCACATGGTTCAACCACATTCTGTGGGCCAGGATTGGAAAGACAGAGTTCTGGGTCTGCCACAGAAGACAGATCCAACCAGAGAGCCAGCCATTTTCAGGGCTGCCAGGCAAATCAGATGTGTGCAGCAAGTTAGCAATAAGAGGCAGGCAAGTTAGCCATTTTGAGATCCAAGATAAGGAAGTTAGGCAGATATGGATGCCATGTGATGGTGAAAGTGACATAAGGCTTTCTGGTCGCGTTTCTAGGAGCTGTGTTTGCTTGCTGAAAGCTGTCTCCTGATTGCATTGAAGAGAAATGAACAAATCTGGCTTGGCCTCATATTCATTCAAAATCTGACACTTACAATGTAGGATAACAATGGAATATTGTCCAATATGAAAAAGAAGTCAGGGGGCCAGCCCAGTGGTGCAGCGGTTAAGTGCGCATGTTCCATTTCGGCAGCCCGGGGTTCGCTGGTTCAGATCCTGGGTGCGGACATGGCACTGCTTGGCAAGCCATGCTGTGGTAGGCGTCCCACATATAAAGTAGAGGAAGATGGGCATGGATGTTAGCTCAGGGCCAACCTTCCTCAGCAAAAAGAGGAGGATTGGCAGCAGATGTAAGCTCAGGGATAATCTTCCTCAAAAAAAAAAAAAAAAGAAGAAGTCAGGAAATTGATATTAAAATGTTTTTCTACCACTAGTTATCTTTATAACCTTGGGTAAATCACTTATTACTTGTGTTTATTTATAACATGTATTGCTTGTGCTAAATTAAACCTAAGATGGTTCTAGCTCTCAAATTCTGACTTTCTAATAGCACTAGTTATTGGATAGATATATTTACAACCATCTCTTTCTATGTAGCTGTTGTGTTATAATCACAATTCATAGTTAATGAAGCATTTCTGCTTATAAATTAGGTTATGCAGTCTCAATTTTACAAAAGATATTTCAAGATTGAAAGTTAACATGAATTGCAAGTTTCTCTCTGCAACATGCCTAATATGCAAGTGTTTTTAAAAACTATCAATTTTAAAAAATAAACCTGATATATAAAAGCTAAAAAACTTGACAGAACAGATAAAAATAAAGATGTAACTCTTCACCATACTAAAAATTAACATTTCATTCGTATATTCATCCATTCATTCATCAACCATTTATTGAACGAATACCACAAGCCACATGCTGTATCAAGTGGCTATGGATAGAGCAGTAAATAAGAATGACAATGGCATTTTGACCTCACATTTTGGGGGAAGTTGAAATCAGTTAGAGAACATTAATATTGTCATTTAGAAACGTCTTGTGTAGCATAGTCCTTTCTTCATGAAACCTTTATTCTGGCTGGGAGAAGATGTTAAACAAATAATTACATGAATACTTTTGCTCATGACAGGTGTTACAAAGGAGAAGCGCAAGTGGGAGGGAAAACATAATACAATGGAAATAAACCAACTCTAGGGATCAAAGGATGCTTATCCAAAGAAGGACCTTATCTTATGAGATAAAGGAGGAAAATTTGATTCTTAAATGTGAGAAAAGGGAGCTGCGGTGGGGGTGGGGGGGCAATGTTTCGGGTGGGGAGCATGTGTAAAAGCTTGAAGCAGAAAGGATTGTGGAACATTGGAAGAACTCAAAGGAAGCCTGGTGTAGAGTAAATGAGAGGCAGGATGGTATGTTGCTACTCTGGGGAGATGGGCAGAGACCAGGTCAGTGAGGGCATGGTTGCCAATTTTCATAGTTCTTTGATTTTACAGAAACAAATACATTTTAACTATAATTCAACTTTAATGTAGTGAGTCAAAATATTTTTCACACATATCTCTTTTATAAATTCAGGAAAAATAATATGTAAAGCTGCAATTATCAAAATGATTGAAATATTGATGTCAACTCGACCCTAATTATATATACTATATCCTTTCGTATGTGTGTGTGTGAGAGAGAATTCTATTACTGATAATTTCAAGATTGTATAAGCTCTTTCTGAAAGCTCACAGACTTCTATAACTATTGAAAATAATATTTTCTTGGAAAAAGATTCTTTTAAAATATTATCTGATTAGTTATGATACTGATAGGAAAATTACATGGATTGTGAGAACAACATTCCTTCAACATTCTAGGGCAGTGGCAAACATTACATTTATATAGTTCACATGCTAAAGAACAAAGAAAAAAATCTAGGGTTCCTAGCCCAGATTCTGACTTACACATTTTATTTTTCCTCATGCAGAGGCTTAATCAGGCCAGCTGAACACAATAAGGAGTTCGAGCTTATTTCTTATGAGTCATCATGGATAATAATAAATTATTCATAGACATAAGGGAAATAAGTTATCCTCCTCAGACACTGTATCATGAAGATCTATACCCTTTATAAAACAAACTATCTGTAGGATTTACCCTAAAATTTATTTAGATATTCCAAGGTTTCAGCTTTTAGACAGAACACTAGCAAAGCTGGATTCATTGATGAGGACTGGCCTAAGAAACAAAGCAGTGCTCCATCAAAGCAGCAGGTGCCTCTAGATCATTCTATTTTCTAGCAAGTCCTGAAAACAACTGCTATGACATGAATTTACACCCATTCCTTACATTAAGTGCAAGCTAGGAACATGCAGCCATAAATTGATGAGGAAAACAGTGCACTTTGAGTGTAAACATTTCTTTCTGAGGTTTTAAAGCTTCCCATTTCAATTCCATTAAGTCTAGCTATATTTCCACTTCTTTTCTTTGATAGTTTTTTTCTGATTCATCCCTCTATCAAACATTGATGAATGTATGAAGTAAATACATTAGTTTATGTTTGTGTAATATAATGCCACACTATATACTATGAGTTCTAATTCCAATTCTGCCTCTCACACTATTTTCATTCTTCATATTTTTTTCAGAATCTAGGGCAGAAAGTTTAGACTTCGAACAAATAGTAGTTAAACTCAATCTAACACATACTTTAGATTCAGCCTGTAAACTGTGAGAGCCAGGGTTTTTTTCTGCTTTTTATGCTCCTTATCTCATGGAGAAGATTAGAGGAAAAAAGTAAAGCCTAATTTAGATCTCTTATATAACATCATGTTAAAACTGAAGTTTAAACCAAGACACCAATGCACAATAAATGTCAAATTCCAAAGTGAGGTGTCAGATTACCGTATTCAGAAGTTATAAAGAAAAGAGAAGTGTTTTTCAAGTCTGGGATGCACATTGGAATCACGTGAGGAGCTCAAGAAATGATTAATGCCTGGGGTCTAGCCCCGGGAATTCTTATTATATTTACCTGGGTTGTGGCCTGGGCACTAGGATTCACAAAAGGCTACCTAAGAGATTCTAATGTTGATAACCACTATTTTAGCTAATAGTAATGATTTAGAGAACATTAAGGGGTCACACTTTCCAGAAAATTAAACACTGTAGTTGTTCAATAAATATTTGTAGAATTAAACCAATAACATTCTGCTTCAAATCATTGCCCAGTGAAATATTAATGTAGGAATCATGTTTAAACTATTGAAATAGGGATTTCAGTATCCCTCAGCTGATACTGCTTATGGACTTGCTTGGAATAAAGTCAGCTGTCTTTATGGAGTCTTTTTCACAGAGAGAGTCTAAGACCAGAGCTAATTCTTCTGTTATTTCTTGAATCATGCATAGTACAGGTTTATTAATATCTAGGTTGGTTATAATTTGATCGTGTGTATGAACTTCTAGTAAAGTCTAAAGATATTATTTTTGAGGTAAATGCTCTCTGGAAGTTCCATGTCCAAACTAGGCCTGCCTATTAAATTTGTAGGTGTTGTGTTACAGAGAAGTAAGGGGTATTTTTCTGACAGGGATCACAAAATAACAGTTACAGGTCAGGATTTGGAAAAGAATTTAAGATTGTTAGAAATCCCTACCAACTGAGTGATTCTAGTAAGAGAAGTGAAATTAAATCCATTTCTGCGCAAGCCTCCTACAACTTACTGTGCACCCTCAAGAGTGTGTGTGTGTGTGTGTGTGTGTGTATTTTACTATCACCTTTCTCATTTTGGCACAACCAGACTTTTTATTTAAGTCTTTTTGCCTCTTTTCTACTTAATACAAGTCAATTAGATTTGCTTCTTATATTTCAAACAACATTAAATTTTACTCTGAGAATGCTCTATTGTAATGGGATTAAGGGCAGATAGAACGGCAGCCTATCAATAAGAAAGCTGTGAGATACACACACACACACACACACACACACACATATATTTATGGACAATTCCCTTTGGGAATTTAGAGAAGGAGAGGGAATCACTGGATGTTAATACCTCCCATGTAGCAGCCTCACTAGCCAGATTTTGGATAGTTGTACTTTTTCATAGCCAATCATGATAATATTTCTTTCGATGGTCCTCTACTTGCAATATTATAGATGTCTCATTGATAGGCTATCAATTCTCAGAGAACAGAGGACTTTTTGAGTCCTATTTTTTTTATTTGAAGGAACAGTTGATTTACACCATCATCAATTAATTCTTGCCTCTCAGTGATGAAACTAAGAATTTTCTTAGCTGCTTGATAATTGACAAGACTGAGCACATTGTTTAATGACACTGGTTAAAGAGCAATAAAAGACCTCAGTATCTACTTCATTTGAGATATATGTATTATTACTCATGTTTAAGAAACTCCTTAACTTGCATCTCACAAAATGATTGTTTCTACTGATCTGATAACCCAATACTCTAGAAAAACTTAAATATAATAGGGAGAAAGTACTATATTGTAAACTGCTTGGTGCAAATATCACCATATCTGTTAACAATTATTTATTTAAAGTCTCTATCATCTGCATCCACTTCACCATAGCTTTGCTTGTCCATAGGTAGGGGCAAGGGCAGGGGAGATGGCCAGCTACAAAGATTCTTTTCCACTGGGTTTTTCTCCACCAAGAGCTGTCATAGGATTCAGGAGGGGTGACATATTCCTAGAATCTGGCAGAGCTGATAAGACTAGGTGGAAAGGCTTAAAGACATGAGATGGAACTAGCCTATTGATTCCATATGCTTCCATCCTGATTTACCTGCCAGATTTGGTCAGGCAAAGTTCAGAAACTCTTGAAGCTAAGCTCAATAATGTCTTTAGGGATATGTTATGTAAAAGTGTAGTCAACCACTAGAGGAGCATTCCCTTACAAGGAGGAAGCAACTACTCTGCAATCAAAAATCCTGATATCAAATGCTAACTCTACCACTTGCAAATCATTTAACTCCAGTGAAGCCTCAGATTATCATTATTGAAATAGAGAGGAGCTGCTGAGAAGACTGAGCGATTAGTCAGGTGAGGCTGTTATTCAACAAATACTGATAGGACATTTATTATATTTCGGGTATGACACAAGGGCTGAGAAGAGAAAGATAGAAAGGCAAACCCTGCACTCAAGGGGACTAAGGGGTTGTAGGGATACAGACTTATAGATTATTATAATAGAATATGGTAATCAGTCATTACAATGTGTAGTGTGGGAGGAGAGGGGAAGGAAGTCCAGAACTCCCCAGAGGAATCAAGGAGCTCCTTACAAGGAAGAAAACCTTGGCATGAGACATAAAGGATTCAAATAGGAATTTATTAGAGGTACTAACTTAAGGATGACATTCTGGACAGGAAGAATAACAGTATAAATAGCATGAAGATCTAAGAGTACTCTTGGGCAAGAGGTTTGTAGTAAAAGGATATTAAAGAGCAGTTATAGAAAATTAAGTTGATCAGGTAGATGAGGGCCAGAGAATGAAAAGACTGGTACGTCATGTCAAGGACTTTTGAGTTTTTTCCCCTAAAGGTGATGAAAGTCCAATGACATATTTTGAGCAAAGGGCTGATGGCATGTTTGTTCTAGAAAGATCTTTCTCAAGAGAGTTTGGAGAATGGATTGGAGAAGGGTAAAATTAAGGAAGAGAGAACAGTGAAGGGAACATTCAATACTATGGGTAGGATCTGGTGAGAGTAGTGGCAATAGGTATGGAGACAAACTTAATAGATCAATAAGTTACTTATGGAGCAGAGTAAATAAATATGCAGACAAATTGAATGTGGGAGATAGGGAGATCCAAAAGGAGTTTTATGTTTGGGACTTGGACAACTGAATGGATGGTAGTTGTCACTCACTGATACGAGAAATTTCAAAAGAAGCATGTAGAAATGGGAAGATGGTGAGTTTCATGATAAGCCTCCAGAATATGAGGCTTTCATGAGACGTTCATTTGGAAATGTAAAGCATCTAGAAAAGAACCTGGCACATAATAGATGGTCAATAAGTTGTAATTCACCTTCCTTTTTATGCCAAGAATAAGTGTCATTAAGCTACTGAATGTACGTAAATAAAATTTTAAGAGAAATATTCGGTTTCCTTTCAGTTTAATAACTAATTCCTTCCTACCGATTTTTCATATGCGCTTCTCTTCAATTAGATGATCCTGCTTGTCCAGTCCTTCAGAGGCTGGCTCTTTTCAGCCTTCCAGTCTTGGTTTGAACATCTTCTAAGTCAGGCCTACTCTAGCCATGCTACGAAACTGTCCCCTCCCAACTTAGTACATACCACATCTTCCTATTAATGATCTTCATAGATAATTTCTCAATTTTCAAATAACTAATTCATATTAGTTTATTTACTTATTCATTTATCTGCCTTTCCCATTGGAGTCTATTCTAAAGTCTACATTGACTAAATGAATCAATCAATCAATCAACCAATGAAAACAGTAGACTTTATTTAACTTTGAAATTAATTATACAATTTGTGGATATAAAACTCCTTAGCCTATTCATATTACAAATATGTACAAAACCCACATTGTTTTCAGTATTTCCATATTTCACTCAACATCTCAGAATAAGGGAGGGAAGGAAGAGAAAGTTCATAAAATACAAAGTTGTGAAACAGTCTCTTTCACAAATAATAATGAATTCCTGAGGTTTGTGCAGCACACCACAGCAAATATATTGATGATTAGAACTCTAACAAAAATTATGAACTAGCAAGGAAACATCTCCACAATACCATTAGCCAGCTTAATATGTCTAGGGCAATGCAAGTCAAGAGCATTCTACTTGAGCATCTATTATAGGCAAACCAATGTGCCATTATTGGCAGGTGATAAAAAATGATTCAAAGCACAGTATCTTCCTTAAATGAATTTACATTTTAGTGATGAGGATGAGAAAATTACAAATAACTAAACCATATGGAAGAATGTGAAACAAGCTATAAGAGATGTTCAAACGCAGCACCATCAGAAACCATAGAAATCCTTCCCCAAGTCAGCAATGTGCTTTCTAAAACTATGGTGGCATCATTTTCAACTGAAGCATAGACACGGTAACAATCCAGAGAGTAGAGGAGTAATGCAGGTGTTGGGAATTTTAGTCTATCCTTGGAAATACATACCACAGAGTAGAATGCAATCACTGGATCAGAAACCACAGAATAGGTGCATGGCCTTTAATGCATATTTGAAATCCATCTCTTCTTCAAATTTTTGTGACTTTTTAAAGCAACCGTATGCAAGTGGTTTTAATAAAGTGTAACAGTGACTTAAGAACCTATTTTTAAAGAATTCCATATTCCACCTAGGTGATGCTAAGTTGTTGCATATACTATTACGCTTTGCTGGTTTTTCCTCCATGCCAGTTTTGACTCTCAAATCAAAAATAATGTCTGCAGCCTGAGAAGTTACATTTGAGATTTTTATAATTCATAGTCTTATTACTGCTTACCTTATCTCTTAAAGAACTAGACACAGAAATCAATGGGCAATTCCTCCTGATGAATTCAAATAAAATTTAATTTAATGATTGCATTTGAATTTGTATGTACAGTGCAATCCTATTTTGGTAAGCATTTTTTCTATCCTTTCAAATGTTCTTCTCTCTATATCTATTAATAAGGAGATATTTGGAATAAAAAAATTATACTTTTATTCCATTAAAAAAATTTTAATTCTTTCTATTTTGGATGAGATGTCATTTCTTTTTTGTACTTTTAATTTTGAGCATAAATAACTTATTTAAAAATGAATGTCATTAACATAAAAAGGCATTATCAACATTTTATTTTAAACAATATTTTCACACTTGAAAATTGATTTGAATGAGGTTTTAATTTCTTTTTACTCTTCTATATCTTTTAAGTGAGTTTTACTTTGTTGTTACTTTTATATACATCTATTTTTTATTGTATATCATTAATTTTAGAATAAAGCCATTATTATTTAAAAGGGAGGTGTAAATTGTTATATATAGCACAAGTAATATTTTCATTCTTGAAACTGATGAGGATGTTAATGGTGCCTAAAAACAATTTCTAAATATAACTTCCATTTTATCATGCAGTATTATAATTTTCTAATATCTACTAATCTCTTTGCAAAAAAAAATCTAGGTTATTGGTCACTGGAATCTATAATATTTTATTTCATTGAGATACTTATGATTTATGAAGGAAATATCTTAATATTACCTAGAACACTGACAGGCTACAGATTTATTATTAAAATATAAAAAATGAAATGAGAAGAAAATGGAAAATCCTGAAGCCAAGACAAAATGAGACAAAATTTGACATCTGAATGTGATCTGTGCAAGAGAAATGAAGTAAATTGATGTTCTTTTCACTGTCATCTACACCGTCATATGAGAAAGAACAGAGAGCGTGCAGGTTAAAAAAAAATAAAAGCAGAAGGAAATTCCAGTTCTACTGACTTGAATCCAAATCTAAATTGTACATGGCAGGAGCAGATCATCGGTTTCTGAACTACAGAAGGATAGGACAGTGGGCAAGCCTACCGTTCATCCGCTCCTGTGGTCCAGCAAAGACCACCTGCTCTGGGACTATATTCTCAGGCAACAAAATAGCTCTTCCTGGGTCAAATGAAGCTATTAAGACACTAGCAGTATGTTTTTGAAGATGAACAGCATCTTAAAAGGGTAAAAATCTATTAACATTGCAATATTGCCTGGAGCAAAGCGAGACTGGAACTTTCAAACTCCCTAACCTCATGCAGTGACCATCTTGCCAATTGGTAGTTCTCTTTCGAGTCTGATGGCTCAGCAGCCATCCCAGAAATAAAAAGCCCTTAAGAAACCTACTAAAGCATTCTGCAGCCAGTGCAAACTTCTAAGGGAAAAATAAGCAGGACTGGCAGCAAACCTAAATTTTACAAAGACAAAATCCTTTTGATTTTACAAAATGAATCAATTAGATCTCTGACATCACTAAACTTATCTCACTAAGCAGAGATGTAGCTACAAAAACTTGTTTTGACAAATTAGATCTTAATATAAGCACAGAATTAACACCATCGGATTTCCTCCTGTACTTACAAATCATTAATAAAAAATGTTAGACTATGAATAGAAAAATAACTCTTTTTGACAGAATGTTTAATCTTCGCATTTTCCACTTATCTCTTACCAAGACACACAATGAAGAGAAAAGGAGGCACAGTGTAACATTGTAATTGTGAGACAAAAATGCAGAAAAACACACTGATTATGATTAGGGCAAAGACGATTCTGGCTATGAAAACCTGAATTGAAGAATATTCTCAAGACTTTGCTCATTTGGAAATCAATACAATAAAGAAGGCAAACCAAGTTAACAAAGTCCACTCATTCTGTTGTCTAGATGGTCTTCAGGTAGAAGTTATTTATGATAAGCATACCAATTGCATATAAATGTATCCTTCCAAAAATGCTTTGGAAAGCTTTGAAGGACTTTGAACTTGGTCCTCTAAATTTTCAAAATCTCAACCAAGGTAAAAAATCTGCTAAACAAATCGGGTTTGATTTCATGAGACTTTCATTGTGTAAGCCTGAGGAACCTGTTGAAGAAATTTCAGATCAAGGCTGTGCTTTCTTTTTCTGTTTATTTTGAGCGCAGTGTCCACAGTAGACATTTAATATATATTTGTCAAGGGAAGGAAAAAAATAAGGAAATAAAGATGGAAGGGAGGATGGGAGGCAGAGATGGAGAAGGGAAGAAAAGAAGAAAGGAAAGGAAAGAAGGAAATGAAGGCATCTGAAGAGCAAAGTCATGTTCACTTCCCTCTGAGAGTTGCTCAAAATTACATGTCATTTCAAAAAATCTAAATACAAACCAACAAAATGAGAGGGAAGGAGGGTGAAGTACATCAATTACACAGCTGTATAAAGTAGGAAACTGAGACTGTCACCAGAGAAATCTTAAGTGTAGAATCTCGGGGTCATGCTACTTCTCCAAGTTGTGTCATCCTAATCGTAAACCGTAATACTGACAATGAAGAGTTGGAACATATGGTTTGACTGGGTGTCCATGTTGCTAAAATATCAAGTCCAAAATAAAAAAATTCATCCAATCATCCAAATGCCAGATGACATAATGTCATTTATAAACAACTGTGTAGACTCAATCTTATCTGTGTGGTTCCTGGCCATAGAAATGTCTGAGGAATCTGTATGTAGAAGGAGAAGTCTTAACTGTGAGCAAGTTTTGTCAAAAAGCACAAATATGAATTTAAATAGAATATTTTTAAAAACGAAAGTGTTCCTGAGGGGCAGAAAATACAAGGAAGGAGATAAAACTACAGTGTTTCACTAAGAGAAACAGGAAACCAGGAATGAAACTTGCAGGCATCGAAACGGCAGACCAGATTTCTGCAGACCAATCTATTCACAGTTTTGTGTGCTCTTAGAAATGCCACTCTCCATTTCAATTCCTCACTTTCTTTGTAATCATTTTATATTTGCTAGGCATATACCATCTGATAACCTGGAAAAGAAAGGTTACAACTTTGATAACTGAAAGAAGTCAACCTAAAACACAACAAAACTTAAAATATACCATGATGTAGTGGAAAATTCTCATTGAGACAAATTAGCTTATAGACCCCTTTGTCCTAAATGTCCACCCTATTTTTTTTTTTTTGAGGAAGGTTAGCCCTGAGATAACTGCTGCCAATCCTCCTCCTTTTGCTGAGGAAGACTGGCCCTGAGCTAACATCCATGCCCATCTTCCTCTACTTTATATGTGGGACGCCTGCCACAGCATGGCTTGCCAAGTGGTGCCATGTCTGCACCCGGGATCCAAACCAGTGAACCCCGGGCCGCCGAAGCGGAACGTGTGCACTTAACTGCTGTGCCACCGGGCCGGTGTCTGTCCACCCTATTGATTTCCTTCTTTGATGAATATTAGTTTCACAGTACTTAGGACTTGTTAATTTAATCAAAAGACAGAAAAAAATTTTAAATGACATTGGTAGCGCAAAATCTCATTTAAAAGAACAATTTTGTTCAACCAATAAATTATTTGTTTCCCTTTCTATCTAGGTAGTTTATAGTACATATGAAAACCAGTACATTTAGCAGAGATACAGGTATGGATTGATGAGTGTGCTACAAGACAAATGACTGAATTTTTTTCATCTTTACTCAGCACTGCAGTAGCAAGGCCATTAGTCCAAATCCAGAGTCCCTTTATGGCTGTTAGGAAACTTGGGAGAAAGAAACCATTTTCACCTTCAATGAAAACAATGAGAACCATGCTCCTATCAATCCTGATTCCCATCAGGCTAACAAGGCAGCACTGAGATTGCACATTTAGAAAGTCTCCAATTTGTCTCAGTGAATTGCACAGGTGACCACTGGGGGCTTAAGCCGCGGCACTCAATGCTAGGGCCATGACCAGACAGAGTATCCCAGTCATGGGCAGTGTTAGTTAAGCTCTGGAATTTGTCTAACTATTGTCATCTGAATCAATGCCTTTGCATTATGCTGAGCCAAAAAACAAATTCTATACATTTTGAATATAAAATACTTACAGAGCGAGTGAAAATGCCCTCAACTTACTAGGTGTTCTCTGATTAGCCTAAGTTAACACTTTCACCTGTTCTTCGGTTTAAAGAGGACTCTTTCAGACTTTGCCTATCCAGATCCGCATTAGTATTTGAAGTTTTGCCTAATTTCTCCTTGCAGCTCATTTCCCCTTGCTGCCCGAACACTACTTGGTTTTTCTCCTGCAGTTTTTCAAACTCCTTTGTGATTCCCTCTCTCTCTGACAGATTGTTTTTGTCTACACCAGGATTGTATCTAACCCCTCTACTCACTCTTCTTTAGTGATCATATCCATAGCCATAGCTTTGAAATAGCCTCTGCATAATTACGAACCTGAATTATTATTTTCAGACTGACCTCTCTGTTGAGCTCGAGACCTGTACATTCAATACATCTCTTAGACATTTCATTTGACGCTATCACAAACTGACACACGCTCTCCACCACTAATATCCAACCTCCTTTTCGTTGGCTAGTAATACAATGGAAGTTAGAGAAGCCAAATACTCCTTTATCATCCTTTCTTGCAACTAAGGTTAACCAAATGATTTAGTTCTAGCCAATGAGATATAAACACTAGTTTTCTGCAAAGTCTTCTGGGAAAGCAAAATCTGTTTGTTCCCTGCCCCCTTTTTTTCTAATACCTGGTGATGGATAAGTGCCTTCTCATATATTTCTTAACCATTTAGATGTCCTCTTTTGTGACGTGCCTGTTCAACGCTTTTTCCCGCTTTTCTATTACAGTATAGTTTTTCATTGATTTGTAGGAATGTGTCTATATTCTGGAAATAAGTCTCTGTTGGATGTAGATCTTGAGAATATTTTATTACAATCTCTGGGCTTCTTTTTCAGTTTCTTAATGGTGTCTTTTAATGAGAAAAAGTTCCTAATTCTAGTATACTCTAATTTCTCATTTTTCTTTCCTTTATGGGTAGTGTTTTTTCATATCCTGTTCAGAAAATCTCTGCCTAAGCCAGAATCATGAAGATGTTTTCCTCTATTTTCCACTAAAATTATAGTGGCTTTAATTTCATAATTAGTACTGAAATCCATCTGGAATTGATTTTATATACTGTGAGGTAGAGTACAGACATGCCTTTTTTAATATGCATAACAAATACACCCAACATCATCTAGTAAATTGTTCTTTTCCCAATGCACCATAATGTCATAAATCACACAACCATATGTGTGTAAGATTGTTTCTGAGCTGTTCTGTTTCATTGATCAGTTTGTCTACCGTGCACCAACACAAGACTGTTTTAATCATCACAGCCTTGTAACTGGATATATCTGAAGTGAATGTCCTCCAGCTTTGTTCTCCCTGAAGATTGCTTTGACTATTTTTGGCACTTTGATGTCCATATGAATTTTGGAATCAGTTTGTTGGATTCTCCAAAAATAAATAAATAATCTGCTAGGATTTTGACTGTGGTTATGCTGAGTCCACAGAGTAAACTGGGGAAAATTGCCATCTTTGGACATTGCATTTTCCAATCCATAACTAGGGTATATCCCTCTATTTATTTGGGTCTTTATTTCATTTTGAGACTCTTTTGTAGTTTATAGTGTACACATTTGCACATATTTTGTTGAGTTTACTCATAGATATTTTCTGCTATTGTAAATAGTATCTTTTAACATTTCATTTTGTATGTGTTCGTTTCTGCTATGTATTTATAACTGATTTTTGTATATGTTGTATGTTGCTAAGTAATTATAATAGTTTTTTTCTAGATGCTTTGGAGTTTTTCTCACCT
This sequence comes from Equus asinus, assembly GCF_041296235.1. Taxonomy (NCBI): domain Eukaryota; kingdom Metazoa; phylum Chordata; class Mammalia; order Perissodactyla; family Equidae; genus Equus; species Equus asinus. Next base: position 20,609,446 of record NC_091820.1, on the reverse strand, counting down.
TTACTTCAGTTTTATTTCTTCAGTTACAGACCATATCCCTTTTATTTGTTTGATCCTAATCCATATGCCTATTATTTCTTTTTCTTGACTTATTACACTGACTAAAACTTCCTTTATTGTGTTGACTAGGAGCAGTGAAAACAGGCATCCTTGTCTCATTCCCAGTCCCTGGGAGACAGGTTTCGATATTTTGCCGTCAACTATATGGATTGCTATAGAATTTTTGTAGATATTCTTTATCAACTCATGGAATTCCCTGCTATTCCTGATTTACTAAGATATTTTATAATCATATGATTTTTCTCCCTTTTTCTGTTAATGTACTAAATTATGTTGATTAAATCTTAGATATAAAATTACCTTTTCATGCCAAGAATAAATCCTCTTTGTCTGTAATCTATTTTCCTTTTTTACATTGCTAGATTAGAGATTGTATTCGTTTGCTAGGGCTGCCATAACAAAGCACCACAAACTGGCTGGCTTAAACAACAGAAATTGTCTCACAGTTCTGGAGGCTATGAGTCTGAAATCAAATATTGGCAGGGTTGCTTCTTTCTGAAGGCTGTGAGGGAAGGATCTGTTCTAGGTCTCTTTCCTTGGCTTATAGATGGCTGTCTTTATGTTCACATGGCGTTCTCCCTGTATACTTGTCTGTCTACAAATTTCCCCTTTTTATAAGGATATCAGTCATATTAGATTAGGGCCCACCCTAATGTCTTCCTTTTAACTTGATTGCCTCTGTAAAGACCAGATCTTCAAGTAAGGACACATTCTGAGGTGCTGGAGACTAGGACGTCAACATTGGAATTTGGGTGGGGGGAAAGGAATATAAATTAACCTATAACACATATGTTAACATTTTTCATTTAGAATTTGTGCGTCTACTTTTATGAGAGAGATTTTACTGTAATATTCCCTTCTTGTCTTTGTTATGTTTTAAAATTAAGGCTATGCTGACTTATATTTGCAAATTTCAATTTCTTTGATTACCATGACGATTTAGGATTTTTACATATTTGTATTTTGTCTTGGTATTTTGTGGATTACTTCCCTTATGTCTTTCGCATCTTTTGCTTTGAGGGTACATCTTTTTCTTATTAATTAATAAGAACTTTTTTTATGGGATAAGTCTGTTTGCCTATTGCATTATGCTGTATTTTTTCCAGCAGATATTATATGTGTTTAGGTAATTAGAAATTATTAATACATAGGTATTCAAGGTTATAATTTTCTTCATGGCTTTCATTGTTTACTGTCATGTTCTCCCCTCATGAAACTGCTCCCTCATGTCAAAATTATATCATTTTTCAACAGTATTTTCACTATACATTTTATTGCTTGATTTTTGTATCTGTACCTTTAACACATCTGCAATTTCTCTAAGGTAATATATGACTGTTTAAATTTATTATTTGTCTTACATACTTAACCTGTTGCTTCTATATCATTTAATGGGTAGTCTGACATTTTAACCTTGATTTGAAATGCCAACTTCATAGTATGACAAATTTGTATCTAAAATTACATTTCTTGCTGTACTTTCAATTCTTCTCAGCTCAATTGTCTATCAATCTGTAGACCAATACCCACTTTGGTTACTGTAGTTTTTCAATACATTATAAATTTAAAAGATTAAATACTACAACAATGTTATGTACTTCTCAATATGTTTCTTTTAAAATTTTGTCCATACCATTCTCACATGTTTATTTGTTCAGATAAACTATAGAATCCCTATGTTCAGATTAGAAAAAATAATATGCTATGGTGATATTTATGGGAATTGTGTTAAATGTATAAAATGACTTAAGATATAATCATCATCTTTATAATACTAAGGCATCTATCCAGGAAATAGTATGTGTCTCCATTTAGCTAATCCTTCTAAGAATCTCAAAGTTTTATCATTTTCTTCATATAAGCCTTGTATATTTGAGGTTAATTTTATTCTTAGGCTTTAAGTTTGTTTGATGGGAATAGAATATTTTGTTTCATTTTACTTCTAATTTGTTATCCTTGATTACTTTCAAATCATAAGTGCTATTTTAAAATTTATTTATGAATACTTTATTGATGTCATTGAGGATAGCTGCTCAGATTGTTTAATGTACAATTCTAATGTGCTTTTTCATATACACTGCAATATAAATGATGCCCCCTGGAGTTGTCTGCACCTCAATATTTCAATATATTTAATTGAATTTGGCTTTCTAGCTAAAAAATTGTATACTTTAATGTCCTTTATTTTTAATTTCAAATTAGTTAGTCTCATTAAAAAGAAAGGCAAATATTCTTTGTAAATTTAAAGCTTTTGCCTTCTGTTATCATCTCAATAGTTTACTCAGGACTGCAGGCTTCAGAAACATTATTGAGGCCAACAAGTGGTTACATAAAGAATGAAAGAACATTCACAGTTGTGGGACATGCAGTATTTTCCTCACATGGCTCATTTGTTTCTATAACTGTTTCCACAATCATTAAACTCAGTATGCCTAACACAGACCTGATCCTCCTCCTCACCTCAAAGAGTGACTCCTATTGGCCTATCCTTTTCCATCAACTGGTCGCAGGCACACGAATTTTAAAACTCACAAACATCTTCTCAACCTCCAACTGATCCACAAATTCAATCAATTCTTTCTTCATGATGCATTTCAAATCTACCTTTGAATATCCCCTTTCACTGCCAGCACCCTAGACAAGGTTCATGTTATGATAGTCTGCTTGGCTTTTTTAATTGTAACACTTTAACACGGAAAAGTAAAGACTTTTATTCCCCACATATAGGTTTCTCCCTACCCTATTCTCTGGCACAAATTTTTGTCAAGGAGCAATGTTAGTACACAGCCCAGTAAAACAGCATCAAACTTGGCTTGACCTTTTGATCCTCAGTAACTGGATTCCCTTCCCTGTTCCCTAATCATATTTGATTACATTCTACCACTGTTCCTGTAGCCTCTCTTCTAACTTCATCGACTTTGCTTACAGCCTACTTTCCTAAGGCTGGTTCCCCAGAACACATCACCAGAGCTCCCCTTTGAATGTAATCGCCTGAGCTTCTGCCATCTCCGAAGTGCTTTAGACTCTGCCAAGCACCAGAATCCATCTGCTTTGATCTTGTAATTGGTTTGGATTCTTCTCTAACATGACCAGCCTCAGTTTCAGGTCAGTCTTTGTCTCACCTTGGAAAAGATATCCCAATGTTGTTCCCACTTCAAAACACTGACCTTGGCTTTAGCGGATAGATGTTCCCAGATCACTTAAATAACTTATAGCAATTAGTGATTGCTAAAAATGAATAATTAAAGAAAGCTGAGATGTTTAAAACAAATGGCTACACGGGAATGCTAACCAGATAATAGAAAAAAATAGTAGCTTTCACTTTCCTGAAATATGCATCTCTCATGATTCAACCATTAAAATCAGTCAACCAAATGCATTCGTTTATAAATGTCATAAATGTGCAAATTTTTACTTCAAAGTAAGTGCTTAAAACAATATTGCTAATTGAAAACTGAAAATGTCAACACTTTGCACTGTATTTTAATATTTGAAACCATTAGTGTTGTATGTCAGACATATAAATAAAACAATGAGATAGTTTCAGTTGTAAGGTGATACTTGAAAATCACACAGAATTTAATCATGCCAGCAAGAATGCTTCTTGGAAAATTGACCTCAAATATCATGAAATCTCTCTCATCTGACTCTTTGAGGTTTGTGTTGCTTGCATTTTCATCCGAGTGGCAGAAGTGGGAAGTCTTCTCTAATAATTATCAACATTGAGAACAACGTTGTTGTTAGGGCCAGGCTTTTTACAGCAGAGGGAGAAGCATGTAGCTGCATTTTTTATATGCTTAGGTGGTATTCAGCAGTGCTGCAGAATAGAGAAACAGACAACAGCCATGAAACACTAGGGTTTTAAATAAAACTCGATACTTCAAATGATATTTTTCCTAAAGCATCAAGCATTTATTTTGACTTACAAATTCTGTTTTCCCCCAAGAGTAATTGAAGACTATTAAGGGAAATGATTCTGCATGAGTTCAAATCTTCTGATAGAGCCTTGATGAACACTCTCATCTCACGATGCTCTTTTGCATTAACTGAATCCTCTGGCCAGTCAAGCCAGCCTGTTGCTGGGTCCAGCTTGTTAGAGCCAGGAATTAGATTCTGAGGAAATCATCACCTCCTGTCCAAAGTGAGGCCAAAGTCCTTGAGGGAAAGCCAAGAGTCAAAGCCAGGTAGACCAGAAAGAAGCATCAAGTCCAAAGAGAGAAGCAGGGTCACTGATGGCAGAGATTGAGCCAAGAGTCAGAAGCCAGATGGATATTGGATTTGAGTGTGATCAAATGGAGGCAAACGACAGCTTTGGTACAACTGCCTTCCAAAGAGGACAAGATCAACATGGACGCCAGTGTTCTTTCAATCAGTACCACTGATATTTGAAGAAAAGGCATTACAGCAATACCTTCCAATATGAAACAGTCCATTTAGATGATCACTTATGGCGAATAGGGTTACTAACAGAAAAAGAAAATCGTGCCTTCCAATAATGAAAGTGAGAAATTTTTTAAAGAATTAAAAATGAATCAATTAGATAACGCAATACAATCTACTTTATCCAAGACTCTATTGACTAACATTCTCTATTAATTGACTCATCTACACATCCATAATGCAGTTGTAACAGATGGTTATAAGAAAGACCCTCAGGCTTTATAGCATTCTGAAGTACTTTCTTAGTAATTCATGAACAAATCATATTTTAAATGGTTTGGAAGTCAACTGTAATCTATGTTTTCCTTAAATGAAAAATTAACTCAATTAAACATTTGAACTGCCTACTTATTATGTACAACTGAATAACAGATACAGTACTTTTCTCAATCAGAATATTTTATTAATCAGACCAAGATCATGCTAGACAACAGAGAGTTTTCTGACTAGACCAAAAAGTAAAGATAGCACTAAACGTGAGGAATAATGCTTCATTTCTGCTCTAAAGGTATAAAATTTAATACTTGACATTTGGTAAACATGTACTAAATACCAGGTAGTATTTTAAATACTTAACACGTATTGCCTCCTTTGCCTCTGAATAGCAGTTCAATTTAGTATTTACTATTATTTTATAGTTGAAAGTTGATGTTTAGAGGTGTTGATTAACTTGGTCAAGTTCACACAGGCAATAAATAAAGGATCTATCAGTCTTAATATATAGGTAGGCAGCTAAAAGATACACATAAAGAGATAAGATGATAGAGAAAAATAAATATTCCTGCTCATCCCTACATTTTTGAAATAGCAGACTACATCACACCCAATTCATGATGGAGAAATTGAAATGTAAAGAGAGATTAAAAGCCTTAGCTAGGGTAAAGAATGGAAATAGAATTCACCCTTGGACTTTAATTTAGGTTAAACTATATGAAATTCCCAGTACTTTAACATTTTTGACCTACAAAAATGGTACTCTCATATGATTCAATCTAATACATCCTTCTACAAAGCACTTAAAAGCACAATTATATTGCCTCAATATTAGAATTCATATTATCCATATTACCACCCCCTGTGAAATTCCTAATTTAGTGTTGATATCTAAATGATTCTTTTGGGCATGCATGTAATATTAAAAACTGTTTTAAATTTAGAAAGTATCATTACTATGATGGTTTGATTCAAGTAGTAACTAAGTAACAATGTTTAAAATAACCTTAACAGTTTTTATCCAAAATTTTCAAAATATTTTAAAACCAATATTTCATAAAGCCTAGATCTCTGTGATGTGGGTAAGCTCTTATAATTACTCTTAACCAGCTTAGAAGCTAAAACATAAAAACTTTAAGTGGCTTTCTGCTGTCATTCAATGAGTCAGCAGTGATAGTAACAGTTTGAGTTACAAGACGTTATTCATTCAGTGCCATAAGTCAACTTCACAATGTCACATCAGGGGAAATATTTTGTCTGGCTTTCATGTAATAAATGATATCCCTCCAACACTATTCTACCTATGCGAAAATATTAAAAATAATTTGGTGATTATAAGTAATGAATCAACCAGATGAAAACAATAAAACGCTGACAATTCAGTTTGGCTCATTTTCATAGTGGCACCACAGCTGGTATCCAGCAGCACCATTCTCTCTTTCTTTGCAGAGTTACAGCTACCTGCAATAACCCTAGCTGATTCTATTCACAATCTTCCCTCTGGCTCACTTCCCTTTTAGACTTGGTCCACGGTCAGTCAAGTCAAATCTCTTCATCCTGATAATACCCACAAGTCATTTCACATTTGTGACCTGTGAAGTGTCTGAATTGTTTCATCTTCTTTTGGCCAGCAGTGCACTCTAAACTCAGTGATACCTTAAATGTTACTTGAATAAAGGAATCCCTCATGATGCAAAGAGGATCCAGAAATAGTGAGCAGGCCACAAGAGTTAAGCAACTGAATTTGTCATCTAGTGAAATGCCTGATCAAGATCCTGAGAAAAGTACCTCTTTATGGTGACTTCACCAGCATGAGTTTCAAGCATAGTAAGAGGTTTTCACTAAGTAGAAAATGCTTATATATATATAGTATTCCCTTTGCATGGTCCTGATATGCATGAATTTCAGTTACCCTATTTTAGTTAAATAATGCCAGTCTTGGACAACACAATTCAAATTTCAATTACCACAGTATATTAACTGTGAGAAATGGCTTAAAGTACAAACAAGATTCTAGCTCTTCAGTTCATACATCATTCCGTAAATGACTGTAAAAAATCATTCTTTAAATGAATATTATGGTCAATGACAAATCAAGTCCCTTCTTTTAAAGTCTCTCAGTGATTAGTTACTGAGCATGTTATTCAGTTCACACGCTGACAGCAAAGTGTATAGTTGTGTTGCCTCCTTGTTTCCCCATGAAAAACCCATGTGACATATTTTAAAAATGGATAATCCAAGTAGGGAATTGGGCAACAAAATGTAAGTGCACCAAAGAAACAGAGATTCTAAAAGTGAAATTCAAATTGAACATAAATGGATTTATGGAAGAAATAGCTGACCATGGGAATGTTACCACCACCACCATTCAAGGGATTCCAGATATGCAGCCAGAAAACCTTGGGGAAGATGAACTGAGTGATGTAATTGGGCAAAGTGGTTGTGACAAAAAGAACGAAGCTGTTTCAAGAAGAAGTGATGCCAGCAACAAAATCTTTACAAGAGTTCCAAGGAACTCTTGGAGCTACTTCATGACATTGAATGAACAAAAGATAAAATAGTGGAAGTTGATCCAATCTTAGAAAAAGAATATACTAATTCACCAAAGCATAGAAAAGAGTCTTGTTCTGTATCATAAGTTACGTGATAAGAAGAAAGCAAGCACTATTTGATCTACTCTTGATAAGTTGTTTGAAAAGAAATAAAACATTTTAATTATCAGTTTCTCTGTTTTAAATTACAGGGTACTATATAAACATTATTTTTTACTACTTTTTTATTTCCCTATACATTTATAACGGAGAATAAGAGAGTTTTAATATTTTGATAAGAATTTTCAAAGGTTACAGAATAATCAAAAATTTCCCCATTGATTATTAAGATCATTTTGCATGCTTTGAAACTACATGGTCATTTTTATGGTCCTGCACTGCCTTGCAAAGTGAGCACTTCCTGTAGTTTATTATAGGTCAGAAGCAATCTCCTGCTAAGAACTAGAAATTATGGACTAAAACAAACACATAAATAAAAAACTTGTCTGGTTGAAGGCATTAGAGAACCATCAAGTCAGTGAGGACTTCTTTGACACATGAGGGGAGAGCCAAGTAAATGCAAGTTCTAGGGAACTACAGAGTCTCTCGACCAGCAGTGGTGCTCAGGACCTGAGTGTCAAATGAATTAGTGAATGAATAATAAATGAAGGAAGAAATTTAGCTTCAAACTATTATTATTATCCAAGTTAGGAAAGTAGTGTTGATAATTATTCTTTGAGTGATATAGAAATTCCCATAAGGTTTCTCAACTTGGCAGGATTATAAGTAGCTGGTGAGTTAACTCATCGACAGCATCAATAATTATAATTATTATTATTATTATTTGGCCACAGAAAGCTTAACTATAGAGTGTCAGCAATAGAGAGAATGACAGCTTGAGTCCTGACTTCTCATCTGATATTCTTATTACTGTCTACCATCACTACGTTTTACAAAAAGAAGTAAATATATTACACTTTGAAGATATACCCCACCAGGGAAATACCCATATGTGAGCATAGAAGAAACTTGCCTGACTGTCATCATGGAATCTGCCATGATCTTCTTTGCCTGTTGCCTGTTCCAACCCCTTATTAGTGAAGTATGTTAAAATGCCTTTTGCTTCCTACACCACTGCCAGGAAGAGCACAGCCTCTGATGCCCACAACTTCTAATTTCTGTTCAGCACTTTCTTCCTATGACTCAATAATAAGTTCAGAGTCTGGGCCTGAGAATCAGTAAGCAGCTACTAAATTTTGGCTCTCAATCCTATACCCTCCTTGTACAAGTTCTGGCTCCTTCTGTCTAACGTTTAAGCAATTCAATCCTTAATGGTTTAATTTCATTGTTATAAAAGCCAAGATATGCCCATTGCCAAGTGGCGGGTGCATATCAGTCTAAATATGGGGACTGCACAACACATTTGAAATAAAAGCATAAGAATCCATGTCAATTTTAGTTATCACTTCGATAGTAGTCAAGAGATTTTTGAAAAAATTATCACTTCCATATGATATCACACATTGAGACTATATGATAAATTGTGGTTTCATAGTCTATGTACTTTGATGCTACTCTTTGATTAGCTTAGAAACAAAGCTAAGTAGCTCTATTAGGAAGGGAAGTGAGGGAGGATATTTTCCTGTTAGTTCCCAGGCTTAGATTGCAAAATTTATCTGATAAAACCCTACAGAGAAATTAGAGGCACACGAGTGTACTTTGTTTTTTCCTCCCCAAAGCCCCAGTACATAGTTGTATATTATAGCTGTAAGTCCTTCTAGTTCTTCTATGTGAGCCACTGCCACCACATGGCTACTGACAGATGAGTGGTGTGGTTCCATGACTGGGAAGTGAACCTGAGCCACTGAAGCAGAGGGCGTCAAACTTTAACCACTAGGCCATCAGGGCTGGCTCACAAGTGCACTTTTCTAACAAGAACAATAAAAAGAAATATTAAAACTACAAGTATTAGTAAAATGTGTAATATATAGAATAATATACAGAAATTAATATATCGTATAAAAAAACATTGCAGGAATAAAAAATTATTCTGAAAATTTTTAACAGATGAAAAAAAACAACTAATTATTAAGTGTTCTTTTTAGGCCTTTCCTTAATAACCCCATTAATTTTGATTCTATTAAGTTGTATTTCATAGATTCTGAATTCTACCAAAGACAATTGATTCAGACCAACTCTTCCACTGGCAACAACTAGAAAATATGGATAAAATATTTTACAAAACATTCATGTCTATTTATAGACATCAAAAAGCTACCAAGGCAGCAAGCATTTGTCGAACTACGATCCAGAAAGGAGGTGAGCCCAGGATTTGGTGGCTCAAAGAGAAGATTGGATCAGAAGCAATATTTGAAGAGATGATTCCTGAGAATTTTCCTAATCTGTTGAAAGCTATCAAGATACAGATTAAAAAATTAATATGAACTTCTAGCAATATAAATTCAAAGAAAATCATATCTAGAAACATTGTAATAAAATTGTTGAAAACCAAAGATAAAAAAGAAAGTCTAAAAAGCATCCAGAAGAAAAATAATATATTATCTTCAAAGGAGTAAAAATAAGACTGAAAGTTGACTTCCTAACAAAAATCAGGAAAACCAGAAAACAATGGGATGATATAGTCCAAGGGCTGAAAGAAATGACTGCCAACTTACATTTCTATTTCTAGTAAAATAATCTTCAAAAATAAAAGTAAGATAAAAATATTTTCAGACCACAATGTTATAAACCAACGTGACCTCCATAAAATAGTAAGATTTGGGGGAAAAAAAACATTTTAAGACAAATAAAACACAATTCATCACAAATAAATCCTCTTCTAAAGAAAGATGTGCCAAGGGTGCTTTTTTGGGCACAATGAAAATGAGATGAATGGAAGGCTCAAAGATGTAAGAAGGAAAGAACACATTCAACAAATAAGAGTTTATTATCAAGAATATTATGTCAGTACATTTAAAAACTATATGACATTGACACGATTTCCTTGTAAAGCAAAAATTATTGAAACTGCTGTAAGAAATAGAAAATCTGAATATTCTCCACCAAAATTGAATCATAACAATGTTTTCCCACAAAGAAAATTTGGGGCTTAGATAACTTCAACCAGTAAATTACATCATACATTTAAGAATAAATAACATGTATCTCAAAGTAATTCAAAGAATGGGGGAAAAGGAAAAATTCTCTAATTTTACGACCAAAATAATCCAGATACCAAAACATAATAAAGGCTTTACAAGAAAGGAAAATTGAAGGCCAATCCTTCTCAGGAACATGGATTTAAAAAATCCTAAACAATGCATTAACAAATCAAATCCAGAAATATCCAACAAGAAAAAAAGAACACATTGAATTTATTAGAAGAATGCCAAGTTGGTTTAACTTTGAAAATCAATCAATATGAGCCACTATATTAAAAGAATAATTACAGTTTCCCAACAGATGCGGGTAAGAAAAAAAAGCCTCTTGCAGTCTAGAAATAGAGGAACAGCTCCCTGATTGGATAAAAGTTGTTTTTGGAATAAGTTGTTTTGGAAAAGTTGTTTTGGAATAAGCATCATATTTAGTGATACAATGATCAAAGATTTTCCTCTGATATAGGGATAAGATAAAAATGCTTATTAGTACTGCATCTAGTTAATATTATACTACAGATCTTAGTCAGTGTTAACAAAGAAAGAAAAAGAAACAAAAATCCTAAGAATTCAAAAGGAATAAGTAAAACACTTGCTATTCAAAATAATATGATTATTTAGAAAATCCAAAAGAATATATAGATAATCATCATTAGTATAAAGTATATGTTTATTAGTATAATTTAATAAGGTCCTGAATACAAAATTAATATTCAAAAATAATTTCTATTTCTATATACGTCAACAAATAATTAGAAAATGGAATTTAAAAACCAATACTGTTTGCATTTCCATACATAATTTAAAGTGACCTTACCATTTCTATAAAAACACTGTCTAGGAATTTGATTGGGATTATACTGAATCTAATCGACGACATTTTATACGTTAACGATGAGTTTTCCAGTACATGAACATAGTACATATTTACATTGATTTAGTTATTCTTTAATTTTTTCAAGGGAATGTATTATTAGTACTATATAAAATAATCCTATTTTATAGAAGTATTAATATTTATATAGAGGTATTTCACATATTATAATAAAATTAATCCTAAGTATTTTATATTTCTGGATGCTATTTTAAATATTTTTATAAAATTTATTTTTCAGTTGTTCAGTCTATAGAAATAAAATCAATTTTTGTATATTGACTCATTATACTGAAACATTGCTGAATTCATTTATTAGTTCTGTTTGCTATTTTGTGGATTTCAAAGATGTTCTATACAGTGTAATGACTTTGGACAAAGGCACCAAAACAATTCAAATAGGGAAAAGATATCATTTTAACCAATGACCCTAGAATAACTGAATATGTACATTAAAAAATTATCATGAAGCTTTGTTCTACCTCATATAATACACAACTATTGATCATAGACCTAAATATATAGGCTAAAAAAATATAACTTCCAAAGGAAACTATTAAAAAAATACCTTCATGAACTTCAGGTAGGCAACACTTTCTTAGGACAACAAAAACATTAACTATAACAGAAGAAATTGATAAATTAGACATCATTTCTAAAAGACTTCTCTTTATCAGAAGACATCATAAGAAAATATACAAGCCACACAGTGGGAGAAAATACTTACAAAGCACATATCAAATAGAATTTGTATCTAGAATATATAAAGCATTCTACAGTCCTACAATTCAATGAAAAAAACTGCTAAAAGATTTAGACAATTTACAAAGATATTTACAAATGTATATAGCAAATAAGCACATGAAAAATGCTTAATATCGTTACTGAAGAAATGGAAATTAAACCCACAATGAAATATGACTCCAGATCAAGTAAATTAGCTAAAATAAAAAGGGTGACAATACCAGCACATACACCCAACCTGAAAAGTACCAAATGCCCATCAACAGTAAAATGGATAATTAAATTGTAGTATATTTCATAATGGAATACTATACAAATATTAGCACAAATGGTCTACAATTACATGTATTGATGTACATGCATTAATATTATACCGAGCAAAAGAATAAGCAGTAAGAAGAACACATTATATAATTCTAGTTTTATGGCAAAACTAATCTCTGCTGGTAAAAATCAGGATAGAGGATACACTTAGGGCTGTAGCTGCTGAAAGAAAGAACAATGAGGTCTTTTGGACTGGTAAAGTTCTATTTCTTGGCATGAGTACTGGCTACACAGGTGTGTTGTTTGTGAAAGTTCTCCAAACTATACATGTAAGATATGTTCACTTCTGTGTATGTATGTTTTGCTTGAATGAACAGTTAAAAAAATTCCTTTAAGCCAAAACTGCTTACAATAGGACAATAAAATAGAAATAAATCAAATAAACTATGAGCAAGACCTCTACACAAAAAATACTATATTACTAAGAAGAGATAAAAAAGATTTAAATAAATGAAATACACCATGTTCATCAATGGAACCCTAAATATTGAAAGATGTCAATTCTCCTTGAAAATGACCTATATTCCACAGAATGTCCATTATAAACCTAGCATCTGTGGAAATTTATTTGTGGAAATTAATAAAATTATTCTACACTTCATATGGAAGTGCAATGGGCCAAGAAAAAACAAGAAAATCCTCGGGGAATCAAACAAGTTGAAGGAATTACTCCACTTGCTATCAAGACTTGTTCTGAAATTTCAGTAGTTAAGAGAGTGTGGTATTCTCCCAAGGATAGTCCATAAAGCAATAGAACATAACAGAAAGTATATCACAGACATACACATATATCGACACCCGAGTAATCAGAAAGGTAAAACTGAAGAGCTGCAGGGAAGGGTTCATCTTATAACAATAAATGACACTGGGTCAATTAATTAAACACATGGATTGTGAATCTAAATGTGAAAGATAAAATAAATTTTAGACTACATCTTCAGTATCCTTCAAAGATGTCTTAAGTGGATACATAAAGCACTAACCATAAAGTAGTAGATTAATAAATTGGACTAGAATAAAATTAAGACATTCCATTAATTGAAAGACATTAGGAAAGCAAAAAGTTAAGACATAGACTGGAAGAAAATATTTGCAACACATAAAACTGACAGAGAGGGGCCAGCCCTGTGGCCTAGTGGTTAAGTTCAATGTGCTCCACTTCAGCGGGGATTCAGTTCCCAGATGTGGACCTACATCACTCACTGGTGGCCATGCTGTGGTGGTGACCCAATTACAAAATAGAGGAAGATTGGCACAGATGTTAGCTCAGGGCAAATCTTCCTCAAGCAAAATGAGAATTGGCAACAGATGTTAGCTCAGGCCGAATCTTCCTCAGCCAAAAAAAAAAAACCTGACAAAGAGATCATAACCATAATATATAATATACATACAAAGAATATATAATATGTAAAGAATCTTTATAATTCAAAAAGAATTCCTACATATCAAAAAGATATAGACCTAGAAGTTGATGTTAAAATGGGAAAGACGTGAACAGGCCCTTTCAAAATGAGGATGTCCAAATAGTAAATAAACATATAAATGTTTCTCAACTTCATTAGTAGTCAGGCCAATGCAAATTCAGACTACAATGGCATACTATTACACACCCACTAGAACTGCTAAAATTATAAAATTTGACAATTCTAAGACATACATGTGTGCTTACTAGATTCTAATACACTGCCGGTGAGAGTAGAAATTGGTACGACAACTTTGGTTATCTACTAAAACTGAACGTATTCATCCACTTTGACACTTTGACCCAGCAATCATAGTCCTATTGATGTAGCCAACAGAAATCGCTGCTACATGAGTGCCTCAAAATACATGATTGCGAGCATTTGGAACAGCAGTATTCGTACCAGCCAAAGAGAGGAGATGATCCAAATGCCCATCCACAGTAAAACTGCCAATGAATCATGGGTAATCATTTAATGGAAAACTATACGGCAAAGAAAGTGAATGAACTACTTCCACATGCAACATCATGGATGAATCTCACAAACAAAGTTGAGCAAACAAAGCCAAATAGAAATATATAGATAGATAGATAGATAGATCTATAGATACATATATCTCATATGATCTTCCTTATAAAAGTTCAAAAATAGGCAAAACTAATCTATGGTGTCAGAGCAGTGCTCGTATACTGGTGGGGAGGGAAAGACTAGTGAATAAGGAGGGGCTAGAGCTGGGTTTTGGAGGTGCTAGTACATTATTATTTCTTGACTTGGGGAGTGTTTACATGTGTGCGTTCTTGTGATAATTTGTTAAGCTGGATACCTGCTTTCTTTTTGCACATTATAGTTCAACAAAAGCTTATTAAAAATATAATTCATAAAAACTAAAATACAGAGTTTTGAGGTGCTTACCTTTGCAATTATTAGTAAAAACTATTTTCAAAGCAAATCAGTAGTATTAAAAAAGCAGGAGAGGTATTTAAATTACTAAAGAGAACAAACTATTTTTTAAAATTTTTGTAATCCCTATATGGGATAAAATATTAATTAGTAACTATTCTGATGTGAGTAAATTTGACACAACAACAACAAAAAAACACTTTTCTTGATGACTAGTTACTATGATTACCTGAAAGTAATAAAGCTCCATTCATTTTAATTATATTTTAGAAATCAGATTTTCCATTAAATCAAGCTGGCCTCTCTCATTTGCCAGAATTACATTTTGATGCATTTGGGTACTTCTATATATCATTAACGTGGTGAATGGAACCAACTTTGGCAAAATTCAGACAAATTAGTCTGTCTATGCATTTCTGACATAAAAGTTATATTAATATTTATACTCTTTTCTCCCGATTTACACTATCTTTTGTAAATCTTTGTTTATCTGTGTGTGTATGTCATTTATGTGTGGGATACTATTAACTTACCATTTACAATGTCATCTTCAGATCACACATGAAGTCATTTGTTCTTTGTTAACACTACAGCAGTTCATTCCAGGAGATAAACACTGAACTGAAAAGCCAAACACACCCGGCCATTAAGCAGCTGGGTGATCTCGGGTGACTCACTTTCCCACGTCAGGCCGCAGAGATCTCATAGGTAACATAAGGAAATGAAACTTTTACCTGCCAATGTTTAAGGAGCCTATACATCTATTTTGGCTTAGCCTTTTGGTTTTTGATAGCGAGAATTTACTAAAAGACATTGTGATTATTCTTTCCCTGCTCTGTTCTTCCCTACTATCTTGAGTGACAGGATCCAACCCTCCTGCTTGCTTATATTACTCTGCATTCAAGCCAAGTGGCCCTGTCTTTTTCCAGGCTGAGTTCCCAGGGGATGCTTCCAAGCAGCGAAGCCGACAAATGGAGTGTCTAAGACAATATAGATAAACTACATTATTTGAAAACTCCACTAATTGGAGCTGAGAGAGCGGGAGAAGAAGCAGGTCTGCAGTACCTAGAAACCTTCTCAAGTGTGCTGGTTTATGTTCATCTTTTTGTACATAACTCAGGTTTCCCAAATAACATCACTTCTCTGTCTCCCACACAAATCTTAGCCAACCTGGGCCCTAGATCTTGCATCTATGTCAAAAAAATGAGACAACGTTTATCCTCACTTCTCAACAAACACCACTTAAATGTGATTCTTCCTTTAATCATGTTTCCATTAGCTTGGGGATTGGGACCCATTGCCACTGTAACAAAATTGGAATTTCCACAATTCACCCTCAATCTGGATAACAACTCCCCTTATCTGACCTTTACTGTGTTTTTCACAGCTTTTATTTCTGTGGCCCAAAGAATGCAAACTATTCCATACTTTTACTTGTTTTCTTCTCCTCTCTCTCTCTCCCTCCTCCCAAAGGTCAGCCTATCTCTAAAATTTATCTTAAACGTATAAAGGCACTCTTCTATTTCGGTAAGATAACATTTATTCTATTCCCTTCTCCTATACTACAGATTCCCTTTTGAATCCCCCCTTATTACCTCCTATTCAACACTCCCATTCGACTTCACACTCAGTAGTCTCATTATTAAAGTTTTTACTCTTTTATTTTTAAAAAAGTATGTATTTTACAGCCTAACGGTCTATCAGTATGCCAGTGTAGGAATTATCTAATTTATTTTAATTGATATATATTTTATAGACACTATTAGAAATTTGTAAACTCCAGTTTATGCATTATAATTACATTTAACAAGTTCCGAATTCCCCTTGCTTGTACAGTGGCAATATGAAGCAGGATGACTCCTAAACTCATTGTTTTAATTGACTTCAATCATTCTATCCCTTTTTAAGATCAAAGTTTTACTATTTGGCAACTAGTAACCTTCTTTCTATACTCACCACTTTGTCCTTATAAACACAATAAATATTTCTCTAAATGAATCCTAGCTTTCTAGTGATAATAAGATATTCCAAGCTCATCTTTATTTTTTCTGCCCCAAACTAGAAATGTTTCCTTTAGTGGAATATAATGTTGGGTTCAAAAACAGGGGAACTAGAGTACACAGTAGATTGTTCTATTCAATGACCTGAGTAGCCAAGATGGCGCCACAGATTACTTGGGTCGCTTTATTGAAAAAGAAAGAGTTCCTTTTTGATTTTTCCAACTTAGTTCTACATTTACTTATCTTTATACTTTACTATAAGAGCTTATTACATCACTTTTGAGTTGTCTTTAGAGTTATTCACTCTTAAAAATGTCATGCTATGTATTGTGTATGCGATTAAGTTACAGTGATGCCTCCCTCCAGAAAGACTTTAAATGTCTTTTCATAAGTATTTCTTTGCTCATTTGAACCTGTGGCCAAACTCTCCTGAAGCTGGCTCGAAACTGTACAGGTCTAGATGATCTATTGTGCCAACTTCACCTGAGCCCAGGCTCTCAAGAAAAAAAGAAATCCAAACTAGTCTCAGAGGAACACTAAAATATTCAAGACATGCAGCACTTAGATTAACAAATTAAACTTATGCACACAGTGGAAAATAACAATAAATAACAGTTTCAAGATTTTTGCATAAAATCTTCCAGTTTTCATTCCCATGAACCAAAATATGTGCTTGAAGCCCCATATTTGAAATCCACTATTTCAATCTACTTTCTAATTTCCTTCACATTTATCAACGTTCATTTGGGGCACAAGAATTCTAGTGAACTCCGATTTCTACAGAAAACCTTAGGTGTACACTTATCACCCCAAGCCCTCCCAACCCAGATAAAAGATATCTGAAAAGTCAAAATTAATACTGAGAATTATCAATAAATGTGGTAAATACTACATTTGTAAGTATCTATTATCATAGTCAGAAAGTTGACATATTAGCCATCCAAAATATTTTTATGAGTATATTGTGCTCCACACGATTTAGCTCATAAAATATAAAAGCATAAATGATTATAACACATTTCAATTAGAATTCCATGATAGCTCCCAATTCCATTGGTCCATTTCCAGATTGTTTTAGTCTCCATAACACAAATGCTGAGCATCGAGAAAGCTACATCTATAAGAAAATTAATTGATTACCCAGCTCTGGGTTCCTAGGTTTCCTTCAATCAGAGATGAGAATAAATATTAGAACCTGTGAGAAAATGTAGACAATCTACTACATTATTTATTACTCACAATTGACCACAGTAAGTTGGAGAATTAGCGGGTTTGCAGTATCCAAAAACTGTCATGTGTACAACCAGTTCATGTAAATCCTTTACTATACGAACCCAATTATATTCCTGGTTTCCTAATCAACATTTTTGCCATACAAACCCCTTCCAAATGTCTGTGGAGACATACTCACCTGAGTGGAATTAGCTAGAATATGTGTGTTCCTGCCTCTCATTAACCTTCACTTTGCTTGTTCTGATTGTTTATAATTCCATCCTCATATGATGTGATCCCATTGATAGTCCAGCCTGGACTAATCATTGCTCTATGAACTAGCCTATTTGAGGGCTAGTCTATACATAGGAAGGCAGGAGAAAAAAAGGGAATAGTTCTCTTTTCACAGACCCAAGTTTCAGGTCTATAACAACTGTGACAGAAGGGACATTAACAGAAATGTCAACTCTAACATTCAAAATCCCTCAGGCCCAAAATTCTTGGAAAAAAAAATATACCTAGGATTTCTTGGGCAGGATAAAGTTTTTGGTAATGATTAAATCATTCATTCATTAATCTTGCCTGTGGTAATTCATAAAGTAACCCGTGGCTCCACAGTACTGTGGAGTAATACCTCACACATTTTGTCTTACCTGAGATATTTCTTAGGCATACCAAAAAAAAGAAAGAAAATAAGAAGTGCCTCCGAAAATTAGAAAATGTACAGAGATATTACTAACTGCATGTTTAAATAATAATTTCATTCAATAGCCTCAAATAGTTATTTTTGATTTCAGTGAGTTGTTAAATTTGGTTGGTTGAGCTTTTTTTTCTCAATTCAGTCTAAACTTGAACTATATAGATGTGACCTGAATTTTTCTTTTTCTACATCGTTTAAAATTTAGCTTAAAAAAGTTTATATTTCTGCCATCTGAGTATCATTACATAGTCCACATTCATCTCCATTCTTGCCTTTGTTTAGAAGATAAATTCTGTACCACTTCTGCTGTTCCCCATGTCACAGATTCTTGGAATTAATTGTTACTTGGTATCACTACTTAGTTTTTTTTTTTTTTTGTTTAATCGCTTTATTGAGATATGATTCACTTACCATAAATGTCACCCTTTTAAAGTGCACAATTCAGTGGCTTTTAATATACTTAGAGTTATGCAAATATCTCCAATATTGAATTTCAGAACATTTTTATCACCCCAAAAATGAAGACCTGTACACATTAGCAGTCACCCCCCAATTTCCTCTCATGAATCCACCCCCCCAGCACTAAGTAATCACTAATCTACTTTCCATCAATATAGATTTGCCCACTCTGGAAAATGTGGTATTTTGTGACTGGCTTCTTTCACTTAGCAAAATGTTTTCAAGGTTCATCCATGTAGCATGTATCAGTACTTCATTCCTCTTTAGGACCAAATAATATTCTATGGTACAGATAATACACATTTTGTTTCTCCATTCATTTGTTGATGAACATTTTGGTTTCCTGTTTTGGCTACTATGAAGAATGCTGCTATGAACATGCATGAACTCTGTGTTTAACATTTTGAGGAACTGCCAGACTTTTCCAAAGGAATGTGTGAGGGTTCCAATCCTTAGGCCATCTTTAACATTATTAAAACTAATTATTTTCTCACTAATGTTGATTTCATTGAAATAAAAATATTACTTAGTATTTACTTTGTCTCAGGCTTTTATGTCTTTGCCCTTTTTATATTTTTATAGCGTGAAAATAGACCCCTAACATTAATGCATAAAGCTTAATGTGCCCATCCAGACTTCTTGGTGCCTCTCACTCCCACAGTCCATCCTCAGCCCCAGCAAGCTTTCAGCCCTCCTTTTTCCATCTCATTACCATTGCTCTCTTAAAGTAATAAAGAACTGTGAGGCTCATGATTCTTAGCAATGTCGGGCTTTTAGAATCTGCATAAATTATGAGACAGAAACATTGAATGTTTCAGTTAGTGATGAATTTCAAATCACTGGGACTATGAACAGGGAGCCATAGTTTAAATTATATTCTGTCAATATGTCTTGTTTATGGATGCTTATGTTCACATTTAATATGAGGCCTCAGAACTCAGATCTCAGTAACAATTGTAACTGTTCTTTAAAGCAGCTTGTTTCTTACTATTATAAAAATACTACTACTCAAAGAAATAACCAGCACTTGTTTGGTTTCTTTTGTTTCCCTTTTAGTACTGAAGGTGGGCATGCTCAAAAGCTAATATTCATTTTATAGTTTTACATTTCTGTTCACTTTTAGACCAACAGCCTGCATGAGCAAAGATATCAGTGGCACAGCTTTAACCACATAAATTGGATTACTGCTGCTCTTTGTTCATTCTGCCTAGGCAGCATAATCTCGACTGTTTTTCTGGTGCTTACTATCTGTGGAAAAGAGGGTAAACAGCATAGTATTTTTTACCCTTTCAGCCAGTTGAGCCACAAATATTTTTGATTCTGAACAAATACTCTAGTTTTCCATCCAGATTTTCAGATTGGCCCCCTCGCTTCTAGTGTTGCTAATCAACATCTGGGCCAACAGAGAAATTGTGCTTCATGCATACAAACTAAATCACATTCATTTGTCTACAAAGAATATAACGATGTTGATGCCATGGAAATACTCCATTTATTAAGCAGGTCTCTTTGCACCTGCTCAGTGATCAGCCCAATTTAATCTAGGCTCTTCACTAAATATTAATGGAGTTGAGCAGGCAAAATTTTTCAAATCCTTGGCACCTTCAAGAAAGGAATCCTCAAAGAATACTATGAAAAGTTAACACATTTAGAATATCCTAATTGTGTATGTGCTTAGTGCCCACATTGTCAAGGAAAGACAAGCATAATTATTTTAACACCAATTGCAGACAGACGCTTAACAAGAACAGAGGAATTAAAATATGAATTCGATGGACAAAGGAAGACTATTAAGAACATAAGGCTTTTATGGTTTTCCTTCCTTGATATGGGTACGCAACACTGGCTATACATTAGAATCACCTGAGGATGCTTTTAAACATACCTAGGCTTAAGAAGGTATTCAGTATGTATATTGCATGTATATTATCCTTTAGTGACACATTAAAAAACATAACCAAGGCATGGGTCCCATCCCAAATCAACTGAAACCTAAGAAAA
Source organism: Equus asinus (assembly GCF_041296235.1). Classification (NCBI taxonomy): domain Eukaryota; kingdom Metazoa; phylum Chordata; class Mammalia; order Perissodactyla; family Equidae; genus Equus; species Equus asinus. Next base: position 20,588,370 of record NC_091820.1, on the reverse strand, counting down.
CTTAGCAACTGGATCACTGGGGTATATCTCAGTGCTTGTCAAACTGTAATGTGCACGCGAATGACCTGGGGATCTTGAAGTGCAGAGTCTAATTCGGTAATTCTGGAGCGTGGCCCAAGATTCTGGATTTTATAAGCCTTCCCATAATTCCTATGGTGTTCCACCAACCAAGCTTTGAATAGCGAGGTTCTAGTCCAGCGGTTCCCAGACTTGAATGTGCCTCAGAGTTCCCTGGAGGGTTTGTTAAAACAGAGTGCTGGATGGCATCCTCAGAGTTCCTGATCTGGGAGAGGGCCTATGAATTTGCATTCCCAGGTCGTGCTGATGAGGCTGCTCTGGGAGCACACATTGAGAACCACTGCTCTAGGCCATATCTGAACCCTACCATACATGAAAATAAAACTCCTTAAGACACCAAAATAGCTCTCACAAAGTACAGATAGTAAAGCAGGAATCTTGTGAAATGTATCAACTCAGCATACACTTTGAATATGTTCAGTTATCTGATTTCCTATATACATAAAATGAAAGCTTGAATTTGAAGTAAACTTAACACCCTACCGAAAACAGTCAGGTACATTTGTCAGATTGGCAGTGAGGGAGGAGCATGAAATATGAAATATGCAGACATGGAACTTATGAAGCACAACAGGTGTCAGCGAACTGTCTCTGCCAAAAAATCAGTTCCTTGGCTTACTCACTATACAGCCAACTGTTCTCAATTATCAGCAACCTGTGGACACCTGCATCAGGTTATTCAGAAGTGACGCTCACTAAGGTTAGAGGCACATGTGGCACAGGAGGTTTTCCTTCTGCTAATAACTTGTATCCGTGCTTCTACAAGGGTAAATGATAAAAGTATTTGCCGAAATCCTAGGACAGGAGCTGCTCAATGAACGTTAGTGTTTTAGTTACCATTATAGACCTGCGAGTGTTGACTCCCTGGACTCTGTAACTCATTTCTGCACACGCTTCCTGCCCTCCCCAGCCCCCAGACACATATGAATTGTCTTTCTTTAAAATTTGCTTATCTAGCTGACCCACAAGGGAAGAGAAGCTTATGTTCGATGTGACTACTGCCCCGCCTTTAAGCTGGCATGATGCCCATCTGCAGCTAATCCGTGCATGTAGCAGTTAGGTGTGTGGTCTACCTGTGTGTGGTCTACCTATGCGAATGACCACATACACGTCCCCTAAGTTCTAGTAGTAGATAGATACAGATCAACAGATAGGGATGGATGTCAAATATTTTAATGAGTTTCTAAGTATTTTATAAAATATACAAAACAGAAAAGCATAGAAACAGAAATTTTAATCATACTTTATCCTATCAAACAGAGATAACCTCTGTCATATCATCTTTTGTGCTAAGTGAATTGACTTACTATTATTTACAGAACTCTAATCTGCATTTTTCACTTATCTTACTTTTATATTATGGCCATTCTCACAAATCATACTTCTCCAAACATTATTTTCAATGAATGCATAATACCTCATCATTTGGATGCATCCAATTTTGGTACATCAGGAACTCTTATCCACCCCTCTTCCCCTAAACTCTAGGAGAAAATTTCTGCTTCATCATCCAGGAGGAGGCGGTATCACCATAGAACTTCTGACCTTTTATCCTCTAATCCCTTTCAGGAAAAGGAATGGATTATCTGAATGAAGCCTGCTTAGAGCCTCAAGCCCATTGGTCCAAACTGCCAGTGGCACCTAAAAGCAAGGCAGACCACACGCTCTCTCATCTCTTAAACCACCTGCCCCCAGCTTCTGGCAGGCCCCACCCAGGTGTCTGACACCTTTGTTCAGTCCACTCTGACCTACTGATTGCATTATTCATAGTCAAGAAAGTCCCAAGATCTAGGTTAGGAAATGGAGGTCAGAGGCTAGAGGCACTGGCCTGTTCTCCATTCCAGCTTTTCTTACCATAAAACTGAAAATGTGAATGCTTTTTAATTCCCTGTGACTATTTCCAGCTGATTAGAACTTAAGAGGGGTAAGGAGGATATCTGAGAGTTTGTATTTCGTCTTTTCATGACTCTTGCATATCTGTTGCTTCTAGTATTTATTCCTATAGAATTGCTTTAAGAAAAAAATAATTTCTCATAAATCTTAGATATCTAGTTACCTCTTTATTATAGTATAGGTTTCTATAAGTGGTATTACTGAATCAAAAAGTACAAGCATTAAAAGGTACAAACTTCCAGTTATAAAGTAAGTAAGTCCTGGGGATGTACTGTACAGCATGGTGACTACAGTTGATAATACTGTATTTTTTTATTTGAAAGTTGCTGGGGGGCCAGCCCAGTGGCATAGTGGTTAAGTTCGCCTACTCCAGTGGCCCGGGGTTCGTGGGTTCGGATCCTGGGCATGGACCTCCCCACCACTCATCAAACCATGTTGTGGCAGTGTCCCACATATAAAATAGAAGAAGACTGGCACAGATGTTAGCTCAGGGACAATCTTTCTCACACACACAAAAAGAGTTGCTGATAGTAGATCTTAAAAGTTCTCATCACAAGAAGAAAAATTTGTATCTATGTGTAGTGATGGATGTTAACTAGACTTATTGTGGTGATAATTTTACAATATATACAAATATCAAATCATGCTGTACCCTGAAACTAATGTAATATTATATGTCAATTATATCTCAATAAAAAAGTACGAACATTATAAGGACTTTTGATACATGCTGACAATGTTTTTCCACAAAGTTTTTAATAACCCACCATCTCACCAGCAAATATATGAAAGTGCTATCTTATTTTATCCTCATCAGTATGTCAGCACTGAGTATTATCATTTGTAGTGTTTTTGAATATTATAGGAGAAAATAATTTTATTTTTTCCTTTGATTATTAGCTATTTTGAACAATTTAATGCATTTATTCTTCATTTGTATTTCTTTGCTGAATTATTACTCTATAGGTTTTACAATTTTCACATTGGACTTTGAAAACTAAAGATTTTAAAATTATTTTCAAGGGACCACTTTCAGATAAGCTATGCTTTACAGCGACAATGAAATTGGTTTACCACACCATTATTTTCCTATGTCACGAGAAATTTGTTTTCCAGTCTTCATTGCACTTAGACTGGGGTGATATGACTGCCATGTCATCAATTGGAACATGAGCAGAAGTCATGTATCACTTCTAGTCTAAGGCAGTTAAAAGTGTTGTGAATTCTTCTCTATAATCCATATAGCAAGAAGTAAAGAACTTTTGAGATGGCAAAATTGCAATAAGAAAGGCTGAAGTTGCAGTGTAGAGGCCTGAATAATCAATATGGAAGCTGGCCTAGATACACTTCCTCAGGGAAAAGCTACAAAGAAGAATCAACTAACCTGCAAAGGACTGTG